>NC_137089.1:9413891-10013891 GCF_951640355.1 Cnephaeus nilssonii | reverse complement strand
GAGATCTGGTGCAGCTCCATCCTGAAGGTTGGCAGGCTTGAGCCTCAGGAAGAGATGATGTTTCAGGTTGAGTCTGAAGGCAGGAGAAAAAGCCAATGTCCTAGTTCAAAGGTCATCAGGCAGGAAGAATTCTAGTCGAGAAAGAGAGAGAGAGAGAGAGAGAGAGAGAGAGAGAGAGGAGAGAGAGAGAGACTGATTTTTCTGTTCAGGCTTTCAACTGGTTGGATGAGGCCCACAATATTAGGGAGGGCAATCAGCTTTACTCAGTCTACACATTCAGGTGTTAATCTCATGCAGAAAGACCCTCACAGACACACTCAGAATAATGTCTGACCAAACATCGGCACCTCATGGCCCAGTCAAATTGACACATAAAATTGCTGATCAGACACACCTTACCTTACTCAGTCATTGCAACTGCCTATGGTTAGTATTTTATAGCCGAGGCATGGAGGGTGGTAGAGACTAACTGATTCTTCTGCAGACACTTGGCTTGTCAGCAGAAGAGCTGAGATTCACACTCAGCACTCTAGGAGCCAATTCTGGAGTCATTTCCTCTGCATCCCACACTTAATCAGATTTCCTTTCTACCATAAAGGGTTATTAAAGAGGTGATGCTGAGCATGTAAGTTCAACGTGTTTTAGGAAGATTAATTAGCAGGGTGTACGGAATGGATTAAAGCTTTGTCGAGGGCAGTAGACAGCTGGGAGACTAATGTTCATTCTAGAGCCTCATTTAACACCTCTAGGTCATTAAGCATGGATGGATTTCATTGTTGAGAATTTAAAGTATAATCTTAGCACAAAATATTGTATTAAGCCTCTTCTTTGAAGAGACAGAAGAGGGACCGAATGAAGCACTCAATGTAGGGAAAGAGGGGAAGGTGCCTCTTATTCTTCAGAAATAAGAAAATAGAGATGATTTGCCTTAATCTTAAACTCATCACTTATTAGCCCAAGTAGACTGATGAAATGCAACCACATTTCCTTACTTCCTCTAATCCATTCTTTTGTGTAACCTGAAGTGTTTTGGCCAGGATCCCAGTGGATTCCTGTGAAGAATACATTCCCTCCCCCCTCGCCCCCCTCCCCCAGTTTAACTCTGCTCTGTTGATGCCACAGAATGATACTGCCTTGGAAGCAGCTATAAGCACAGGACACAGTTATAAAACTTGTAAAACTTGCAGCTAATGTGAATGAGCGATGATGCCATCTCTTATGAGGTCATCTACTCCAGGTGGCATGGAGTAGTTTCATTTAAAAATAGACATGTAAATTTCTATACTTTAAAATAAATTTTATACTAGATGATTGCATAGTTTCTTGAGCACTTTTCTGTACATGGGCCATCATATGAATCCTGTTCTCAAAGAAAATACTAGTTTTGTAACAGGACCTACCCTTGATACAAAAATCCTTAGGTCTATATCCAACTACATATCTGTGTGTGTACTGATGCAGTCAGCAGCCAAACTTCCTAAACCTGAATGCAGTGTATGGAGTTGCAGTACTGTGGGGTGGCAAGTGAATGCGTGTCTTATTTTGGGAGGTAATAACTGTTATAAAGGATCCCACTGTTGCAAATTGTGAAAATGAACAACATTCAAGAAAAAAAAAAAACAGTACACAGCTTTCCTTACTGTTCTGCTTCTGACAGAAACAAGGACAAAACTGGATCTCTCTCTCTCTCTTATAATTAGTTTCATGTGAAAATGCCCAGCAATCAGGAGGGGGTTTGCAAAATGGATAAAAAGTAGGCCACAAGTGAATTAAAGAGCCTCAAAGGGCATATTGCTGAGAGCTGATATGTAGCCACCATACAGAGAAGCGTGATTAGCTTTAGGAAACAGAAGTCTGCAATGAATTTCACTTGCCTTCTGCAGAGATGTCTGAGCTGGGGAATACCTGCTTCTGTCATGCTCAGGAGTGTGGGATGATAGAAGCTTCTCTTGGAGGGACAGACTCCCCTCGGGGCAGCCGCCACCTCAGGGCTGACCTTGCTAGGGCTCTGATTGTTGATTCAGTGTGGCTATCTGCATTCCCTGTTAGCCAAACGTTTCTTACATGATTCAGTTCACGTGGTACATGGAGACCCAGGAAACACACACGCGTACACACAATCCCTCATTTTTCAGTTCTGGGAAAGCCCTTCAGACAAATCGGGCCTGACTCTGGAGTCCCACCAGCAGATGTCTCTTCTGGATTTGGAGGCCAGAATCCTCCCACATGCTTGTGTCTGGAGCCAATTTGGGTCTTGATCCAATTTGATCCTCTCACCAGTTCTTGTCAGGGAGTCAGTGCTTTGCACTGTGCATGCTCTTCTGCTTTTAACGACGTTCTCCTAAATAAGGCCATGGAAAAGTTATTGACCTGTTTTGAAGTTATTTTTAAATACGTCTACCCAAAAACGACAGTTTCCGTCACTGTTAAGTGACAACATAACTCTATAATTTCAGTAAGTTTTGCCACAAAACATTCTCAACAAAAGAACTATGTACACTACAGAACACTGAGTTGTTTTTGTTTTTTTAATATATTTTTATTGATTTCAGAGAGGAAGGGAAAGGGAAAGAGAGATAGAAAGAATTGGTTGCTTCCTGCAAGTCCCCCACTGAGGATCAAGCCCACAACCTGGTCATGTGCCCCGACCAGGAATCGAACTGTGACCTCCAGTTTCATAGGTCAATGCTCAACCACTGAGCCATGCAGGCTGGGCGAGAAGACTTAGTTTTAAGCAGCATTTCTGTCTATGACTCTAGGTATAACTAAAATGTAAATCTGGTTAAATGATTCCTCTGCTTAAAGTCTGGCCTTCTAATTGCCAAACATTAATTAAAAATAATATAGTGAAATGTAATAATATTTGATGCAATTTATGATACATATTATTATTATTATTGTTATTATTATATTTTTCTGGATTTTGTGATGCCTGTGGTATTGGTCACCTTTTAAAAAATGTAATTTGTTAAAATTACTCTGCCTATTCTAAATGAATATTTACTTCTCTATAAATGTTATATTAAAAAATAAGTATAAAATATTTCTTGAATAAAAACAATAGCTAGCCCTAACTGGTTTGGCTCAGTGGATAGAGCATTGGCCTGTGGACTCAAGGGTCCCAGGTTCGATTCCAGTCAAGGGCATGTACCTTGGTTGCAGGCACATCCCCAGTAAGGAGTGTGCAGGATGCAGCTGATCGATGTTTCTAACTCTCTATCCCTCTCCCTTCCTCTCTGTAAAAAAATCAATTAAAAAAAATATATATATATAAAAAAAACAATAGCTATGTGTTATTTTTATTGAAATGGAACCCCCATTGTATCCAGACCCCGCAAAACCTGGATCTGTCCATGGGCATACCTCAATCAGAATTCATTTAGAGTATATCTTGTGACTATAAGCATCTGGAAAAAGAAAAAGAAAAAGGCCAAAGGTAGAAAGTTTCCTTTCTTATCTGATCTCTCAGTGAGAAAGGATATTGCTTTGGGTTTGTTGGGAGGATGTTTTAACCTAGTTTGTTTCTTTCAGGGATTCTTGAGAATCACTTTTTGAACATGACCTTCTAATCCTGTGTCCAAACCAGGGCCAACCTGTGTATCTTTGAGATTCATGTATGTCACAGCTAAGGTATCCCTCTGCCAGTAGTTCTGCCCACCACTGGCCCTCTAGGTCCTCTTGCAGGAGGTTGCCTGCCCTTCTCTAGTCCACACCTTTTTGTTTTCTCCAACTCAGCCTCTGAACCAACACCACGTGATACTGTAGAAAAGACTTATAATTTCTCCTCTTCAGGTGGAGAAATTAAATCCTGTTCTAGCCCTGGCCAGTTTGGCTCAGTGGATAGAGCTTTGGCCTACGGACTGAAGGGTCTCAGGTTCAATTCTGGTCAAGGGCATGTACCTTGGTTGCGGGCACATTCCCAGTGAGGGGTGTGCGGAAGGCGGCTGATCGATGTTTCTCTCTCATCAGTGTTTCTAACTCTCTATCCCTCTCCCTTCCTCTCTGTAAAAAAATCAATAAAATATATATTTTTAAAAATTCTGTTCTACTGTGATGGCTCCTTTTTTTGTTTCAAAGTCTTGAATCCTTCCAATCTCCAGCGGAGCCTCCCATAAATAATAGAGGAAGGCATCAGATAAATTTATATTATTACTATTGCCTAGTATCATTTTTCTGTTTAGCCTCCCAATCTGTGTTAAACGCTTCTTATTAAAGAGTAAGGCTTTAATAATCCAGAATGTTTTTACCTCCAAATGTATATCTATATCTATATATCTATATATCTATATCTATATCTATATCTATATCTATATCTATATTATATGTGTATATCTATATCACAGAAAAACTTATTTTGGGTGAATTCAGTCCTCTGAGAATATTACCTTTCTCTAAGCAATAATTTAAACATGAGTGGCTGAAATGTTTAATTAATCTGAATGTAGCCTCAGGAGTTCATATGACCCTACTAGCCTGTCTAAAATTGAAACTGGCTCAGTTGTGTCTTCCCAGTCAACCCAAGGGGATTGATTGCAAAAAGTCTACAAAATGAGAAACTGAAGGGGTAGAATTTTTCAGAGCATCTCTATCGCTGTCAAAAGAAGACACTCTGGTTGGTCTATTAAGTGACAACATAACTCAATATGAATAGAGGGCCATTTCCATCTGTTCATCAAGGATGGCAAAATTGTGCTGACTGGGTAGATGGATGAGTAAGCCAGAGTGACTCCTTGCTTATTCCATGCTTATCAAATTTACCTTCTGATTATAATCTTGTTTTCTCTGAGGATTCTCCAGGTGAGAAAGTGCTGACAACAGAGAGCTGGCAAAGTCTTTGGCAATTATATTTTATGGTAATTAATAAATTGGCATTCTCCCAAGCCAGAGCGCCATAGGGCACACAAACCAAGTAGAGTTTTCAGGATTGAAGATGGCCAATAGTAACCTCATCAGACACTGTCCCCAAGGTGGAATGTAAGAGAGTTAAATGCTAGTTTGTAAGAGAGTTAAATGCTAGTTTGTTTAAAATTTGTTGAAATTCTGGATAGCTTGGATTTGGTTCATATTTATATTCTAAATGTTTATTATTCATTCATTCATTGAATTATCCATGTAACAGGTCATTATTGATTAGCACTCTGTTCTAGGCATTTTATTACATACTGGGAATCCAATGATGAATATAACACAATCCCTGCCCCCTTAAGGGCTCTCAGGCCACTTGGAAAAACATGTTTTAAACAAATAATCACATAATATGTTAAGTACTGTGACAGTGTTAAAGAAAAAAAGTGGCATAAGAATGCCTAATTTTGCACATAGCAAAGTCAGTGAAGGCTTCCCATCAGACATAACATTTTAGCAAGTTGGCTAGGAGTTTGCCAGGCAAATGGGATAATCAGAAAATTCCCAGGCATGATGAGGAACATCATCAGATACGTGGTTCAGTCAGAATAAAATGCAGAATGTGTGTGCATGTGGGTGTGGACTAGAGAAAAGCAAGATGGATAAAGTTTTGTGTGTTAGGCTAAGGAATTTATAGTTTTATCTTGTACAATAAGAGGGGAGTCTTTGAAATATTTGCCAGGGAATGTCATGGATCATGTCACACTTGTCTGATTATAGAGGATGGATTGGATGGGAAAGGGTCTGGCAGCAGGAAGGCCAGTTGGGAGACTGTTAACAGGGTCTAGCTGAGGGCTGAGGGATTGAACGGAGGCAGTTAAACGCAAGAGTGGAAAGTTGAAAGAGACTCCAAGAAAAATGGAGAGGAGAGTGTCTGAGAGTTAAGACAAGAGAAAAGTCTTGCATGACTTCCACATTTCTGACTGGAGGGGATGGAGGTGCCCTTTATCTCAATAAGAAATAAAGCAGGCTTCACATGGGGAGGTGCGGGCTGTGTTTTGTATGTGTTGACTTGGATCTATCAGGGTAGAGATGTTTTGTTAGTGATTGTAAATAAGCATTTGAAGGTCAAGAGAGATGACCAGCCTGGAAATAAATCTGAGGATTAAAGAATGGGTAGTAAGTGAAGCCACAGGAATGAATGGCATTGCCCAAGCAGAGCTTGTAGAGGGAGAAGCGCACAGGGCCAATGGCAGGACGCTGGAGAACTGTGACATTGAAGGATGAACTGAAGAGTGAAGTGGAGAAGAAAGGACCAATTTATCATTTGTTTTGGAATATCCTCAGGCTAAATTGTTGATAAATCCCAGGACCCATTATTCTTTCCCTTTATTCTTTTTTTCCTCTTCCTCTCCCCATCATCTTCTCCTCCACCACCTCTTTTCTTCTTCTTTTTCCCCCTTCCTCTTTGTCCTCCTCTCCCCTTTTTTTATTCTATTTTCTTCACTCTTGGCTAGTCCAAAATAAAATCTGGGGACACTGGAGAAACATTTATTTTCCTTGGTAATTGTTTTCCCTATCTGATCTCAGAATCTTAATATAGACAAAGCACCATTTACTTACTTTGCAACTGCTACATAGCAGCTTATAGTAAGAAAACTAACATTGCTGCACATTTATTAGTTCCCATGAAGCATCTCACTGGACTCACTCAAAATTCTGTGGGAGAAGTACTCTAATTATCCTCATTTTAAAGAGAACGAAATGGGCTCAGAGAGCTTGTGAAATTTGCCCAAAGTCGCACAGCCAGATGTGGTAGTCAGCATTCCACGTGTGTGTGTGTGTGTGTGTGTGTGTGTGTGTGTGTGTGTGTGTGAATCCTGCATCATATTTCCCTTCCCTGTTCCTGTTATTTGCTCTTTTGGCAGTCCTAGTGTGGAAATGTTTCATCTCTTTGTGTTCAGGATGTTTCATCCCTTTGAATCCTTCAAGACCTAACTCCTATTAGCCTGCAGGGGAAAAGTCCCCTTCTAAGTCTCTTCCCAGTGGCTTAAAAAAGACATGTTGACCTCTGGGTTGGTTGCAGCTTCTCCTGTCTCCTGGCCGCTGAATGGTTTTGGATCTCTCTCCTGATGGATGCTTTTGCCAACAAGGCAGGTGACCTCATTCCTTAACAACAACAACAACAACAACAACAACAACAACAACAACACTAGCAGATGCTCATCTTCCCCTCACAACAGCCCTGTGCATTGTAAACTTGGTGTATTCACCACAACTTCTTTGTGTTGAACTTGGCTTTGACTGACTTTCCAGTACTCTCTCATGGAGTTGATTCCCTTCTCTGCTGGGTCCATGGCTAAGTCCTATCTGGCCCCCCTCCTGCTGGTGGCTAGGACTTCCTTCTGGCTCGGCCCTACTGCTTCACCCCCAAGCATGTGGTCTCTATTCCCTGGGAGTTTTGCCTTCGACTTCTATTGCTTTTGAAAATAAATACCCAAAATTCTGTTTTAACAGGTTGCTGACAATACTGCAGAGCATCAATGTGTCTCGTTGTCATAAACAGGGCAATAAACAGAGATAGCATCTTCTGGCATAGGCTGTCCCTGTAAAACCATCATCCCAATTTTCTGGAGGCAATCATTTATGGACTAGTTGAATTTAACTTTATTTGCTCGGTTTCTCTGTCTATAGTAAACTAGGTAACTTCAAAGTCTTCTCATGACCTGAGTGGGTTGGGAACACATCCCACCTCTCAACACCCAGGTCCCTGACTCCCAAACTGAAGTGTCCCCCCTCGGAGGGAAGCAGAGGTGAGCTGTGGTTTGCACAGCACAGGATTCATTTACACACAGCATCTTCCTGTAGCAACAGTTCTACTCCACTGAAGAAATGAAACCACTGTTTATGGGGTTGAACACAAATTCACATTAATTTTTAAGACTAGATGAGTCATCAGATTTCCTACTTGCTACAGACTGGATTCCTAGGGTCCTTGTCACTGTCCTTGAAGGGCAAAGGTACTTTGGTACAAAACTTAGTGAGGCTCTGGCCTAGGGTGTGAGTGAGCCAAGGTAGATGAAAGAGGATAAGTAAATTGTCCCTCTCTCCCTCCTTTCCTTCTTCCTCCCTTCCCTTTTACTCTCTCTCTTCTTATCTTTCGCTTTCTTTTTCTTTCCCTCTCCTTCCCTTCTTTTCCCCCTTTCTCTCAGGCTCTAGCTCTTACTTTTTGTCCTAATAAGATGTTCTCCTTAACAGGGACAGTTTGTCACTGGTGTTTTCCAAGCATAAATGAGTTTGGGAATTGTATAACTCTCAGAGACTCTTAGAATTCGATAGCCGGCAGTGACCACAGAAGTCCACTCCTTTCGCTTAACAGGTGAGGAATAGGAGGTGACTCATCAAGGAGTCACATGGAGGCAGAGCCAGACTCAACCCCATGGCTTTTGGCTTTGGGTCCAAAGCTGTCAGCGATGTAGAGAGAATTGTCAAAAGGGATTTAAACCAAGGCACCAGCTCGCATTTCATGAAGAGGGTATGGGCTTTGCAGATCATCTGTTGTTGGTGCTGCTGTAAGAACAAGGCTGTGGTGATGATAGGAGGTGTCTGCTCTAGATTAGTAATAGGACAGCCCTCCTGGAAATGCAGGGCTGGAGGGGGGCTCTTGCCAAACTATAGCAACCAGTGCCTGGGAATCCAGATCCAGCCCAAACCAAGACCAGCTGCTCCAGGGGAACAATTTGTTCTTTCCCTACCCATCAGGAGAGCTGGGCATGTCCTAAAGCAGGCCACTGTTAGTTACCATGGATGCTTTTTGGAGAGAGAGGACACTGTGAGCACCTTCACATTCCTCCATCCTGGTTCTCCTGGGCAATTAGCTAAATTATTTTTCTCAAAGATGCTATGATAGATTGATAACTAAGCACGGCTTTCATTCTGTGGACAAATGAAGATCTGTTTGTTCAGGTAAACTATTGCTACATGAACCATAGACCAAGAAGTTTCCAGAAAATATGGGGTGGACAAGATCTTTTTGTATCCTACATTTTCTTCAACAAATACATTTTGAGAACTACTCCAAGACAAGCTTTGTGAGAGGAGCCTGGGAAACACAAAACAAAGACATGAACCCTGTTCTCAAGGATTTGATCTTCTACTGGGGATTATATTCATTTCCTATTGTTGCTGCAACAAATGACCACAAACTTAGTGGCTTACATGGCACATTTTATCACCTTACAATTCTGGAGGTCAAAAGTCCAAAATGGATCTCAATGGACTAAAATCAAGGTGCTGGCAAGGCTGTGTTCCTTTTGACATCCCCAGGGAAGAACATTTTCCTGCCCTTTCTGTCTTCTAAAGGCTGTCCACATTCCTTGGCTTGTGGCCCCTTTCTGCATCTTCAAAGACAGCCAATCAAGTATTTCTCCCATTTCCATTTTTCAGGTTCTCAATCTTGTGCCTTCCCCTTCCAGTTTTAAGGACCCTTTTGATTACATTGGCCCACCAAGATGATCTTATTTTATAGCCATATGATTAGCAAACTTAATTCCCTCTTGCTGTGTTACATAACCTATTTATAGGTCATGGGGGTTAGGCTGTGAATAGGACCACTTTGGGAGGCCATTGACTTGCCTACCTCAGAGATTTGGACATGTTCATAGATGAGCATTAAATGCTAGGATTGGTGCTGTAATGTGGGCAGGGGTGGAGGCAACTATGGGAACATATAAGAAGAGCACTTAATCTTGTGCTGGGACAATGGTGTGATGGTGGGATAGCAGTGAGGGAGTCAGCCTTGAAAAGGTGACATTTGAATTCAGATTTTTCAGTTTGTGTGAGATTCTGGACAGGGAAGGGGAGAGACATGCTAAACAAGGGAACAGGAGGGCTGATAGCGTGGGCTCCTTGCATCAGGGGGATCAGTGGAGGAAGCCCAACCCAGGGCGCCGCCTGCAGTGGGCACAGCAGGTAACACTTCCCAGAGCCACAGCAGTACTTGGGGCCCATGGGAGGACGAGGGCCTGAAGGTGGGCATGAGCCTGCCAGGGGCTATATTGCATCCCTACTGCTTGGAGCTCAGGCACGACCCAAGGAGGAGGCCCTGGACGTGAGCCACTAGGGTGGAAGAGATAGCCGGCATGCTGGACATGCTGTGCAGTGACTTCTCCCATGACCTCAGTGAAGGTGTGCCTGGCATTTACAAAAAGGCCACCCACGTGTCAGGTCCACAGCTAGATCGACAGACTCAAGCCCATCATCCTGATGATTTATACCAGCGTGGCCTGAATGGAGGATCAAGTCGCTGGGGCCAAGGCAAGCTGGGGGACTTCCCCAGCACATCCAGAAAACTCCTGCACACAATTGACCTGCACACAATCCACACCCCATCCATCGTCAGCAAGGTTCCCTGCATCAGGGCCCAGCAGATAGGCTACGAATCCCCAGGCTGTTTCCGACTGAGGATCACTTTGTCTGTTGTAGCCAAAGACTCAGATCTGAGTGGATGGACAACACTGCAAGAGAATGTTGCTATCTATTATCCTGAGTATTAATTAAGTGGGTTGAAAATCCTGTTAATAGACGTAAGATTTTGGAGTATGGAATTTTAGTTTATTATTGGCACACTGTTTCTCTCTGTTTTCAGTATTTCATGTAGGATATGATTTTCTATGTCCTCCAATTCTACCATGAAAGCTGCTTGGTGGGAGCGATTGGGCAAACAGAATGAATGAACTTACCTGTGCACTGTGGCAGAACTGCTATTTTTTAATAGCTCAGTAGTTCTCTTAAGAAGAACTACTGGGCTATTAAAGCTTTGTTATTATTTTATTCAAATAGTGATTCAATTTATATAGCTTATTCTTAGGATAAGTGGCATATTATTTAATGTTATATTAGACTTTCCATGTCATGGATTGTAAACTGAAGGACATTATACAACTTCTGAGAAAATGTATTGATTTATTGCAACTAATTCTGAAGTTGCATTGAAAGTATGACCTGACAATCTTAATTTGTTCCACAGCAAACGTGTCTATATAGGGTTGCCAATGTTTGATTTATAATTTAGATATTAATAAATTAAAATCAATAAAAGGGAAAAGGGTACAACAGAAGCAAGGGCATGGCAGCATTACTGGGGATGAAACTATGACTGCAGGACTGGGCCTAGGGAGGAGAGTGATGGATAATATAAAAGACTGGAAAAGACAGGCACTGGAAGGTCCTAGCAGGAATGGTGCTCTCAAAGGGCACAATCAAAGGGTCCCTTTATAATGTTTATGTGAGGTAGCCTTTTGCAATGTTTGGGTTGGGTTAAGAAAAAGCGATAAGGGATGATGAAGTACCCCAGGACTAGCAACAGCCAGAAGTGTTACCGTCCCTAGGCCTGAGGGCAATGGGAAGGAGTCACTGAGAGATGGTGAGAGTTCTGACTATAAGACGAGACCGCCCTGCAGGAGCAGTGGTCTTTGATATAAAAACGTAGTCATGGCTGAACTACAGCCCAACATGAGAGAGCCAGAGAAACACCAACTCTGATGTCTTTGTCTTTCTACCTTTCAATATGCTGTTCTTGCTTTTGTTTTGAAGCCAGGCGACAAGGCAGCCTGATGGACAGAGTCCGTGGAATTTAGGTTCGTGTGACTCAGAAGAAGGTGGACCTAGAGGAAAACTGCAAGGACCACACAGGAGGACCGTATATGTTGTGAGTAAAAAAAAAAATCTGAATTTTATACGGAAGGTCACAGGGAGCCCCAGAAGAATTGTGGACAGGTCAGTGAATGACCACACTACCTTCATCCAACACGGTAAAGATTCTGCCTTGTTTCCATCTCTTGTCTTTATCCCCATCTCTCAGAGCCTTGACAAGCTATATACACTTTTTCAGCCAAGGTGTTAGTGGCCAATAATGCCCTAATGTGCTACCTCTTTCGGATACTATTTAGATTTATTGGGAGCCTTCATTTGCCTGGATCGGTTAGCTATTGCCATAGCTATGCTGTGTTACAAACCACTTCCAAGCCCTGGAGCTTCAAACAATTAGTATTTATTTATCTTAGACGTCTGCAGGTTGGTGATTTAGGCTGGGGAGTTTTTCTGGTCTCAGCTGAATGTGCTCACATATCTGAGGGTCATCTTGCCTGTTGACTGAAGGCTCACACTTCTGGGGATTGGCTGGCAGTCACATGGTTTCTGATGCAGCCTTTCTCACCATGTTCCTCCTATGGTTCCAATAGGTAGCCCAGATTGGTTCTAAGCACAATGGCCCATGTGTAAGAACAGAATCAGAAATGTGCAGACTCTGCGTGTGTCACAACTATTGGTCAAAGTGAGTCATGTGACTAAAAAGATCCCACCTTTTGATAAGAGAAATTGCAAAGTCACATGGCAAATGCCATGGATGGAGGAACATATAAAGAACTGGCACTAATAATGCAATCAATCTGTCAATCATTGGTGGGTGCCTTAACCCAGGTAATAAATATTTACTTATTTATCCAATTATTTGTGTATTGTCAGAATCTCCCACTTAAATGTAAGTGCTGACAGAGCACAACTCTGTGACTCTAACATATGTGCTCACAGTAAATTTTCATTGAAGCATAAATGTATGCTGCAGGGTTCGCATGGAAATTATTTGGAGAATGGTTTTTATGGACCTATTTTAATCCACCAAATCCTCATGAGAAGACAGTTATCTCTAAAGACAAATGAGCACAAATATAATTTTTGCCTACACATTTTAGTCTGCTGTATTGCTGCCTCCCTTTCTCTCTTATGTTTTGATCAGTTGGGTGAACTTAGAGGCAGAAAAGTACAAGGAGAAGATGAGCCATCTCTAAGTCAGGGCCTTATCTCACTTCTTCACTCTTCATTAGTGGTTGGGGAGTTGACTCAGTTGTATAGCTTGAATATATGACATCACTGAACTGAAGGGTGTGATGCGTTCTGTTATTAGCTGACTGTTCCCTCCTAAATTCACATATTGAAACCCCTAGTGCCTCAGATTGTGATTATATTTGGAGGTGGGTCTTTTTTTCTATTACGGTTGATATTCAATATTATTTTATATTAGTTTCAGGTGTTGCATCATAGTGGTTAGACAATTATATAATTTACAAAGTGATTTCCCAGTTAATTCAAGTAGTCACTTGTCACCATACATAGTTATTACAATATTATTGACTATATTCCCTATGCTGTACTATATATCCCCATGATTATTTTGTAGCTACCAATTTGTACTTCTTAATCCTTTAATTTTTTTTCACCAAGACCCCCTCTCCCCACTCTTCCTCTCTGGCAACCACCAGTTTGTTCTCTGCATCTATGAGTCTGTTTCTGTTGTGTTCATTTATTTTGTTCTTTAGATTCCACATGTAAGTGTAATCATATGGTATTTGTCTTTCTCTCTGACTTATTTCACTTCACATAATACTCTCTAAGTCCACCTATGTTGTCCCAAATGGTAAGATTTCATTTTTTTTATGGCTGAGTAATAGTCCATTGTATATATGAACCACAGCATTTTTGTCCACTTGTCTATTGATGGGCACTTGAGTTGCTGCCATATTTGGCTATTGTAAATAATGCTGCAACGTACATAGGGTTACATATATCCTTTTGAATTAATGTTTTGTGTTTCTTCATATATATACCCAGAAGTGGAATTGCTGGATCATAAGGCAGTTTAATTTTTTATTTTTGAGGAACCTCCATGTTTTCCATAGTGGCTGCATCAATCTGCATTCCAAAAAACAGTGCATCAGGGTTCTCTTTTCTCCACATCCTCATCAACATTTGTTGTTTATTGATTTATTGATGACTAGAGGCCCGGTGCATGGATTCATGCACCAGTAGGGTCCCTCGCACCAGTGCATAATCAGGGCCAGGGAGGGACCGTGGGAGGGCACCAGGGCATGTCCGGCCTGTGATTGGCCGGACCCCAGTAGCAAGCTAACCTACTGGTCAGAGAGTCTGCCCCCTGGTGGTCAGTGTGCATCATAACTACTGGTCAAACGGTCGAATGGCCATTTAGGCATGCATATATATATATAGTTATTCTGATAGGTGTGAGGATGTCTTCTTTGGAGAAGTGTCTATTTGATTCCACTGCCAATTTTCTAATTGAATTGTTTGTGTGTTTTTTTGGTGTCCAGTTGTATGAATTCTTTATAAATTTTGGATATGAACCCCTTATCTCTTATATCATTGGCAAATATGCCCTCCTATTCAGTAGGTTGTCTTTTCGTTTTGTTGATGGTTTCCCTTGCTGTACAAAAACATTTCATCTTGATGTAGTTCCATTTCTTTCTTTTTCTTTTGGTTTTTGTTTCCTGGGGAGATATATCAGAAAAAAATATTGCTAAGAGAAATGTCTGAGATTTTATTGCCTGTGTCTCCTTCTAGGAGTTTTATGGTTTTGAGTCTTACATTTAAGTTTTTAATCCATTTTGAGTTTATTCTTGTATATGGTGTAAGAAAGTGGTCTAATTTCATTTTTTGCATGTATTGTTCCAATTTTCCCAACACCGTTTATTGAATAGAGAATCTTTACCCCATTGTATGGACTTTCCTCTTTTGTTATATATTAATTAACTATATAGGTATGTGTTTATTTCTCAAATATCTATTTTGTTCCATTGATCTATGTGTGTTTTTTTATGCCAGTACCATGCTATTTTGATTACTAGAGCCTTATAGTATAGTTTGATATCAGGTAGGATGAAATGGAGGTAGGGTCTTTAATGAGGTAATTAAAGTACAATGAGTTCATATAGTTGGGCCCTAATACAATATGGCTAGTGTTCTTAATGAAAAGAGATTAAAAATTAGGACACAGACATGGAGGAGAGACCCTGTAAAGACATGGAAAGATGTGACCATCTATAAGCCAAGAAAAGAGACTTTAGAACAGTGGTTCTCAACCTTTCTAATGCCGCGACCCTTGAATACAGTTCCTCATGTTGTGGTGACCCCCAACCATAAAATTATTTTTGTTGCTACTTCATAACTGTAATTTTGCTACTGTTATGAATTGTAATGTAAATATCTGTTTTCCAATGATCTTAGCCTCTACAGCAGCGGTTCTCAACCTGTGGGTCGCGACCCACAGGTTGAGAACCGCTAGCAGGGTCGCCTAGGACCATCGGAAAACACAGATATTTACATTACGATTCATAACAGTAGCAAAATTAAAGTTATGAAGTAGCAACAAAAATAATTTTATGGTTGGGGGTCACCACAACATGAGGAACTGTATTCAAGGGTCATGGCATTAGAAAGGTTGAGAACCACTGCTTTAGAAGAAACCAGCCCTGTTCACCAACACCTTGGTCTTGGACTTTCAGCCTCCAGAACTGTGAGAAAATAACTTTCTATTGTGCAAGTCACCCAGTCTCAGATACTCTGTTATGGCTGCCCCAGCAGATCATATACCCACGTTCTTAAAAGGGAATAGCTAGAGGGAGACTCATTGTGAGGTAGTCTCCCAACCCCACACTCTATGTGAATCAGAGGAATTCAAGTTGACTACCCAGGAGAGGCTTGCTTAGAGAGGAAGCTCTAGGAGTAGCATGCATTGGAAAGCTCATGGGACGCCCTTCAGAGTGGCCAGCGCAGGCTGAAGACAGATGGTGCTGGAGGTCTTTCATGTGGCCTTCCCTGGGGTTTTGCAAGCAGTTCTAACTTGTTCCTTGTAGGCTGATGCTAAATTCCATTCATTAGCATGTTTCCCAGTGGCCTACTTTTATTGGTTCTTCAGGAGTTCCTCTCTTGCTTTTCAGGCCTCCAGTCATCCAAAATGTGGTGTCTTCAGCAAATTCACCCACCTCATTATGCGTGATCCCTCTTCTAAGCCATTTGGCCTTCTCCTGGCTCCTAATAAATAAATACTGATTCTAAGACCAAAACCCAAGAGGCCATACGTTTAATTGCTTTCCATGCTGAGAAAGAATCATTTATTAGCGCTGTGCAAAGCGCTGTGTTTGAAACTCCAAACCACATGAAACACCACAAGTTCTGAGCCAGAGCCTAATGGAGAAACAGCCAAGTTTCATCTGAACTTTGTTAGGCCTCATGACCTTTCACAAAACCTCAAAGCAAACATAATTCAGCCCTTGGATAGGCTAAAACTCTGAGTTGAGTCCTGTCATTTGTTTGGTTTTGGAGCAGCTGCTTATGTCACAAATCCACACTTCTGGTTAAAAAAAAAAAAAAAAAAAAAAAAAGACCCATGAGATGGCTTCAACCCAGTTTGATGTTCTGTTTTATTTTTGTTTTGTAACATGTCTATTAATTGTGAAACTCAAGACTCCTTTGCAAAACCAGCTCTACAGAACAACTTATGGATTTAGAATTACCAGGTAAATTGGAACTGAGAGATTTAAATGGAATTCAGTAAAAAAACAAAACAAACAAACAAAAAAACTTTTGTCGTGCATCTGAAGAAATAGTTGGGGGTAGAAGTATAGAGGCCAGAGGAGAATAGTTTTGTTTTAAAGAAGAAAGATTTGGCACTGAGGTATTGTCTGAACACAGTGGGTGCTTAGAATTTGTTGACTGACCTCTTCAACACATGTAATCTGTAGTTTCCTCATGTCCTGAACTTTATTCAGAGAACTTCGCAGGCATTTCTATATCACTGTGTATCCATCTGGACCTGCTGGTCCACTGCCTGTCTGAGTCAGAATGGCTTGACCGTGAAGGCTATGATGAGAAGAAGGCCAGCCTATGGCTCATCTCGTTACCACTGGACTGGGAAAGAGCAGGGATGCAGTAGACAGGGAAAGTTTGGACTTTGAATTAGATACATACACTGGGTTGGGAAAGGTGCCTGGGTGGAGGCCAAAACGAATAATATAAATTCAGTTGTATAGACTAAATACATTACCTGGAAATTATGGGGTAGCCCAGACAAATAGAGATGATCAGAACAAAAATAAGGTCTTCCTCAAGCATGTGGAGCCTGGACACAGCCAGTTTAGTGGTCAGCCCAGGTTGGCCTGGTAACAAGTTTGCCCCAACCATGAGGCTGGCGTTTGGAGGCCGGAGTCTGATCAGTGTGTGTTAAAAGTTAGTTTGGGTTGTGGGGGATGATAATGGCAGTGACATGGGCATAGCAAGAGCAAGAGTTGACTCTTTTGAGTTTCAGAGTGGGAACTTAGTTCTAACTGCTGGCAGATGTCTGCGTGTTAAACTGAGTCTTAAAATCAGGCAAATTGACGTTGACTCATGTAGGAATTAGACCAAAACTACTAATACACTTCTCTGTTCCCTTTCATCCTCTTCCCCCAACTCTCCTCTGCCACAGATGTGGCTGGAAAAGGTCGGGGGCAATGGAAGGAAATTAGGTCATAGAAGGAAGGACTCTAGACCAGGTGGGGCTTTGTAGGTCATTATAAGAATTTGTGAGGTAAGTCCAATTTTAGATACTGTTGATATTTTCTTTTAAAGAAAACATTCTTTTTACCAAGTCTATTTCCCACTTTTAATAGTTCAATTTTTCATCTCTAACAAAGTTTGCCACATATAGTTTTAGCCAGTATTTAGTCTTATTCTGTGTTGATTACTTTTTCCCAAAATGTTCTATGAGAATTTGATAAAGGGATGATAGTTGTGAAAGTTTGATTGAAGAAATTGGCAAAAAGCACTATCATACGAATCAGATGCAGGACAGAGTCTAAAGTGGGATCAAAATGTCTTACAACAGAATCTCCCTGCATCTCACCATCATGTCCAAGCCCATTAACCCTTTGTTTGCATGCAGTGAGGTCCATCAGGAAGATCCCTGTCTGCTCTTTGCTAATTTTATCAATAGAGACTCATTGATGGTAGTGTGGGTGGAGGGAAATAAGGGGGCCTGGGAAGAAAGGGTCCAAGAGAAAAATGAATGCTTCATTATGACAACATTCCAGAACAAAGCACAATTTTGCATATTTCTTTGACCATAAATTTTGGCCCAAGATTATTGTTTTCAGGTTCCAAAATTGCTGATATGCATATCTTTAATTTATCACAAAACTTCATGAGAAGCCTAAGAATTTAACATACAGAGTAGAAAAGACTGTTCTGAGCATGTTAGAAAAAGTCTAATATTTGCAACTTAGAGCAAAGTGAAGAATAATGATCTAGATGTAGAAAACAAAGCTGTACATTATATATATATTTTTAAAGGAATGTGGTTTCTGGTCCCTGTATGTCTTATTTCTAACTTGGGGGACTTGGGACCATTTAGTTGGCCTTCTTGACTCTCAGTTTTCTCAACCACAAGGTTCTGAACATCTCATAAGGTAGTACCTGAAGGCAGTGTGAGTTTCCAGGGTTGCTGCTTCCTTGCACACCTGTAGGCAGGGTCAGGGGGCAGCTGCTGCTGTGGAGTGTGTGCCACATACAGTCTCTCTTTCTTCATAAGAAAAGTTTTTAGAAATGAACGAACGGGGTCCTCATACACCTACAGCTTTGCTGTGCTGGTTGGTAGGACTATTGAACTTCATTCCCAGAAGATTCCAGCTCTTCAAAAGGAATTGCATCCAGGCCAACATGTTCATCAATGTTGGCTGATTTTTTTAAATAATGGGTGATCAAGACCTTCCCTAAGTAAAGCCTCAGCTTGTAGGGAACTTGTTTCTAACCTGTCTCAAACCGTATAGTATGCTACAATGCTAATGTGGGGGCATGTACCACATTGGAAACTTTGCTGGAGACTATGGGGAGGCTAGAATCCATGCAATCCTTCTCTTTCATTTAACTACAAGAGCTGAACACTGTGGCAAAGGAAGAGCTCCTTTAAGAATGCCCTTGCCAGTCATCGGTGGCATCTTGTCCTGGATCTTTACTTAGGAACTTTCTAGACCAACAAACTGTAGAAGGTATTTTTCTGACATGATTCTTGGGCCTGCTCTGCTAACTTAACCTGACACTCATTGGACAACAGAGCTCAGCTCCTGAGTTCCAGTTCTGTAACTGGCAATGCCAAACTGTTGCTTGTGTCCTACACGCTGCTGTCACCACCAGTTTTTGTAGAAATAACTGCTCCTCGTTGCCTGATTCCATAGTTTCCTCGGCTGTAAATAACTAGACGGGAGGAGAATCTAAAACAAATAAAGCAAGGCTACTTGTGTTGACCAAATGGGCAATTAATTAAATCCATGTGCTAGAAGTTTCAGTCAACATCTGCAGCAAGAGCAGCATCTTCTGGATGAACAGAAGAAATGAAAAGAACGGGATGGGGACAGGGTCAGAGATCTCGGTGCCCAGGCTTCATGGCTGGGTGTCCAGGGACTAATGTTCATTTTCAGATTTGTGTGTGAGCAACCTTTGAGAGGACTAGCTAACCAGCCCCTGTGTGCAAAAGAGTGAGAGGAAAGCTTTCATTGTGTCTATCTCCAAATGGGAGATGGGGATGGACATCTCAGCACCTGCGGTATTGCAGGAGTGTCTGTGTATGCCTTTCAGGAGAACATTTCCAGCAGGAGCTTCTTTGAACAAGTAAGAATCCCCAGGAAAGGATTCCTCTCTCATAGCATGTCTTTATGAGAGTGACACTGAAATAGAATTGAGAATAGAGGCTGAAAAGGCAAGGATATTGAAGAGCTGTGATGCCAAAGCAGGTATGTGGCTGACAGTGTATGGCGGTGCGGCCACCACTCCCCCTTCCCCCTGCCTTCATTAGCTTCTGCTAATCCTGGGTGCATTTCCTGGGGGCAGTTTCTCTTTCTATTCACAATCCCAATTGCTTGAGAAACTGAAAATACACACGCCCACCCACCATCTCCTTCTCTCATTACAGGGATGCTCATTCTCCTGGCCTCCACCTATGAGGCAGGGATGATGACTCCCCAGCCTTCCTGGTGAGCCCTGATCATGCTGTGTGGTAGCTTTGTGCTCCTGGTCCCTGCACAGCAGCTCTGCATAGCAGGGCACACTTCTTTTTGGGGCCATGGCTTGTTTTTCTTTCATTTAATTTACTTCCTATATTCTTCCTTAAATGAACAAAATCTTGGCCCATGGCCTATCTTCAAAAGGAAAAAAAAAAGAAAAGGCTGTTCTGGTTTCCATTTCTAAGAGAATTTTGGCAGTAGAAACCACAGTACTGGATATTTTACTGCATTTATCAGTCAAGCACTGTGCATATGGAAACAGTTCTATCTAGATAAACCCTCAGAGCAGTCACTATTCACAAAAAGCCATTTAAAAAAAAAAGGATTTTCTAACTCCAAATGGAGCAAAAAAGAAAACTAGAAGGAATTGGCAAAGGAAAGATAAAAATTAAAGTGAAGTTCCAAGAATAGGCAGGAAGAAGAAAAAGAAAACTGGACACACCATGCCAATATACTAAACTGAGGAACTAGAAACAGCCACATCCTGGGAATTTGGTACATGATAGAGATGCCACTATTGTGGATGAGGGAGTATTATGTCCTAAATGATGCTAGGCAATTTGGGTTCCGTATGGAGAAAAATTACATCCTAACCACACAGCATATACAAAAATAAATTCTACATTCACAAAATGTGAAAATTAAAGTTATAACTTTCAGATGAAAATGTTAGATGATGTTGAAGGTTGGGAAAATTTCGTAAATGTGACACAACAGGTACAAACTATAAAAGAAAGTTTTGATACATTAAACATTATTCATTAAATATACTTTAAATATTCTTTAAGACAAAAGAAACAATACAAAAAGTTAAACCTGATACCACAAACTAGAACACATTTGTAATGCATTTTAAGAAAAACTGGTATCTAGATAGTAAAGAAATTGTGTACATAAGTTGAACAAAAATATTGTATGGGTGCATAGACATACATAAATATATACAATATTGTTTGTAGTAGCAAAATTATGTAAACAATCTAAATTTCAAACACTAGTAGAATGGTTATATAAAACTTCTGTTAAAATAAATATTTATTATACAGCAATTAAAAAAGATGAACTAGCCCTAACCGGTTTGGCTCAGTGAATAGAGCGTCGGCCTGCGGTCTGAGGGGTCCCAGGTTCGATTCTGGTCAAGGGCATGTACCTTGGTTGTAGGCACATCTCCAGTGGGGTGTGTGCAGGAGGCAGCTGATGGATGTTTCTCTCTCATCGATGTTTCTAACTCTCTATCTCTCTCCCTTCCTCTCTGTAAAAAAAAATCAATAAAATATATTAAAGAAAAAAAAGATGAATTAAGGCTACATGTACAATTCACATATAGCTTGAAAGCATAAACGTGAGTGAAAAATTATAACAACAACATGTTTAATATTATACCACTAGCATATGTAAAACATACACATAACATTACTTTCATAAAAGTAGAAAACATGAACAAGAAGGACAAATAATAACTTTTATAATTGGGTTATCCTATCTATAAAAGAGTAATATGCAAATTAACCACCACTCCACTACACCCATAAACCACGCCCACCAGCCACGCCCCACCAGCCAATCAGGAGCAAATATGTAAATAAACCCAACCAAGATGGCTATGGCCACAGAGAGCAGGAGGGAGACTTGGGTTTCTCAGGCAATGGAGGAAGCCAAGCTTTCCGCCTGCCCTTGCCGGCCTAGGCCTCCACTCAAGGCTACAAAGTTTCAATGATAGAAGATACATAAACCCAAACAGAAATGGCGGCAGCCACGGAGCTGGAAAGAGTGGGAGGCTAGGGTTGCCCTCAGCAATGGAGGAAGCCAAGCTTTCCACACACCCTGGCCGGCCCAGGCCTCTGCTTAAGGTTACAAAGTTTCAATTATAGAAGATACATAAATCCCAACAGAAATGGCTGCTACCACAGAGCAAGCAGAAGGCTTGGCTCCACTCCAAGCTACAAAGTTTCAATTGTAGAAGATAAATAAACCCCAGATACCAGGGCCTCCACTTGGGTTGCCAGGGGGCATGGCCAGCCTGCAAACCACCACAGGCCCCTCGCCCAGGCCGCCCCATGCCCCAAGGGAACCCCCACCCTGATCCGGGACATCCTTCAGGGCAAACCAGCCGGCCCCCACCCATGCACCAGGCCACTATCGTATCTAATAAAAGAGTAATATGCTGATTGACCATCACTCCAACACACAAGATGGCTGCCCCCATGTGGACACAAGATGGCCACCACAAGATGGCCAGCAGGGGAGGGCAGTTGGGAAGGACCACGCCTGCAAGGGAGGGCAGTTGGGGGCGATCAAGCCTGAAGGAGAGGGTAGTTAGGGATGACCAAGCCAGCAGAGGAGGGCAGTTAGGAGGGACCCAGGCCTGCAGGGAAGGGCAGTTGGGAGGGACCCAGGCCTGCAGGGGAGAGCAGTTGCGGGGGACCAGGCCTGCAGGGGAGGGCAGTTAGGGGTGACCAGGCCTGCAGAGGAGGGCAGTTAGGGGCAAACAGGCTGGCAGGGGAGCAGTTAGGCATCAGGCTGGCAGGGGAGTGGTTAGGGGGTGATCAGGCTGGCAGGCAGAAGTGGTTAGGGGCAATCAGGAAGGCAGGCAGGTGAGCAGTTGGGAGCCAGTAGTCCTGGATTGTGAGAGGGATGTCCCAGATTGGAGAGGGTGCAGGTTGGGCTGAGGGACACCCCCCCCCCCATGCATGAATTTCATGCACCGGGCCTCTAGTAAATAAATAAAGCTATAATAAAGGTTCAAACTAAATCTGTAATGCTTTGTGTCATTTGAAAAAAGATCTGGGTCATGTATGAAAAAATAATAACATTTAAAAAATCCAGATGATGGTTAAATAAATTTTTGATGTATCATACTTAGTAATTTTTTTGTATTTGTAAAAACATCTCATTAAATATATCTTTGATGAAATCTGTTTAAACATTCTCAACAGAAGCAAGTGTTTCGGCTATTCAGATGGAACCACACAAACTAATTTTCATTATATTGACTGACCTTAGGAACTGAGTTTGAGGCAAAAAAAGACCACGATATGAGCAGTTTACTCCCTGAGCAATGTGGCTATCCCTGCGCCTGGAGAAGAGAAGCTCTAATGGGTTCAGGAACTGCATGTGACACAATCTTTCTTGGTCCTAAAGAAAGGTTTCCTATGGAGTGGGGATTTTGCGCTCTGTGGGACCAGTGATAACAAAAAGTTTATGTTTGAGTTTATTAAGAGTCCACCTGGCTATCTAGGATTGTAGCTCTAATAAGTCATTAATGAAATGAAACATATTTACTGGAGATCTACGTTGGTTCTGGAGACATACAATCAAACAGGGCATGTGAAGCAGATGTGAAGGAAATGATTCTCTAGTGAAGTGAAATTTTTATTATTTTAATAGCTGTTATCCAAATTTCTCTCAAGGAATTAATTGTGCTTGAGAAATTATTTTAAATTCCTTTACTTAGAAGATATCCTAAGCAAAAAATACTCCACCATAAACAAAAGCTCTTCTTCATGAGAAAAAGTGAATTCCCCCCTGAGAAGGGCAGGTGAGGTACAGAAATTCAGGTGCAGGAAGAGAGGGCTGAGCGTGGAAAGGGGAGGCAAGGAGCACCCAAGACAGCAGAAGGCTGGATGCTGCCAAGGGTAGAGGGGTCATGAGTAGCCCTTTGGTATCTAAATGAATTTTAAGATGGGAATAAATATTATAAAATTTTCATTTGTTTTTCAGAATCCTACATAATAAAAGGGTAATATGTAAATTACCATCACTCCACTACGCCCACGATTGGGCCAGCGGGAGGCGCAGGGGATGGGACTCGGGGTGGCCGGGGTGGCCGATTGGGCTGGCGGGATGCTGAGCTCATGTCGCCAGCCATGGCGCGAGCTCAGTGTCTGCGCCATGGCTGTGCTGCGGCACAGAAGGGGCCTCTGGGGCAGCGAGCCCATGTCCTGCTGTGGACCATCAAAAGCTGGGAGCGAAAGCGGGGAAGCTGGCTGGCTGTCCGCTCTGGCACCAGCGGACAGACAGCCAGCTCCCCCGCGACCGAAAGCAGGGAGCTGTGTGTCCGCTCCAGCACCAGCGGACCCCCTGCCATCAAAAGCTGGGAGCAGGCTACTAGCAGTGTCCGCATAGTGTGCTAGGCTTTGCGGGGCAGTGGATATGGCCTGGATGGCAGGTTAGGCCTATGGGACCCTACACATGCATGATTTAATCATGCACTGGGCCTCTAGTAGCACAATATAATCCCTCGCTATGATGCCCATACATGCAGTAAATTGTTATAAGGACAAATGCTTTAAGGGAGGGACATTTTTGTAAAAATTGGAAACAGCCTAGGTTCCTGTTTGGGTCAGGGATGTCAAGGTCAAAGACAACACACGGCAGCCAGAGCCCGGAGGTCAAGGTAACCGTGAGCATGGACGTTTTCTCAGGGAATGCAGGGAAATATGCAGGGAAAGGTTTAGGCGAGTTCTGGTCTAGAGCGTTGTGGGCAGTGAGTCTGGGAGGAGGCTCTGTGGGCAATTGCCAGCTCCAAGCACAGTCCCTTCACCTGCTGCAGTCCTGCCCTGGGTGAGGAACTTGTCTCTCCCTTGCAGCGATCAAGGCAGATCAACACAGCAACTCCCAACTACTCTGCCTCACTCTCACTTCCAGGCCTTGCCCAGGGAGCTGCCAGACAGATTTCCAAGTTGCTAGACTGCCCTTCAGGCCTCTCCCACCCCGAGAGCCTCCCTTTCCCAGTGGCTCATCTCCTCCCCACCCTCTGCGGGATTCCCAGCACTGCCAGCCGGAGGGATGGATTTGGACCCCATGCTGCTTTCATCTTCTTCCTGGAAGGGGATGCGCTCCTCCTGGCTCATCAGTCACTTGCTCCCTGTCAGCAGGCCGCTGCTAGAAGCCCGGGCGGCTCAGGTGGCTGCGGGGAAAGCGCTGCTGGGGCGGAGGCCCTTCGGAGTCCACACGAGGCCCCACAGTCAGGTGCTCAGCAGCCCCCCAGGAAAGGAAACAACCTAGACGCCTTCCCCTAAGGAAGAGGTGGTTTTACCAGAAGAAGGATGAATAGGCCGGAAACCATCCCGCCAGTGACCTCCTCCTGTCAGCTCCACGCTGGACAAAATAAATGCGCTTTATCTGCAAGCGAGATTGGCTTCTGTGGCCGATGCATCATGCAAAGACAGAGCTACTCCCTCCGCGGAGCATCGTCTGCCCCCTCTCGCCGTGCCCTGGTCCCCTGGCCGCCTTCCTGCTGGCGGCCCAACAAGTTCAAAAGGACAGAGGGATGAAGCGGCCTCTTCCCCCACCGTCCAGCCTGGCTCCAGAGGGGCAGTAGCTTCAGCCTCTCTCTGACATTGTTGGCCAAAGCCCAGCAGCCAGAGCCTGACCCGCGGAAGGCGGCTGACCCCCAAGTGCCCCATTTTTTCTCCAATTGCCCCACCTAGATGGCTCAGAAGCAGCTGGAATTCCCGTCTACTTAGTGTTTGGGTGGCTTTTCATCTCTGGTAGAAGGGCCAGGGGAACCAACGCATTCACTGCTCAGCCTTGGGGACTCAGCGGCATTGATCATGGGTTCCCCCCCAGCATTTCTGGGGTTCCCACGTGATGGCAGGGTGGCAAATAGGCTAGAAGAAGGGTAATTTTGAGCTAAGCCAACATTAGAAAGAAAAAAAGAAGGCACCTATAATATTTTTGAATTTCCTCTTCATGATTCCAACCTCCTCCTCAATCTTTCATTCTGACTGCCCACCATTTAGGGCACAGGAATGGAGAAATTCAGAGTGATGGGAAGGGAAGGATGAAAAGGAGACCAGAGGAGAACACAGGCACATGGGAAGGTAAGGGGAACATGAAGGGTTGAGGTCATTTGGGCAGAAAGCAGGGGCGCAGATGCTGCTGTAAGAATAACACCTCTGTTCTTCTGAACCCACCTTGTCATTCATTTCTCACATCCATTTCTTTCTATCGTGAACATTGCACTGGTCTAGGAGATGCTCAGGACACCCTTGTTGGCAGTGCAGACTGCTTTCCCACTGGGACAGGCTAACCCTGCAACTGTCTCAGATGCAGGCAGCCTTTATTCTTGAACATAAAGTCTCGTGTGAAGCTCTGGAGAAAGAAGCTTGACTCATAGGACTGTGATCAGCCATCTGCCTTTTGGGAGAGACAATGTGGTGGAGTGGAAAGAGTCCTGGACTGTTCTAGACTCAACTCTACCCTTAACAAGCTGTGTGCTATTGTGAAAGTCACTTAATCTCTGGAATTCAGTGTCCTCCGTTGCAAGATGTCCCACCAAATTCTGCGATCCTGGCCTAGCTTTAAACCTGTACAGTATCTGATCGTATCTTTCACCTGCTTTAATGTCCTGCAGTGCTCTGCCCATGGCCCTCACTTGGTATAGCATGATAGGGCCCCATCCGCCTCTCCAGCTGTGGCTTTTCCTTCTTTCCTTGTAGTCAGTATCCAAGCCACCCTGGAGTCACCACAGCCTGTCCTTCTTGATTCTGGTCTTCGAACATGATGTTCCCTCTGCTTGGAGTGCCTACTCACCTCTCCCCACCCCCTAACTTCTCTTTCCGCCAGGTCTTTGCCTCTTCTGGAAAGTCTTCTCTGGCCATGCCCTCACTTCCGGTGAATTAGGCCTCCCACACATTCTTAAAGCCTCTATGTTTACCCACAGGTCACTTTCCAGAGGATGCTGCACTTGTTCTTCCTCTCCATCGGCCTTCTTGGACCTTCATCTCATTAACGGCATGAGCCATCTCTTGTTTTATGCCCAGTTTTGTGTCTGAATGTGCCAGTGAGCTATTGAGGCTGACGTTACAGCTCTTATTTCTATCTTTCTGACTTCCTTTTTCTTAGAACTACATGGAAAAAATATTTTCTTTAATAAGAGAACCATGACAACAGGAGCATCAGAAAATGGGAAGTAAAGCAAAGGTATTTGAACCCAAAGGCTTCTAGAGTCTGTTAAAGAACCATCTAGAGTCTCAGATGAAGGGTGTGATGTGGCCTGTTTTGAGGACTT
This sequence comes from Cnephaeus nilssonii, assembly GCF_951640355.1. Lineage (NCBI taxonomy): Eukaryota > Metazoa > Chordata > Mammalia > Chiroptera > Vespertilionidae > Cnephaeus > Cnephaeus nilssonii. The sequence continues at coordinate 9,987,146 of NC_137089.1, read as the reverse complement.
GGAATGCACAGCGCTGACCACAGCGGTGCTATCCCTTCAGGGAACCACATGATGATGCTAATGGAAACTAAAATGTGAAGAGACAGAGAAGTGAGCAAGAAAAGTTATCTAGGTACACTTTATGAGTCACTTTTCTCATTTTTCAGGGACTTTGTTACTCATGCTCTCACTTATCCTCATTCTTAACTGCAGAAGCATGGAATTGACCCTCGTCCAAATCATGGCCTTTCCACATGAGCCAAGCAACAGTGAGAGACCAGGCTTTGGAGGGACCTGGGGGCAGTTCCAAAAAATTGCAACAGAGTCAAAAGGGCACGTGAGTGTCATTACTTACTGAGAAAATGGGAGGCAGAAACTTTGGAAACACATGCTCATTAAAGAAAAAGTGAAAAATGGAGAATGAAGGAAAAAAAATTGACCCAAAGTCCACCCGCCCCTGCCCAAAAACAATTACCAGAGAGTTCTGAGGTTTTAACTTTTCCCCCCAATGCACATAAACTCCACTTTACTTTAAAGTTAGTTGTCTTCATACTGTCTCAGCAATTTCAAAGTTTTTTTTAACTTAAATTATAAAAGAAGAATCTTACTATATATATATATATATATATATATATATATATATATATATATATTTAATAAACCTTTTGGGTTATTTTTTCTGACTCAGTGGCTCTATATTTAAAAAGTAATAAATAGACATACATGTTTTACAAACAGTGGAGACTGGCACAAGTAAAGAAAAATCCTAAATGTAATAGAATAAAATTCACAATAAATTTAATAAGGTGTGTGTGAACACTGTATAGGGAGCTCCTTTTCTAGAGTCAAACCACACATTTCTAGAGTTAACTTGGGCCCAAAGCAAAATAGGCTTGTAAAGTGGGATGTAAAGGAAAAATGTGTGGTTTCTGGTTTGTCTTTCCCTAAAAGAAGGGAGAAATCAACCACCCTTTTTTCTACCATCAGGCCAAGTAGCCCCCAAGGATCCAAATTACTGGGGATTTCCAGTTTCTGAGGATGAGAGTGACAGTTAAAGAGGGCAGTATGTTCTCACCTGGAGGCAGAGCCACCTGAGACCTTCTGGACATGGCTGTCTCTTCTCTTCTGCCAGGAGCCATCACTGTCTTCAGTTAAGACGGTGTGTCCTCCCAAGCACTTCTGTCTGCATGAAAGGCCGGAGGGTGAGAGGAAAGGAACTTCTGCTTGCTCAAAGTGATTTCCCTCACAGCTCCTTGGATGCTATGAGAGAAAGCTTCATTTAGGTAAATGCCTCTGAAAGGGTGAACAGGTGCCTATTAGTTATTCAGTAACGCAGAAGCATTCTGGACATATGCCGGAAATGTAAGAAAGCAATAATAGAGGATTTAGTTAAATAGGCAAAGCCTTTAAGGTATGGCTTGAAAGAAACTGGTTAATATATAACTTATGTAAAATCCCTTTTATTCTTGACTCCAGTTATTGAGTAACAAAGCTGTTAAAAAGTTTTTTTTTGTTTTGTTTTGTTTGGAAATGTACACTTTATTCCATATCCCTATTTAGTTCTATCTGATCTCCCTAAAACAGTGAGGAAAAAGAGGAATCACATAACTAATTCCAGCACTTATTAAAACAAAGGTGGCAAGTAACAAGGTCTCCTGACAGGACACAGCTGGAGAAAATTCTACTATTTTGTGTGAAGAGAATTTTTAATGTATGGAAATGACTACATCAAGAGGAGATAATATTGGGATAAAAAACTCAAAACAAGTTTATTTTTTTCAATAGTATAAAAATAGACATGTATAGTTATATAAAATTAATACAGCCAATTAAATTACAGATGAGTGGGTGACTTCTAAATACTTTAGGTATCATTATCAAGCATTTTTCTGGTAGGACAAAGGGAAGAGGAATTTTGTAGAGGGGGAGTAGAGAGAAAGAAGGGAAGGATTATAATGTAATTTTGGAACAAGAGGCTTCTTGGATGACATCTGTAACCCTAAATGTCTGTTGTATCTCCTCCAGTCCTCTTCTGAGTTCTTAGTTAGTTGTACTTCATTCAACTAACAGTTATTGAGTGCTTAATATGTATTCATCAGATTTAAGACTGCCTTTTGAATGTTCCATCCCCCACTCCCATCTGTGTTCTAAAGACATTGTTTACTTCAGAGAGGAGAAAAGAATAAACACATTGTTTTCCTGCCCACCCCTGTAGCACCTCCCAATTTGTTCCTTCTCCCGAGGCCTTCTAGCTGACCGCACACCTTGCTCCCTGCCTCCCCACCTGGGAACCTTCTGCCCTCTTGCATTGTTCTGTTTCTTCCCTCTTCCATTTAGCATCACAGTTAGTCACCAAACCCTATAGAGTCAACTCTCACCTGTATTTCATCTCTCACGCTCATCTCCTTGAACTCTGTGTTGGAAAAGAACTTGATCTTCTCTAATCTGGATTATTGCATCTTCTTTCTAGCCCCTTGCCTCCAGTTCCTCCTGATTCGAGCCTGTTCCCTTCAACATTGCTGCCAAATAGTTTGTCTCCCACAAAGTGGAGCTTGCTATTTTCCTGCTCGCATTTCTGTAGGCTTAAATACCTGCGGTCTAACTCTCATAGCTGTGCTCTGTCTCTGAAAAAGCACCATTTTCTAATGATTTGTCTTATGCTTATCTTTCTCTGCAACTGATTGTAGTACTTTGAAGGCAGGATAATGGCTTCCTACATTTGTGTCCTTGGCACCCAGAGAGCACGGTGTGAGCGCTCAGAGAACTGATTTTGGAATGGAGCAGAGAACAAAGGTAGAAGGAGGCCCCCTTTCCTTCCTGGGAGTCAGCAGACCTCTCCATGAATTGTTTCTCATCTCATCCCACTTCTTCCCTCGTGCTGTCAGGTGTGGCAGAGGGACTTGACCCCATAGATAATGATTAGAATGAATATGAGCTTGAAACAGAAGGATTCATGCTTTGGACGAGCCCATGAGTGTGCACATGGGCAATCCTTAGTGGGAGCTGTAAAGGCAGATTTCCAGTGGGGTCCGTGTCTGACTTCCTTTAAATAAAGTGTCACATTGGGAAGCATGCTTAAATATCTTTTCAGAGGTTCAAGTAACACAAAATTGGCCACAAATTAGTTTTCTGTAGTCCTATGTTCTGATGACTTCCATTAGAAATGTAATATAGGAAGGAAAATATGGTTAAGAGCTGATGAGTGAATTCTCTTGGAAAGGTGTTGTTTAGTAAAACACCTTGATAAGTGAACAATTTTGGTTCTGGAAAGATTGTTCTCAGGGCTAGTCCAGAATGAGCTAAAGTGAGACCAAGATAACTAACTAACCTGCTTCTGCATAAGAAATGAACAGAGAGTGTAAGTGTATGAGTTGTTGGCTGATGAGCTATGTTGGAAAGGGAAAAGAAACAAGAAAGAGACATGCCTAAAGACAAAGAAGAAAAATAGAGCCTGCTTAACAGAGAGACCACACAAAATCCTCCACGCAGGAATAATCCAAGAACTTTTAGAACTAGGGAGGTACACATTGTTGATATAGTTCATAATGACACAATACCCTTCTATTGTCTGGAATCTTCAGTGAAGTCCCCTTATACATAGCCTACAGTGGGAGAGTAAAAAGACCACAGTAGTGCCAAGTAGGGCAACATGAAATGACAAATATTATAGTACACAAAAAAGGTGAAAAGCAAAATGGAGTATAAGAATTTAACAAATAAGTAGAATCTTGGCGATAGAGACAATTAGTAGAAATATAAGTGCTCAGTCACACCCCAAACCCTAATTCTAGGGATAAATACAGGTTTCCCCCCAATACCGGATATGGTGTTTGAGCCAGTTTTAATTGAATCTAGCAGAGGGTTGGGGTGTGTGTGTGGGGGGGGGGTAAGAGATCAACCAAAGGACTTGTAATGCATATAAACATAACCAATGGACACAGACAGTAAGGGGGTGAGAGCATGTGTTGGGGGTGGGAGCGGCCGAGGAGAGGTCAATGGGGGGAAAAAAGAGACCTGTACTAATACTTTCAACAATAAAGAATTTAAATTAAAAATAAAAACATGGTAATGTAAATCAAAACCACAATGAGATACCACCTCACACCTGTTAGAATGGCTATTATCAGCAAGGCAAGTAATAACAAGTATTGGAGAGGTTGTGAAGAAAAAAGAACCCTCATTCACTGCTGGTGGGGATGTAAACTAGAACAGCCATCATGGAAAAGAGCATGGAGGCTCCTCAAAAAATTGAGTAGAGTTACCATATGACCCAGCAAACCCTCTTATAGATACCTGCTCAAAAACATTTATTTTCAAAGATATATGTACCCCTCTGTTCATTGCAGCATTACTCACAGCGGCCAGGATGTGGAAACAACCAGTGTCCTTTGGTAGATGATTCAATAAAGAAGATGTAATATAAGATTTGACTTTGGGTGGTGGGCACACAATGCAATATACAGATAATGTATCATATTGAAACCTATATAATCTTGAAACCTATGTAATCTTGTTAATCAATGTCACCGGATAAATTTAATAATAAAAAAAAAGACATGGTAATAAGCAGCTTGATATGTAATAGCCTCAAACTGGAAACAACCCAAATAGATTCAGCAATGGATGAATGGATAACATACAATGGAATACTACTCTGCAGAAAGAAAAATAAACAACAGCAAGCCATTGATAGACTCATCAGCTTGGATGAATATCATGGGCATTAAACTGTGGGGGTGGGAGAAGCTAATCTCAAAGGGCTACACACTGTGTAATCCATTTATATAATCTTTCAACGTAATAACATTATAGTGATGGATAGCAGACAGTGAATGCCAGGGGTGAGGGGCTGGGGTTGGGTGTGACTATGAAGTGGTAACATGAGGGAGAGTCCTTGGATGATGAAACTGTTCTGCATGCCAACTGGGTGATGGTTACATGAATCTACACATATGATAAAATTTCATAGAACACCATATATTTTAAAAGTACATATAAAAACGGATGATATCTGAATAAGATCTGTATTTGAGTTAACAGTATTAAAATAACATTAATTTCCTGGTTTTAAAAATAAGATATTTCATTTAAGACAACTCAATGAAGCATACACATAAACTCTATTATTTTTGAAACTTCTTTTGAATGTTAAATTATTTCCCAATTACGTGTGTGTGTGTGTGTGTGTGTGTGTGTGTGTAATTGGGAAATAATTTATACACACACACACACATATATATAATATCATCATTTTTTATTATTTGCAGTGGTTCTTTAAATCCTCCATGTACACTGAATTGGTGAATACTGAACCATTGTTCCTGGAGGAATACAAGGTTAGGGTCCCATAAGCCTCTGGTGACAACATTTTTGACAAATAATGAACACATAAGCCTGTTTTATGTGTTTCTGTTTAAGGACACCTTATTTAATATCTATTGTTGATCCATTAATATTGAATTATCAATCAACAGTTTTATAACTCATGCCTGAACAAAACTTACCTAACACACATCTTTTCTCCATGTGCACATGAGACAGGACTCCAGCACTGTGCTTCATTTTAAACTGTGAAATCAATAGCAAAAAACACAAAGATTTGAAGAGTATGGCACTAACAAGAGGGCTAAAATGACACGTGTTTACAGTACAACATGAGAACTGAAATAAGACACAACATTGCTTTGTCTGATTTCAGTTGGGGAAGTGTATGCCAAGCAACTCCAATTTTTGCTGTTCTGCGTATGTCCATAAATGGTTATGAAAGAACCATGAGTATTGACTTTGGGATTATGAATAAATTTTAGTGAGTAGGTGATGAGCAAATACAGACTTTCTAAATAATGAGGAATGACTGTGCATGACTATATATGTCTCTTTTTATGTATATACTAGAGGACTGGTGCACGAAGATTCGTGCAAGAATAGGCCTTCCTTCCCCTGGCTGCCGGCACCGCCTTTGCTCCTGCTGGAGCCGCCTTTCTGCCTTCTCACACTGCCCAGAGGCCCGGAGAGGCTGGGTGGTGCTGAACGCCTGCATCGTCGCCATGGCGATGACGCAAGCATCCTGCTCCGCCCCTGGCCGCTCGGCGCCTGCATATGCAAATTAACCCTCCATCTTTGTTGGGTTAATTTGCATACTCACTCCTGATTGGCTGGTGGGCATCGCAAAGGTACGGCCAATTTGCATCTTACTCTTTTATTAGTGTAGATACCACACACATGTATACATATAGACACATATACATGCATATACATATACAGTATATGTATACACAGAAGAGGCTAAAATCTAAATTTATGAAGTGATTATATATATATATATATATATATATATATATATATATATATAATAATAAACCTATAAATAGAAAAACCAATTCTGACAAACTGAATTGAGAGTTGCTCATAATTTCTTTGTAGTTTAGAAATTTACAGCTTTTTCTGAATTCTGGGATTTGTTTTTTGTGTTTTTTTTTTGTCTCTAAAGTTTAACGGCTACGCTTAGGGATGGCCTTTGGCAGCATTATTCAGAAGGCCATGTTGGTTTCCCATCTACCAGCCTTCCCTTTTTATGTCCTTTCTTTCCCCAACGCGTAGTTAAACATTTGAACGTAGGTGACCAGTGGCCCTAACTCCAGCTTCTACTTTCAGTGACTCACACTAGCTCTTTCGAAAGCAGCTAAAGGGATTTTTCCATAGGGGTGTAAGTGACTCATAAGGGTCAATTAAAAAATCCCCTTTTAGGAACCAATTTTCCATTTGACTTTGATAAAGGAAACCAAGTTCAAGTGAGATATAATTTTAGGCATTGAGCCACTGGATGGAGAACATACACACACACACATGCGCACACACACACACACTTCACCCAGTATATCTGGATTTTTATATACCAAAATGTTAACAGTGGTTATCTATGGCTTGCAAGGTTATGGTTTAGTTTTAGCTTATTATTATTATTATTTTACTTTTTGCTGGCCTGTATTTTCTATAATAAACGTCCATTATTTCAAGAAGCAATAATCATTTTAAAACTGAAAAAGATGTATATATAGGAGGATCATGGAAAAACATTCTTGGTATTCATAAAGCTATCCTTCCTAGCTAGTTGCTTTTTTTAAAAGTCCACCCTAATAATATTGGATTTTGGGTTCTCTTTTAATAAGGCTAAGAATAGACATAGTTTTCTGAAAAGAAATAGCTATTTTCTTTTTCATTGGACAGTGTGCTTTTAACTGTTAGGAAAGATGGGCTTTTAAAGATCCCAAGAGGAATTCCATTTCTCGCTATTATTAGGAATTACCAGAGCTCTTTCCTGCCCATTCTGGGAATGGTCTTTTAGTGATGGCAAGCCCTTTTTGACCATCTGGAATGGCCCTTCATCCTTGTATCTATAACCATTATACTTTCCATTATGAGTAAATTGCTTTTTCTTTCTTTGGTTTCTCTCTAATCCCTTGTAGGCATATGCTAGCTCTGGAACTCTTATACAGTCTCTGGTTAGTGTATTCCTGAGAAGTTAGATAAGGCCAAGCTTTAGTTAAGCTCCACACAGCGGAGTGACATCGAGCTGTTTTTGGCTAAAGTGCTCAAATGGAATCATTTAAAATATAAAATGTATGAACATCTTTTCTCTGAACTAAATGGTACCTCCTTTTCTTGGCTTAATTTCCTCTAGACATAAAAATTAAGACTCTTTCACCAGTACCAGGGATCAGTACTGCTGTACACGTTGCCAGACTTACAGATTAGATAAGCATTTTGGTTTCCAGTAGTGTTTTCACGGAATTATCTCTATCCAGGTCAAATTCTATTTTGAGAACTCCAGCTGATTCAACAACCCACAATTTGTACTTTTGGTCTCAAAGTAAATACTTGATTTAACTCAAGTCGAGAGAACTGCACTTGTATTTGAGCCCTGACCCATATAATTTTAATATCCATCACCCCTTACTACGGGATGTAATTGGATGGATCAGATGCTTGGTAGGTTCACGCAAACAGTGGGGAAAGCATTCAGGCCATTGCCCTTCCAAAGCAAACAGTGTGGGTCTGTCGGTCCAATTGCCAATTAGACCTTGCTCCTCCTCCACCACTTCCTTCCACTTTGTGCTGTGGGGCACTGAAAGCGCAGAGAGATGAAAGGAGAGACATTTAAAACGGTATACAACTGCCTGACATCAACATGGATCCCTCGGAACCTTCCGCAGCCACAGGGCAGAGAGGGTGGAACAGAAAGAATAATCTGGTAGGAACTGGGTCATTACCAAAGATAAAGTTCAGGTCTCAGGGGTAGGTAGGAACCTGGGAAGCCGATTTATAAGTAGGTAGAACAGGAGTGTTCACACAAGAAAGAGACACTGGAAGTCCAGAAGCGAAAGGAAATCAAAACTGAGGAGACCGGGCAGCCATCAGAAGCAGCAGCAGGGGCTCAAGCACAGGGCACTGTGGCAGCATTGCTGGCCTTTTGCCCAAGATGAAGCCCACAAGTATCTGTTCTGATCTCAGGGAACCACAGCGTGGGCAGTCATTGTAGAGTCAATGCTTGACAATGACCACTAATGATAATCATTATAATACCTACTTTTATTGAAGGCTTACGACATGCTATGTGCTACTTGAGACATTTTCCATACATGCACCTGGTCCATGCAGTCTTCACGACATCTTTGCACAGACGAAGAAACGGAAGCTCAGAGAACTCTAGGAATTTATACCAGTTCCAGTAGTTGGTCAGTGATAAGATCAGAATTTGAAACCATGTCAATCTGACTTTGAAGCCCACTGAGAGATTAGAGCCTAATGTTTTTTTAAGGCCCTAAGCCTGTCTTGGACTCTGTGTTTCTGCATTTCATATCTAACAATGTACAGTGGACACAGTATGGCTAGATGTTTCTAGTTTCTCTTCTCCTCCCACCGAGGAAAGAAATATAAAAATCCCTCTTTGATGTGGCAATGCTGAGTCTGTCTGTTCTGAACACACTTAATAACAATGTTGATTATGTCCTCTTTTATAGCACATGTATGCTTTTAACACTTTGGGCATCCATTTTTTTAGAGCAACTTAATAATTTGGGAATTGACCACTATTTGTAGGGGTGGAAGGGGGCCATTTTCCTGATTACTTTAGTTTTAAATTGGGTTTTATGCATCTTGTCATATGGAACTAATGGCACTATTCATTTCAAAAAGACATCTCCTAATGCAGCCTGGGATTTTGAGTATTTGAGCCTTTTCTTATAAAACTAATGTATGTTTTATTCATCTCTTGGTTCCCGTTAGTTCTTAACATGATGATCTGAATATCATTGCTATTAAAAAAAAAACACTTGTCATTTACCAAGTGAATGAGTGATTAGATATGTAATTTGTAGAGGTTCAGATTATACCCATGCAACCTTATATTCATGGCAGTACTGATATTTGGCTGGGACATTGCTAGGACACCCATCACTAGGGTTGATATTATTACGACTTTTACCACTGCTAATAATGATAATTTCCACTGGTTTAATGCTTGCCATGAGGAAAGAAGTTGAGAGTGGCTTAGTACATTGGTGCGCTGGGGAACAGGCAGTGGATCCTGGACTTAAACTCAGCAGTGCGGCTCCGAAGGCCACATTCTTCCTTAATGCCACCTTCAGCGAGAAAGGGGTTGCCACTTAGGGTCAGTGGAACAGGGCTGTGCACCCAGCGTGAGGCCCTTGCATAGCAGCTTTTCTCAAGAGATGCTATTGATACAATGCAAGACACAAAGCAGGAACAACTAAGGACCAACCTATATTTGGTTTAGATGGGGTTAAATGGAAGTGAAGTTGGACCTCCCAAAGTTTTACTTTCCATAAATTGTCCTTACCTGGTGGGGAAAAGTCACTTGTCTGGGTGGGTGCTGATTCAGTTTATCAGTTCATAAAATTCAGTGTGTGACCATGGAGTACCAAGTCCAGGACCAGAAGATAATAGAGAATCTAAAAGAAAGGATACAAATAGCATGCCTGCGCTTATGTAGGTTTAACCTTTTGCACTCGAATGTCGAGTGTGACTCGACATGGTTAGCATTAGAATAAAGGAATTGAGAAAAAAGCAAGCGAGTGCAAAGGGTTAAATATATCTGTGTAAAAAAAAATTAAGGATAAAAGGAAAAGAATAGGAACATACAGGAATCATGGCACAAAGAAGAAAAATGTATAGTTTATATAGAGCAACCAAGCATCGCACCATACTTATGAACACTCAGGTAGTATGGCCACATGTAACCTAGGAATCTGTATTTTTGTTTTGTCCTCCCAATGATTCTGGTTGAATGTTTTATTTTGAAAAGAGCCCAGGGATCATTCTTTAAAAATGTTTCCTTTTACTTATACACAAACACAGCTATATTGTTTCACCCTTATTCATGACTGTGAGATCTTTCAACATACACTCCATGGGCAGCTGCTGTGTGCCAGGTAAAATTTGCACAAATAAAAATAATATGGCTACCACCCTTAGAAATTAGAAATTTGTTGCAAAGCTAACATTTTTTTAATCTGTGTAGACTTACTGTAGGATTTTATTATCTCAATTATATTATTCTGCATTTATAACATTTTTATAATGTATAATACTTTGTAATCAGAAGGAAATTAAAATAAACTAAGTCAAATTCAAATTTATGACACATGCAAAAAGAAGGCAAATCATAAGAGCAAGTTGAGAGCTTCCTATGTAACAGACATGTTATATATTGTTGTATTTAATCCTCACAGTGATCGTCTTAAGTTAGTAATGCTTTTATTCCCATTTTTAAATTTTTTAATGTTTTTGATTTTAGAGAGAGAGGAAGGGAGAGAGAAAGAGAAAGAGAGACATTGATGGATTGCCTCCTGTATGCACCCCAACCCAGGATCAAACCCACAACCTGGGTATGTACCCTGGCTGGGAATTGAACCGGTGACCTTTTGGTACACAGGACGATGCTCAACCACTGAACCACACCGGCCAGGGCAATCCCCATTTTACAGACAGTGATGCTGAAGCTAAAAAAAGACGAGATCACACAGCAGTAAATGGAAAAGCCACAAGTGCACCACCAAAAAGCTCACAACTACCAGTACACTAATTTGAGAAGTAAACGCAAACTGAAGAACAAATACACATTTTCTGATCCCGAGAACTCTTTTTATTATGTGGTTTTGTAGCTATAGACAGTCAAGAAGTTTTGTGTCCCTGTACTAGTATGTATTCAGTGGTATGTTGTTATTTTTGGAAGATTCTCTGTTTCCTTTTCATAGAGGGCAACTTAAAGCCATAAACCATATCTTCTTCAGTAATTTTTTATTCCTCTGTTTGTGGTGGCATTTTTCCCTTCAGGTTGCCTGTTGGGCAACACTTACACAGCACTGTTGACTGCCTGGCACAGTGACTGTGTCGTCACAGAGGCCTCGGCTTCACTGAGGGAGAATACAGATTCTGATATGACACTTAGATGGGCTGCTTCCTAGCTTCACTAAATATTGCTGTTTTGTGTGTTTTTTTATAATAATAGTTATTAAGATCTTCATGGTTTCGGCCCTGAAGGAAAGATCTCAGAGCGGGAAGCGCATTGCATACAGAGTGTTTAGGGAGCCGTGAAGGATATACAGTCATTCCCAGGACTGCCGTGAGCCTGGATGCCGTGTTGCTGGTGAAGGTCTTTAAGGTTCTCTGATGAAAGCAACTACTATGTCCACTCCCCAGGGAGGTGGTTTTCTTTTCAGCGATTGGGTGACCCACGTGTTAAACCTCACATTTTCCACTTCTTCAGAGTTTTGTCTGAGAAGAAACTTTACCCTGGGATCAGGAGAAGTGCTGACCTACTTTGTGATACTATTTAAATCTGAAAACCAGCTTTAATAGTTAATGGTAAACATTGCATGCCCTTTGTCCATCTTATTTTAAAGTGATTATTCATTGAGCATCCTCTGCATGCAAGGCATAATACGAAGATGATGAGGGCATGATCCCTGACCTCCACACATTAATAATCCCTTACAATACAAATACAGATAACGAGACAACAAAACAAGAAGTGGAAAGTATAGAACCATGGCATGGGAGGTAATAGTTGTTGGATTTTCTGATCACATATAATACGCCAAGACACCAAGGTAAGAGCTTTACATGACTTAATTCATACATTTCTTAAACCGCTGTAGGGCCCCAGGCCTCACACTCTTCTCTGCCTGAGATTCTGACCAGTAGAGAAATAAAGGGGAAGATGGAGGAACAAACTATGAGCTCTGCGTGGTGACGGGGCATCCACTGTGCCCTGTGAGCCACACTGGCTGCGCCCCTGCCTGCTGCGAGGGGATTATTTAGTTCCTCAGCACCTTCCTCTATCGGAGGTGCCTTCTTCATAGCCACATTTTTTGTTTCAGCTGGAAAATTGCCCTAGCAGGTTTGTGAAATGGAGCTATTGTCATTGCTTCTGATGATTGTGTCCCTGGGAGCTTGGTGACTCCCAGAACCTCACCATGTGCTTCTCGGGGCACTATCCTTCTGCTTTTCCTTTTTTTTTTTTTTTTAAAGAAAAGAAAAACAACACACAACTCTTTCTTTTAATGGGAAATTTCAAACATATACAAAAATAGACAGGTTAACATAAGGATTCCTTCATTGACTCATTGCACAGTTTCAGAAATTATTAACTCGTGCATGGTTTTGTTTTTCCTGATTTCTGACTATTTCAGACCTTGAGGAGACTTCCCTTCTGTTGCATCGTTCTCGGCAACACCAGAGCTGCCTTCGTTGTCTCTTCTCCATCAGCCCTTCCCCTCCTCCTCCGGCAAAGCCCATCTAACAGCCGAACCCTTGTCTTCTCTTATGCATACAGGACTAGAGCTGTTGCCTGGGACAGACCACCTTTCTTCCTTTTACGTTATGTTTTTTGGGGGGATGGAGGGGCTTTTAATCTCACTCTTTTGTTTTCTGGTATATTCCTTTAGATTGTGTTGGTGTCTCCCATAGTGAAAGCTAGGGCGTGATTCCATTCCAGGTGCGCTAAAAGCATCCATTATTTAAAAAGATCTTTGAGGACATTCAGAAAGCATACTTTAAGCATCAACTAAGTACCGGACACTTTTCCTTGGGCTGGGTCCCGAGTGGAGCCAAGGGGCAGACACCTTTGCCCTCAATATGGAGCACGTGACTGGAGGGAGAGAGACGGGAAACATACTTGGTAAAATGTAGGTATGGCAGATGATGCCAAGTGCCAGGAAGAAAAATAAAAGCAGAGCGGCATCTAAGAAGTGCCTGGGGGTTGGGGTAGGGTTGTAGTTTACAACAGGGCGGTCAGGAAAGGCCTGGCTGAGCAGGGAACACCTGCGCAGGGGCCTTCGGGGCAGGTGAAGGATGAGCTGAGGCCTCGCTGGGGAAGAGCGTCTCAGGCAGGGGCAGAGCGGAGCCCAGGCCCCGGAGCAGGAGTGTGCTGAGCACAGGAGGCCGGTGTGTGAGGGGCGGAGAAGGCAAGGGCAGCAGTAGGAGCTGAGGCGGAGATGAAAGTGGGACAGAGCGAGGGCGCGTGGGCGGATCTGAGCGCTTGGCTTTTACTCCGGGCCAAATGAGAGCCGCAGGAGGACCCCGAGCAGAGGAGTGACAGGAGATACTCTCCCAACCGTTAGACAAACACTGAGCCCGGGCCTGGCTTTGATCTATCATTCCTCTGCCTGGTACCCCTTTAACTGGGGCTCATTTCTGAGATAAGTGTCTTTCGTTAGAGTCCAATTTCATGAATTCCTAGGGCAGGTTTCCGGAGAGCCCAGGCAAGGCTGTTATCTCTACCTACAATGGTTGTGCACCTCAAAACTCACAAATCATGCCGTGAGTCTGATTTCCCTGGCCGTCCCTGCTCGAATCGGTCCAGGTTTTCTCTAACCGCGTGATACAGCTCTCCCGGCCTCCCCAAGGCAGTTCTCTGATTGCTTTCACGGTGCACTGCCACTTACCGCTCAGACTTCCAACAGGTCCCTGGATTCTGTCTCTCTCTGCATGAGTCATTTCAGATTCTGCCTCTGCGATGCTGCATCTCTGCTTCTGTGAAACTTCTCTGCGTTCCAGTAACTTTTTCTCATGCAGCTGTGCCCTGTGAGCCACTTTCCTTTTCCTAGTGTTCTATCACAGAGCAGTTTGATCTATGACCTGTCCTTTCCCTTTTTTTCAATTTTTTTTATTGATTAAGGTATTACATGTGTCTATATCCCCCCATTGCCGCCCCCCACTCCCATACATGCCCTCACCCCCCCAGTGTCTTGCGTCCATTGGTTACCTTTCCCTTTTTGCATCTCTTCTTGCCTTCAGGAATCATTTTATGTTTCAGGTCCATCTAGACTATGTCCTAAGTCCTTGACATTTTTTCCTGAAGAAGCATCTCTCCTTCTCCAGTGAAATCAGTTGGTCTTCCTTGGCCTGCTTTCATGATCAGAGCCCAACAGTACCCACTGAGGCGAGGACCTGAAATATGGCGTCTCCAGGCAGCCTTCTGGAATGGATCCAATTTCTAGCACCAGCTCTGGCATGCTATGTAATTATTACCACGGGTCAGCAAATCTCAGAAAACTTGAACTGCTCACTCTAGAACAAGGTTGCTCATTGTCCCCTTATTAGAATAATGAAATTCATAAAACTGTGAACCCTGAAGTTCGACAGATCTACGTAGTCTTTCTTCCTTAAGCATGTAGAGATTGAAATTTACGGAGTCTGGTGGGAGAAGAAAAGAAGGGTTCCTAGATATAATCTCCTTTAAGAACAAGGAAATAATATCTGACTGCCCTGAGCTGCCAAAACTCATTTTTATGGAATCAATCCATGAAGAATTGGCTACGGTCCATATAATATTGTGAGTGTTAGAATTTGCACTTGGTTCCTCTAGTTACTTAAGCTGTGTGGAAAAAAAGCCTGCTGCCAGCCCATTCCCCACTGGCTACTCAGAAAGTATTATTATTCCACTTAGGAATTACACCATAAAAAGAGACTTTGATGAAAGCCATTTTCAAATGGTAGACTTTGAGGATGTGCTGGGCCATTTAATCTCCCAGTGCCCTTCCCATCCCTGCTACCCCATGCCTATGCTCTTGTAACAACACGTGACCCGTTTTGAAAAGCCCACATGAGACTCTCTACTTCTGAAGTTCACCAGGCACAAATATCACACCTGAACATTCCGGGTCCCTTTCAGCTTGATAGCAGGCAGTCCTGCAAAGGTTCTTACCTGGTGAGGTTTTTCAACTGGGTCAGGATTTTCCTGAGGCAATTTTACTTGAGTCAGGATATCCAGATTTAGTTTCCTGAGACCCATGGATCATACACCTTCATAGTAGGTAGGGTCATTTTGTAAATTTTGACAAAGTGGTTACAGATATATTTGGATGGACTGCATGTACATGCTCACTAGCTGCAGGCTTCTCATTCATTTATTCATCAAATATTTACTGAGTAGCTACTCTATTTCAGGTGTTATTTTTGATGCTGAGTTTACTGTGATAAACAAGAGCCTAAAATATGTTACAATCCTGACAAACAAATCAATACGTCCCCAAAGCGGAGGACATGATTGAGGTCATTTCACCCTTAGTATCTTCATTAGTGCACTGCCCTAGAGGTGGGCTCTACTTGGCAGCCTGTCTTACTATCTCATCTTCCACTGTACTTGTAGTCATGGCATCAACCAATCTGAAAAGACAAGTACTGGTAAAAACTTTACATGGGCCTAAATTTGCACTGTTACACATATGTGTTAAGTTGGTGAGTAGTGATCCTTATTTAATTGGAAATAGAATCATAGAAACATAGAATTTTAGAGTTAGAATGTTGGGTTGTATTCCATATTTTACTCTTCCTTTTCTGTGTCTAGGTACATTAGTACTTACCATTGTAAGTACTAATTGTGTTACAATTACCTACAGCAGGCGTCCTCAAACTATGGCCCGCAGGCCACATGTGGGTTTTTGAAGTTTTGTTTTTTTACTTCAAAATAAGATATGTGCAGTGTGCATAGGAATTTGTTCATAGTTTTTTTTAAACTATAGTCCGGCCCTCCAATGGTCTGAGGGACAGTGAACTGGCCCCCTGCTTAAAAAGTTTGAGGACCCCTGGCCTACAGTATTCAGAAGTACAGGTTTGTAACCTAGGAGCAATAGGCTATACTATATAGCCTCAGAGTGTAGTAGGCTCTACCATCTAGGTTTGTGTAAGTGCACTCTATGATGTTTTTTTAAAAATATATTTTATTGATTTTTTACAGAGAGGAAGATAGAGGGATAGAGAGCTAGAAACATCGATGAGAGAGAAACATCGATCAGCTGCCTCTTTGCACACCCCCTACTGGGGATGTGCCCGCAACCAAGGTACATGCCCTTGACCGGATTCGAACCTGGGACCTTTCAGTCCGCAGGCCGACGCTCTATCCACTGAGCCAAACCGGTTTCGGCGCACTCTATGATGTTTGCACAACAACAGATTTCAATGCATTTCTCACAATATATCCCTATTGTTAAGCGACACATGACTGTGTTAAAATAAATTTAGTCATCCAATTCATTTTTAGTTTTGGCTGAGGCTCCAAGGTAACAGGTAGCAATTGTTTCCACATTTCAAAGTTGGTGCTGGACCACCCATAAAGGACTAACCAGTTTGATGACACTGACTCTTTTACCCAACTCAAAGGTATAAAAGAATTAAAATTTTGTAGTTGAAAACTGAGGGCCTTGTTTCTTTGGTGTAAAAGAGATTACAAGAGGACCAATTGGAGAGGCTGATAGATGTTTCCTGGAATTTGAAGGCCCAGAGAGTAGGTGTTTGAAACCAGTAATTTAAAGATATAACAAAACTATATATATGTATATGTGTGTGTATATATATGTATATATGTGTGTGGATATATATATATATATATATATATATATATATATACTTTTAATATTTATGTATGTATTTGTAAATATGTAAGTATGTATCCTACACCAATAACAATGGTTACTTTGGTATGGGAACTGGGATTGGGCCAAGGAAGACAAAGCTTTAGTTGAGTTGTTTGAAAGAGACATTCTATTGCTGCATGAATGAGTTAATTATATGCTGAAAACTTGCTTCTTCAATTATCTGTATCTGAAGAGAAATAATTGCTAGGGCCACATTCATTGGTAGATACAACTTTTGATAACAACTTAAAATTCTTTCCAAATATTGAGGACATAATTCAAGTCTATAAAAAAAAGGCTTTGTTTTTTATCTTAGATATTTCATGAACTTTATTTTAAACCTTACAGACTTATATTATAACTGTATGCTTACTATAAAATTCAAATAATAGAGCATACATAATTGAAGTTAATGTTCTCCTTCACCTCTCCTTCTAATCATACACCGCTCATCAGAGTTAACCATTGTTATCAGTTCAGTGTGTATCTACTGAGCTAATTTTTGTGTATTTACATGTACCTATAACATATAAATTAAATCAAGCTATACATATTATTCAGCAGCTTGCTCTGTCACTTAATACTGGTAAAAATTGTTCCATATTGGTACATATAGATCTCCCACTTCTTTTAAATTCTGAGTAATATTTTAGGTTGGATGCCTTATAGTTGTTGGTTTTTGTTGTCGTTGTTTTACTATTTCCCTGATAAATATCCGACATTTAGATCTTTGCTACATTTTTAGTGCAATGAGTATTCTCATACATATAACTTATGGTACAAATTGAAATACATGCATGAAGTGGGATGCAATGTGTTTTTTTTTCAAAGGAGAATTCAAGGTGCTCTTATTGCAGGAAGAATGGATGGTGGGTGAGCAAAAGTACCAGGCAAACACCAAAGATTTGAGACCTTAACTGTTTAAATAAAATCCTTGTTTGCTTACATGATCTGATTGAACTGTATGAGAATGCTTGGATGTTAATATCAGGTTGAAAATAACCAAGCTATAACACATGAATAGGTAAACTTTGGTCTTTCAGAGGTAAATTGAGACTGACCTTAAGTTTACATAAGCACCTTTATCAATGTAAGCAGTAAATAAAGTTATGTACCATATTGATATCATTCTTCATGATGGAGAGGGTTGGCAGGTCTTCAGCTCATCTTGAATACTAATTAGGGTAGGTCAGGCTCCACTGTGGAATATATATCCTATATAATAAAAGCATAATATGCTAATTAGACCAGACATCCTTCTGGACGTCCTTCCGGACGACCTTCAGGATGAAGTTGAGACTGTGAGGGCCGAGGCAGAGGCCCCTGGCCACTGCGGCAGATGTGGGCCGAGGTAGAGGCGGCCACCGTGGGGGCCGAGCCCCTTGCACGAATTTTGTGCATCGGGCCTCTAGTATATATATCTATACTAATTTTATGGCGTGAAACTCTACAAAACTTGATTTTTGTCATTTGATTGTTAACTCTAACCTTGACAACGAGTTTTGTTGATTCAGTCTCAATGACTGAATTGTTTCGATTTAGGAGTTCCATATTAGGTTTGGGGATCCTGTTTTCAAAGTTTCTTACCTTCTCTTAATCTTTCTACCGAATCCTAATGGCTTGGCTTGAGTGCTAGCCTCTCAACGGGGCCTGTAAGGCTGGGCTTTCTATCTCTGGATGGGGTGATGATCCTACTATTCCGGAGCTCATGGAGAATGTCTTGCAGCTGTCTGAGGAACACAGATCATTAGTGATTTTGGCAGGATTCTGCTGGAAGTACAATGCTAAAGATGAAAGGTCAGTTTTCTTTAACTGATGAAAACAATGAGTAGCAGATTAAGCTGGTTTTCTGGTAAACAATGCCATTACTTTCCAGTAAATAGTGTCATGATGCCTTGATGAATAACATACATGGAGATAAAGAGGAACATCTCTCGGCGATGGAAAATTAGGTATCTCCATAAACTCAAATATGCCTTTAGTTTTCCTCTTTCTATGATCTGTTCCCTAAAAAATCTACCAACAGGTCATTTGATCATGCTAATGGAAACAATGAAATATGTTCTGTTGAAGGCACAGTCTACAGAAGGGGCCCGTTTAAAGAGTATCCTTTTCATCTGCCTGAAGTGTTAAGACACCAAAACAAAACCGTGTGTTCCATGCTACTCCTGCCTTGCCCACCCCTCTGTCATAGCTCCGAGATGAGCTGGAATGCACTGAGAAAAGAGCCAGTCTAATAAAAATCGAATGTGGCATGTCAACCCATCAGCATTCTTCACTGCAAGATAGAAGACATGTTTTTGGCCTGTTTGCATGTACTTTTTTAAAGCACATGCTAACAGTCCATGCTGAAACACAGAATTCCTGAACTGGAGACAAGAAGCTACATGGTGCTTCCTACTAGTAAGTTATATTCTCCAATATGGTACCCCAGTAGCTCTATGGCAGTAAATGCTTGGGGTAGGTGCTTAAGGAAGAACATGAACTATTTTAAGGTATTCAGAACCACTTAGTATTTTTTTTTTGTCATGGCATCACTAATAATTAAAATAATGGCTAATATTCATTGAATGCTTATTATATGTCAGGTATTGTTCTCAATGCTTTCCAGGGATAATTCTCTTCAGTCCTCACAATATTTTCTCTAAGAGAGAAGAAAAAAAGAGGCGCAAAAGGGATACTAACAAAAGTATTCAAAGTTGTTTGGCTACTATTGAAATCTGAATTTGGACCCACATTGTATAGAACTTTTGGACCACACTCTAACCATTATACATAATAGCACCTGATTATCTCTTAGAGGCCTGAAGCAACAATCTCCAACCTTTTATAATATTTGTGGTGGCTTATTTTCTTTAACCCATCCTGATTTTCCCTAAAGAATTGTTTATGGTATAAGTAAATTAAAGGGGAAAAACTTGAACCAATGAATTGTGCTTTATTTCCATATATTTTCAGCATTTTGCAACACCCTTTAAGACATTTAGAGGCACCTGGCTTAGTGGTGAAGCAGATAGATATGCACTGGTCTTAAGTGAATAAATTTTCTGAGCACTTACAATAGTGAGGTTTTCCACTTAAAACATTTTGAAAGATCCTGATACGCACCCCCCCCCCCCCCCCGCCCCAAAGAGAGTGAGGGAGCCAGTAAACTGGCCAAGGAGAGGGGAATCCAGCTGCTTCCCCATGTCTGGTTTGCTGCCTCAAATGTTAAGGGAACAATCTTTTGAAACCATTTCTTAATAATGAAGCTTTTTGGACACTGATTCAGTCCTGTTTTTGATCTTTGGTCTTGTTTTTGTTGAAATGATATATTGTTTTACAAGCAGTGCTGAGCTCCAGTCCCACATTCCTGCCGACATAACTATTATTATTTCATGGTTTTAGCATCTTCTCTGGTAACCCTATGCATAATTTTAAAAGTATCTAAAAAGATGTGTGTACATGTGTATACACGTGTGTGTGTGTGTGTGTGTGTGTGTGTGTGTGTGTGTGTGTTGGGTGTGAGAGTGGGGAGGAAAATCTCTCAGTGGATGCTGGATTAGACTTTGAGTCCATTCAGGCTTTTCTGAATATAAACAGAAAAGGAGATGAACCCAAAGCACTATGTTTACAGTGCAGCGAGTTAGTACAGCATAAACGAACTGGTCCTGGTAGAATGGAGTGGGTAGAGTTGAGTGTGTCTTACTGGGGTAACATCTGGCTTTAGGAGAGCACAAGACAATGCTGTTTCCTTGGGTGAGACATTTTCTGTTGAAATGTTTCTATAGACCTCTCTAAACTTCTTCTTTCTTCTTTCCACTTTCCAAATGGAAATAACAGTGGAGGACAGAACTCAGTTGCTTTGTAGCTGTTTAATACCTTCACCAGTTTTGCTCAACTCCCTGGCCAATTTGTCTTATGCAGGAAATAGAGAAACCTGATACTTCAGAAGTTCTTCTTACATTATTAGTTGTAACAATACTGCACATTTCTGTAGCATGATGATTTATAAACACTTTCAAATGATTTTCTAATTTCATGTGCCCCTAAATTCAGAAAAACCTAGGCAAGCAGTATTATACCTATTTTACAGAAGAGAAAACTAAGACTTGGACAAGTTAAAAGATACAATGAATGCCTTCCAGCTGATAAGTGTTGGACCTGGAACCAGAACTAGGTGTTTTGATTCTCATGTTGACCTCTTTTTCAGTATAGCAGGATTTCTCCATCCTTTTAAATATGACATTTATAGCTCCATAGTTATAATATAAAGTTATTGTAGAAAACCAAAAATATAAAACACTAAAAGTCACCAATAATCATACCAACCAGAGTTATTTGCAATTAAAAGTCTGCATTTTGATATATGAATATACATGCACAGACATATAATTTACTATTCTGTATATTATATTGTTAGTGTATACACATGGTTCAGATTTCAAAAAGTTAACTATGGATACTATGTTGTTCAGTCGATCTCTAGAATTTATTCATTTTACAAAATAGAAACTTTATTGTGCACTTCAAAATATGTTAATAGGAGAGATCTTATGTTAAGTGTTCTTACCAAAAAGAAATAACAAATATACAACCTCCTCCCCACACACCACAAAAGAATACCAGGACATTTTGGGAAGTGATAAATCTGTTTTGCAGTGATGTTGGCTGTAATGTTGGTATCATGGATGTATGTCGAAACTCATCAGGATGTTTACATTAAATCTGTACAATTTTTGTATATCAATGATACCTCAATAAAGCTAAAAAACAAATAAAGTGTATGGAGTCTTTTTCATTCCATTATTCTCTTGCCTTATAATAGCTCCACATATTAAAGTTATATTAATTTCTTGAATAGTTCTCTGGAGATACTTTATCTAGAGCTATTTTATACAAGTAAAGATGTATATACACACACATACATGCACATATCTGTTATTTATAGTCATACATAGTTTGTATACATAATATAGATGTATGTATATAAGTATGTATATGCACAGGGGTGGGCAAAAGTAGGTTTATAGGTTAATATAAATAATACAATAATTAATAAATAATAACAAGAATAAACTGTTTCTCATACAACTGTAAACCTACTTTTGTCCACCCCTGTATGGGACACACACGCAAAATTTTCTTCATATGATACAATGTTGTGTCCCTTACTGTGTATCTTAGAATTTTCCAAAATATTCAAATATATTTGGTTTTATAACTTAACAATTTATTTTGAAAAAATTTCCAAATAAATATGTAAAGAATTGCCTAGGATTTTTTTTATGGCTGCATGAATAAACATTAACCTGTCCTTTATTGATGGACATTTAGATTGTTTCCCAACCTCATTATCACATACTACTCACACTATGTAAAGTTATATGTATATAAGCTAATTTGAATATATGAGTTTGTCTTTTAGGATAAATTCTGAGAAGTGAATTTCCGAGGTCACAGGATGTATAGATATTCAACTTTGTAATATGTTGACAAATTGCCCTCCACAGAAGTTGTACCAATTTACACATCCACCAAAAATGTACATGGGTACCTATTTCCCCAAATGTATACCACTAGAGTGTGTTATTAAACTTCTTGATATTTTACAATTTTGATACATAAAGCATGGTTTCTTAGTGCATTTTAATTTATGATCCTCTTATGAGCGATGTTAACATATTTTCATGTTTGAAAACAAATTGTATTTTTTGTAAGCTCTACATTTGCCCTTTTTTTTCTACTGGCACGTTGGTCTCTTTTTCTTATTGATTTATAGGGGTTCCTTATATATTAAAGACATTAATCCTTAATTTGCGACAATTTTTCCCAATTAGTCTTTTTTTTAAAAAAACTTAGCTTGTAGTAGTTTTTGCTTTGTAATTTAAAAACATTTTTCGATAGCCAAATCAATCAACTTTTCTTTTTATAGCTTCTGTATTTTGTGTAATAGCAGAAAAGCCTTTCCCAATCAAAGATATAAGAGAATTTTACATCTTATGGAATCTTTATTGTTTGAATGCTTATGTTTAAATATTTAATTTTTCTGGAATTTATTTTAAATAACACATGCATTATATTTTGTCTGTTTATTTGTTTCCCATATGGAAATGAATTGGCATTTTTATAGTGTTGAATCTTCTTATCCAAGAATAGGATATGTCTTGCCATTTGTTCAGGTCTTCTTCTTCTTTTTTTTTTTAAATATGTTTTTATTGATTTTTACAGAGAGGGGAAAGGAAAGGGAGAGAGAGATAGAAACATCAATGATGAGAGAGAATCATTGATTGGCTACCTCTAGAGATCAAGCCCACAATCTGGGTATGTTGTCCTGATTGGTAATTGAACCAGCCACCTCCTGGTTCCTGGGTTGACACTCAACCACTGAGCCACACTGGCCAGGCCAGATCTTCTTTATGTTTCTTAGGAGTTTGTTAAATATTTATTCATATAGAAAAATTTCACATTTCATGTTGTTTTCTAGTTTTTTCTTTGTGATGCTATTGTAAAAGGAATCTTACCTTCCCTATTTCTGTTTATTTATATGAAATCTATTGATTATATATTACTTTCCACTCTGTCACCAGCAAAATTTGATAATCTTCTTCTTTGCTCTCAATTTTTCTATCTTTAATTTCTTTCAATTTGTCAACATTTCTCTGGCTAATACAAAGAAACAATACTTAAATTTAATATTAGTGATAGTAAAAATCATGATCTTTTTTTCAGATGTTAAGGGCAATATTTCTCGTGCTTTAGTGTTAACTCTCAGGCTGGCTTATGCATCGAGAGATATTTTATCATGTTAAGAATATTCTCATCTCTCCCATTTAATTAACAGTTTCTTCATTTATTTATGAAGGTCAAAAATACATGTGGAATTTTACTAAATGCCCTTTCAAATCCAATGGAGAAAATTATAAAATTGTTTTTCTTAAATCTATTAATATGATGATTCTAAATAATAATTTTTCTCACTATTGAACCATCTTTATGTTGCTAAAATAAATTACTAGATGATTGTGTAGTATTCTTTTAATGAAATGTTGGTATCTGTTTATTTATATTATTTGGTATTTGTATCAATAATCTTAAGTAAGTTTGGTTAGTAGATTTTTTTTGCAATCATTATTGAGTTTTGTTATTAATGTTAGCCTTGATGCATAAAAATGTGGTAAATGTCTTTTTGTGCTTTGGACAACTGTAAATTATCTTTTTTTAAAAATTGTTTAAGGCAAATAGCAGCTCTTCATACAACTATGTATGAAGATTTGAGGGAAAACAGTTCTTTATTACCTTCTTTCATTTTTTCATAGCAACTGATTTATCTAGATTGTTTATCCCTTCTTTAGTCAGATTGATAAATTCTACTTCCCTAGAAAATACCATTTCATCAAGGTTTTCTAACATATTTATAACATTGAGAAAATTGTTGCATATGATAGTTTTGTGTTTCTTTTGTATTTGTAGTTTTTTCTCTTTTATCATATCTTGTATATTTATGATTTTTCCTTTCACTTTCCTTGATTAGCTTATTAAACAATTCATTGATTTTATTAGTTTCTCAGAGATTCAGCCTTTGAATTTGTGTGTCTAGTTTAAAACTTGTTTTTCAATTAAATTATGCTTAATTTAAAAAATTTCATGCTTTTAATTGGATACTGAACCAATTTTTAAAACTCTTATTGATATATGTATTGTGAAATACATTTTCTCTGAACACTATTTTAGTCTGTTCTTATGCAAATTTTTATTATTAATTTTAAATATTTATGTAATGTCATAAATAAAATATATGACATTACATAAATAAACTAATGTAATATATTAGTTTCAGGTGTACAACATAGTGAGTGGACATTTGTATAACTTAAGAAGTCATCATCCCAATAATACTAGAGGCCCAGTGCATGAAAATTCATGCACTGGGTGGGGGGTTCCTCAGCCCGGCCTGCCCCCTCTCACAGTCCCGCAGCCCTCAGAGGATGTCCTAATGATGGCTTAGGCCCACTCTCCCCCCCACCCCTGCCCCCCGGGAGGCGACTGGGCCGATCAGGGGAAGGCGCTGCCCCCATCACCCCACTGCTGCTGCCACTGCTGGCTGCTGCGACTGCCTGCCCTCAGCCCTTGTAGCCGCCACAGCTTTGTCTCCAGAAGACGTCCAGTCTATCTGGTCTAATTAGCACATTGCCCTTTTATTAGTATAGATTATGGTCTATTTTAATACTATGGTATGTTTTTCTTCACCAAGTTAAGGAAGTTTTCCATCATTATTTTCAGGATATTACCCAGAGTGGCTTAAGTCAGTGGTCGGCAAACTGTGGCTCGCAAACTGCCGCTCTGTTGACTAATGAGTTTGCCTACCGCTGGGATAGGGGCTTAATCACAAGGAACAACAACAGCCTGTAATTATTGGAATGGAGAGTCTAGGTCAGTGGTCGGCAAACTCATTAGTCAACAGAGCAGCAAACCACAGCTCACGAGCCGCATGTGGCTCGTGAGCCGCAGTTTGCCGACCACTGGCTTAAGTTATACATGTCTAAGCAGTACTAGTAAGCAGTAAAGTAGCGGTCATATTTGAGTTGTGGAACCAAGGGCTAGTCTTAAAAGAGATTCTGAAGCGATCCACCCAAGAGCGTAAGCACTGAAAACCTAGAAGTTTTATAAACAGAGTGCAAGATAATATGAAATAAGTTTGGAATGGGAGGGTCAGATATTCTGTTCTAGAAGACTGGGACTTTTTTTGATGGCCAGGTGGGAGTGATGGATGAAATTAAATAAGAAAGGGTGGCTTTAATTGGTTGATTTGACTGAAAGTGAAATGCTTTGGACAGGCCCTTCTTATATCCAGCCTCATATTATTGATGGAGTGCCCCATCTAGACTGTAAGCATTTTGGGTATAATGTAGTATCATGTAATTTTCTATAACCAACATACCACCCAGCACAATGTTTTGCTCACTGCATGTTTCCTAACTGGCTGAAAACCCTACTAACATAGCAACCATTTCATTCGGTCTGGCATAAATAACTCTAAGTGCTAGTTCATGTAAACTACATTTGACAAATCGGTGTTAAATGTTTTATGATTTATTATACCTGGCAATATTTACTAAACCCATTTTACCCTTTAAAAAGTAAATCAAGAACATAC
This sequence comes from Cnephaeus nilssonii, assembly GCF_951640355.1. Classification (NCBI taxonomy): domain Eukaryota; kingdom Metazoa; phylum Chordata; class Mammalia; order Chiroptera; family Vespertilionidae; genus Cnephaeus; species Cnephaeus nilssonii. The sequence goes on along the minus strand of NC_137089.1, from coordinate 9,961,094 downwards.
TTGCAGGAGGTGTGTGAATTTTGAATCACTTTCACCCACATTAAATGGTCTCATTTAATTTAATGAGAATAGTCTCATTTCCATTAGGAAGTTCTCTTGTATTTTACTGCCTCAATGCCCTAAAGAGGGAGTCACGTGTATATTCCAGCAAGGGGCAGAGTTCCCTGTGCCACTTTCATAGAAAAACCTGCCCATGTTATATTGAAAATTCCATCCTGTACTGATTACTGGTCTCAATAAACACATTATGAAGGCTTTTATGGTTACCAGTGCTTGAGAGTTATTAGAAAATATAATGAAAAATATTTAATATTGCCATGTGATTGCTCCCTACATTTTTTTTTTCTATTGTAAAGTGTTAGTTAAAATGGTAATGTTCACCTCTACCATCCCAACACACTGTGGTTATTGTAAAACTAAGAGACACGTGTGAACTCTAAAGAGCAGCTCAGGTTTGATGATTTCCAGATGACTGGGTGTCAGGCAAAGTGATCTCTCAATCTCAAGGCCATCGGTGCTCAGGGTGGACAATAAGGACAAGCACTCGCAATGCACATTCCTGCCCAAATCTGACATTGACTGAATATTAAAAATATATGGAACTTGAACTTTTGAAATGATGTTTATGGACTAGAGATTTGTGTGTGTGTGTATGCTAGTGTAGATGTATAGGACAGAAGGGGGTCTTCTTGACATAATTAACTTCTATAACCTTTAGAACAGGCTGTCTTAGGCCTTAAGAATTTAACGGAGACTTCTGAATATTCAAATTACTTATTTAAAAATCTTTATTCTTGAGAGTATTACAGATATCTTCCCCTTTTTCCCCATTGCCCACCTCCACCCTGTTCTCGCCCCACCCCAGGCCTTCACCACCCTCTTGTCTGTGTCCATGGGCAATGCATATATGCATACTAGTGTCCCAGTGCATGAATCCGTGCACATTGAAAGGAAATTAATTAGAAGAAATATTTTTTAAAAATATATTTTATTGATTTTTTACAGAGAGGAAGGGAGCGGGATAGAGAGTTAGAAACATCAATGAGAGAGAAACATTGATCAGCTGCCTCCTGCACCACCCCCACTGGGGATGTACATGCCCTTGACCGGAATCGAACCTGGGACCTTTCAGTCCGCAGGCCGATGCTCTATCCACTGAGCCAAACCGGTTTTGGCTAGAAGAAATATTTTAATATTGCTATTCACGTCTTGCTAATGAAAAGAAAATAGGATTCTACTGTGTCTCCTATCTACCTACTCCAGGACTTCTGTGAGGATCAAATGAGATGAGGCACGGGAAAACACTTCACAAACATTTGGTTAAACTGTAAAATGTTTGCACCTGGCTATAAAGCAAGTAGGATTCCTGGGCTGAAGAAACTCCCAAGGATGCTAGTCGCTAGGAAGAGGAAGCCGGGCGTTGCTATGTGACGTCATTACCGGGTGCCCACAGCCACTGTTTCTGGGCTGGGCTGGGCTGTGGGCCGCATTTTTCACCATGGGATCTTGGCAGTGTTGGCTGCGATTTGGTGGGCTGTCACTCTGGGGTGGTGGTGGGGCCTGGGTCCCACTTGGGGGAAGCCGAGTGTTGGTTTGTGGGTGCCAGGTCCGTAGTGCCATTTATTTTTAAATAGCCTTTTGCTAGGGAGAGGAAGCCGGGTGTTGCTACGAGATGTCATCACCCGATGCCCACACAGTGACAGTTTCCAGGCTGGGCTGGGCTGTGGGCTGCATTTTGTGCCATGGGGTCTTGACAGTGTTGCGTTGGCTGCGATTTGGTGAGCTGTCGCTCCAGGGTGGTGGCGGGCCCTGTGTCCCACTTGGAGGAAGCTGAGTGTTGGTTTGTTGATGCCAGGTCTGTGGTGCCGTTTATTTTTAAATGACCAGTGCGCATCAATGGCAGCTCCTGCATTGAGTGTCTGCCCCCTGGTGATCAGTGCGGTCATAGCTACCGGTCGGATGGACGGGCACTTAGCCTTTTATATATATAGATAAGTTCTTTGGTTAATCTCTTCCTACCCCTCCCCTTCACCCCCTTCCCTCTGAAATTTGTCAGTCTGTTCCATGTTTCCATGCCTCTGGTTCTATTTTATTCATTAGATTCCACATATAAGTGAGATCATGTGATATTTGTCCAAATTACTTTTGAAAGTACAATGATTATTTTTAGTTTATGAATGATATGATGAGGTAAGCAAAGAGTCCATTGGGCTTTTAAGCCATTCTAGACCAGAAAAGGCATTCTCCAAAGAGGAGTTACACAGAAATCAGGGATGTGGAGGTCTAATATCTATCTGTGGTGGCTTCATTAGGTATCAACTTGGCTAGGCTGAATTACATTTCCCAGAATTTCTCTTCCTCGATGTTTCCAGTAAGGGCAGGCCACAAGAGGATGTGGGAGGTTTGGTGGGCAGCAGCCACTTTGTAGCTCACCATGTTGCTGTTGACTCACCTCATTGGTGGGAGGTAGTAGCTAGACCTGCAACTGCGTTATCTTCCCCTGGATTCTCCAACTCCTGGGCCAGGTACATGTGTTTAGTTCCATGATAAAAGGCCCCGGCTGTCCATACCACCAAAGTCAGAGGCAACAAGAACTGACACAGGTTTCAGTCTATCTTACGGACACTAGCTCATGCTTATGGATTCTCCTCTCACAGTACTTCCATCTTTCCTTCACACACACACGAAAAATTCACTCAGAGAAGCAGAACTACAGTCTGTACATACGTCTACACATGTATATGTATGTGTATGTGTGAATATATGTACAGCCTGTGGCTCTGCTTCTCTGACATCTGTCTATGTCACACTGTTGAGGCTTGGCTTAGATTTGTTACTGTTTTTGTTGTTGAAATCCAGTCCTCATTTCATTTCGGGTGATCTGTGCTAGTGAAAGTGCCCTGTAGTGGTTTCCAGCACCTCCCCTGAGTCATTAGTTTAAAAGAGCTGTAGTTGTGAAATTTGGGAAGCTCTCCAAGGCTCTTTCATTACCATCTCTACCATCCTCTTCTCTATTAGTGTCTGTCTGTTGACCAGTCTACTTAATATCTACAGAAAGGAGATTATGCTTAGGAGAATGCCTATAGAAACAGCAACTTTATTTATTCTACTAAAGGCCCAGTACACGGATTTGTGCACCGATGGGGTCCCTCGGGTGGCCTGTGGGGATCCGGCTGAAACCGGCAGTCCAACATCCCCAGAGGGATGTAGTAGTGTGTGAAGCCGCTCCCGCTCATCCTGGCCCCACTGCGCCTGCCGCTCAGAAGGCTTGCTACCGCTCCATTGCGGCCCGTCCTAGGGTGATACAGGCTGAGAAGTGGCCATGGGTTTGCGCCCAGTCAGTCCCGATGCTGGTTCGATTCTGCTCCTGGTCCTGATGGGGGAGGGGCACGCAGGGGATGTGTCTGCAGGAGAGGCTCATGCTGCCACAGCTGCGCTCGCCAGCCATGAGCCCAGCATCTGGCACCCGTTGGTCAGCTGAGCGGTGCTCCTGCTGTGGGAGTGCACTGACCACAGATATATATATATGATTTACATATGTCCCTTTAGAGAAGAAAATTCATAATATTTTTTTCAGTGGTCAGTCCTGAGAACTTGGTCTAAAATGTGAAAATCAAATTATGCTCAGTCTTGCATATTTAAAGTTGGCTCAATTCTCTCATGACTTCTTTTCACTTTGATCTGATATTCGTCATACAAGACACAGTTGGATGCAGGATTCCAGACTCAGTGACCTGGCCTGTCAACTCCTTTACCTCATCACTCAGAAGAGGTGGCATTTGGAATTTCACTGGGAGATTGGCTTATATATGAACAAACTCAGAGCGATCCAGCTTTCTCGTCCAGATCCATGCTGATTCAGTGATGCTGACAGTAGCAAAAACTGCTTGTGATTGCAAGAGCGATTACCTTTCGCCATAGGGAGCCGATCTGCTCATTCTTGTCCACTGACATGGTGTTCTGCTGTTACTGTCATGGCAGTCTTCCTAAGGTTCCCCAGTGTTTTTAGGCCAGATGTGAAGGAATACCGAGCTTGGATCAATCTGGAGCTTCATGAAAGCCAATCCAATTTCTAAGAATTTAAACTCAAAGTCATAACAACTCACATTTGCAAAGTGCTGATTCAGGCTTGATGCCAAGCATTTTATAGGCATTTTCTCATTAGAGCAACTCTCTGAGGAAGTCATTATTATCCCCCTGTTACAATTGAGAGTGCTGAGAACCCAAGGGATTAAATAACTTGTCTGAAATTCACATGGCTAATAACTTGAAGAGCTAGGATTTGTACCCAGAATGTTGAATGCAAAGGCCATGTGTGTAATCACCATGCTACACTGGGAACTGAAGGGAAGTCCAGTGGGAAAGAATGAAATAACCCACACTGTTGATTTACAGGAATAGGATAGAAGCTTTCCCTGCTCTGTTCCCCTTCCCACCTCATGGCCAGAGAACAGGCTGGAGAAGAATGGGAAGCTCATACTTATGACCCTCTCACAGCCCGCAAAGACAAGGCAAAAAATTAAGGTGAATGGCTACCATGAGGGCACGTCTTTGCAGTCTCTACCTCTCCTGGCTATGGCCTCGTCTTCTGGTCGGATAACAGATTACAGCAATGGTGATGTTTCTCTGAAGTTTTACTAAACAAATGAGGAAGGTGTACATGCAAATTTTTCTCAGACTATTAAATTACTTCTCATTAAGGGGCAGAAGTGAGACAAGGTGAACAGATTCTATTCCTTTTGGAGAGAAAAGCAAACAAAAAAAATCTGGTTCACATGAACTTAGTCAAATATGCTTCGTATCCTGTTACCCTGAGAGTGCATTTTATGCTCCATGTTAAACTGTCAGGATTTGTTCCCCTGAATGTTACATGGAGACGAAAACCAATCCTCATGCTGCTGTCGAGGCCGGCAAACCTGCTTGGACTAGGCCCACTGTTCAGCATGACACTGCTGATTCTCATTAATATTCTCATCGCCGCCTCATCATTAAAGACATAAAATCAATATGATGACTTTCAGTTTATAATTTGCAGCTTTCAACGTGCCTTTGCCTTTCAGCTCTTTAAGAATTAATGAGAGATATTAAAAATCAAGATTTCAGTTCCAGCCGAAACCGGTTTGGCTCAGTGGATAGAGCGTCGGCCTGCGGACTGAAAGGTCCCAGGTTCGATTCCGGTCGAGGGCATGTACCTTGGTTGCAGGCACATCCCCAGTAGGGGGTGTGCAGGAGGCAGCTGATCGATGTTTCTCTCTCATCGATGTTTCTAACTCTCTATCCCTCTCTCTTCCTCTCTGTAAAAAATCAATAAAATATATTTAAAAAAAAAAGATTTCAGTTCCAAATCACCTTTTTGTGAGCACAAGCACACCAGTCATTGCATCTCAGTGCCACCATGTCCATCAATTTTTCTCTTAAGAGAATCCATTAGTGACTTAGATATACATTAAGTGCCTCTTTGTGGTCGGTGCTAGGGATACCAAGCTACACGCCACAAGGAGAGCAGAGTCTGGTGCATCCATGTCTGTGAATGAGCCACAATCATCCAATGGCCCATGTGCACTGAGATGCTCCGAGGGAAGCCAGCCCCTCTGCCCAGGAGGCAGGATTCCAGGGAATCCTGGTGAAGAGGCAGGAGATGGTTGAGCTTCATTTTGAAGGATACAAAGAAAAAGAGGCTTGATAAATTAGGGAATTTGAATGACTTTTGAGGAGCTATGAGTAGTCAAAGGCCATGTGTAAAGGCATTATCGGAACCACATGGCAAAGCAGGAAGAGGACTCTTGAATGCCATGCTAAACTCATGACGTGGATCCAGGAGTCACTGAAGGATTTGAAGCAAGGGAGAATCATAATAGGAGTGGTATTTTAGTGTTTTGGGAAGCGCTCTCAGCAGCAATGTTGAGGATGGAATTGGAGTGTCCAGAATGGAGGAGGTAGGAAGGACAGTGAAAGGCCATTATATTGTTTTTGACAAGAGATGGTGGGGAAAAGTGGCCAGTAAGCAGACTACAAAGTGGTGCTCAGAGAAGCAGTGGTAGATCCAGGAGTGAGGATGGTCAAACAAGGTATTTCAAATCAAGAACCGGAGAGTTTCGTGAGGGAAAGAGTGGCCAACAATGTCAAAAGCTGCAGGCACATCTGGAAAGATGACAAGTAGCTGTCGGGTTTGGCATTTGGCTGGAGACCTTGTGAGGTTAGTCTCAGTGAAGTGGTGCACACAGAAGTCTGACTGCAGTGGGTTGGGGGGAGTGTGGGAAAAGAACTTGGGAAGTTGGCATGGACTGTTATTTTGAGAGGCTTGGCTGTAACGAGCAGGATGATCGTTGGTGTTGTTTTGTTTTTATTTTGAAAATGAAACTAAAGAAAAGCCCTTGAGATAGAAATTGCTATGAAAATGGAACAGAGTCAACTTCCCATTGTCTTGTTAGTATTGGCGCTTTAAGATATACCAAAGCTTCAGAAGGACGAGCCAGTTGGACTCAGCCACCATGAGAAGAACGTTTTTGTCAAAGGCAATTGTCCCGATCATTTTCCTACCTTTATGCCTGAATCCCATCTTCCTTTCCTCCTTGATGAATGTTCTCCTGTTCACTTGGTTGATGCCTGTGTCCTGAATTTGTCTCTAGCACTACTGTTGACCACATCATATTCTCTGGCTCAGGTTTTGACTCTCTCTACTCTGGGTCCTTTATAAGGTCATCCTGGGTTGCAGAGCCTTCTGTGCCTATGAACAAGGCCAGGATCTAAACCTCTCCAAGGTTAGCATCCTCCAAAATGAATATTCTATGCCAGTATATAGTGATATATTAAGAGTGGGTGCTTTATAGCCAGGATGCTTGGCTTTAGATTATAGCTCTGTCATCTGCTATTGGGTGACCTTGGACAAATTTCTTCACCTCTTTTTGCCTCAGTTTCCTCATCTCCCTGGGAATAATAAAAAACCCGCCTTGTGGCATTGTTTTAAGGATTAAATTTGTTAATATATGCAAGATTTGGCACATAGTAAGCCCTCAGTGCTTGTGCTTGTAAGACAAGTTCCACTCAGTTCCAGCAGGGGTTTCTACCTTTTTGCTGCCCTCTGGTGGCCAGTGACCATATTGGAGGACTTAAAAATGTAAAGTTGACCCCTTGTGTGCTGACAAAATGAAGATATGATGATGATGATGATGATGATGATGATGATGATGATGATGATGATGATGGAAGCGCTTGCTTATGATTTCATTAAATCCTCACATTAACTCTAGTGAAGTAGGTTGGAATCATCATCCCCTTTGTATAAAGGAGAAAATGACGGGAGGAGGGGGGATTGCCCAAGATAAAAGATATGTGTTTTGAAATAAATATCATATGCACTAAAGTAAACATTATTTGTAGCCAGCAACTCAATTTGAAAGAAATAAAAATTTATTTGTTTAGTTTAAATTCAGTTCATGGTATATTTTGATCTGATTTTGTTCCAGTTCAATAGTTTCATAAAACATATAGTTTTGGCTTCAAATCAAACTGCTTTAGTAGTTGTTTTTTTTTTTCCTTTTCCCCCAGGGAAAGTTGGCTCACTTCATGGTTTAGTGAAGCATTAACATTTGGGTTCAGTTCTATTTGAATTTTGGTTTGGGGTAGAATTTAGTTTGATGGACATATTCAGGAGGCAGCCAATAGCTAACAAGAATGCATTGTGCCTGTTTCCATCAAAAATATTTCCAATGTCACCTCAATAAATTCAATAAAAATTCAACAACAACAACAACAACAAACCATTTCCACAGCCCTCTTTACTGAACCTGTATGATAGCTGGTTCTCTTTAAGTTGGCTGTCCTGAGATGGAATAATAATGCTAAACATAGTAGTGAGTAGTGATTTTGCAACACTGGCAAATGATCCTACTTTGCTGAATAGATTTACAAATTCACAAATTCATAAATTTAGTCACACATTTTTTTTAAAGGATTGTACATCACAGATGGATGGAATTTGGGGATCCCATGCTTCTTATATCTGTCTTGTTCCTGTTGTAATTGTGTAAACAGTGTGTGATTGTGATACTGTTTTGAATATGGATAATATCACACTGGTAAGTTATCTTTTATTTTAAAGATTTTTCTAACCTGAAGTTCAACTTCATTATATTCAGGGTCCAAAGTGATTTTGGGGAAAATTGGGGTGTCCATTTTATAATAAAATGTAATAGACAAAATATTATGGAAATACATTTTTAGCCAACTTAATAGGGGCATGTTTATGCTATTAAGAAAGGAAAGCCTAAATTAATATTTTGTTTTGTAATGGGATAGTGGTTGTTGATTTTAGAACATTAATTAGGAAGTTGAAACCTGCGAGTATAGGGTGAATCAGTCTTTGTGAAATAATAATTGTAGTAACATTTATTGGGCACAGAGTGTGTGCTAACTACCCCTCACCTGTCATACAGGTATTATAATTATTTCCATTAAATAGCTGAGAAAACAAAGTTTAGAAGACTAAAGTAACTTGTTCAAGGTGTGCCAGTTAGCAAGAATCAGAATTTGAACCCATGCTAATCCATAATTCAATCACTTAAGCATCATCGCAAATTTGCAGGTAGTTAGGAATGGGGTGCAAATGTAAAGATCAAGGCAAAGCAGAAATGCAGACACCAAGCAGACAAGCAAAATTGAGGGCATGTGCAGCAACCAAGAGTCAAGAGAAGTCAAAGGTCAGAACCTTTTCATGTGGATGAAAGCCAGAGAGGGGGGAAAACTAGTCTGATGATTTAAAAAAAAAAAAGTAAACTTAGCTAGACAAACAAGGGGCTAGAACAACTGTAAGACCTCAGCCACAGAGGACTCTTGATTGAAAGGCATCTTCCATTTTCACCAGATGTTATCAGCCAAGATAGGAACCAACTTAATATTGGGCTTATTAAGCCTAATCATAGAAGAAAGTAGGTCCATCCTGCCTGAGTAGATGTGTGAGGTCAGAGATAAGAACAGGTTTACATTAATCTTGGGGAGGGAGTGGGGGCAAAGAACCTTTTATTTTGTTACATGTCATCATGTTGAATTCCCTACTCAAAGACTTTATTTTATAGCAACTCTGACTAGGTTATTCAAATCTCAGCTTGGACATTTCCTGGGATGGTGAGTTCACCACCTTCTAGCCAGATACATCCTTTTGTTACATTCTAATTGCTGGAATGCTCTTTCTTGTAAGGGCCCAGAATTTTATCTGTATGGCTGTTCTCCATTGTCCTGCCCCTGTCTCTGTGGGCGACCAAGAAGACATCTTTGTGTTCTATACATGACAATCTATGAGATGAAAATATTGAAAAATACCTAAAATACAAATTCTTCAGATAAAACAAAAACAAACAAAGCGCCAAGAGAAGAACTCTGGATGGGGAAAGATGCCATGCCCAACAATTTTCAATTTCCACCCCACCCCAAGGGAAGTTCACCCTCACAGATCCCACTACAATACTGTCTTGAGCAATGCTTTGCAGTCTTTACAGAGCCACAAAGATCTAACAGTGCTTTCTTATTCCCATTAGTTCTGTGGAGACAAGCTGGCATTTCTAAGGAAAAATTATATATATATATATATATATATATATATATATATATATATATATATATGTATATATATATATATATATATATATATATATATATATATATAGAGAGAGAGAGAGAGAGAGAGAGAGAGAGAGAGAGAGAGAGAAGAGGAAAAATAAAAGAGAAAAGTACGAACAAATATGATGAACATATAATCAATGGACACCAGCCACAGATTTGCCTGGCATTTCCTCCCAACCAGGGTGCCTCCTTCTATATGTTCTAAGGATGTGGAGGGGAGGCTGCAAGGAAATCACACCTTCCCTCTGAAGGATATGGCAGTGTCACATCATGTGTTGGGGGAGTGATTTGTTCCAGTAGGTGGTAGGGATAAAAATGGTAATTACTTGTGCTGAGAAAGGAGAAGAATCAACCATTTTAAAGCACCTTCTATGAATTTTTTTTTCTTAAGATATGCTTTTATTAATTCCAGAGAGAGGAAGAGAGAGAGAGAATGAATCATCAATTGGGTGTCTCCTGCATGCCCCCTACTGGGGATCAAGCCTGCAACCCTGGCATGAACCCTGACTGGGAATCGAACCATGATCTCTTTGTTCACGGATCGATGCTTAACCACTGAGCAACACTGGCCTGGCCTTTTTATGGTCTCTTAATTTGCACAATAACCTAGTAAGGAAGCAGGCATTACGAAATGCCTGCTTTAAGGGTGGGGAAAAGCTGAGGCTCATAGCTAGTATTAATAATGGTAGTAAATATAATTTAAATATAATACAAATAAAGGTGACATAATTTATTGAGTGACTTCTTTCATGTATTACGTTAGTAGTTACATATAGCAGTTACTTAACATATTCTTTTCATTCATTTAGTCAACAAATATTATGTAACTTATAGCCAGTGTGTGGCCAAACTGAAATTTAAATGCAACCAAATTTCAGTGTATACAGATTGAAGGCCTATAGGTAAACCAGGCATATGCTAAGCACTCCATTTGATGAACAAAATACAATCTCACTTTCAAGGAATTTACCATCCAGTAGCTGAGACCAGCAAATAAATAAGCAATTACAATATTGCATGATGATGTGATGTCACGTTGGTGCTAAAGGCCACATTTCTTCTCCTCCGACATAGTGAGAAACATGCTCCTGGCTCCTCAGGCTGGGCTCCAAGGAAGTTTCCTTTGTAAAGTCACTGCACCAGGCAGGCTCCCCTGCTCACCCTGCCCAGTGTCATCCCAGGAGAGAACAGAGTGGCTCTGGAGGTGGCAGCGTGGTACCTGGGAGTGGAAGGCGTGGACTTGGAAGTGGCTGCTTGGCCACGTGCGTGTGCAGGGGCCCCCAGACAGCTGAGCTCTCCCAGGGACCTGCTTGCCAAGGTCTGAGTGAGCCTTTCCATGGGGCACTGGAGAGTTGGCGGGCCTGGGAGCGGGGTGGGGGCACATGGAGGAAACCGGCGTGCTGTGGTTCACAAAGACAGAAACATAAATTTTTTTTTTATTAAAACAATCTTGAAATTGTTGGCAAGCTCATAAAAAGAATTGGTTAGAGCCGTCTTGGGGCAGCTTTTCTTTGAGTTCAGTTTATTAATGTAGGTTTTTACATGGCTTTTTATTAAGAAACATATGGTACTTTAGGCCATTTAACACCAAGGAAAAAGCTTCATAAAGAAACATTCTGAACACCAATCTAATATAAATGTGTACTGCTACATTTTACAGAAAAGCAAGTTATTGGAGGATTTGTGAACAATTTCTAATGTTCATTGACAAGATATTTTATCTTTATTTAGAAATACATGCACTAAGCCTCTCAGAAAGAGAAAGAAGAATCTGGGTAGAAAAGGGTGTGTGTGTTGAAGGATGATGGAAATTTGACTATATATATATGTATATATATATTATCCCTCCCCCCAAATTATTGACCCTTTGAGATGTTTTGCTAAAACAGCTGAGGAGGATATCTTATGCAGCTTGAATTTAGGCAAGATCCCATAAAATGAGATCCTTCAAAAACTATTCTCTACAAAGAAATGCAAGCTAATTAGAACAAGAGCCTTCAGGCTGACCTATTTGCCCATTTCCCCCCCCTCCTTGCTGGGTCCTGGTTCAGAGTGCCAGACTCACAGGCAAGAGAATTATCAAAGGAACAGTACCCAACCTGAACAAAATATCTCCTGGAAATATGCCCCTCTCACCTTCTGTTCTATCTGGGATTCACTAACGATATCGCAGATGATACCCACCCTGCCCCCCATCCTGGAGGCATTCATCCAGGAACATATGCCAGAGACTGGACTATGAACACTAACCCCAAAGACAGCATGAAGCTGATCACAGGCCACTAATTGGAGGGCTGGAGTGGAGGCCAATGGAGTCATAGCCCAACAAGGGTCACTTAGGTGGCAATTTGTGCCAGGAAAGCCCTATATCAGTGGTTCTCAACTAGGAGAGTTTGTGCCTCTCACGGGCACTGGCAATATGAGGAGACATTTTTGGATGTCACAACTGAGGGGGGAGGGGTTGTTACTGGTGTCTAGTGGGTAGAGGTCAAGAATGCTGGTAACTATTCTAGAATGCATAGGATAGCCCCTACCACAAAAACTTACCTAGTCCCAAAGGAGATAACCTGCCCTGTATTAATGCAGGGAGATACCTGCTGGCTATTGGATTGGTGTACATGGAAGTAGGGGTTCTGTTTTCATTTTTCTGCTCTATCTAGAGAGTACTAGAAACTCACCTTGAGCACACATGAGAATCCTGGAAGGCACTAAGTCAACTCTACTCATCTTGCAGTGGGGATAGGTACTATAGACTTTTCAGATACAGGCATCCCTTGTTTTAATACTCTTCTCTTTATTGCGCTTCACAATAAAATGAAGGTTTGTGGCAACTTGGTGACAAACAAGTCTATCACTACCATTTTTCCAACAGCATTTCCTCACTTTGTGTCTCTGTTTCACATCCTGGTAATTCATACAGTATTTCAAGCTTTTAGATCAGGCGTCCTCAAACTACGGCCCGCGGGCCACATGCGGGTGTTTTTGCCGTTTTGTTTTTTTACTTCAAAATAAGATATGTGCAGTGTGCATAGGAATGTGTTCATAGTTTTTTTTTAAACTATAGTCCGGCCCTCCAACGGTCTGAGGGACAGTGAACTGGCCCCCTGTTTAAAAAGTTTGAGGACCCCTGTTTTAGATCATTATTATATTTGTTGTGGTGATCTGTGATCAGTGATCTTTGATGTTATTATTCTAATTGTTTGGGGGTGCCACAAACTGCTCCCATATATGTGACAAACTTAATAAATGTGTGTGTTCTGGCTGCTCCACTGACTAGCTGTTCTACCATCTCTCACCTGGTCCTCTGGCCGCGCTATTTCCTGAGACACAACTATATTAAAAGTAGGCCAATTAATAACTCTACAATGGCCACCAAGTGCTCAAATGAAAGGAAGAATTTCATGTCTTACTTTAAATCAATAGCTAGAAATGATTAAGCTTAGTGAGGAAGGCATATCAAAAGCCAAGATCGGTTGAAAGGTAGGCCTCTTGCCAAACAGCCAAGTTGTGAATGCAAAGGAAAAGTTCTTGACGGGAATTAAGAAGTGCTACTCCAGTGAACACACAAATAACAAGAAATCAAAACAGCCTTATTGCTGATACAGAGAAAGTCTTAGTGGTTTGGATAGAGGATCAAACCAGCCACAACGTTTCCTTAAGTGAAAGCCTAGTTCAGAGAACAAAGCCCTAACTCTCTTTAATTCTTGGAAGGCTGAGAGAGGTGAGGAAGCTGTGCGGAAAAAATTAAAGAGAGCAAAAGTTGGTTCATGAGGTTTACAGAAATAATCCATCTTCATAACATAAAAAGTGCAAGGTGAAGTAGCAAGTGTTGATGTAAAAGCTACAGCAAGTTATCCAGATCTAGCTAAGATAGTTAATAAAGGTGGCTACCTAAACAGTAGATTTTCAATGTAGACATAACAGCCTTATAATGGAATAAGATGCCATCTAGGACTTTTATAGCTAGAGAGAAGTCAATGCCTGACTTGAAAACTTCAAAGGACAGGTTACCTCTTTTGTTAGGGGCAAATGCAGCTGGTGACTTTAAGTTGAAGCCAGTGCTCATTAACCATTCTGAAAATCCTAGGGCTCTTAAAAATTATGCTAAATCTACTCAGCCTATGCTCTATAAGTAGAACAACAAAGCCCGGATGACAGCACATCTGTTTTAACATGGCTTACCAAATATTTTAAGCCTGCTGTTTAGACCTATTTTTCATAAAAATACTCATTTCAAAATATTACTGCTCATTGACAATGCACCTGATCATCAAGAGCTTTGATGGAGATGTATAGTGAGACTAATGTTGTTTTCATGCCTGCCAAAACAACATCCATTCTGCAGAAATTTTTTAAGTCTCATTATTTAAGAAATAGATTTTCTGAGGCCATAGCTGCCATAGATAATGGTTCCTCTGATGGATCTGGGCAAAGTAAATCTAAACCTTCTGGACAAGAGTTACAATTCTAAATGCCATAAAGAACATTTGTGTTTTATGAAAAGAGATCAAAATGTCAACATTAACAGGAGTTTGGAAGAGGTTGATCCCAAACCTCATGAATGACTTGAGGAGTTCAAGACGTCAGTAGAAGAAGTAACTGCAGATATGGGCGAAATAGCAAGAGAGACCTAGAACTAGAAATGGATCCTAAAGATATGATTGAATTGCTGCAAACTACTCAAAATTTAATGAATGAGAACTTGCTTCTCATGGATGAGCTAAGAAAGTGGTTTCTTATGATGGAATCTACTTCTGGTGAAGATGCTGTGAAAATTGTTGAAAGACAACAAAGGATTTAGAATATGACATAAACTTAGTTGGTAAAGCAGAGGTAGTGTTAGAGAGGATTGACTCCAATTCTGAAAGAAGTTCTACTGTGGGGAAGATGCCACAAACAGCAGCACATACTACAAAGAAGTCATTTGGGGAAATAGAGTCAATTGAGGTGGCAAATTTCATTGTTGTTTCATTTAAGAAATTACCATCGTCACCCAACCTTCAGAAACCACCATCCTGATCAATCAGCAGTATCAACGTTGAGGCAAGACCCTCCATCAGCAAAAAGACAGCTTAGTTTATGATCAGCAGTTTTTAGCAATAAAGTATTTTTAAATTAAGATATGTACTTTCTTTTTAAACAAAACACTATTGTGCACTCAATAGACTACAGTATTGTGTAAACATAACATTTCTATGCATCAAGAAACCAAAAATGTTGCCTTATTTGCTTTATTGCCGTTATCCGAAACTGAACACACAATATCTCTGAGATATTTGAGCAGCCACCTTAACAGAGCTGCCAGTTGGTTCTGTTGCATTTTGAAGGCATTAACAATAAAACAGCAGAGACAAAAAAGATGGGGAGAGGAGGTGTTTGGTGCTCTGGATCCATGAGTTGAATCTCCTCTGGGATGGATTTGCAGTCCTAGAGGCGGCCTTGTCTGTGATTGGGGGTGGGGGTGGGGGGAGAGTAGTGGTGGGAGCACTTCAGTGGAAAACATCATCTCCATCCCAGATGAGTGGAGGGCAGGGCCAGGACAGGACCTGGTAGAGGACTTCCTCTGGTCAGCTATTGCTCTCCCACAAGTTCAACCATTGTGGCCATAGTACAAGGTGTTCTGTTGTTTCTCTGGTTGACTGGTGGGGTTGGACTCCTGTCATCAGGGAATAAACATGAACTGGGGAAGAGGAGAGTAAATACTCAGTTTACACCAAGCTCAGAGTTTGATTGGTGTAATCTGGCAATAAAGTTCACAAATATTCATTCAGCTTCTGCTATGAACAAGACAGTGTCCTGGATCCTGCCCTAAAGGAATCATTCTATAGTAGGAGAGACAGACATATCTCCCACTTTATAGAATATAACTATAATAAAAAACAGATTGTCCTGAGTGCTGTAATAGAGGTACTACAAATCAAATGTAATGGGGACAATGGGGAATCAGAAATGAAATTTTTTTCGAACTGGAGGCATGTGGGAAGACCCCAGAGAGAAAGTGACATTTGTGCAGAACCATGAAAGATGGTAGGACTTGAACAGATGGAGAGATTAGCCAGTGCCCAGAGCTAAAAAGTACATGGGCTGCTTGAGAAGTCACAATTAATGTGGTGTAATTGAAGCAGACAAAACTTTCAGGGGAGCTGTAATGAAGACTAGAAAAGGTATTTAGAATTGAGCACAGAGGACATGAGTACCAAGGTGAGGAGTTTGTATTTTATCTTATCTGTGGCAGCAAACTGTTTGGAGGTATTTGAGCAGGGGAATGATATGATCAGCTCTTTCCTTCAGAGAAAATTTTCTTAGTAGTATGCAAGATAGGATGGAGAGATGGGAGGCTGAGCAACCAGGCAGGGAACTTTCAAAACAATTGATTTTTTTTCTTCTTTCTATGGAGACATTGAGGATGAAGCTGGAAGGCTAGGCCATGTTTGAGAAGCTGGCAGAACAGTGTAGCAGATAAGAGCTGAGGCTCAGGAACACTGTGCTCATATCCAAATCCTGACTCTGCTGCTTGATACCAGTTTGATCTTGGGCAACTTGCTTAAGACTCTTTGTCAGTTTTCTCATTGTGTAAACTGTGACTAATAAACGTAACAGTCCTTACAAGATTGTTGTTATGAGTTTTAAGGGTGTTACAGAAAAACACTTAGGAAAGTAGAACTGATTATTAAATTTTCAGGAACTTTGGAAGCTGGTTGACATTACATTGGTAGCTTGAAATAAACCGTGGTTGGAATAAGTGTTTACACCATGGAAATGGGCAAGTGCTAAAAATCAAAGAGGGAGAGGGATAGTTGGAATCCATCTTCTACTACTAATTAGCTTAGATAATTTATTTATCCTTTCTTTGCTAAGTTTCTGAATCTATAAAATGGGGTAATAATAGCACCCCACCCCCTTGCAGGATTGTTGTAAAGATTGAGTTGTAATTCTATATAATAAAGATGTAATATGCAAATGGTCATTATGCTGTGAAGCGTAATGACCGACTGTGTAACCACAGGATCATGGATCAGCAGGAGGGTGAGGCAGTGAGCTACAAGCGGACAGGGGAGAGCTACAGGAGGGGGCAGGGCAGCAAGCTATGGGGGGGAGGGAGAAAGGAGGGGCAGGAGAATCTACAGGAGGGCAGGGCAGCGGGTGGAGAGCTACTGGAGGGTGGCAGCAAGCTACTGGCGCACGGATTTGTGCGCAGGGCTACTGTAACAATGCTAGCTTATGGGACATACAATAGAACTATTAGCTATTATCAAGTTTCCAAATATTAACTTCAAGTTTTAGGAAGTCATGTGATTTCTTTGAGCATTGTTTTTCTCATCCATAAAATAGAAATAATATTAACACCTGTCTCACAGGTTTATTTTGAAGCTTGAATTAAATATATTGAAGGTGAAAGTGCTTTCAAAACCATAAAGCACAAAAGAATCACCTTTGGTGATGAGAATAAATATAGCTCAGGGAAGCAGTCTTAGAATGCAATTCCAAGGAATGAGATAGCTATTTTTGAGCAAAACCCACAGGCTTATTGTGAACATAGAGGCAAATTGCAACAGGCTGTGCAAATCAGGTCTGCCTCTGCCAAGCACACATCAGCATGCACATGTGCCCGGGATGGAAAAAAAATCTGACCACACATCGTTCTTTTTGGCTAAAACCCCATAAACAGACAGCAATCATTCTAAGCAGCACCAACATAGTAAAAATGTTCACTGTCTCATTATATCGCAAACTGGAATAGCCACCACCAAGTGAGAAGTGAAGCGATGTTATGAGCTCTAGGAAAGCTTCTAGGCTCCCATCCCCTCCCCAAAAGCCTATCTATTTTAGCTGAATAATGCCTGACCTCAGAACGCCTTTATTTCTAGGAAAGCTAACAGTTTCAGCTGTTATCACCTATTTAAAACTTGGGATGAATAGAGAATTAGCAGAAAACTTTCATCCAGCTCTGGGCATGCTCAAAGTAAATACTCTCCACAACTCTTGTTGGATCACTTCTCAGGTCATCATCTCTGTGTTGATGGACCAACTTCACGTCGTCGTGACCGGCACAATTGAAGTCCTTACCTCCACTCCCACCATTAAAAATTCTTCTCCTTGGGTTCCGTGACATCACTTTTATTCTTCTCTTTCCCCTCTGACCATTCTTCCTTCCTTCTCTTTAGTCAGTGGTCGACAAACTCATTAGTCAACAGAGTGGCAAACCGCGGCTCGAGAGCTGCATGTGGCTCGTGAGCCGCAGTTTGCGGACCAGGGCCTAGAGTGTGAGAGGTGATTGGGGGTATGGATTCCAGACTGGTTGGTTTACATATGAAAGGAGCAGCCACTGGGTTTTCTTTGCTATCTCCAGGATTTAGCTAATCCTGAGAGGGGCAGTCCTTCCTGAGTCAGCAAATCCCCAAAATGTCAAAGCATCAAGAAATACAGGAGTGATGTGGGATTTGGAGGACTGAACAGGAGCAGAAGTCACACATTGTTCTTCCAGGTAACAATAGGCAGAGGCCTAGGCTGTGGCAGTGGTGAGATTTTGTGGAAACCCAGAGACATTTCCTGTTCAGCACCATCTTGGTGCCATGATCATTGTCTGCAATTCCTGGGGTTCCTGTAATTTCTCAAGTCCCTGAAAGCTATCAGCACCCTGAGGCCCAGCAGTGGCCTTCTCTGACCTTCTTTTTTGCCATTCTTCCAGTGGTTTTGTAAGTACGCAGTTCCCTGCATTAACATCTTGCTGCTTGAACTACCTAGAGTGATTTCTGTTTTTCTGACTAAAGCCTGACCAAATCCACCCTGAAAGGTGTGCAGACTACTGTGTACCTTTTAGAGTTTGTTGTTTGTAAGTATGCTAATTTGACTTCTCCTACCAAGATTCTTGTGCTCGCAGTCAGCAAAATAATATGTACAATTCCATTATTCCTCTCTGGTGTACTGCATGTTATAGAGTCTCCTTATCCCCTGTATTCCTAAGGACTGTGTCTTTTTTTTTTTTTCTACTATGGTATTACTTAGTACCATAGTAATTTTCACATATACTTTCCTTTCTGCAACATCTGTGAGCCCCTTTAGGACAGGCACCTGGTATACCTCACATTGTAGCCTCAGAATTTTGCCTGTTTCTTGACACACTGCAAATTGATGGATACACTTCACAGTAAGTAGGCATGCCCAGCCCTGGCTATATGCCGGGAGTGCATACCAATAATCATAAAAATGGCTCCTATTTACTGGTTGTATTATATGCTAGGTGTATACAATTGTCATACAAGTTAATGCCTCACAACAACCTTGTAAGGCAATAACATCTGAAACAGGGTTAGAGAGGTTTGCTCTTGCTCAAAATAACACAACAAATAAATGCCACGGCCCAGAGGTAATCCCAGTTCTGATGTCTTCAAAGCTTTATTCTTTCCAGTATATTATTCATGCTGCCTGAGACCAAGTAAGGTATTTAATACAAGGAAAGTGGCAGTAAAATATAAAGGTCATGGCGTTATGAATGCCAGAATAATGCAGACTGTAGTATATAGTCATCCACAGTCAGAATGAGGTGGTAGAGACAGGCAGAGTAACTGACCTTTTGTGGACAAAAGAACTCAGAGGCTAGGAACCCAAGGTCAGTGAGTGTGGGGAGAGTGGAAGAGGAAGAGCTGAGTGGGATGAGGCTAGTGAGAGCCTTTTATTTCTCCAGTCTTATAAAGGGCTCTTGTCCTTTAAAGGATGAGAAGCTGCACGGTATTGGAAAGCTGGGTAAGAAGTGAGTGGTTCTAATCACTAGCAGGTAAAATTTTTTTAAAGAAATGCAGCCCTGCCCTCCCCCCACCTCTCCTCAGTATTGAAACACACACACACACACACACACACACACACACACACACTCACACACAATACAACAAAAACAAAAAACAAAAACCACAGAGAGCTACTTAATACCAATTGAAATACTAACACTCTTGGAAGAGGGCATTTGGACAAAGTGAACTCAAAGTTACCTGCTCTTGAAATGAGAATACAGAAGAAAATGAAGAACTTGGCTTTCAAGGATTTAGAAAGTTACACAGAAGAACAAATTCCCAGCTGAGTGGGGATTTGTTCTCTCACCTTATCTGCGATCAGAGCTAACTGTCCCTGTAGCTATGAAGAGCCCCAAATGTTTCTTTCCACTTGGGCGGAGCACTTTTGGCCTATTTGGAAGTAGATGCATCCCTGTAAATCACACTGAATCTTAGTGGTTGCCCACTTACCTCCCTAAGAGCTCTTCAAAGGAAAATACAATATCTTATGCATCTTTATATTTTCATCACTTAGCAGAGTTCCTGATTTGGGTTAAAGGAATGAATGATAATTGATGAATAAACAAATGCAAATAAATAAGTAGATAAATGCAAATGAATTAATTTCCCTAGGCTGTATCTTATTATCTGCTCTATATAAACAGACACAAACAAAATACTTGTGTCTTAACTTTATATGTCATAATGATAAATGTTGGACAGACTCTGGAAAATATTCCTGGCAAGTAAGGTATATGGACTGACAGCTTCCCAGACTTAATCTGCACAATTATTTCCTGTTTGGTGGTCTGGCTATTAAGATTGTTAGATTATCACAGGCAGGTGAGCTGATAGAACTAGCATGATGACATTTGCTCATCCAGTATGGGAATGCAAATGAAATCCATTTTCAGAAATGGGTACTGAGACTTGACAAAAGAAAAATTCTGCTTGCAGTGACCTTATTACTTACCTTTAAAACTACGAGTACTATTTCTTCCCTTTACTTTTTCTGCCAACTTCTCACAGAGCAGTACCCACACATTATCAAATTGTACAATGCTGTGTATTGGTTTTCCATGGCAGAGTATCAAAGGCCCTCGTGAGGAAAGAAAAGGTATTTGTAGAATGACACTGGATACTTTAAATGTTCTTGTATTCGTTGCCTTCCAAAACTGGAGTTCTTTTTTGATCCTATTTTACACTTGCATAATTTGAATATAAGATATTTAGGGCAGAAGAACAGTGTCTTCATTCTGCTAACATTTTGACAGATTTTAGGAAAAAGGAGGGAAACAAGAAAGCCTTCATGGGAAAAAAAATTTCCAGAATACTCAGTAAGAGATTTCTTATTTTTAATTCTTATATGTATGTAAGATTGGATATGTCATTAAGTGATTTTGCCTTTATCCTGCTTTCACTTGTATTATTTTAGATCAGTGGTTAACTCTGACAATGCTTTATCTTACTCTAAAATTATTTAAGTGGCTTACAATGGAATC
Source organism: Cnephaeus nilssonii (assembly GCF_951640355.1). NCBI lineage: Eukaryota > Metazoa > Chordata > Mammalia > Chiroptera > Vespertilionidae > Cnephaeus > Cnephaeus nilssonii. Next base: position 9,940,207 of record NC_137089.1, on the reverse strand, counting down.
GTCTCTACCTTTTCTTTGTGGACTTAGAAAAAAACAAACAAATATTACATTTGATTTTATAGAAAAAATTTTTAGCTGACTAAGCTAAAGTGTTAAATGTAAAAGATTTGTAGACATCCACATCAACTAGTGAAGTGCAATCCTGAGAACTGTTTTTGAAGGATGTATGCTAAGGCAACAGTTTCCAACATGATTCCCAAGAATGAGCTCTTTCTATGTGTGTTATTAATCTCTTGCACTGTGGACCAGCAGTACTCTCCTTGTCATCTCCCTTCTAGAACATCCTAATCAGAAAAGAGAGTCCCAGAAATATGGTCTTGATAGATCACTGGCATTCTGCAGGACAGTTGTTCTCAAAGGAAACTTTCCAGATGTGAATTGAGAACACTAAGGAGCAATGGGTAGGTCACCATGTGAATGTCTTCTTAATTAATAAATGTTCTTGGATGCTGAAATCAAAGAGCTTAAAATTGAGACCAGCATGTTTCTATTTTCATGTTGAATCCATAAATAACCCTTTTCCATTCACCTGTATTTGTTTTAGATATGCTTCAGGTTCCAAAGGAATTTAAGGGCATTAGTCTTGAAAATGAGATGAACTCAGAGAATCAAATAGTCTCAGGGTCTCTTTAAGCAAGGAGATGAGCAAACGCTAACTTTTTAAAAATATTCTATTCACCTAACAATTTACTAGCCCATGGTTTTTTTTTCCAGTTTATTCCTCTGGCTATGTAATTGCTTTATATTTTCCTCCATGTGCCAAAGTGGTCCAACTAATAAACAAAACATTTCATAATACAAACAAATAAAAACAAACAGAAAAACAGCTGTTTAATTTTAGTGATTTTTAACTCCCCCCCTCCTATTATTTATGCACAGGGAGTGTTAGCTAAAATAAGAATCCACAATAAAACACGCTTCCAAGTTTTCTATTGAAAAGATAATGCTAACAAAGAGACTCCTTAAGTTAGCATATCATCCCTGGTCACTGCACTCTAGGAACTTACAATCTAGCACCCAGAAAAAGTGAAAATGTACGCTAGGCCGTGCATGGCAAGCGGCAATGAATGAAGGGGGAAATGTGTGCTACGGATGATCGGAGGAGATGGAGGTGTCAGTAGGACTGACCAGAGAAAGCTTCATAGAGGAGTTCAAATTTAAGTTGGACCTTCTATGACAGTGTGTGTGTTTCCTGTAGCTTCTAGAACAAAATACCACAGCTGGGAGGCTTATGACTGTTCCACACTCTCTCTGAAGGCTCCAGGAGAGAATCTTTCTTTACCTCTTCCAGTTTCTGGTGGTTGCGGATAATCCTTGGTGGTTACTTATGGTAGCATAAGTCCAATTTCTGCAGCCATCATGACATGGTCGTCTCCTCTTTTTGTGTGCCTATCTCTCTGTCTCTCCTCTTATGAGACACAAGTCATTGGATTAGGGCCCATTCTAGTCCAGTATGTCTTCATTTTAACGTGATTACATCTGCAAAGACCCTATTTCCAAATAAGGTTAGGTTCATTGGCACAGCGAGTTGAGACTTGAATATGTTCTTTGGGAGGACAAGGTTTAGCCTAAAATAATCAGCATCTTTAATCACATTTCCTGGAAGCAGAATCTGAAATGAGGAATCATGAGCAGATGAGTTTTGGAGAAAGTCACCCAAGATAGGAAGATCAAGGTAAGCTAGCTAGGGCAGGGGCAGGAAGCCAGTCAAGGAAGTGGGCATAACTTCCCAGTCAGGCATTTCTCCAGAGAAGGAGGCATCTGTAAGCATCTAGCAGTCAACACACAGCAGCTGGGGGCTGGGGACATCGGCCTGGAGAAGAGGATCTTGTGGGGCTCCAACAGCATTGATCTCATTCCACCCTGATTATGCTCATAACTGCTCCTTTTCATATTATACTCCCTCCAACCAGGCACAATTTCCTCCAGATTCTGGCTGTTGTATTTTATGATAAAGCTTATATGAGGAAGATTAGCAGTTAGTGGCCGTTAGAGTTGGTCCTAAGGCTGTAGTTGATTCTCATAAACTCCCTCCCTCTACTTTCTCCTTACCTCTTGACTAGAAATTCTGAGAGTCTAAATGGTTTGATGGGGATGGGTTAGGTGGGTATGAGCCTCTGTCTACCATCCCCTATGCCTTGGTTGCCCTACTTAACCATTTAGAGTGAAAACCTTCATGGGAGTATTAGGGCTGACCCAGTAGACCATGAGTGCTTAACATATTTCTCCCTGTCTCCATTTGGTAACAGCTGTCATACCTTTTCATAATCAGAATTAATTACTCCTGCTCATGGGTAATTCCTTTCTGTACCTGTTGCTCAGTTGCCACAGAGGGATCAGATGGCAGCCTTAGCTATAGGTTTAGTGGAACCTTATTGCATCTCCTGATAGAAGCATCTCTCTTCCAGATCCCAGGACTTCTAGAGTCACATGACCTAAAGTTTTGGAGATGGAAAGCACACATTCCCCAAGTAGGTCACTGGAAATGACAATCAGCTGGGTGACCCCTTACATCCACATCTTGGTTCTCAGACCTGTATATTCTTCCTTTTGGGGAATACAGCACCATATGATGGTCACTGATTTAAGACATATACTATGTCCTTAAGGGTGGCACCCTATTATGCCAGAGATATCCCTAATCAGAAACCTTAGACGTCCCTTTAAGAGGCATTCCAATGCTAATAGCTTCTGGATGGTGCCATATATGGTGGAACCAGGGATCTCACTGTGATTGCCTACTGCCATCCCTCTTTTGTTATGGAGTAGGCACTTCGGTCTGAGGCAACTTAGGAAGGATCCCATGTGAGCTCTTGGAGAGTGGTGTTAGCTGAGGCAAGGCAGGCATAAAGGCAAACCCAGATCCCAAATATGTGTCCATCTCTGTCAGGTTAAAACATAATGGATTATTTCCAATTCAAATTTAATATCATAATCTCTATACTGTTAACCTAGAGAGTTATTTTTTTCTTTATTGTTGAAAGTATTACAGATGTCCCCTTTTTTTCTCCCACTGACCCCCTCCACCTCACCGCCCCCAGGCCTTCACCACACTATAGTCTGTGTCAGTGGGTTATGCATAGATGCATATAAATTCTTTGGTTAATCTCTTCCCATCACTCACCTCCCACCTTCCCTCTGAGATTTGTCAGTCTGTTCCATGCTTCTATGTCTCTGGATCTATTTTGTTCATCAGTTTATTTTGCTCATTAGATTCCACATGATTAGAATAACTACTATGTGTTGGGAAGAGTCAGAAAAAGTTAGTGACCTGAGGGTCATAAGACCTGACTTTCTGTTTCAATTTAGCAAAGTTCAAGCTAAGACAGTGAATTAGCTCTTTGACCTTTGATTTCTCTCTGTGCAAGTTTAGTATGTCAAACACGGTGATTACTATACTCCAACTCTAACATTCTCTGTATCTCTATACTTAGACTTTCTACATAGAATATGCATTTTATGTACTTACACATTCACAGGAGTGAATGGTGAACACTGTGCTTTAAAACAACTCTTATTAAACTTATTTTTAGTGTTTTGTGACTAAAAACATTTTTGGATGGTTTTGTTGGATTAGTATTGAGAGCACTGCATTATTTTAGGCACAGTGAGGAATTCTAAAAAGCAAAGTGAGATCCCTGTTCCTGGGAAACTTCAGTTTGGGTAAGAAAATAAAACATGTTCATGGGCAGTCTTTGGTGAAAGCCTGCTGAAATCCAGGCTGCGCATTACTCAGGGGTGTTATCTCTGTGACATGGGAAGAATATAGGGCTGAGAGCATTGCATTTGGAGTCAGATAAAGATCTCCAGTTATTAATAGCCATCAGTTTTGGAATGTACAATGGGTGCTAGGTATTATGCTTTATACTTTTAAAATAATATCTGGCTTAAACTGTACTTACTAGTGTGGGATTTTGGTGTATGAGATTAAAGATGGCCACATGTTTTTTGATGCTCCTACCAATACGAGGTAAAGTGTATATCCCCTCCTCTTATATATGGGCTGGACTTTCTTTTGACCAACAGAATGCAGAAGTCAATCTATCCCAGTCCAGGCCTGGCCTTTAAAAGGATTGGCAGCTTCCAGCTTGGTCTCTTGGAACCCGAGCTGCCCTATAAAAGGTCTGACTAGCCTGGTGGGGGGACCATGTGCAAAGGACCTGAAGCTCTGTGAGATGGGTATGAGCCCAGCTGACCCCAGCCCCCAGACATCTGAAGGAAACCACTTGGCAGAAGGCCAAGCCCAGCCACCAGTCAGTGCGAAGTGGAACAGAAAAAACATTTAACAAAGCCTGGCCCTAACCCCTGAGACACAAAATCATGATCTAGATAAAACTGTTATTTAAAGCAACTCAAATTTTGAGTGTGTAATCATGCAGCAGTAAAAAACGTGAACACTAAGGGAAATAATTTAATGTCTCTGAAGCTCAGTTTCCTTGTGAGTACATTGGAGACACCACGGTCATCATCAATTCAGGCATATGTTTCATTGTGCTTCACCTTTCTGCACTTCACAGATATTGCATGTTTTACAAATTGTCTATGACAACCCTGTGTCAAACAAGTTTATTTGCACCATTTTTTTTTTTTTTGCGACAGCATTTTCTCACTTCATGTTTCTGTGTCACACTTGGTAATTCTAACAATGTTTCAAACTTTTTCATTATTATTATATTTATTATGGTGATCAGTGATCTCTGATGTTACTATTGTAATTGTTTTGGGCTCCATGAACTGCAACTATACAGGAGGAGGCAAAAGTAGGTTTCCAGTTGTTTGTATGGAAAATAATACAAGTTAATAAATAATAATATAAAGATAAACTATCTGCTTCACATACAACTGGAAACCTATTTTTGTCCCACCCTCTGTAAGACGGCAAACTCAATCCATAAAAGTGTGTGCTCTGACTGTTCTACTGGCCAACTGTTCCCCCATCTCTCTCCCTCTCCTCTGGCCTCCATATTCCATTAGACACAACAATCTTGAAACTAATTAATAACCCTACAATGGCCTCTAAGTGTTCAAGTGAAAGGAAGAGTCACATATCTCTCACTTTAACTCAAAAGCTAGAAATAATTAACTTTAGTGAGAAAGACAGGTCAAAAGCCAAGATAGGCTGAAAGCGAGGCCTCTTGTGCCAGTTATCCAAGTTGTGAATGCAAAGTAAAAGTTCTTGAAGGAGATTAAAAATGCTACTCCAGTGAGCGTACAAATGATAAGAAAGCAAAACAGCCTCATTGCTGATATGGAGAATGTTTTAGTGGTCTGGACAGAAGATCAAACCAGCCATGACATTTCCTTAAGCCAAAGCCTCGTCCAGAGCAAGGTTGTAATTCTCTTCAATTCTATGAAGGCTGAGAGAGGTGAGGAAGCTGCAGAAGAAAAGTTTGAAGTGAGCAGAAGATGGTTCATAAGGTTAAAGAAAGAAGCCATCTCTGTAATATAAAAGTACGAGGTGAAGCAGCAAGTTCCAATGTAAAAGCTACAGCAAGGTATCCAGATCTAGCTAAGGTAGTTAATGAAGGTAGCTACACTAAACAACAGATTTTCAGTGTAGACAGAACAGCCTTATTTTGGAAGAAGATGCCATCTAGGACTTTTATAACTAGAAGGAGGTCAATGCTTGACTTCAAAGCTTCAAAGAACAGGCTACGTCTTCTGTTTGGGGCTAATACAGCTGGTGTCCTTAAATTGAAGCCAGAGCTCAATTCACATTCTAAAAACCTAAGGTCCTTAAGAATTATATTAATCTACTCTGTGCTCTATAAGTAGAACAACAAAGCCTGCATGACAGCACGTCTGCTTTAACATGGTTTACTGAATATTTTAAGCCTGCTGTTGAGACCTACTGTTCACACAAAAAGATTCCTTTCGAAATATTACTGTTCATTACAATGCACCCAGTCACCTAAGAGCTCTGATGGAGATATTCAGTGAGACCAATGTAGTTTTCATGCCTGCTAACACAACATCCATTTTGCAGCCCATGGATTAAGGACTAATTTCAAGTCTTATAATTTAAGAAATACATTTTCTGAGGCTATAGCTGCCATAGATAGTGATTTTTCTGATGGATCTGGACAAGTTAAATTGAAACCTTCTGGAAAAGATTCACCCTTCTAGATGCCATTAAGAACACTTCTAATTCATAGGAAGAGGTAAAACATTAACATTAACAGGAGTTTGACAGAAGTTAGTTTCAGCCCTCATGGATGACTTGAGGGGATCGAGACTTCAGTGGAGAAAGTACCTACACGTGTGGTGGAAATAGCATGAGAGCTGGAATTAGAAGTGGAGCCTAAAGATGTGACTGAACTGCTGCAATGGTATGACCAAACTGAAACGGATGAGGAGTTTCTTCTTATGGATGAGCAAAGAACGTGGTTTCTTGTGATGGAGTCTACTCCTGGTGAAGATGTTGTGAAGATTGTTGAAATGATAACAAAGGACTTAATTATTACATAAACTCAGTTGGTAACCCAGAGGCAGTATTTGGGAGGAGTGACTCTAATTCTGAAACAAGTTCTACCATGGGCAAGATGCTATCAAACAGCATCACATGCTACAGAAAAACCATTTGTGAAAGAGTCAATTCATGCAGGAAACTTTATTGTCGTCTTATTTTAAGAAACTGCCATAGTCACCTCAACCCTCAGCAACCACCACCCTGATTAGTCAGCAGCAACAACATTGAGGCAAGACCCTCCACCCACTAAAAGATTACAACTCACTGAAGACTCAGATGATGGTTAGCATTTTTGACCAATAAAGTACTTTTTAATTTAAGGTATGACATTGTTTTTATAGACAATGCTATTGCAAACTTAATATATTAAAGTATAGTATAAATATAACTTTTACACGTTCTAGGAAACCAAAAAATGTGTGACTTGCTTTATTGTAACACTAGAGGCCCGGTGCATGAACTCGTGCACGGGTGGGGTCCTGCCGGCCCACCCCAATGGGGGCCTTTGCGGGTGGGGCTGGCTAGGGGGAGGGGCCACGGGAGAGCTCCAGGGCATGTCTGGCCCATCTCACTCAGTCCCGATCTGCCAGACCCCAGCAGCAAGCTAACCTACCGGTTAGAGCGTCTGCCCCCTGGTGATCAGTGCATATCATAGCAAGTGGTTGAGTGGCCTTAGCATATCATTAGCATATTATGCTTTGATTGGTTGAATGGATGACCGGACACTTAGCATATTAGGCTTTTATTATATAGGATTTGTTTTATGGTGGTGGCCTGGAACTAAACCCTCAATATCTCTGAGGTGTGACTGTATCGTTTTTACTTGACATTTACGAGAAGCTTACTATGTGCCAGACATGGTTCTAAGGACTTCTTCACATTTAAACCCCACAAAAACCCAATGAAATATGTACTATTAATATTCTCAACTTCCAGATGAGATAACTGATGCACTGAGAGGGTAGTGACTTAAACAACATCACACAGATAGCAAGTGGCAGAGGTAAGATGCAGCCTCACTACAAGATGAGTAGTGTCAATCACGTAGAAGGAGCTCAGTTCATAGTAATGGTGATGCTGGGGACAGTAGTAGTAGTAGTAGTAGTAGTAGTAGCAATTGTTATCATCACACAGGAAAAACTTTTCAGGGAATCTGGATTCTGAGCAAACACTCCATGGAAATAAAAAAATATCGAGGTATGGAGGGTAATAGGAAAAATGGCTTTGACTGGAAAGCAGGCATACGATGTAACAGAGGAACATGGTAGAAAGTGCTGCTGCGTGAGGGTGAGTGTGGGGGGTAGAGAGTTGGGCAAAATTGATGCTTAGGCAAGTAATTCAAAGCTGTGGCTCTTTGGGTCTTTTAGCTCAAAAGGAGAAAGTGACAGAGCTGGGCCGCGGGTGATTAACTATGGCAAACAACCAAGTCACAAATTCACAAAATGTGTGACTTATCACTGCTCCACATTACCTTGCTTCCTCTCCCCAATTAGGGGAAATATCCTTTTCATTTATGAAGTGGTTCATGGGCATCCATAGGATTCCACAGTTGAAGAGTTCTGATGGGGGTCATATCAACATGACCAAGGTCAAGTGGCCAGAAGTTATTTATAGCCCATTAGGCACCATTCATGTCAGCCAGGCATATCCTGTGCAGCCTTTTTAAATGAAGTAAATATGCTGGATTCTGGGCTTTTAGCATGGTTGCGTCACCAAAGATGTTTGTTTGTAAGTTATCTAAGAAATGCAAACAGCAGCAACCAATGTGGTGGAACACCATGTTCCAAATGAGTGCCCAGGAAGCACCTATTTTGTCCTGAGTAAGGGTCATAATTTTTTCAGAGAATCATCAAATGCTAATTCTGGAAGAGAAATTAATCGAATCCACTCATTTTAGAGATGCGTAAAGTGATGGCTGTCGAAGCAAAGTGACTTGGCCAAAGTCCTGTGCAGCCCATTGATGTCAGAAGCTGGGGGTAGAACTATAACATTTTGTCACTCTTTCTACCAGTTTTCCCTAAGAATATGTGGAGATTCGAAATTACTGAATACACACCAGTGGAGTAAATGGGTACCAAATTTAGGTAAATCCTTTAGATCCATATATTATAACACAAAATAAACTCCAGACTAATGATTTCATTATAAAAACGGCATCACTAAGAAAATAGTGAGAAAGCTGCTGGACTATGCCAAATACTCATTATGATGCGTGGAGCAAGCCTTTGAAACCTGCACCTCGGCCAGCCATCTTCCATGGGTTTTGAAGGAAACGTGCAAAAGAGGCCGGCCAAAGTGAGAATTTTCTATGCCGTTCAAGTTAACCTAGAGGCCCTGTAGTTCAGTCTCAGAACATTGCTGTGCCTCAGAAACAAATTCAAAGCCAAGACTAAATACCAGGAGTTCTAGTCTTTATACTCTAAGAGAAATTAATGGGGATCATGGAAATACTCCTTTGAACCCCCTTTCTTCTCCCATCCATTTCCCTTATTCATGCAGCTGCTCCCGAGCCTCCCCGCCCCAGCCCACATGGTTTTTCTCTTCTCCTTGCCTCCATTCTTGCACCTCCCTTCACCATACCTTGTTGTCGATCAACTTAGCCTTGCTCCCCAAAAGAAAGAAGCCTCCTAACATGGTTCTATCAATTCTTAAAGAAGAAGAAGGCTTCTTTCTTCTTGGGAGCAAGGCTAAAGGGAGGTGGAGGGGGGTATAGGGGGGATAAATGGTGATGAATGGAAACTTGACTTGGGGTGGTGAACACACCATACAGTTTACAGCTGATGTGTTGCAGAATTGTGCACCTAAAACATGTATAATTTTGTTAACCAATGTCACCCCAATCAATTCAATAAAAATTTAAAAAGAATGGAGAGGAAACTTTGGATACTGCATTGACAAATAATGAATTTTCTCTGCTGATGAAGTTAGGGCTTGAGTCTGTGAATGCTATTATCTCAGTATTTATTTTATCACTTATTACTAATTAGAGTCTTTTATGAAATGCCTACCTGGTCCCCTTTCCTCAATAGCTAGTTTAGAGTGCATTTAAGCAGGGAGGATCCTTTTGCCTAGACTGGGCACTCTAAGCAGGAGCAAGAGCTTTGAATCTCTTTGCTCCTCCCCGCAAATGCTCCACCCAGACAGACACCTTGGTCCAATTCATGTGCTTGACCCACTCATCACAACAGAACTCATCCTCTTAGGATTTGATCACTGGAACTCCCTCTAGAGGCTGAACTGTGCCAATGAGAGCGAGTTATTAAAATACTATGTAATGCATAGGGGTTGAAAGGAAGCCAAATGTGAAAAAAATTGAGAATAATGAAGAGGCAGTGACTTAGTTCAACCCAATAAATTAAAGAAGGCTTCAAAAAAGAAGGTGAAAGAAAAAAAATGAGCAAGTGATTGAATGAATGAGTATATGGGTGTTGCATTGCTCTACTTTATATTTGATTGCACAAATTTTCTCATTTGGAATGCTCGAAAAACCAACTAGAAGATGCATATTTCTATTTGGGTGATGAGAAAAATGTCTTGGTTCTCTTTCTAGAATTTCACTATTTTCTCCGTGCTCCTTCTGGCTAGCTTTTTTTTTTTGCAGGAATGCTTGGCTCTTCCTGAGAGATGGTGTACGATAACAGCTCCTTGGGGTTGGGCAAGCATAGTTTCAATTTATGTCTGCAGTTTTCCTGAGGGTTTTGAAGCCCCCAAATGCTCTAAAACCAGGATCAGGTATTTTGAAATGGGCTAAGGGGACAGAAACAAGCAAACGGAACTTCATCTCCCCTGCTCACATTTGCGCCTTTGTTTTCAAGGTGATGTTGTCTAGGAGGCAGGAGCCACCCAACAGGAAACAGAGTGATCCTTTTCTTCAACACCATGTAAAATAACTTTGCTTCTAATGCTTGCTGGGGGTGGGTGATTGTCAAGGAGTTAAGCCACTTTCCAAGTGGTTTTTAATTAAACTCTTGCTCCAGGGTTTAAGAAATATCCCTCTAACTGATGTCTTTAGTCAGTGGTTGCTTATAATCAAGAAGATTGCGCTTAAAAGGTATAGAGATTGGTCTTATTATTAGCATTAGAATATTTTGCTTTGTAATTACAAGTCAGGGAATCTAGGACCACTACATCTGGTACGGAGAGGGTGGCAAACATTTTAGTGCAAACCATGCATATTCATCAAGAAAAACTTACTTGTGCTGTGCTCTTTCTAACAAAAACTACCTCTGGCTTTTCACCTTTGGAGCTTCTGTAATCCCATTCCATTTGTTTTATAATAAAATTGGTTATATTCACTTAGTAAGCCTTCATGGAGAATCTAGTATGTTTCAGGCACTGTGTAGAAAGCTTGATTACCCTAATATCGTGGTCGGCAAACTGCGGCTCGCGAGCCACATGCGGCTCTTTGGCCCCTTGAGTGTGGCTCTTCCACAAAATACCACGGCCTGGGCAAGTCTATTTTGAAGAAGTGGCGTTAGAAGAAGTTTAAGTTTAAAAAATTTGGCTCTCAAAAGAAATTTCAATCGTTGTACTGTTGATATTTGGCTCTGTTGACTAATGAGTTTGCCGACCACTGCCCTAATACATTCAATAAAATTGTTTTAAAAATACAAAAATAAATAAATAAAAGCAAAAAGTTAAAGGATATAAACTTATAATTAAACAAATTATGTTCAAAACAAAGGTAAAAAAAAAATGCTCTGCAAACAGTGATCTGAAAACACAGATCCAGGTAAACAGACTGTTGGATTTAGGGCAATATGATCAGGAAGACTTGAGGAGAGCATACATCAGGGGTATTCAAATCTTTTCACTAAGGGCTGGATAAAAAATATTTTAGACTTTGTAGGCCATACAGTTTCTGTCAGAACTATTCAGCTCTACTTATAATATAAAATCAGCCATATACCACATATAAACTATGAGCCTGGCTGTTTTTAAAGTGTTTTATGGACATTGAAATAGGAATTTTCTATAATGTTCATATTTCACAAAAATATTCTTTTGATTTTTTTCAACCAGTAACAAATGTAAAAAGTATTCTTAGCTCACAGGGCCTTACAGAAAGAGACAATGGGACAGATTTGGTCTGTGGGCTGGAGTTTGGACAAATCTCTAAAGCTATCTTTCCATTGACTTTTATGACATTTGGATTGAGGAGGAAACACTAGTGCATTTCTTTGTCTCAGATGCGACCTCACATAGCACTCTCATAGAAACATTAGAATTGGAAATGATATTTAGGAGACAATGTTCTCCACACGCCACTCCTCCCAATAGTAACTCTCCCAATGTGTATAAACCTTCGTATGAGGGAATTATTTCCTATGTCTAAACTCAATCCGCTGTGCTACAGGTGAGGTTTTACTATCAACAGGAGACCCAACTCCAAACGCTAATTCATGGGAAGAGCTTACATAGACCACGCCTAGAAGGCCAGTTTTGCAGTGCGGGGTTAGATGAACATGGCCTTTCAATATCAACATATCAGCTTTATTGTTGTCACCTGGAAAGAACTTTATCAAATTTAGAGTCCATCTTATACTAATGTCTGATGATGGAAGATCTACCTCCAGAGGCAGTGAGTTTCCAACACTGGAATGATGTCAGGAGGGGTAAGAGGTCACTTAGTAATAATGGGGAGCAGGTGATATGGGGTCAGCAATTTGAATTTATGAATTCTAAGACCATCACAGATGCTAATTTTGTGGTACATGTCATCTTGCCTCTGTTGGAGAAACAACATGAAAACATGAGAGATTAAAATGCAGTATCGCCCTGACCGGTTTGGCTCAGTGGATAGAGCGTCGGCCTGCGGACTGAAGGGCCCCAGGTTCGATTCCGGTCAAGGGCATGTACCTTGGTTGCAGGCACATCCCCAGTAGGGGGTGTGCAGGAGGCAGTTGATCCATGTTTCTCTCTCATTGATGTTTCTAACTCTCTATCCCTCTCCTTTCCTCTCTGTAAAAAATAAAATAAAATGCAGTATCATCATACACAATATTTTACATTTTAGATCACACAGGCACAGCCGCACAACTTGGTAGACATAATTACCAAGACCCCCCATTTCTTGGGTCCCTGGGATAGGTGAACAATCACCAAGTTGTGCGGCTGTGCCCGTGTGATCCAGGTTAGGCTTTTCGCAGCCTCGTGAGCAAAGCACCAGTCATTTTAGTGAAAGTGGATGAAAAAGTGGAGGCGTTTCATTTCATTTTTTAACCCAGACTAACATCCTCTCCCCTGTTGATTTCTGATCTTGGAAACCAAATACCTGCTAAGGGGGATGGAGTCTGAAAAGGGAAAAATTTTAAGCTAAGTTTTAGTTAAGTATGTCCCAGTGGTAAGCATTCAAATTAGAGCGCAAGAAAGTCTTATAAACCAAGTGGGGAAGCCTCCCCCGGCCTGGACTTGAAGGGTCCAACCCTAAGAAAAAGGCCAGGTCCCCGAGGCAGCTCGCTCCTGCACTGGCTGGGTGAACTGCTGTGTCAGCAGCACCATGCATCATTAGCCGACCTGCGAAGGCTCCAGCTGCCTTCCCCTCACACTCTCTGGACCTCTCGCTTTAAAAAGGCTTTCATCAACATCATCCTGAACATCTTTTGTTTTCCCAGCTGTTGAAGTCTTTCTTTCTGTTTGCATCCCATCTCTAGCTAACTAAGTTCTTCTGCCCTTAAGAACTGCAGCCATGAATCAAAGGGAATCATCACCTGTAAACTCCAAAGTGAGTCTGAGAGCTTGGGGAGCCCACATCACATCTATCTTCTTGGAGCTGCCATATTGCGTTAAATTTCCTGTCCACTGTTGGTGGTCACGATCTTTCCCTCTTCCTATCCTCCATAATAGAGACAACATATGAAGATCCTCCCAGCAGTGTTGTCTTCTGAGATTTAGCTCCAATACAACATAATCCTCTCTGTGTGGTGGGTTTCTCAGTCCCTCTTTCAGGCTGGAGGGAGATACACGTCTGGCCTATGATTGGAGTTATTTACTACACAAAATTGTCTCTTGTTCTTGGATTTTTCCCAAATTTCCTGCAAATGGTTTTACAATAAATCTAGGAAAGAAAATCAGAGGGTTTTTTGTTTGTTTAAGGATTGATACCCATGCTTGCTCACATAGCACTCTTGGCTTTTACTGTCTTCATACATTTGAATTCTCCTCATCAAAAGCTATAGGACACATTTAACCCTTTGCACTCGCTTGCTTTTTTCTCGATTCCTTTATTCTAATGCTAACCGTGTCGAGTCACACTCGACATCCGAGTGCAAAAGGTTAAAGTTATCTGTTCACTCTCCTGCTTCCTGGGAGGAGACTCTGCTTTGATTCTAAACATTGTAAAAACACAAAATTCTGCTATTTTAGTCAGGAACCGTGGCTCTTCAGGAACATACTCCTTATAGTATTTTGGACTATGCTAGATATAGATGGTGAATAAATTATCATTTTCTGGGAGCCATAACTTGTGATGAAAATCTTTTCTAGGTGAGCTGTTTCCAAACTGGGTTGTTACTGGATTTCAACATAGTCCATCTGGTGAAGATAATCTTCAATACGGTACCCCTTATTCTGCCTATCACTTATTTCTTCTTTTCAAATTTGAAAAATCTAACACCAAAACCATAAGAGGAAGAAACCCAACTGAATACCATTCAAGCTAGGCATACGCAAAATTGTTAGTGCATAATTTGTTAAGAAATTTTATATCCGTGTAGGTGAATCTTGAATAAGAATGAAAGTCTTCCTTGGTCCATGAAAACCTTTCTGGACTTTTATTTTCAAATAAATGTTCAAGGGGTCAACTGGTTACTTTCAAAAGCTAAATTCATTGTGTCAAGCTAAAAGTAGTGACTCTGACTATGTGGGAGAGACCTCTGGTACTCTCCCAGATGATTGCTGAGCAAAAGAAAGGGAAGGAAAAAGGAGAAAAAAATGAAAGAAAATTGATACCATCCTGCCCCTTGGAAGGTGCGGCTTTTGTGCCAGTAAACTGAAAGAAAAACTGTGACAACGACAATGGAAATGCCTCCAACATTCAAATACCTGAGCCTAGTGGACATGAAGTTTTCACACAGATTAGTAAACTAAAGCCTAGAGCGGTGACAGTATTAGACGAGATTATATGGCTTGTAAGCGATAAGACTCAGGTTTCCTTTCTCTTCACAGTGGCTGATATGCAGACACTCACAGGTATAGCTGTACCCCTGCTGCCCTCATTCCTCCTGCCTTTGCCCTGGGACTAACCCTGCCAGCAAGCCTTCCTCATAATCCTTCAACCAAAGGTTAGCCCCGGACTCAGCAGGCAGCCTCCGGGACACAGCTGCTTGCCCCGGCTTGGTGGAGGCTGATTTTCAGATTGATTTGTCAGTGCCTGTAACTTATTAAATATTTTAAACATCACTTTTGCTCTTAATTGTAAAACTATGCTGGCATGTGACCACAGAAAGTTGGTGAGTCTAAGAATCTCAGATCTTGGAATTCTTGACCTTTTAAGGAACCCAGCCATTCTCGGATGCATCAACTGCTTTTATATATTTTGGTCTTTGTTCAGGAATTAGTACCTGTTACAGGCTGAACTGTGCCCCCCGCTCCGCCCCCCGCTCTGTTAGTGTAGTTAGCTAGTTAGTGAGGAGAAAAACAGCAAAGGAAGGCCAGACATTATAAGCATGGTCAGCTGAGCAGGTTCACCAGGAAGCCACAGCTCCCCGCTCCCCAGGAAAGCACCAGAATCGGACAAAGAACAAAGTGGGGAGATAGGCACATGCACAGAAGTTGGGGTGGCACAGGGGAGGTACTTGCCTGCCAGTCTAACCTGGGGAACAGTGGATTGGCTATGAGCTGGGCCCCATCATGAGTGCGTACTATCTTGGAAACTTAATTGGTTAGTTTGAAGAAGCTTCTGGTTAAAATCCCAGGACAAAGAACTCTCCCTCTCTTATTCCCCCTTATTCACTCTTGCTCGTGACCCACACTCGCGTGTGCATTCACCTGTTCCCTTTCCATAGCCATGTGGCCTTAAGCAGCTGCATGGCCCCTGGCCGTGACCCCACACACAATGGACTGTAGGTGGGAACACAAGATAAGCTGGCAGATGCTTGACTGGACTGGACTTTAATATGGAACAGAAATTCTGGGCAGTGGCCTTAATTCTCTCAAGAGGATCTCAGTTTGAGCAATAAGTTACATGGTCACTCAAAATAGTGCCCTCAAATAGTCCAGTTCATGACATGGTCCACCAAGCAATGGTATTATTGGGTGGATACACACTGAGCAGTTTCTATGGTCAGTTGTAAAGAATGAAAATCCACTCCTTCTCTTGAGGAGTGGTGACCTAAGATGAAATGTACATAAATCAGAGCCATCCGATGTCAACTTACTTCTGTCCTACACAAACCATTATTTTTTGAAAAATGTTCTTAAATGTTGTTTAATCTCCCCATTCAGATTCACTGCAGTGAATTTATGGCAGGCTTCAGAATGCCATTAATGCGCACTTATATCCCGTCCCATCTTGCAGCTGGTTGTGGCAATATAGTGCTTTTTGGCAAGCTGATAGGAGAAGGAGAAAAGAGAAGCTCTGTTCTTAAGGAAAATGTTAGTGATAAGTGAGTTGGCAGTGTTTCAAATGGCACTGGAAAGTTAGTTCATGGTACTACAAATGTGGCCTTACCCAAACATCTCACTGGAACATTGCAATAAATACCATCTCTACCTTGCTTCCCATGTGAAATTAAAATAATAACAATAAAAACAATAATACTTGCATTAGTAGCTTAAGAAGTCATTCAGGTATTAGGTCAAAACAAGCATCACATATAAAGCTTGAAGACTGTGACTAAATCAAGAGGACCAGGAGACAAGAAGAAATCAAATTCTTCTTTTTCTTCATGCTTCTTTTTTTTTTTTTAGTAAAATAGCTGCATGAGGTACAGGGTGGTAGACCGGTTTAGGAATTTATTCTAAATCAAGTTGAAGATTTCTCAATGGCAACATTTTTTTTCTGGAGGAAGGCAAGGTCCACTTGGCTAGCCCAGGGCAGGGTTCCCTGAGATCCATTTCTAGTTTGTATGACAGTTTCACTGTCAGTGCAGAGGGCACAATGACATTCAGTGGTCCATTGAACTGGGATGTGTGTATATAGTACAGGTGCCAGTGAGAGTTGCTGTGCATATGCACATGGGCCACAGGCCCTGGGCAGCCCTGCAGACATGCGTTGATGATTCCCCTGGCTAGTTCCCCACTGACAGCATATGTTCACATATGGATTTTGAAAACTGTTCTTTTGAAATAAGGATTGGTGTTTCTAGCCCCAGGAGATAATTTATGTAATTATGACGAGGGAACAAACAGAGCACAGGATGGTTTCCAGTCTTTATGTCCTGTATTTTGTCAAGAGACATTCTGGCAAGCTTGTTTTTTGTAACATCTCTATTAGAGAATTGAAGAAACTTGTTTCTTTGGGGTCCAAGTGCATTTGAAAGGAAATGCTGTAATTAGACATCATCACAGTAGATCCGAGTGGGTGTAAAAGAGGAAGGCAGGCTATTAAAATAGGAGAAGGAATGAGGAATGACCAGCGCATGTTGGTGGACAAAGCTTTCTTTTCTATCTGTACAGTCCAAGCATTGATGGGATGTGCGTGGGGTCAGGGGAGCAACTTTCAAATCTCTGTTCTGACCTCAGTAGCATTTCAGAGTACCATTGGAGGGCTGAGAAACAAATAGAGTCAAGTACTTAATTATTTAATTATTTAAAAAGAAAAAGGATAGAAATGATTTGACTGAAGAAGTTTTTTTTATTAAATATATATTTTTATTGATTTCAGAGAGAAAGAGAGAGGGAGAAAGAGACAGAAACATCAATGATGAGAGAGAATCATTGATTGGCTGCCTCCTGCACCCCCTCACATTGGGGATCCAGCCCACAATCTGGGCACGTGCCCTGACCAGGATTTGAACTGTGACCTTACTGGTTCATAGGTTGATGCCGAACCACTGAGCCACGCTGGGCTAAAAAAATTCTTTAGATTTATATCTGTTCTTAGAGCTCTGTGTTGTTCACTCACAGATTTATAGAACACACACACACACACAAAACATAAACAACACAACCAAATGGAAAATTAAAAGTCTACTTGTAACTTAGAACATCTGGCAGGAAGAAAAGGGTCTTCACAATTTTTTTTTGAACATACCATTTTGATGTAATCAATTCAGACACCCAAAAATCTCACATTTATAAAAGCCCAGGAATGAGCCCTATTCTAACCCCATTTGGCTTCAGGGAGGAGCATCCACTTTGCTGAGACAGTCCATTTTATTTGTTCAACCACTGAAAGGCTTATACCTTGTAAAATCTTCAACCCACAAACAACAGTGGTTTAGCATCAGGATAGACATGCCATGGCTTCCCTCATTGCTTCAGGAAGCATACATTCCCCACTCCTCATATCCTTGAGATGCAGCACTAAGCTCTCCTTCTATACTTCCACCTGCGTTTCTTGGGGTCCCTGAGGTTTCTGTCACTGGGAAGATGGGAGAGACATTCTTCTCATCGTCCTCACTGAGCTTGTTCTGCTCTACTTTGACTTGTTTTGGGAATGAACTGGCAGTATAAGTGACACTGATAATAACTCCAGTCTGCTCATTCAAAATTGGACCCTGTTCCATTTTCACTGGTCTAGATACCCGCTTGGTTCTCAGTGACTGCCCTGGAATTGGATTGATCCACTCTTAGCCTTGGTTTTAGCATCTTCTTCCCAGGGCAACCCTTGGCACTGGACACCAGGAGGAAAACAATGCAAGACTCTGGGTCAACGGAATTAGTCTTTTGACCAAAGAAAGATTCTGTGAACCTTCCCCCTCTGAACCCTAGGGAGAGAGTGATGGTGCCCTGAGAAGGGTATGGTAATGGCCCAGGAGACTGTTAGAGGGAAACTCAGGTTAAGGCACTTGAATCCTTCCGGGACACACTCTGGGAAACGCCACAGTTTTCTAGTAAAAGCTTATCTTTTAGAAAACTGGAAAGAGGATATAAAAAGCTTATGTCACCTACGTGCTGAAAGAGTAATGGCTTCTGACTCTAGGACAGTGGTTCTCAACCTTTCTAATGTCGCGACCCTTTAATACAGTTCCTCATGTTGTGGTGACCCCCAACCATAAAATTATTTTCGTTGCTACTTCATAACTGTAATTTTGCTACTGTTATTGAGTCGTAATGTAAATAGAAAGGACCGCTGCTCTACAGCAGTGGTTCTCAACCTGTGGGTCGTGAACCGCTAGCAGGGTCGCCTAAGACCATCAGAAAACACAGATATTTACATTACGATTCATAACAGTAGCAAAATTACAGTTACGAAGTAGCAACAATTTTTTTTATGGTTGGGGGTCACCACAACATGAGGAACTGTATTAAAGGGTCGCGGCGTTAGAAAGGTTGAGAACCACTGCTCTAGGAGGCAGGATAGGGTCTCTTGCACAGAGCAGCAGAAGCAGCACTAGGATCGGTAACTACAGAGAAAACAGGCAGCTTTCAAGAAGCGAAAATGTGTGTGAGCCACCCACGAGCCACAGAAAGGGAACAGGAATAAGTATTTGTAGAATTCCAAATTGGAATCCTAGTCTGCCGTGATTGCCCCCAAAACTGATCGGCAGGGAAATAGGAGTCACACAAGGATAGAATTATTCGATTTTCTATCTGAGAAGACACCTTGAGAGATTCAGGTACTACATTTATATAAATGTATGTGTGTGTATTTGTATACATATACTATATGTATATACTACATACAGTATATGTGTATACAATATATACTACATATATTAATATATATTAGACCCTATCAGTAAGATTTCGTTTGTAAAATTCTGAAGAAAGATTTCAGCACATAATTGACCTACTTCAGGAGCTCTTCCTAGATTAATCCCACCCATTTCCTGTATGTAATAGGGATTGATTAGTTTGAGGTTTACTCTGTCATTCAACTCAATACTAAATGGCAATTGACAATTTGGATTCTATTTGTTACTCTTGTTCGAGGCAACACTCAGTGTGTGGTGAAAGGGGTTACACACAGCCAGGCGGCAGAGCAGCTTCGCTTCACCCTTTAGAGACAGTGCCCCACCTTCCCTTTAGCTTATATCTTTTATGCATTTGTTTTTCCTCATCTCAATGACTTCCTTCATGTATTCATTCACTGCATGTCTATTTATTGAGTACCTATTAAGAGCCACACACTATATTTGGTACTGGGGTTGTCATAAATACTGATGGACCCAGGTACTCTCCTCTCCAAGGGCTCAGGCCAGCTCTGTGCTAGCACCACCCCTACAAGCCGCTCCACCTGCTTTCGCCCAACCGTTTTCATAGTTCATGGGCTCAGTGAAGTCCATGGCTTGCTCTGCCAACACTGTGTGCGCCTAGGCAGCTCATGGATTATTAATGCACAGGTGGGTATTGTTAGATTTTTTTTTCTGGACTCTGTGATAGTCTAAACCATTTTTATAAACTTAGGAAAAAATGCTTTGTAAACTTTCACACATATTTATAGTCAAATAGATTATAAAGTGCCTTGAGCATAGGGCTTTTGATACTTAATATATGCTATTTAATTGAATGGCTATGTAAAAGAATGAACCTCATACATAATGTCTGTGAGCCTGTGGTTAAAAGTTCCATTTGAACACAATGAGATTTTTCCTTGAGAGGCCAAGAAAACGTGCACCAGCACCATTCTGACTCAAGTAGGGGCTCACATTATGGAGGGGCAAATGTGTTGGAGTTAATTACTTTTATTTTTCCTTGTGCCTTGCTTCAGCTGCCAAATTCCATGAGATCAAATACATGATAGGAGAAGCCTGCAAAAACAGATAGTGTCACGATTCTACTGTAGCCCCTCAGTTCATGGAATCTCCTGCTCCATGATCCCTAAGTGTCCCTTACTCCTTGGAACAGGTTTTTAATTAAGTCGCTGCTATGAACACTTGGATCATTACTCTTCCATGCCTGCATTTTTAATGCAGAGTTTCCTAGAAATAGAGAATTAAAGTGGAAGCTGAGCTATCACCTGAGGTTGTAAACTCCAGAAATCTAGATGGAAGTATAATTATAGATACCACTGTATATTAGGGTTCTCCAGAGAAACAGAACCAATTGGATGTATAGATATAGACACAGATAGGTATAGGAGGTTTATTATAAGCAATCGTCTCATGTGATTAGAGACTGAAAAGTCCACGTATGCAGTGTGGGTCAGCAACTGGAGATCCAGGAGAGCCAAAGAAGCAGATGGCTCCCTAAGGGAGTCATTGGAGAATTCCCTCTTGCCAGGGGAAGCTGAACTTTTTCTATTCCGGCCTTCACCTGATGGGATAAGATCCACCTGCATCTGTGATCAGCAAACTGCGGCTCGTGAGCCACATGCGGCTCTTTGGCCCCTTGAGTGTGGCTCTTCCACAAAATACCACGGCCTGGGCGAGTCTATTTTGAAGAAGTGGCATTAGAAGAAGTTTAAGTTTAAAAAATTTGGCTCTCAAAAGAAATTTCAATCATTGTACTGTTGATATTTGGCTCTGTTGACTAATGAGTTTGCCAACCACTGACCTACATAATGGAGGACAATCTGCTCACTTAAATGTCACCAATTTAAATGTTAATCTTATCCAAAAACACCTTCCAAGTTGACACATACAAATAACCAGCACACACTATGTGGTGTCAAGCAAGAAGAGAGCCCCAAGAGAGAAGTGTCAGCCAGAGATAGTTCTGGTGCCCAGCTGGCTAGAGGGAGGCATGGAGACCGAACAAATGTGTGCAAGTCTGCACATGCTCAGTGCAGCTGTGAGGTACTCTGCATTTGTAGACACCCTCACCTTCAACCTGGGGCAGACCGGGAAACTAGTTGTTGAGGCCAAGCCCAAATAGCACAGCTTGTTTCTGAGTAAGAGAATGAGCCTGCATTCAGCTGCTGCTCCCCTCTTGGATTCCCAAGGAGTCGGTGAGTAAGTTAGGCAGAGTTCTTAGTCTAAGACTGCCTGGGTGAATTCTTGATGACGATCACCTCAGGTCACCTTTGCAGTAGCCCAGAGGAAATATTCAATTTAAGCAAATGTATCAGACACGGGTTTTCCTTTATCAATCCATGCTGACTGACCTTTAATGAATTAGAGAGAAATCCATTCCACATTGTCTGGATAAAGATGTTAGACTGATGCATAAATCTTGACTTTAAGAAGAGGTAAATTCAAACCAGAGTTAGGAGCTCCTGCCTTTTGAGGCCATAACAAGGGTATTAGTAGCTCATAGTTACATAATTATTTGAGTCTATTTATATCTCAAGGACCCTAAGTTCCATTTCTTTGGCTCTCATGGTATCAACTCAGACACTCTGAGTTCGGGGTATTAGCAAGACCCACTGTCTCCCATGGCTGCCCTGTTCAGAGTTATTCACAGCGTTTCTGTGTTGGACAGAAGTCTGTGGCTTACTTTGTCCTTTTGTTTATTTGTGTTCATTTGGTAGAAGAATAACTCATTCATCCCTTGCCGAGCCAGTCTGATTGAAAAAAGAAATTCAGAACTTGTTTTCAGTCTGTTCCTTTTAAAACTGTCTCCTTCATCCCAACTCTGCTCTCAAGAGATATGACCATTGTGGAAATTAAATTATAATTAGGGTCAAGGACTTTGAAATAATGACCCCCAGACTGACCCCTCTGTCTGTACTTTTAAGTGTCTCCTGTCGGCGCACCCAGCGTTGGGTTCTGGGCCATTTTAAACCTGTTTCCAGAACTGCCACCTGACACTTAACCGTCACACAATGCTTGGCCTTAGTAAATGCATCTGTTATATGGTATACAGCACTAAACGCTTTCCTGAAAGCCAGATAAATTATGTCTGCTGATTTGGTAATGTGGCCCAAGAATTCAATTTAGGTGAATTTATCAGACATGGCCTTCCCTTTATCAATCCATGCTGACTGACCTTTAATAAATTAGAGATAAATCCATTCCGTATTGGTTGATGTAACATCTGAGTGGAAAAGTAATCGGCACCGGATCTACAAACATGCCCTGCCTAATTTCCTGCCCTTAATGTGCTCCAGTCTGTGACAGGGCACGGGGAGGCTTATTCGAATTGCTTCAGACTCACGAAGAGACAAGTGGGATGTGAAGTTGAGGGAAACGGGAGGTTCCTTCTGCTGGACGGGTGCAGGGAGGGGGCTCAAGGCTAAGTCCTCTGGGTGGGCTTTGCTAGGCCTGCCTGCTAGAAAAAGAGGTTCTGTGGATTCAAGGAAGTTCTTTCCCATCTCTGGGCCTCTGTTTCCTCAGCTGTAAAGTGACGTTGCTGGGAGAGGCGATCTCTAAGTTCCCTTTCACCTCTAATAACCTCCAGCTACAGGGAAACAAAGCAGGGAACAATTACTTGTACTCCAAGGTCAAATGAGACAGGCATTAAGACTGGCCTGATGCTCGGCCAGGATCCTGAAGTCAGTCAAACTAACGGGGCCAGGATGAAATTGATCCAGTTTTGAAGATCAGAGGGATTCAGAAGCAAGCAACCTGAGAGTTCTGTGTGATCCCAGAAGCCTTATTAGCAGGAAAATTTCAAAATGGTGCCAGAGATGCTCTCTGTAATCCTTGTCTCTGTAATGATCAATGAACTTAAGATACTGACATCGGCTGAGTTGAAGGAAAACTTAGTCCAACTTATAACTTATTGGATATTGGGACCCATGTTGTTTGCTTGCTTGTTTGGATTGGTGTTTCCACTGCAATGCCTGCTTAAGTCCTACGAAGAGATGTTTTCCAATTTGGCTGCACACTGCTACCTGAGTGAGGTTTATAAAACTTGCCAAATGGGAAAAATCCTTGCTCAAGCTACGTTTGAGGTGCCCCTGGGAGGTTTTAATACAGATGGGGCAAAAGTAGGTTTACAGTTTACAGTTGTTCATATGGAAAATAATATAATAATTAAAAATAACAACACAAGAATAGATGGTTTCGTGTACGCACAGCTGTAAACCCGCGTTTGCCACACCCTGTATTTAAAGCTATCAACTTAGCACAAAAATAAATATATAGGTAAACATGTATTTATTTAACAACCTATGGCTTTTCCAAAGTATTTAATGGCCCAACTTCTTTGGGGAAGAAGAGGGTGGCAGAAACTTCTCTGCTTGAATTGATGACGCGTGGAGGACTCCTGGGTACTCTTAAGTTTTGAACTAGCTCTGTAGTAGAAGTGCCACAGTAAGGCTGGGACACAGCGGTGCACTGAGAAGGTGAGTCTTCTAACGCACCACATCTCCCCTCATTTTTTTCACCCCTACCCCTATGACTAGCGTGCTCATAGCATTCTTTGCTTCTGAGTTATTAAAAATTACATCTTTCTTATATTGATTCTTTTTTTATTGTTGCTAATATTTTGTTTGAGAATTTTAGCATCTATGTTCCTCAGGGTTATTGCCTATAATTTTCTTTTGTGTCAGTGTCTTTGTCGGGTTTGGAATTAGGATAATGCTGGCCTTAAAAAAGAACTTGGAAGGCTTCCTTTCTCTTGAATTATTTGGAATAGTTTGAGGAGGATAGGTATTAGTTCGTCTTTGAAAGTTGGTAAAATTCACCTTGAAGCCATGCGGTCCAGGACTTTTGTTTGCTGGGAGGTTTTTGTTTTGTCTTGTTTTGTTTTTATTACTGTTGCAATTTCATTAGTTGTTATTGGCCTACTCAGGTTTTCTGATTCCTCCTGATTGAGTGTTGGAAGATTGTATGTTTTGAGGAATTTTTCCATTTCACCTAGGTTGTCCAATTTGTTGACATATAGTTCTTCATCCTTTCTATTTTCGTGATGTCAATTGTTACTTCATCTTTTGTTTCTGATTTTACTTATTTAGGTCCTCCCTCTTTGTTTCTTGGTGAGTCTGGCTAAAGGTTCATCAATCTTGTTTATCTTTTATAAGAACCAGCTCTGGGTATCATTGATCTTTTGTATTGTTTTTTTAGTATCTATGTCATTTAATTTCCCTTATCTTTATTATTTCCTTCCTTCTACATACTCTGGGCTTTTCTTGTTCTCTTTCTAATTCTTTTAGTTGTAGGTTTAGAAAGTTTATTAGAGATTTTTCTTATTTCTTGAGGTAGGCCTGTAATATATGAATTTCTCTCTCAGGACTACTTTTGCTGTGTCCCATAGATTTTGGGTTGTTGTATGTTCATTTTCATTTGTTTCCAGGAAGTTTTTTATTTCTTCCTTGATCTCATTGGTAACCCATTCATTATTTAATAACATACTATTTAGCTTCCATGTGTTAGAATGTTTTTGAGTTTTCTTATTATAATTTATTTGTAGTTTTATGCCATTGTGATCCAAGAAGATGCTTGATATTTCTATCTTTTTTAATTTGTTAAGACTTATTTTTTAAGCTTTGTGTTTATTTATTTATTATTATTTTTACCTTTATTGTTGAAAGTATTACATAGGTTCTCTTCCCCCCCCCCCATTAACCTCTGTTAAGACTCATTTTGTGTCCTAAGATATAGTTTATTTTTGAGAATGTTCCATATGCACTTTATAAGAATGTATATTCTGCAGCTTTATGATGAAATGTTCTGTAAATATCGATTAAATTCATCTGATATAGTGTGTCATTTAGAGTCGCTGTTTCCATGTTGATTTTTTGTCTG
The DNA here is from genome assembly GCF_951640355.1 of Cnephaeus nilssonii. Taxonomy (NCBI): domain Eukaryota; kingdom Metazoa; phylum Chordata; class Mammalia; order Chiroptera; family Vespertilionidae; genus Cnephaeus; species Cnephaeus nilssonii. Next base: position 9,915,061 of record NC_137089.1, on the reverse strand, counting down.
GAAGATTTATTCAGTGATATTAGTGGGTGTTAAAACCCTCTACTATGACTATGTTGCTGTTTATCTCTCTCTTAAAGCCCTCCAAAAGTTGTAAAATATATTTAGATGCTACAATATTGGGTGCATATATGTTTACCAGGGTTATATCCTCTTGTTGGATTGGTCCCTTTAGTATTCTGTGATAACCTTATTATCTTTTTATGGCCTTTGTTTTGAAGTCTATTTTGTCAGATATAAGTAATGCCACCCCAGCTTTTTGGTTGTTGTTTCCATTTGCATGGAATATTTTTTCCAGCCTTTCCTTTTTAATCTGTGACTCTTTTGTTCTGAAGTGGGTGTCTTGTAGATAGCATTTATATGGGTCATGTTTTCTGGTACTTCCCATGCCAGATGTTATACAGGTTTCCCTTCCGTTCTCTGTTTTTCTGAATTGGGGATCCGTTCTCTGTTTTTCTGAATTGGGGATCCCTCAAGGGGCTGAGACACCCCCGCCCCCCAGTCCTAGTCGGGGAGGTGGGAGCTCTGCTGCCATAATTTCTCTCTGGCTTCCCAGCAGCACAAGTTGGCTCACCCTCTTCGCCTCTCCTTCTGTCTTTCCTCTGCATTCCCTGTTCACAGTATTTCAGATCAACTTCCCATCAACTGGTTTTTCAAGCCAGTGGCCCTGTAGTTCAGCCATCAGATTGTCAGGTGCTGGGAGCAAGCGGCTAGAGGTTCGACCTACTCTGCAGTCATCTCTGTTCACTCTATTGATTTTTTAAAAATATACATTTTCATTGATTTCAGAGAGGAAGAGAGGGAGAGAGAGATAGAAACATCAATGATGAGAGAGAATCATTGATTGGCTGCCTCCTGCCCACCCCACGCTGGGGATCAAGCCCACAACCTGGGCATGTGCCTTGACCGGGAACCCAATTGTGACCTCTTGATTCATAGGAATGAAACTGTGATCTCCTGGTTCATAGGTCAACGCTGAACCACTGAGCCATGCCAGCTGGGCTCACTCTATTTGATTCTTGACAGTTGCCAGCTGACCTCAAATTGTTTCCAGGTCTGGGGTTTCAAATTTACTGTTTTCCCGTTTGATATTTTAATCATGCTTCTATCTCCTCCTTATTCCCTTCCTTGCTGATTTGCCTTGTCTTCAGAATTCCTCAAAGCATCTGTGAGGACTCTAGCTCCATTTTCTGAATAAATGTTTCTTTACATTGTGACAGGGAATCACCAACCAGGTAGATGGCATTGCAGTTCTGCACTTCCCTGACCTGCTTTGCCCGGGAGCTGTTCCCACCAGAGCAAGAGGCCCTGAACCCTCAGTTTGTGGGTGTGGCTCTCCCTCTCTTGTTCTCAGGTGATGCTTGGGCAATATTAAAAACTTAGCTTTGAACCCTCAACAGGTCATAGGGTAAAATGATAGATTACAGGCATGTATGCATGCAATAAATATATCCTGTGCAACTTGGGGAAGACTAAATTGGGATTGATGTGTGGCCAAGAGAACCTGGTTCATGCAAACTGTGAGATGAGAGATCAGAGAATTTGTCTATTTGTTTAGTGTAGTAGCCTCAGTGCCTGGAACATCTTGAGGCTAATAGTTGACATCCAATAAATATTTTGTGACTTGTGCATGGGCTTTCTTCTTCCTTTTCATGATTCTGACCAACAATCAGAGTTTGAGACAAATTTAATAAGTAAAATCTAACAGGAAATCTCCACACTGCTCCCAAGTGACTTTCCAACTCTTAGCACTATAAGAGTTACTCTCTTTGGCTCAAGAAAATGTTGTAGAAATTATGTCATAAAACCTCCTTTTAAGAATGCTTAGTCTGAATATTCAGATCCATGGACTGTTTGGACCTTAGAGTCCATTGTGTTCAGTGCCATAATTTTGCAGTGGCACCATAGAGCACTCAAAAGTGGAGTGATTTTCCCCGGGGGGTCCTGGTCTGCACAGGGTACAGGGCGAGCACTTCACCCATGGAATGAACGATCGTTGTGAGCTACCTTGTGCAAGGCCCAGTTCTGGTCACAAGCAAATAGTTAACCAACTATGTTAACCAAACCCCAACAGTTTAGGGTTTGTTTTTAGTTACAAAAGTTAATATAGTGTCTTCTCAAAATATCATAGGGAGGGTAAGAAGAAAGTGCAGAGAGTGGTTAATTTTCTCAGTGAGAAGAACTCTTCCATCAGACCACACTTTTCTTACAGTCGTGGACTATTTCTTCTATAACCTGGTATTCCTAGCACCTATCACAATTCTTTGCACAAATAAGTAACTCAAAAAACGTTATAGAATGTGATGACTATGGATTGGCAACATTGTGAATTTGTCTATTTTAGCCAGAGTTGCATATGGCTGGATCCAGGCATTACCTTGGGAAAGTTTGGCTGGCTGGTCTGTAACAACCAGCCTCTTTGCACTTTATGTGGGTAAAGGGGTCTGTAGGAAGGTGTCTTTATCCTGGCAAGAGTGGTAGGAAGACAAGGTACCTGGAAACAGCATATTGGAAGTTTTCCAAATTAGCCCTATGGGGAGAGAGAGGGTAGAAGCAAGAGTTGAAGAATTGCTTTATAAGTGACTCAGTGGCTTGGTTTGGTTTCCCAGAAACTGACCCAGAGATTTGGGAGCAGGTAGATTATTTAAGGGGTGAAATTAAGACAAATTGAAGAGCAGGGAAGTGATAGGGTAGGAAGGATAGCCAATAAAAAGGAGGCTGTTACTCTGACTAGCACAGTAGATGATTTGGGCTTAATTCTGCAGAAAAATTCTGGGTACTATGTAAAACACAAGCCACAGGATTGTTCCACATGGAGGGAAAGGAGAAATAAACCTTGCTTGAGAGTCATTGGTTGAGAGTGGTTGTTAATTTCACGGCACCTCTGGCCTACCATACAGGAGGGCAGAAATAGGCTTTTCCAGTTCTGAAAAGAGTCCCTTAGTCACAGAGATGCAGATACCAGTAGCAGCTGAAAGTTAGCTGGAGCGGAGTAAAAGGTTAGAGGGGAATGGCAGGGGACACTGATGGCACCTGCTTCACTTAGTTTGGCATGAGGATGGTGAGCAGCTCTTCTTCAGAATATGACAGAAAGTGTGAAAGGGTATGGCAGGGGAACATGTAGCTTTGTTTCTCTGGCCTCATAGTGGAAACCAGGGGAATGCATTACCTCTTTAAGATGCTGAGGTTTAGAATTTGAGAGCTCTGGGAAGTTTTCACAGGGGTTCTGCTAATACTGCTGCTGATGAAGCCCCCTCTCTTGGATGATTGGCAGGAATCTGCATCAGTATCAACATCAGCAAGGGAGGGCCAGGGCAGGACACAAAATGAGTCTTTGTGACATCATGTCAGGCACCCCTGGGGAGTCCCAGATTTAACTGGAGGAAGTTTTTAAAGTGGGTCTTATATTACACCAATGGGAGCATAACCAGTGAAGTTAGAGTTGTTATTGAAGTGACTTAATTAGTACACATAGGCTAGTAAGACCAAGAAAAACTCCAAATATTAAAGTAAATGGGACAGAAGGTGAGGAAATGAACATAATACTTTATAAGGGCTCCATATTCTCCACATCTCCTCTTCCCACTGCCAACCAAGACCAAGGAACAAGACCAGGGCTTGGAGAAGAAGGTTGTAGTAGATTGGCTCACTGGTATCTCACTTTTCACTCATCCCTATGTTAGGATTATATGTCCTTGCCCTTTGCCATGTGACTTTCCTTTCTCCCTCTGAAAGAAGAGTGTACCGTATTTTCCGGCGTATAAGACGACTTTTTAACCCAGGAAAATCTTCTATACGCCCAGTCGTCTTATACGCTGGAAAATATGGTATTTCCCTGCTCCTTGACTTTAGGTTTGGCCATATGACTGACTTGTCTGGGCCCACGGGGTGTGAAAGGAAGTGATGTGAGCAGAGACTTAAAATGTGTACTTCGTTTACCCTCTTGAGCTTCTTCCATCTGCCCTGAGGGCCAGCCCCAGGTAGCTGCTCATTTCAGTATGAATAAGTCATGTGGGGCATACCCACATCCAACCCAGAGCCTGGAGCCAACCCAGCAAACCCATACTCCACAGCACAGCCACTCAGCTAACCAAAATGTAGTCCACCTACTGACCCCATGAAGTCCTGAGATTTTTGAGGTTGTTTGTTCTGCAGCGTAAATTGACTACTACAGATGTGTGAGCATGTTATGAAAATGCCTGGGAAAGGAGGATATTGGACAGCATGGCTGTTCAGGGTAACCAAAGTTTACCACCCCGAATCTCTGACCACATGATTAGCAGAGGCTTTGTGAGGAAGCAAAAGTTGGAAAGAAGCTCAAGTGAACCGGCACTATGGGTAGAGGTGGGCCAGAAAGTTGAAAGGAAGGCAATGGGGCTTTGCAACACGAAAAGCCATCAAAATAAACAGTTGTGAAATCAGGAAAAGGCAATCCCCAACACAGGGGTCCACCGCTAGGCCGCCTCAGCTTTGGTACATTTAATCTATCGCATTAACACAGCTTTTAGAGTTACAGTCCCTCAAAAGGATTTGGACTCCATTTCTACTGCAGTTGCCAGGGCCTTAAACTGTCAATTAGAAAACCATTTACCCAAGTAAACCCCTCCACTGGCTGTCAGGTGAAAGTTATTACTCCAACCTTCCATTTGGCTCTTTCTTTACATGCGGATCCAAACTCTCCAAATCTGCTTCACCATCCAAATCGCATTCCCAGAGCGTGCTGCGAAAAGGAATGCGCGTGGAAACAGTTTGCAACTATGCAAATGTTTGTCCTCAGGCTTTGTCTCCGAGGTGTGACGCAGAAGTTTGGTTTGGCATGGAGCTGGGCGGCCCTTTTCCCTGACTGCTTTCCTTGACCTTGTTTTTTCCCCTTACTCTCTGAGTTCTAGTTTCTTTATTGCTTGAATAAAGGAGGTTGAAATGACCTTCCCAGCCCCCGAGTCACATTACTTCATGCTTCTGATGGAAGAGTCATTTCTCAATACGGCTCCTTGAGTCTGGGCTGCAGAGGACAAGTTAGCTATTCCTTGCACCACCTCCATGGAATGTGCCACCTCCAGGGAAAAGGGAAGCTGACATTTCCCAAGTGCCTCTGCCCGTGCTGTCTCATCTAACCCCACAGACCTCCTGAGAGGAAGGCTCATTCGTTCTACGTCATAGAAACAAACCAAAACAAAACTGGCTAGAGAGCTGAAGTGATGAAACGGGAATTGAACATAGCCTGTCTTATTTGAAAGCCAGCTGCCCCCCCTCTATACACAGGGTGCTTGAAGAGAGGATGAGTCTATAGGAAAAGACCCTGAGGTCTGCCCCCCAGGCATCCTGTATAGGCAGAGAGGGCAAACTCAGCAGTTATTGTTCACTGTCTGAACCAGGTGACGGTATTAAACTTTAGAGTCATCATATATTGTGTTATATCTGCCGATCTCCTTGCTTCTGCTCCTGCCTCCCTCATGAACATTGTCCACAAAGCAACACAGCAGCCAGCAGGGTGTTTTCAATGTATAAATCAGACCACACACACTTAAAACCTTCCAAGATGTTCCCATCTCACTTTGGGTCATATCCAAAGTCCAGGTCTTGGCCTACCAGGTTTTACACAATCCAGCCCCTGCGACCACCTTCCCCCCCACCTCATCTTGCACCCATAGCCCATCACTTATTCATCAAGCACTGGTCCCTCTACAGGAACACTTCTGTTTCTAGAACATGCCAGCGTTTTCCTGGCTCCAGGCTTTCCACGTGCTGCTCCTTCTGTCCAAAATATTGTTACTCCAGATCTTTGCTCAGGTGGGGTTTTCAGTCCATGCACCTCTCATCTACCACAATGGCTAGTGCAGAACTTCCTGCTTGCTCCATCCTAGTCACTTTTGAGCTCACACCACTCTGAATTGACCAGATTTATTAATCTGTGCACTTTCCTATCATCTATCTCCTCTCACCAGAGTGCGGGCTATTTGACAAAGGTCAGACCTTTGTTAAACTTGTTCATGTAAAACATCTATGTACATGACAGTGCTCAGGGGCATGGGGGGGTATTCATTAAAAAAGTGTCAAGTAAAGAGAAATATTTGAATGTGCTTTGTACCTAGTTTATTCTGCTAGTGTTTATTTAAATGTTAAAGCTTATCCAACTATTCTTTGAGCTGGAAACACGATCATGACACTTTTCAAGCTATTAAGGACAAGATAGATAAATGTGGGAGCCTGGAGCAGCTGTGGAGCTTTGTGTGGTATCACACTCTGCTGCCTTGTGGATCATCATGCCCCCGTGCCTAGCACGGTGCCTGGCATATGCATAGAGAGAGAAAAAGGAAGAAGTTCAAGGGCAAATGAAGTTCTCAGTAGCTTCTATATATTAGCCAGGTATAGAATTTGCGGGGGGGGGAGGGATTATATACTAGTATATTAAAATGAATGAGCGCAGTATCTCTTTCATCTTTCTTTCCTCTGTGTGCTCCTCTCGCCTCCCTTTCATGATGAAGTTGTGGTAAGATGATGCTAGAGCAGGGAGACGCTCTCAGCCTCTAAGTCCTGGCAAAGCCAGTGTGGAACCTAAGAAGAGGAAACTTGGAGCATTCCTCTGTGCTCTGCCTCTGATCCAGGGCAAGGCCGAAGCAAGAGGGTAGAAACTAGAGACAGATATGGAAATGAAGTTCCCATCCAGTGTGAATTTTCCTGGAGTGTTGCTCAATATACTTTTACAAGCCTGGTTGGGGAGTTGGATATGGTATGGGAATTTAGAGTTTGAAGATTTTGACTATAGCTCTTCACCTGTGTCCATTGGATTTGGGTTAATTGTAGTAATTATTTGGAGTGTGCTAAAATGGGCACACTCTTTTAGATTTGGCTAGATGCTTCCCCTCCCCCCTCTAATTTACATATTGTCAATACACCGGAAATATCACATTTATAATTCTAAGTATTCCTATAAATCACAAATAAGAACACCTAATCTGACCCCCGGGTGCTCTACTTCTGCCTTCTTTCCAGCTGGAAATATCTATCCTTTCAGCTGCTGTTTAGAGCCTTGGTTTCTATCGCATAAGGCACTTTACCCTCAGTCCAAGGTCTGAGCTAATGATCTCTGAGATGTGACCAAAACCTTTTTGGGATTCCAAGTATATAATGTCAGTATTTCCATGGTCACTACGGAAACTATATCCTAGAAAAATCCAGTCACTTATTTCAGTATGACCTATCCCTTATAAAACTAAATTGGCCATTTCTAATAAACTTCAGCTTTTAAAATTGTTCCCTGACTAAATCGTTGGTAATTGTGTTCATTAATATTCTCACTATGACCAACAGTACAATTAATATGAACCCAAGGCAGGATATCAAGACAGCGCTGGTGCTGTGGAAAAACCACCGGACTTGAAACCAGACACCTGGGATTGACACGGACTCTGCCCTGTACTCTCTGCCTTGTTCAAGTCACATTACCTCTCTGAGCCTCAATTTCCTCCAACGTAATATGGGGTAATGACACCTACTTCAACAGAGTCCTGCTAAAATTTGAAAAAATGACAAATAATCAGCCCCTGGAGGCTACAAAATACATCTTCATTGTCTGTACTTACGTCTCCACTAATTTTCTGTTTCTGTGCGTGATTTATGATAAGGCAAGACACAGTTAGCACAGGTAAAGAAAATCAGTGGAGCCCTGGCTGGGGTGGCTCAGTTTGTTGGGTGTCGTCCTGTGCAAGAAAAGATTGCTCATTTGGTTCCCGGTCAGAGCACATGCCCAGGTTGTAGGCTCAATCCCTGGTAGGGGACCATGCAGGAGGCAGCTGATTGATGTTTTGTTCTCATATCGATGTTTCTCTCTATCTCCCTTCCTCTCTCCCTAAAAATCAATTTTAAAAAATCTTGAAAAATACAATCAGTAGATAACTTCTTCAAACTCAATTAACCACAGCTTTTGAATTCTTCCTCCCACCACACATTTATCAGAGCTATACAATTGCTATACTCCAAAGCAAAATTTTAATTTTCCTTTCTCTTGTCTTACCAAATTTCCTCTTTGGAATTGACACTGGCTCACAGATATGTATAGACATAAAGAAAAAGGATATAATGAGAATTCACAAAATGGATTCTCAGCTCCAGGTATTTGAAAATTAAATCAATGTGCCTTTCTATTTTCATGTATTCACTAAAAATCCAGGGAATATACAAACAAGCACGTGGAGCAATTTATGGTAGAATGATTTAGGTCAAATAGGTCTGGGCATGGAAGGGAGTGGCCTTTGGGGAAATGAGTTCAGTCCACTGACATCTAACTTCCTCTTGGTAAATATTCATCTCTCAAAATTCTTAGCAGATCATTGATGTAGTATTTTAAGATTTTGATTAAGTTAGATGATCCTGAATTCTGAGTGATTAAAGTTCTGAATTGCAATGTTTATTTCTCTTTAACTTATAGAACATCTCAACTATTCTGGAATAAAAATGAGATTGATTTACTTAATTTTTTCCTAATGACCTCCACCAATCAGCATCTTCATATAATGAACTTTTCCATTATTTCAGTTGATAAAGCAGCTGCTTCTGACATTGAGGCTTAGGTCCACGCATTGTCGGATATCATAGTACTCGCCCTGGCCTGCCTGCAGGTTAGACATTTGGCTGCAGTGTTTAGAGACAGGGACTCAGACCCAAACAACTCCCCTAGGCCGTGGTGGTCATCTAGGAGAGTTGTGGCCCACATCTGGAGGCTCCAGGACATTTCAGAGTACACAAGCCTCTTTGTATATTGTCATGGTCCCTAACAGACCGAAGCCCCTAATTCTCTATGGTCCCAACTTTGGTGCCTGCAGGTAAATATTTGATAACTTGCTCTCCAATCAATAACAAAAAGATGATTAGAAAAAAATTTAACTACTTGGAACTTAAAAAAAAATAGATTTATAAATATTCCGTGTACTAAAGAAGAAATCAAATTAAAAATCAAAATATTTTGAACTGAATGATGACAAAAATATGACATGTCAAAACTTGTGGCAAGCAGCTGAAGCACTACTTAGAGGGAGGATAATTGATACCTCTAAATGGAAAAAAATATGAAGAAAGTCAGGAGGTCAATGAAAAATCCTTGTCTTTTTAGAGCAACATTTAGCAGCAGACATAAGCTTTCAGAGTCCTATCTGGACCTAAAACTCAGTCTGTTCTTGGAGATATAAGATGCTCTTTTCCCTGACCTCCTCTAAATGCCTTACTGTGGCCTACAAACCCACAGCAGTCAGGTTCCTTACTAGTTCTCTAACATCCTTGCTCATTCCATTCTTTCTTTTTCTTTGATTATTCTTCAGGTACACTGGCCTTTTTCTTTTCTCAAATATGCCAAAGACATTCCTGCAACCCTTTGTATTTGCTCTTCCCACTGACTGGAATATCCCCCCATAAGACCTTCACTTGACCAGATCCTTCTCATTATTCAGGTGTCAGCTTAAGCACCATCTCCTTACAAAGACCTCCCCTTGACCGCACAATCAATCTATAAGTCATTCTTTAGACTTTTAAAATTTTTATTTATTTATTCTCTTGCTTATGGCGTATCTACCCCACTTTCATGCAAACTCCATGAATGGAGGGAACTTGTCTGTTTTATCCACTCTTACCTCCAAAGCATCTAGAACAATGCCTGACGCACAATATGCAGTCGTGCTGATCTGAGTCCTCTGCAGAGCATAAGCCAAGATAGGATTAGACATGCAAGGAACGTACTATGGGAAACACCTATGAAGGGTAAAGGGGAGGAAGCCTGAGTAGGCTGGGAGGGTTTCCAGGCTGTAAAACAGAGTCTGATACCGAAGAAAGGTGAGAGAAAGGAGATTGGGTTGAAAAGCCTCAGACTACAGAGTAGTTCTGAGGAAGTCTTGGCAAGGCCGAAAGGGGGGCCCATGCACAGGTTGCCCATTAGAGAAGTCCCTTGTTGGGCAGGAATGGCCTGGCTTCAGGACTCCCACTATGCTCAGACAGTGCCTGAACGTGATTCTGGGGATGCTGGATCCACAGTGGATCCAAAGGAGCAGCATCCGGGGCTATAGTCCATGAGGCTACCCACAAAGACTCACTGGAGAGAGATCTGAGTGGTGAACCTCTATGACCTCCCCACCAGTTTACAGACATTTGTGAAAAAAGGAATAAGTACATAAATGCATGGAAGAAATCTCTAAATTCAGTGCCGGAGGCATATTCATGGCCTAACTGGACAAATTGCTGGACTCTTCAACTGGTCTCATAGGGCTGACTCTTCTAGGCCATCACGTCTATGAACAAGCTATGTGTAGGTCAGTGGCTACTTCTGTGCTTGATACCTCACAATGAAGACCTTAATTGATCCATAAATTAGCTTTATTATTATTGCCATTATTTCTGTTTTCTCTAACCAGGTGATAACCCAGAAAGACTTATAAGTGCTAAACCTTCCCCTGTTTTCCCCCTCAGTCCTTAGCATACTGCTAGGGACATTATAGTTGTAAGCTAAAGAGGCCAATCTCAAAAGCCTCTGCGATCGAGGCATGTTATGAGATGAGGGAAGCAGTCTGGGGCAGAGCGGCAGGGACTATGGTGAACTGGAGTGGCCTTGCCCCATCGAGGTGGGGTGACTGCCATGGAGCTGCAGCCAATTATTGCCAGGTGGGAATGCAGACTCTGTGCTACCAAACCAAGTGATGCCAGAAATCTGGATTTTTACGTGAACTCTTCTGATTTTTAAGCGTTGGGAACTAATTAAATATTTCTTAAACACTCAGCAGGCCAACACTAGCCTGGCCAAGCAAAACATGCCTGTGGGATGATTTGGCCACTAGTGTGTAGTCTCCATTCTAAACCTTGGTTGACGGACAACATTGTAGATCTTTAAAACTCACGGTTTTGTTCAAAACGTTTTGTGGCAGTTATTCTTGGAAGTTTTCTCAGCACCAGCCAATGACTGGCCATTTATGTCACTCCCCGGTATCCTGGAGCCAGAGCGTGAGGAAGAGAATAGACCGTAAATGCCTGAGTCACGCAGGTCATGGACTCAGGAGGCTGGGGTGACGTCCTCCATGAAATGCAAGGTGACAGACATCTCCTTGCCAGCGTGTGAGCCAGTCTGCCAGTGAGAGCAAGCAGAGGTAAACAGATGGAACCTACTTCCTGCCCAGAGGGAGCACAAAGTAGCCTCAAAGGGGAAGGAGGGAATTCTAAGGCAAGGTTCACATTCAGCAAATGTTATGGTTAAGCGCTAGAAAAATCCTTTTTTTTTTTTTTTAAAGTCAGCCACATGATTAGAAATCTCAATAGGTGAAGGGTAAGAACAATAGTCAAGATTACTAGCTATTCAAAGTCATGGGAGATTTAAAAGAATAATAATAATTTTTAAAGTCCCTCCAAACCATAACAGTTTAATCCATTCTTTACCTGTGGGCATACCCAGTATATGCCCAATTCTATCTTTGGTACATTTTGACCATGTCTATGAGGATGCTATCTTTGACATAAGGAATCATCTCTAGTACATGGTAAGGACACACATCTTAATTCACACGCCAGGTTTGTGGTACTGATGGCGACTCTCTGCTAAGGTTTCCAGAAAGCACGAGGAAGCATTTAGCAGACCCAGGGACTCCACCATGTGCCAGAGTCTGATACACAGTAGAAATATCAGTTCTTAGATTCATATACTTATTAACAAGACAGTCAGTGCACCTGCTTTGCTTTTTAGGTCTACAAGAGGCTCCTAACTGGTGCTACCTTTTCAGACTAAATCCCCGTCATTTCTTAAAATTGTGATTCTCATCCAACAAAGCTGCTTCTGAAATTGCAGCTGTTTTTTTCAATAGTTCTATGACCCTTCACATTTTATGTTGCCTTATCTTTTATTTATTTTATAAGATGATTACTTCTTCAAGTTATCTGTCCAGTTTTACCACAAATTACCGCACTTCTGAAGTATAGTGATGCTCCTTGATTTTTTTCTCTTGGCACTTGAAGTTCAATGTACTTCCATATTTTATCGCAACTGTAAGAAAGTATCACCATGTAATCAGCAAGGATTCCGACAATTTGGGTTCCTCCGCTCTTCATTTCCTGAAAGTCCTTGATCTGAGGAAGCAGCTCAGTAAATCTCATCATCGTCCACCCCCCTCCCCGAAGGCATGAAAATAAACATCATCTGCCCATCCTGCTTTAACTGCTTCCAAGTATCTCAGAAACTGGCCGCCCGCGCCTGTCGGGGCTGGCGTGGAGAACAGAGTTGGAATCCGTTGCTGCATCACATCACACAGTGGACTTGCCCACCAAGGTCATGGTTCCAGCCTCTGCAGGGCGAGGCGATGGTGGTCTGGCACCCCAGCCTGGGCTACTGGCTGCGATGAAGTGTCAGGCTGCCTCTTCGCCCCTGGGTTTCCCTGCAGGTGCCCTATCGGCGAGTGAACTCATATTTTCCATGTGGAGACCACACTTCTCAAACTCACGGTGGGCATGTAGTCTTAACTTCACGGCTCATTATGTCAGATAATGACACATGTATGCTGTCCATGCTTGTGTAAGCATCTATGCCTGTGCTGCTGTGAGCGTTTAGAGTTCCCATAGCCCAGTCCAGAATATTGTCCTACAACCTACACTTCTAGACTCTATCCTTTCATTTATTCAGCAACTACTTAATGAAAGCATTCTATGCCTAAATCCCCCAAATTAGCTTTTACTTGTTTGGCTTTTCATTGTTAACCTAAGTCTTTTTCCAGTGACAATACAAATAGGACCGAGGGGGTATTTTCTAATGGTCTTGAGAGAAATTGACGGAGCAATTAGCCTCTCCAGAAGGATCCCCTGCTATTTCATCAGTTTACGAACTTCTGTGCAATGGAATTGAGATTGCTGCCAAGTGCAGCATTCTTTTTGGAAAAAAAAATAAATCCTACTTTGAAATCCTCTATATGATCATATTCTGCTTCACTTGGCAAAACTCTTAACTCCTTTGATTGAGATATCAGTTGCCCTTTAAAAAAAGACCTCTCAGAGTAAACCTGGCATATTTCTAAGTCCTTCTTGAAATATTATGTTTACTGTTTATGCTCTACTACAGGTAGTATTTTTATAATCCTATGACAAAATGCTCTGTGACCTGCCTGCATTTAGCTCTTTGCAATCTACCTTTTGGTCCACATCTGTTTACTGCTAAGAAGCTTGCCTTAGCTGTAACTTTGTGTTAAACATGGCAAGTTATTATCGTGTTTGCTATTTGCTGCCATTTGCAATTGTCATCTTTTAAGACATGCTGTCTCCCTAGACCACTTTTGAACATTTGCATGACATGAAAAGAAATGACTGGAAAAAAAACAACACACCACAAAACCTTGCTCAAATACTCTGCCTGGCTGTGGTTTTAAGTCAAACATCTGGGCTTATTCAAATCACCCTTCCTCCTGATGTGACTCTCCTTGCATGACTAACAAAGGCAGGAGGTTTGGTCAGGTGGCTTTTCCCAGAGGAAAAACAAAACAACAGACCTTCCTCTAGGGAATGTGTTTTTAAGCCCCTCAAGGCGCTTGGGCAGAAAAAGCAGCACCTTGTGTTCTCCCCTTCGACCTGTCCTGGTCTACTGATGGCTTTGATGAGGAAAGTCTATGGGACAGAAGAGGGCCACCCGGGGACAGAGGCACAGGGGGAGGAGCTGGGGAAGACTCCGCCGTCATCTGCCAAGCTGTGAAGGAACCAGGTTTCTCCCAGCTGACTTCGGGGTGTGGGAGTGTCTAAGTACCAAGAGGAAGATTTCACTAACAAAGTCCGTTCTGCTCCTGCTTCGGGTCTCAGCTGAAGAACGCTTCCTCGGAAAGACTTTCTATGCCACCTGAGCTATGGTACATCACCTCCCCTTGATCATCATGCCCTTCCGCTTGTTTCCTCAAAGCAGTTATAAAATTGTGACGTTGCCTTGTTTATGTACTTATTGTTTTCTGTTGTTCTCCCCAGTGGGAAGTGGGTTCCATTACAACTGGCACCCTTTCTGTTTTGTTCACCCACCCACCCACCCACCCACCCATCTCCAGAACAGGCTGGCTATACAATTTGTAGAGCTCAGCGAAAAATGAATATGTACAGTGTTTTTGTTAAGAATAAAAATCAGGAAATGAGTGTTGCTAAAGGTACTAAGTTATAAAACATTTTTCTTTCTTGAGTGGGCTCTCAACTCACCCTTTTTTTTTCTATTTAATGATACTCTCAGTAAAGAAAAGCTGAAATGGTAAATTATTAGCGTGGATTTTACCTTTTATCTTTATATCACACAATGCCAGTTTTAAATGCAAATATAAGAGCATTTAATTCATATGCAAAGTCACCCAAATTGGACAGCTCACATTTCTTCACTTGTACATGTGCATGTGTATAATTTCATTCTTACCAGAAGAGTAGAAATGCTACACAAAACTAATTCAAGTTTTTATTCCACTTCCTGATGTATTCTACTGACACTCTACTTTCTACTTACTATAGAATAAGGAAGGAGTGAAACAAAAAGGAGCAAAGGAACTACAGCTGACCCTTGAAATATGCAGGGGCTAGGGGTGAAAACACCCCCCACCCTTATAGTAAAAAATCCACGTATAACTTTTGACTCCCTAAACCAGTGATGGCGAACCTATGACACGTGTGTCAGCACTGACACGCGTAGCCATTTCTGATGACACATGGCCGCTGAGGCGGCCGCATGCTAAGGATGAAACATTTGCTGCTCCTGAGGATGAAACATTTGCGAAATAATGTTTTTTTCCTCAAAGTGACACACTACCCGAGTTATGCTCAGTTTTTTGGTGAAGTTTGACACACCAAGCTCAAAAGGTTGCCCATCACTGCCCTAAACGCTTGACTACAGTCCCTGCATATCCTTGAAGGATTGGTTCCAGGATGCCCCTCCCTCTGCTGAAGGTGCTCAAGTTTCTTATATAAAATTAGAGGCCCGGTGCATGAATTCGTACACAGGTGGGATCCCTCAGCCTGGCCGGTGATTGGGGCCAATAGGGGCCATCTTGTCTAGTCCCGATTGGGGATGATCAGGGCCAGCCAGCCTGGGGGAGGGACCACAGGAAGTTGGCCGGCCACAGGAGGTTGGCTGTGCGAGTGCACTGACCACCAGGGGGCAGCTCCTGTGTTGAGTGTCTGCCCCCTGGTGGTCAGTGCATGATATAGTGACTGTTTGACCAGTGGTTCAGTCATTTGGTTGCTTAGGCTTTTATATACATAGATGTCATAGAACAATGTATGTAATTGGCTTTCTGCATTTGCACATTCCCAACCTCTGATCAAAAATACTGTTTTTGCTGTTGTGGCTCAGTTGGTTGAGTGTCCTCCTATGTACCAATGGATTGCTGGTTCCATTCCTGGTCAGGGCACGTGCCCAGTTTGCAGGCTCAATCCCCAGTGGGGGGCATGCCAGAGGCAGCCGATGGATGTTCTGCTCTCACAGAGATGTTTCTCTCTATCTCTCCCTCTCCCTTCCTCTGTCTCTACAAAGCAATTAAAAATCTTTAAAAAATATACTATTTTTGATCAGGGTTGGTTGAAACTGCAGATGTGAGACCTGGGGATATAAAGGGCCAACTGTATATTTATTGAAAAATCTGTGTATAAGTGGACTAGCACAGTTGAAATCTGTGTTGTTCAAGAGTCAACTGTATACATTGCCCTGTCTTTCCCTTTCACTCATGTCATCATTTCAGCATTAAGCAGTTGGCTTATACAGGGAAGTGACATGGATAAGAGGGATGTGAAAGGGTTTCTTGGTCCTTCTTCTTATTCTAAGAAAACCCCCCAAAAACGTTCCCATCTCCCCACCTTACTGAGTAGAAACAATAACATGCTTTCCTTGACCATACTAGCTTTGAGTTTCCCTGAAAGCCCACACATTGTGGGCCACAGAAATTCTGTGCTCATGGGGTATCCTAAACACTATCTGTTAATGGGAAGGAAAAGAACAATGGCATTTCCTTTACTCATGTGAATGTTTCATTTTCCCATCAGACTTCACTTACAAAACATAAGTTTAGTAAAAATATTCAGAACTGCAAGATGCTACAGAGGCCATTTGATTGCACTGTTAGTTTTCTAAGCAGCCTGAGCCTGCACTGTTCTGCTTACCTAGTCTGATCCCATTGGGAACCAGTCTGGGGCATTAAATATTTTCACTCAACATAGCAGTCCTCAACATGGTGTTTTGGAGGGGTCTCTCCCAGTGGGATGCTGTTTATCACTTATTTCTTATCCCAAGTGAGAATTAAAGTGACAATTGCTATAGAAGTAAGATCTGCTTTTATTAAGGACACAGATTTGTTAAGATAATATGTAAAATACTAGTGACCTGGTGCACAGATTCGTGTACAATGAAAGGAAATTAATTAGAAGGTGGCTGGCGGGGCGGGACTGGGCGAGATGGGCCAGACACACCCTGGAGCCAGCCTCCCATGGTCCCTCCCCGACTGGCTGCACCTGGGGTGGTGCTGCAGCTTGAAGGGTGTCTGTGGAGTGAGTGGGGTCCCTCCGGCAGGTGGGGTCCCTTGGCCTGGCCTATGGGGATTGGGCCAAAACCGGCTCTCTGACATCCCCCGAGGGGTCTCGGAGTGCGAGAGCTCCTTCCTCTCTGGTTCTGGGGTGCGTCACCCAAGAACCACTGCTGCCAAGTCACAGCAGCTCCACAGCTCCGGTGTTGAGTGTCTGCTTCCTGGTGGTCAGTGTGTGTCATACCTACTGGCCCTTCAGACAGTCACTTAGCCTTTTATATATATATGGATTACAGATAGTATCATTATTTCACAAAAAAAATCTTACCTTTACAATCTAGAAATCTTAATAAACAAATGACACATGTATTAAGACTTCCTCCTCATTACTGCCATGAGGAATAAAATATTAGATCATATGAAGATTAGGAAGACTCAAGTGGAAAAAGCAAAAGATGCAAGTTCTATGTGAGTCAGAATAAGCTCTGGAATTTGTATCAACTCTGCTTGCTTCACCATTGCACACATTAAATGATTCCCTACTGAATGGCAACACAGGCATGTGAGACTGGCTTACATTCAAATGATGGGCGAAAGGGACTCGACTGTGTTTGAATATCTCAAGTCCCTATGAGGAGAGAGCATCAATATACAGCCCCTCCCTCATATGCAATACAGTCGGGGGGGGGGAGGGCGGGGAGGAGAATCAATCCCATTCTGTTTATTTCTGTGGTCTAATCATGAGTATAAAAATTACTACCCGGATTGTGAATCAGTCTAATCATTAGCTTTAGGCATATAGAACTCTGTCTCTGCTGAATGAGTCCATGTCAAATAATGGTTAAACCTTCCACTGTTCCCCAAAAGACTAAGCACCAGCTGGGTGTAGATCATTTGCCAACACCGGCAGTCATGTGAAACCCACTAATTGGGCACATAACTCCTGAGTACACAAACATGCCTATGCCAAAGGGGTGGCTGTGCCTCCCAACACCTACAGAACATGCGATAATTCCATTGCTTAAAAAAAAAATAAGAAAAAGCAGAAAAGACAAGACTTGGCTAAAGGCAATATTGCTTTTCAGAAGGGAAATTCTTTTCCCAGGGTGCACCGTGCAGACAAAACTTACTGCATCCCTTCTGAAATTGTGTCTGGAGCAGTCTTCCAAGATGATTAATAAAGCAAGAATTTCTCACAAGGGTATGACCTTGGAGAGCCGCAAGCAGACAAATAGATAGGTGGCAAGCTGAAGGTTCAGAGGACACTCCTGGCAATAGAAGTGCTTAATGGATTGGGGCTATTGAGAGTTAATATAGCAGGACCAGTCTCTGTGAAGAAGTGGTCCTGGCATGATACATTGGTAATTCCTGTTGTTTTCTTTGAAGTCCCTGAAGCCATGACATGCCACCAATAGCATTGTCCCCCAGCTGCCATTCTTACAGTTATTTGCCAATCTTCCCAAACTGCATTATGCAGATGTCCTTTACAAGGTCAAAGAATTTTCATCATACCTTGCTGAACTTGAGTCCTTGTGTCCATGACCATTTCCACGAAGGTACTTCAACCTGCTCTAGAATTTGCATTTTAACTTACAGTAAGATATCACCAAGCATCTCTGAAATCATTTCTTGTATGCAATTGTCAGCCACTTTTGGTCAAAACTAATACAAAATAATATTGGATCGAAACTGTAATAGAAAAATGGACTAAATACTGTTATAAAAAGGCACAACACACACACAAAAGCTACCCCCAGAGAAATAAGGAAAAGATTGCTAAGCACCATTGAGACTGCAGAAAGCCCTGTGTCATGCACACTTTTAATAGCTGAGAACTAAGATATGTACTCTCTCTCATTCTGGCTGAAAAGCCATAGGAAAACTGTGTATTAACTTCTCTTTCTGAAAAGAATAACACTGAAGTGAATCAGCAAGTGATGGAGACAGCACTAAATGAAGTGCACCTGTAATTCCAGATGTTGGCTCTCTTTCAAAGTTTTGTCATCATTACCTTCCATGCAACATCCTAGAACCAAGCTATATTCACTTGGTATCTACTAGATTGACTGATAATCCTAATGACAGTCCCAAGGTTTGAAAATGCAAAGATAAATGGTTTTCTCATGAAATGACCCTGTAATTAATTTTTATTCTGAGTTATCAGGGGAAACAATTCTGCTGATTTTTAATGCATTGTTCAAAAATAAACTCAGTACATTTTTCTGAAGGTAGCATATGAGATGCAAGACTTGAATCACACTGCTGAACTGATGCTCATGCTTAGTAAGAATACATTTTGTGCAGAGGAAAGAAAAGCAGTGGAGACAGGATGTGGGCTCTTCTTCTAACCCCCCACCCCCACCCCGAAGGCCCATATCATGGAGCTGACCCTTTGCATGTAACCCTGATATGGTCTAGAGTGAGCTGATCAGAGTGTTCCATCCTCCAGACTGCAGTTTGGTTCAGAGATGAGCATGTGACTCCTTTGAGGACAATTAGAGACCTCCATGGGCCATGTGGGACCATTAAGAGCATTTCTTTCTTTTTCTCTCTGATTTCAATCTATGAACAGGCATGAACTTGGAGATGTTAGTGGTATCTTGCTTCTACATAGAAAGAGTTTGCTCACCTGCTTAGATAGAAGCCAAGAATTGGTAAGTAGAGTTGAAAAGGGGAGAGGATGAAGAGAACAAAGAAATGGAAGTCAGGGAGAAAGGGAGAGAGAGGGTGAATTGAGAGAAAGAGTAAGGGAGAAGAGAGAGAGAGAGAAAAAGGGGGAGAGAGATGGATAGAGAGGCCAGGAGGGAAAGAAGGGAGAAAGGAAGGAAAGGGTAGGAAGGAGAGAAAGAGAAAGAGAGAGGAAGAGAGAGAGAGAAGACTTGAAACCCTGGAGACAGGAGTGCCTAAAGGGTGCTCAGTTCTTGGAAGCCAATGAATTGAGGTGGTATTTGTGTTTGTATCTCTTGCAACGGAGGCGTCCTGTGAACTACATGATGCTGTTTGGTTTCATTTCAGCAAGAATGCAGGTAACACTGATGCCTGCATTCTCGTGTTGTGAAACCTTTCCAGCCATGAAAACTTTTGTTTCTGACACAAGCTTAATGACATAGGAAAATGCTTATGATAACTCAAGTGAAAAAGAATTTAAAAATAGGATTTAGTTTTTGTGTGAAACATATATTTATATGATTGTACAAAAGTATACTGCAAAAAACACACTGGCATTTTAGAAGTGGTTATCTCTGTAGATAGGATTAAATACTTTTGATCCTTATCTTTGTACATTACTTTATTTCCCATATTTTCTACAGTACACACAAACTGCCCCTATAATCTGGAATAAAAACATATAAGTAAAAGTCTGAAAACTCATACTTTTGGATTAATTCAAGATGGCTTCCATTTAGACCACAACGCACCCCAAAATGGATCAAAGGTTATGTTTCAGAGCACCTGAAAAATGTAGTACTTGACTTCCTACCAGCATCCTTTGGGCGCTTTTGTATTTTGTTATAATGGACCTGACCATGTTGCACTTTTAATTCAAACTCGGAATGAACACTGTACCTTTCACACGGAACCAAAAGGTCCAGTTATCACCCCAGATATTAAGATAAGGGACAAGTTCTGTTGTGTCATCTGGAGGACATTTCTTCTCAATGTCACCTGACAAAAAAAAACGCTATGTGTCAAATTCTTAAATAAGCAACCCCCAAGCTCCTGCGGGGGAGCTGCATGTCAAGTCGGAGATACTTGTTCGTGGCATAAAAGTATAGATGTGAGAATTAAATGATCACATTTCACAGCTGGCTGTAAAGTAAGAGGGGTAGAGAAGAAAGGGTCAAAGGCGGCTCTAATTACTCTCATTTTAGCAAGCAGAATGAAATCAAGTTTCCGGGGGTAATTAATCAAGTAGTGATGAAAAGTGAAAACACACAGGACACCTTTCGGTCAGGGATCTGGTGGAAATTGCCACTGCCATGGAGGACACTGGCATCGGTCTGGCAGAAGGTTCTCACTTAGGAAAGAACGTATAGTAAGGAACTCAAGGTTCAGCATTCAAAATAAAGACATAGGAAAACAGCAGCAATCTTCCGGCATTGCTCTCGCTGCGTTTGGCTTCAGTGCTTGCTGGTAACAGGAGGCTTGTGAGTTTCTACGCTGTGTTGGGTGGAAACGGGGTATGCCTGGTGATTTTCACAAACAGATGAATATCCTCCGATTTCCAAGCGTGCAATTCAGCCCCTTGGACTCCAGCAATAACTGACACCCATTTCAAAGGAACTGGTGTAATGCAGTCCTTACTATCTGAGCTCATATCTATTACGAAAATCAAGCTGCATGTTTTTCCAGGTGCTACCATCTTGGAAACAAGGCACAGGGGGCCCCAAAAAAATGTGTTTTAGAACCTAATGTGAAAGCCTCCAATTAGGATTTTTTTAAATCTAGTTATTGAAAGCTGTTTTGGCTAAAACATGAACATACTTAAATGTCTTCCAACCCTGCATATTTGCTGCTCTTACAACTTATGTGTTATTTGGAAATGTTTAAAAAATTCTATCAAATAAATGTTTACAAAATTAAATATTTGACACTGTAGTTTACATTGGTCTTTTTTATTAATTGGCGTGTGAGATTAGGCAATGCCTGTTGATTGTCAGCAAAATGAGTACAGTAGAGTGACTAAACAGCAAATAGTCCAACTGTCAGAGAATTTCTGAACCCAGACCAGGAAAAACAGCCACATGGAATTAAATGCCATTCAGGGATTTTGATTTGTCTATCTGTCTCCTTATGGTGTTCCATATTTCAGGCCATTCCTATTCCCTCTCCCAATTCCACCCTGCCCCACCCTCAAACAACATGTAAAGCAAAGAATAACTCTCCTGCTAAACACTGTTATTTCAAATTATATTTTTCAACCTCTTGCCCAGTTAGTCATATGTCTGAAAATGCATAGAATATCCTCTAAACAAGAGTGTGGCTCAAACTGTCACTACATGCTCACAAAAGAACTTGGACATACCCCATCGCTGAGAAGACAGGTGGAGTTGAGACTGGACCAATGAGTGTCAGAACAACTTCTTGAATACGATGTTGCTCCTGAGATCAAGGCTGGGTGATGTGAAGGGCGCGGCAGCCCACTGGGCACCACATAAAGTGGGAGAGGCTGTACTGTTGGAGGAAAATTGAGCAGAAAATGAAGGAGTCAACCCATGGTTTCTGCCAAGTTTCTCCTCCTCTTTTTCTACAGTAAATTTGAAATCTGCTCTTATCGTTTTGACTCCACCTTCCAATCTTTACTGGAGTCTATATTTGTTCTCAGCATGCAACTGCATTACATTCCAACTCAGACTTTAAGCCAATGTCTTGACCATAAATCTGGCCACACTTCCAGCTCATAAAGCCCCCCTTATGACCCTACTTTGATACCTCATTGCTTTCACAAATGCTTCGTCAAGCTTCTATGGAAAGCTTTTTCTTGTATTTCAAACCTATTCTCTATATGACTCATCAAAATTATAAGTCCCCCTCAAAAATAGACGTCTGTAGGCTTACTGTAAGATCAGGAAAAACGTCTAAAGTTATGATTTAATGCAAAAGCATTTGAGTTGATGGCCCTGGAATCAAGAAGCAATGTTATAGCTATCACCATAGAATGACTGGAGATGAACTAATAGACACTTCTGAGTGGTTGTTCAAAATGGTATTAAGAGTACATTAAAAAAATTAATTCTATTCATAATTCACAAGAAACCCATGATCATTGTAGAAAAATTGGAATAAATACATTAAGATATAAGAGGACAATAAAAATCACTTATAACCCCCATCACTGGGCTATTGATGTTTTTTATTATATTCTTCAGGACTTCATATTAATATATTTCATAGTTATATATACAAACACATGTGCCAAGATATCCTTTGCAAGCCAGAGCTAAGATTCAGATATGTTTGGTGTATGCTATTAGGTGTCATCCCTACCCAGTTCCTGCATATTACAAATATCTATTTGCTTCTATATGATTCACATGTAAACTGGGGAGCTTTATGAAAATGGAATGAAAGGTATGTGCAAATTTTGGGTCCAGACATATGTAGTTATGTCTAGCAAACTGTGGGTGTGTGTTTGGAGTGCTGTTCCTCCAGTTAAGAACAAAATATCAAAGGAGATCTATGGGTTCCATGAGAAACAATTCATTCTAAATATCAAGCTTGTTGGGCCAAACTCAGAAATGGACTGAAGGAGAAAGTAATGATTCTGGTTTCAAGGTGTAGCTATAATTTCATTTCCCATCCATCCTATTCCCAATGGCCCAGGTTAGTGCACTCTGGGGAAGAAGACATTGATGAAACAAAAGTTAGAGCTTAAAATTCAGGATCCCAAACAACCTTGTAGTAGGACTTCTTTAACTGAGCATTAAAAGACAATTAAGAAGCTAGTAAAACTTAGGCATTGGGAGTAACTGTTCTTACTGGAACCTCCACCTGGTACTGTTCACACATAGATCACACACACACACACACACACACACACACACACACACACAAGACTGATTACTCTATAATCTACTCTTTAACATTTAGTAGATTATGATCATCCAACCATGTCAGTAAATATAGTTCTATAATATCATTTTAAATGATTTCAGTATATGGATTTTACCATAACTTATTTATAAACAGTGTTTTCAGAACATTCTTGTAGCTAAATCTTTGGATAAATGCCAAATTATTTCATTAGAATGAATTTCTAGAGGTGAGATTGTGGGTCACATAGCATATACATGTTTAAGACCTATGATATAAACCATACATATATTTGCTACCTCTAGAGAGTTTGAACTAACTTATTCCTAAAAGCACTGAATAAAAGTGACAGATAAAATGTTATTCTTTTAATTCATGCTGACATCCTGGGTAGAGTAATTACAGTAATCTCTTCCCTTTCTTAGAACCACCACCCATCATAGATAACATGGAGGTGTTAAACTAAATGGACCTGTCCACAGTTTTCAGCACTCAGCCCCATTTGGGACCAATATGGCAGAAACCACCCCATGCGCCAATCATTAACCACAGCTGATCTTGTCTGTCTTCACTCTGCAAGCCCATATCTAACTTGGCTACCCTCAGTATGGTTTCTTGAGTACTGAATTTCCCTCCTATTTAATATCATGTTGTTGAGATCATTTTCTTCCCTGATACATTATTTTACTTTTCCCTGGATCTTCTCTTATTTGGCATTTCCATCCTGAATTTCCAATCTCTCTGAGCATGTTGACCTACAGATCTGAAGACAAATCTGTATTTACAATAATGGAAGAACATTGATAATATATTAAGTAAAAAAGGGCGGGTTGCAGAATAATGGAGTAGTGTGATCACATTTCAGGAATAAAGACATTTGTACTCATGTGATCAAAGTGAAAAGCTGGATACCCATTCCATTGCTATGCACACTCAGGAACGGAAGGGAGGGCACCAGAGAGAAGAGTTGGGGACACTTGTACCTAGAGGGGAGGAAGGAGAAAGCAGGAGAGAAGGGCTCAGCCAGCCCTTGGAGAGGTTTGATCCCTATAGAGAAGGGGTCATTCTCTCCAGTTCTGAAACTTTGAGAGTGATGGGAGTGGAGCTGTGTTTATAACTAAAGAGGGACAGGTCTGAAAGCCCAGCAGACAGCATCCTGGGCAGACTGGCCACAAAGAGCTGTAACAATAGGCAATGGGGTTGCAGAAATATAAAGGCCTCTTAAGGCACAGGCACCATGGCATTTCTTTCTTTTTCTATGGGCTAAAGCAAGTCCCATCGCCATAACGAAGTGAGACAAAGGGAAAATACACCACATTTCTAGGCATGCGCCCTGACCAGGAATAGCACCTGCCACCTTTGGGTGTACAGAACAATGCTGAAATCCAAGTGTTTTATCAGGTACACGTTCCCTCCGAAGGCTCTAGGAGGGGATCCTTCCTTGCCTCTTTGAGCTTCTGGTAGCCCCAGGTTTTCCTTGGCTTGGGGCAGCCCCACTCCAATCTATGTCTCTGCCTTCATGTGCCTGTCTTCCCTCTCTGTCTGTGTGGCTTCTGTTCTTACAAAGACACCTGTCATATTGGTTTAGGGCAGTGGTCGGCAAACTCATTAGTCAACAGAGCCAAATATCAACAGTACAACGATTGACATTTCTTTTGAGAGCCAAATTTTTTAAACTTAAACTTCTTCTAACGCCACTTCTTCAAAATAGACTCGCCCAGGCCGTGGTATTTTGTGGAAGAGCCACACTCAAGGGGCCAAAGAGCCGCATGTGGCTCGCGAGCCACCGTTTGCCGACCATGGGTTTAGGGGCACACCCTTCTTCAGTATGACCTCATCTTGATTATGGCAGCAAAGACTCTATTTACGAATAAGGCCACATTCAGTTATACTGATTGTTAGGACTTCAACTTAATCTGTTGTGTGGACACAATTCATCCCATGACAGTGTCCTTGTGTAGTGGCCGTGTGACTTGCTTTGGCCCACAAGATAGCCATAAATGGCCTCGAGGCGGTGTGAAGAGCATTTGAGCACTGAGCTAGCCCTCTTGGAGCACAGCCACCACCCTGTGAGGAGGTCCGGTGAGGCCTCTTTGAGGATGAAAGGACCACAAGCCCAGATATTGCAAATGTCCCATAGGAGCCCAGCCCAACCTCAAGCTGAATCAGTCACATGAACAGAACCAGGTAGAGTCACACTTTCCCAGTCAAGTCTCAAAATGGTGAAAAATTGTAATTTATTGTTTTATGGGCGTTACTGAGCTTTGAGGTGACGGTGATAGAAAACTAATACAGATAGTTATCGGTTTCCTTACATTCTAAGTCAAATCAGATCTTTTGCTTCCCAACACTTGAATTGAATCATTACTTGAATTTTATCATTACTTCCCAGTCCTTGAATCATTACTTTTATTGGAATTGAAATGAACTTTAGCGATAACCCAGCCTGTTTTTCTTATTTCACAGATAAAAAAACAGACTCAGGAGCTGAAGCAATACACCTGAAACCAGGCTGCCCCAGAGGCACGCACCAGTCTGCTGACTAGTTCTTTGCTCTTTCAACATTATCACAAGGTCACATGCTCGAATATGAAACTCCTACTCCAAGGGTGGGGCTGACTCACGGTCACACAGCTATTTAGTGTCAATATCAGGCCTAGAAATCAGAATTCCTAACTCCCAATCTAGAATTCTCTTACTTTTGGGGGATGGTGAGCATACAGTGTGTGTCTTTACTCACACATTTAACTGATTATTGTCCTATGAAGTGTTTATCTTTTTGCCAGAGTGGGGTTCAGAGGGAAAAAGTTACCATCCCTTACCTTTCCTAGCTCTGCAACCTCTTTCTCTTGCTTTTTTTTTTTTTAATTTTCCCCGCCTCCCAAGTCCCCCAGTCTTAGAAACATGAGTAAGAATTCCTACCCCTCCCCATCAGCCACCACTTCATGCAGGATGGATTAATGAGGTTATGTCTCCAAAGAACTTTGAGTTCCTTGGAAGAAAGGCATCAACATGCAAAGTGGTGGTTGTTATTGCGATTACTTCACTGAGTAGGGTTTCACAGCTGTCCTGATGGAAAAGGGGCCAACAACACAGAATGCCAGCTTCCCCCAGCAGAGGAGCAGCTGGAATGGATTATAAATGAGACCTGTGTGCCCGGCTCTCTTTTTCGTCAAAGCCCATCAGCCTTTCTCAATGTCCAGCTCTCCCCTTGACAGCCCAGCAAGCTCCCTGAGCCAGACAGGTGTGGGTAAAGGCACCATCTAGCTCCACGTGGATAAGCTTGCTTGGCAAGGGCAGCAAAACACTATATTCTGAAATGGGGCCAACCCATTACCAGTGCTCAGTAATGCAGTGGATTTCTCCAGTGGTGATTTGGGGTAAGTAAAATATTCTCATTGCTCAAACTTCCCTCCACTTTATAGGGCAGGAGGGACAGGGGAGGGAGAGGGAAGAGGGTGTGCAGACTCAGACAAATGTCTCACTGCCAGGACCAGAGCACCTTTACCCACCTTTTCTGCTTTCTTTTTCCTTCTTTACTCCTCCATTTCTCCCTCACCCTCCCTCTCTTTCTTTGTGTCTTCCTTCCTTCCTTCCTTCCTTCCTTCCTTCCTTCCTTCCTTCCTTCCTTCCTTCCTTCCTTCCTTCTTTCCTTCCTTCCCTAGTTCATTGGGTAAGCAAATGATATTTCCTTCTGAGCCAATAATTTATGCACAAAATAGGCTTTTTAATCAACACAAAATTGTATGCCCAAATATATTGACAAATTAGAGAGTAAGTTAAGAAGGGAGGTAAATATATATACTCTTAGTTGGGACCTTTTTAGTTATACATTGCATTTAATTTGTCAAGCTTTTGCTAACCCTTTAGTCTTTCCTCTCTAACTGCAAGCCCCTGGTGGACAGAGACTTGTCTGTTGTCCCTTTTTCTTTGTCCTCGTCAGTATACACTCCCACTCTCTCTCTACCTTGTGCTCCAAGGGAGTCTGGCTATGTCTTTAGTAAAGGATTTGTCACAGCATCCCTTATGTTTGAATCAGTTGTGTAAAAATGTCATATAAACATGTGAGGACATTTGGGAGGTGAGGGGGCACATGATAGATTTCCAGTAAATGTTTTTTGACTTGAAAGCAGAAGGCATGTGGTAAAAGTTCAGGGCTTGTTGCTCAATCAAACCCAAATCAAAGGCTTTCAACCCACTTGTGTACCTTCTTTAACATCTGTGTGCTTCTATCCTCTCAGCTCTCCGTGTCCTTTTTTTCTCTTCCCACTGCTGTGCAGCATTCCTCTGCTACACATCAAAACCATGTTTGACCCAGTGAACCCACTTCTAGAAAAATATCATGAGAATCCTGAAACACAAATCAGGAAGAATCTATGCACCCCTATGTTCATAGCAGCATTATTTACAATAGCTAATATCTGGAAACAGTCCAACTGCCCATCAGTAGGTGAGTGGATAAAAAAAAAAAATCTGTGGAACATTTATACAATGGAATACTACACAGCTAGAAAAAGGAAGGGTATTTTACCCTTTGTGACAGCATGGATAGACCTGGAGATTATTATTATAAGAGAAATAAGCCAGTCAAAGAAAGACAAATATCCTATCATCTCAGTTATATGTGGAATCTAATGAACAAAATAGGTCCAGAGGCATGGATGCATGGAACAGACTGACAGATCTCAAAGGGGAGAGGGTTAGAAGGGACAGAAAAAGAGTAACCAAAATAACTTATATGCATATACAGTATACATAGCTCATAGAGTGGGGAAGGCCTGGGGTGGGGCAGGGACTGGGTGAAGGGGGCTAAAAGGGGTGGGAGGGATGGGGACATCTGTAATACTGTCAATAAAAAACATGTTTGTTTTTGAGTCATCCCCAACTGACGCACACATAAGGGATGCTGTGACAAATCCTTTACTAAAGACATAGCCAGACTCCCTTGGAGCACAAGGTAGAGAGAGAGTGGGAGTGTATACTGATGAGGACAAAGAAAAACATGTTTGTTTTTTATTCCCTTGTCCAGGACCCTTAGTTATAGATTTTATTTGGGGGATTACCCAATTTGGGGACTTTAAAAAAATTATGACGATTTCAAATACCAATAAAAGTGTTTTGCATTGTTTTCAGCTTATGCATGTGTGTTTGTTTTATTAATGCCAAGTGTCCTGTTTAATGTATTCTAACAATCTGACTTGCATATTTTCCTTCATGTTTCCTACTTAAAAGTTCTTCACTGATACAGAGAATACAGATAACTTGCATAGTAAAAAATGTTACTGATCCCTTAATTCTAGCATGGGATTGGGCTCTGGCTCTTATACGCTGGCTAATTTTAGAAGTTGACAACACCACTGTGAGGTTGACCCTTCTCATGTCCACGCTAGAGATAAGGAATTGGAGACTTGGGGGGAGTAAGTGATTTGTAAGTGGAATGCTGATATTCAAATAGGTCTGATTTTCTAGTGCTCTTAAATTTTGACTCATTTGCCTCCTCTTTTTGACCTAGAATCACCGATTTCTCAAAACATTCAAGGTTGGTCTCATTTACCTCCCATGTACATAGGGGGAAATTGCTGGGCACATGTAGGTGATGTGCCTGAGGTCACAGAGACCATTGGGCATGGATTCTATTTATTGGTAATACCCCACTATTTGTGCCTGTTTTGAAAAATGAGGTCAAAGAGGGTAGGAATCAAGTTGTTTCCTCTTGCTTTATACAGACATGGGTCATGTTCGAGTGATAGAAGTAAACGGATATGTAAGTATGCCTGGGCTTTGTAAACATTAGCTGCAAAAGCAGTGTGTCTTCCTTTCTCAATTCACCGGCACGGTCACATGAGAGTGAGGCAGGGTGTGAGGGGTTGGCTTACCCAAGTCACAGATCTCCACATCTTTCAGTGCTTACTTTATATTGTCCCCCAGACATATGTAACCAAATTGTCATTCCCCGGCACTCCTCAAACCTTTCTTCCATGTGTGGCATTTCCTCTGAAGCAAGTTGAGCTCAAAGAGGAGGGACCTGGCAGGTTGCCTGTGGGTTATTCAACCCCATAAAAATAAAGAAATACAGAGCTAGGGCTTGGCATCTGGTTGGATTCCATCCATTATAAACTACAATTATTTCAGAGGGAATCTTCTTTTTTTTTTTAAATTCTTTCCCCCTGTTTACCTAAAACCTGACGTGGACTCCGTAGATTCATTGGGGCCTCTCTTAACCTCACACAGTGTGCAGGTAGAAGGCAGCAGTGGGAGTGGGACAGGTGTGGAATGAGAACACTGATATGGACCCTAAGCCACCACTTCCAGCACATGGCCTTGGCCAGTGACCTGACCTCCTCATGCACACTCAGGCTGTTGAGACCATTCAATGTGGTAAATTCTTTAAAGCATCTATCACCGGGCTTAGTTCATGGAAGGTGCTTAACAACTGTTCATTTCAATTCCCCCTTTGTTCACAATACCTATGATGATTCTGATGAATTATTTTGCCCAAGATCTTGGATATTTTTCTGCCCTGCCAATACTCCGATC
Organism: Cnephaeus nilssonii; assembly: GCF_951640355.1. NCBI lineage: Eukaryota > Metazoa > Chordata > Mammalia > Chiroptera > Vespertilionidae > Cnephaeus > Cnephaeus nilssonii. Next base: position 9,885,509 of record NC_137089.1, on the reverse strand, counting down.
TTTGCTCATGGATATCTCACTTGCGTAAGAGGGAGTAGTCAGTAAAGATTTGGACTCTGGAGCAGGCTGCTAACATTTGAATGCCTACTCTGTCACTACCTGGCTGTGTGAACTTGGGAGAGTCACTTAGACTTACTGTGACTCAGTTTCCTCATCTTTAAAATAAGTATAATAATACCCATATTACAAAACTGTTATGAGGATTTGAAGAGTTAATCCACACAACTGCTGATAATATTGTCTGGCTATACAAGTGCTAAATAATTATTAGCTATTATTCTTTCTTAACTTGTCCACCTCGGCTTTCTCATGTTCTGTCTGTAAAAACAGGAAAATTTATATTTGCTGCATTTCTCTTGTGCCGTTTTTGTGAAGAAAGTAGGCAGTTATAGAGAACCTACTGTGTGCAGGTACTAGTAATTTATGAGGATCTAATATAAAACAAATTGAAAGTAAAAAACAAAATTTGGTAAATAATGTTCAAGTCACTATGACTCAATTTGTTACATTGGGGGAGTTTTCGTAGTTCTGAAAACTTTTGCCTTTCACTCCAGGCAGATGGTTTTGTTGAAGTTCTGGGTGTTGGGGATACAGAATAAGTGACATGACAAAAGGAGCAGATGCCACTATCAGACTTTTCCAGGTGATCCCTGAGGGTCCACCATGGGAGTACCACTTCTCCCTTCCCTGCCAGCTCTTGCACGTGGCCTTCCTTTGAAGCACTTGTTGCAGTTGACTTTATGAGCTAATGGTTGTTTACAGGGTATGATGTGAAAAGTACCAGGAAAGCTTCCACCCAGAAATGGCCCCACCGCCCACTGGTTGGCATGTGCAGAAGGAGCCAGCCTCAGTCTCTTTCTGCTCCCAAGGCTCCTTCTATACTCATTTCATCTACTTGTAGCTCCATGGACACTTCATGCTGTTGAGCACCTTCAGGCCTTTGCTCTTATACCTCCCTCTGCCTAGAAACCTTGCTTTGCTTATAAGAAGACAGACAGACAGACAAACTGAATATTTGAAGTCTCAATTAAGCCATTATCTTCTTCATGTCTCCTTACCGATCTCCTTTTCCCTCAACCAAACATCAATGTGACCACACCTTTCCTGGCATTCCCTGCAGGTGGTTTAATGAAGCCTGTATCGAGTTCACAGACTGAGGGTAATGGCAACACCTGTAATGCTGTATTACTCTTGCCATTGAATGTCTATATTTCGAATGAACCAGAACACTTTGAGGAATATAGCATATCTTAATCATCTCACCTTCTCTAGAACTCAGCAAAGTGCCTGACATATAATGGATAACCTATAAGTGTTTGATGAAAGGATGAATGAATGAAGGAGGTTTAACTACCTCTTGGTCTTCAGAAAGGCAGAATAAAGAAGCTAAATAAACTAATTTTACTACTTTGAGTTACTTTGGCTAAATAGTACTGGGAGACAGGCTCAGATTCTTAGCTACAATATTTTCAGGTATATTTATTTCATTCTTATTTCTGTGCCTTACAACATTTGGATCAGTATGTATCACCTAGTAGGTGCTAAAGAAATTTTTAATGAATGGATGGAAGACCCAAGATACTTCATTTTTAGCTGCAAGATCTTGGTGGCACCCCATGGGAAGGTGACCCCATAGTCTAGAGCCTGGATGGACAGTGACAGGCAGTGACACAATTTCTAGGAGATGGAATGAGAGCTGCTATCCTGATAACTCCAACACCAACCAGAGGCATTAGCCACTCCCAGGTACAATGCACTGAGGAAAGAGCCATAGAAAGACCTCTCTATTCCATGAAGCTATCTCACTCCCGGTAGTTCAGTCTCTTCCTCAGAACAGATGTAATGAGCATAATATTTTGAATGATATTAATAGTCTTTCTCTTATTTTTAGATATTCAAAAATGAGAGAAATGGCTTCCTAGTCAGTGTGAAGTAAGATTATTACAAAGTAATTAAAAAATAAAAATTATTGGATTTCTGATAGTCAAAATGGGATTTTGCAGCATGATAAATAGTTTTATAAGTAGGCATTATGGAACAAGAATGTTCTATATTATCTGATGCCCACTTAACATATCAAGGCTAGTCCTGGTGGAACACATTAAATAGTTTAATGTAATATAGAGTAGAAGGGGATCTCAAAGAAATGTTTCCCCCTTCTAGTCCTACAAGATTGTGGAGAGAGGATGATGGAGCCATGAGTTGAGAATGGTGGGGAAAAATATCTCCTCTCTGGGTTCAGAAAGCCCGGTGGAGTGAGGAGGAGCAGTGGATAGTTTGAGAGCATAGTGAGAACATAAGGATTTTTAATCCACCTTTTGTTTCTGATGGAGAAACTATATGGGAGCTGTACATAACTTAGAGTGGGATGGTCAGGTTGAGAAGAAGATCAGTTTGTGGACCTGAGCTTTCCCTGTTGTTTCCTGGCATGAATGCTCATTTGTGAAGCAACAGCCTGCTGGATGGAGACTGAGAGGAGCCTGCAGGATTGATAGCTGGGACCAGAGCTGCAGGTATGGCAAAGAGTGAGAGGGGTCTTCCCCAGCAAGAGTGGAGGGGACAGCAGGAGGAAGTCTTCAGGGAGGGACCCCAGGCTTTGAGCAAGCCAAGCAGAAATAGACCGCAAGTACATCAGGCACAGATGTCGGCTTCGGGCGCCAGCTGTGGCCGCCAGCCATTGGGTGGTGCCAAGTATTCCTCAGCAGACACCAGGCACCTCATACCCAAGCACAAGTGCAAATCCAGGGGCTCCCTTCCCCCAGCTCACGGGCCGTGGGACCTGGAGAGAGAAGAGAGCCAGGGAGAAGAGAGCTCTGAAAAACTGGGCAGAAACAGTAGTGAATCTAAAGAACGAATATTAAGCTAAATTAGAGTAAATACAGTTGTCTTGTTTTTATTGTTACTCGAGCAGGTAAAGGGCTCACAAAGAAAATCAGATCAGGTATAAAGGGAAAAAAAGTAGCTAATTCTTTCCCCATAGTTGAATAATGCTGTGTGAGTCATTTTGGGGCTCCACAACTCACAGGCAGTTTTGATCCTCAGCAGCTTGGTCATGGGGCTCAGCAAGGACACCGTTTGCCAGGTAAAACAAGAAGCGATTCCATTGAACACCACAAGAGGCTTTCCAGGGGTTCGGATGCTCTGATCCTTGGTCTGTCACATCTCCATCTCTTCCGTTCTCGCTGATAAGCTTTCTCTGTTCACTCTAAACTCCTTCCCTACCTTCTTGTCTTTCTTCTCTTGACCTTTTCTTTTCCTCTCTGAAGAGAAAACACATACTGATGGGCAAGCCGAATCAGAATGATGCCTTTCTCAGCTTTTTGGACACTTAGAAGGAGAATTCAAGCAGAGCTACACAAGCCCCCAGAGCACTTCTCTGACAGTTATAGATGTACCCAGCGAACCTTACAATTGATATTTCCACATTAGGGCCGGGGAGAAATACCAAAGTGAGAAAACAACAAAAGCTCATCGGTGGACTTCACATTAGCTGAGGAACATGTTGGTGAATAAACCCTCCAGAAGGTTAGCAAGTGGAACATTCCTGATGCAGTATGTTAACTTGAGTAACCTAATATAATAACGGCCATAGGAAAAAAACAAGTCATGCTCCCCATAGACTATCTATAGTCATAGAAAGAAGATGTGAAACTTTTAAGTAAATAACTCATTGGAATGATCCAAAGTGTTGTTTTGACTAATAGTGCAGTCTCTGTACAGAAATATGAACCGTCTTTGCTTTGAAGGTTTTTCACACATAAAATAATCCTTCTCCAGTGGGACTTCTGAGTGTTTAGTAAGTGACAGAGTATTGGAAAATAGGAAGGGGGATTAAGACCAAGCAATTTCAGGGCCCATCTGCAGGACAGAAAGGAGATAACACAATGGCCCTGCTCTGGGCTCTCTGGCCTCTTTTCATTTGTGTGAACTTGTAACTCACCAAGGTTAAGTTTAAAATAAAATTCAGTGTGATGCAATTCTGAGCCACGCAAGGATGTGAGGATAAAAAGATTTGCATCAAACAGATCTCTTCATGTACAACAGGATGCATCCGTCAATGATAGGACAGGAGTGACATTAGTTGAGCTCCTACTATATATATCCCAGGCCCTGTACTAATTCATCTAAATACCCCATTTCATGTAATCCTCACTGAAATTCTAGGGTGGGGATGTTGTCTTCATTTTACCGATAAGGAACCCTTCAGTCGAGCCCTTGCATGAACTTCTGAGTTACCGGGATAGACGCTTCTCCTTTCTTCTAAAGCCTCCTGGGAGAAAAGCCCAGGACTCTTCAGGGCGGCCCCTTTTAGCAGGAATCCTCTGAAGACGGAACAGAAATTCCCATGTGCGGTCTAAGCCCTCCTTAGGCCACTGGCTCCTCTGAACAACAACACAGAGGTTTTCCTGGGCCCAGATCAGACTGCTCGAGAGAGGGGACAAAGGACAGCAGACACACTGGGTACATTTCAGGACCATGAGCCATGCTGCATAACCCTGATATACAAGTTATGTTCTTATTACAAAAGTACTACAAGCCCCTTCTTTAAAAAAGAAAATGTTGTATAGTGTATGATTAAGAACGGAGAATTGCCCTGAAGTGCCACACTCAAGGGATTGTCATTAGCCCTTGGTCTTGAATAAAGAGCTAGAAGCATGATTAGGTCCTCAGGTTCTGCCACTGCGAGACAGAAACAGGGCTTTGGTCCGCTTGAAAGAGTGAAAAGAACACAGCCGGTGTTTGTCATGCAGACCTGGTCTTGAATCTCACCTTTGACTTTAGGCTAGTTCCTTGAATTCTCTGAATCTGTTTCCTAGATGTCAAATAGATGATAATAGCACTATTCATAAAGCTTGGAGAGGCTTACATGTTACGTGTGTAAAGCTCTCAGCCAGGTGGGTGCGTGGCACAAAGCAGGCATAGAACAATTGCATCCAATTAAGTATCTCAGATGTTCCTCGTATTCGGATCCTTCTGCCTGCAATGCAAACTTACCAGCAGCTGAGACCATTTCCCAACATCTATTTCATCCCCCCCCCCCCTCCCACTGAGTTAATGGCTAGATTTCAGGCATATAGTTTACAGAATAAGCCCTTGGTTAAACTTTGTTGATTTTTAACACAAAGTATCTATAGGAATTCTCTTCTGTTTATGTGTTCTTTATTGAATGATTGAAGCTACTCATAATAAAGTATTATCAATGTTATTATGATAATTTTAAGACTCTCAAAATAAATTCTACTTCTATAGTGAAAGCAGACCAACCTGACTTTTGATATATTGATGAACTGGAACCATGGAGCTGCCTCTTCAGTCCTTGGGGGGTACAGGGGGGTGACGCAATGTAAGAGCCAACAGTGTGAGGAAGGCTGTTTCTTCTTAATGAATGCCCAGCCATCCCACTTGGTTTGGTTGAAAAGCAAGACTCAAAGTCTCAGCCTCTGTGACTGCCAAGATCCTGTCACTCTTAATGTGCTCGTTTCCAGCTGTGGCCCCATGATGCCTCTTCAAACAAATTATTCTGCACCGACTGATCATGCCCCACTCCGTTTAGATGGCCCATAACCACATTTGAGAGTTAGACAGAAATACTGCCTGACAGATGATCCACGTTGGGGCCAGAAGTCTTGGAGCACAACATCTCCCAACCCACGTGCAAGGGTGGGACGCGCCCGGGGCTCACACCTAGCAACTGTGTCAGTGGTAACAAGGCCGAAATGCTGAAATATCCCGCTACTTCCTGCCTGTGAACGACCTCAGGGCTTTAGAGCGATTGCATGTCTGGACTTTTCCTCCAAAGACACTACACACCTCCATCAAACAAGCAAGCCATTTTGTTCATTGTCTGTCTCCATCTAGCTGGAATATAAGCTCCGAAAGGGCAAAGCATTTGCTCTGTTTCATGTATTGCTGTATGTCCAGCTCATCCATGTGTGCCTGGCATATACGGAGTAAGTGCTCAGTTTATATTTGTTACGGGGATGAGTAAAAAGAGACTCCATCAGGGATGTCTTTCCTTAGTTTTCCTCAAAGAAAGAGAGGTCCTAATAGAAGAAAGCACCTTGTGAATATGCAGACTATGGTATTTGCTTTATTGAAACAGGAGACCCTAAAATAGGTGTTCTTTATTCTGAGGTCTAGAGGAAATGTGATAAATTCAATGTCCCTTCCAGCTGATAAGAAAAATATGCTCGTTCTTATTTACTCTTACTATTCCTGCTCACTAAAGGTTTTAGAATGCCCACATGAACCATTTTAATAAGAATTGAATTTCAGTAATTGACCTGTCAAAAGAAACATGGTTTAGGCCGTAAAATTCAGTGTGGCTTTACTGTTTGTATTTGAAGCATAGGAGTGATAGGGGGAGGTGCTAAGAATAGTTTGCCTTCTGGTGAAGTTTGAGAATCAAAACTGTTTAACAATCTTTCCTCATTTCTTAAAAAGGACTTACTTCTTGCACTATCTAGCCATGGTTGACTCTGACCATGTCTACTTTTCCTCCCAACCCTTGTCATAATTTCCAGTTGTTTCTATTGGACATGAGTTTACATGTTTAACTGTTTAACGTCCATCTCGCCTGGCAGGGAACTTTGTCAGATTTGTTGATGCTGTTTGCCCAGGGTCTAGAATAGTGCCTGCAAATTAATAAATATTTGTCAAATAAATGACTTCATTAAAATGTACATCACAGCTGTGCAAACATATCTGAAGAGAGGAAATGATGGAAATAACAAGGCTTGGGACTCGGGACACCCATTGTAGAAGGAGACCTGGACTTTTTGTGGATCAATCCAGGTCCACTCTTTTCTAGGTGTGTTGCCATCAGGCATTTAATCTCCTCAAGTTTGGTTTTGAGACTTAAAAAATGTGAATAACAATACCCATTTATGAAGTGAGTTAGAACGATCATATGAGATAAAGGATACAAATGTACTTTGTGAAAGCCGCTAAGACTTACAGAAGCATCAGGTTTCATTCAGTGTTGGGTGTCTGTTGATGGAATGAGTGATTGGGTTGCATTAACCTGTTACTCAGTTCAGCCACTCTGCTGAAGAGGCTACGAATGGATGCTCAGTTGTCCTAGCAGGCGCATAAAGGGAGATGCCTTTCCCAAGAAATACAAGGGATGGAGGGTCTCATTAGTATTGCCTGAGGAGCTTTTTAAAATTATATAGTCTTGGGTGTGGTAAGCAGTACTGCCAGTTCACAACGTATTGCCCTCATCACCCTCAGCCTGTCATATATGCCATGGTTTCCTGTAGGTGATATTTAGTCCTCACCCCATGAATGCAGAACATGACCACAAATTTGCCTTCGTCAATGAATTATAAGTGGGCATGATGCATGCCCCACCAATGTAGAAGTCTTAGATATGTTGGCATGGTGTGGGTTGGCACCCCCATGAGCTTCTGACCTCAGTTATGAGAATGGCATGCCTTAGTTAGAGGACACTCCTTCAGCCTGGGTTCTGGAATGAGAATACACATGCTTCTAGGTCAAGCCCAGACATGCCCAACAGAGCTGCCATGGACTCATAGCCCTCATGAATGTGAGTACCAATGTCTGTGTGAGCTACTGTGATGTCCAAGTGGTTTGTTACCATACTAAAAACTGACCAGTACACCAGGATACACACCAAGCCCACTGAAGTCCACACTCTGAGGCTCAGGAATCTGTTGTGTGTGAATTTTTTAAAACAAAAACAAAAAAACTCTTGCCCTATCAGGTTTGGCTCAGTGATAGAGCGTTGGCCTGCAGACTGAAGGGTCCCGGGTTTGATTCTGGTCAAGGGCACATGCCTGGTTGCAGGCTCAGTCCCTAGTAGGGGGCGTGCAGGAGGCAGCCAATCAATGGTTCTCTCTCATCATTGATGATTATATCTCTCTCTCCCTCCCCCTTCTTCTCTGAATCAATAAAAATATATTTTAAAAAAATTCTTCTTGTGATTCTGATCAGGCTTGGGAACCACTCTCTTAGATTATATACACCCCTTCTCTTTTTCCTACCACCTGCCCATATGAACAGGGCTTGACTAATGCTTCCACTGTTTCTATAACTCAGCTGGTAGCATTCCTGCTTGTCAGGCCAGTAGAAAAAAACGAATGCCCGTCTGCTTTGGTCATGGTGATAGGATATGAAGCTACAGAGACTGAATCTCAAATTAAATCAGAGACGTCAGGGTCACCCTACCTTCCTCTTCAGGTCTTTATTGGGAATGTGATCAAATAATTTATTACTATAAGAGCAAGATGTAACCAATAGAGGGCTATAATTTATTATAGGCAAGATGGTTTTGATTTGTGTGTGGTCATTATTCTAGTTTCTGACAATCCCTAACAAGTCTGCCTATGTTAGCTACTAAATTATTATTGGCTAATCAATGTCTAGCAGTTCTGCCTGCTGATGAGGCATCTAGAAGAGGCAAGAGGGCTGCCCATGGTCACGGTGCAGAATAAGCCTGTAGTTCCAAGGAAGACTTTTCCTTTTCCTTACTGGCATCTCGGCAATAAAACTGGAGCCTGCGTGTTTACATTAAGAAGAAAAATCACTTTTTTGTTCTCTGTCCATATGAAAGGTCATAGGCAAGACTAAAATCACTTTAGTAAAAAAAAAAAAAAAAAGTAAAATTTGTTGAACTACCTCATAATCATGGTTATCTCTTAATAAAGTTCAGACAAGATTCCGTGGAGAACTAGATCTATAACAAATTGGCCTGTCTTTCAATGTCAGAGACACTCTAGTAAGAATGCGGCAGTTTATTTAATTGTTTTTTTCCCCATTGGGAGCAAAGGCGTAGGAAAATGTTTGCAATATTATCATTTATGGCATTAAATGGAACTTGAGTTTTTGTTCTTATTTTAGCCTTGTATAAGCTGTAACAAACTTTTCTCTTTATGTTGTAAAGGCAAAATTCCTATAGTCTCCAGATTATAGTCAATAGAATAGAAAAAGTAATTTTAAGTACTCAGCTATGCCCAAGGGGACTTTTTTGCCAAGAATATTATTACAGAGCTTGGGACTAATCAAGTGAAATCCTCTAAGTCATTCTTTCACTACACAGGTATCTTAGGCGATCCGGAAACGCAATCACTCATGACAAGCAATGAATATACAACAGCCTTCTAGTGCACTTATTTCATCAGCACAAGAAACTTGGGAATAGTCCATATTCAAATACATTGAAATGAAAATGTTTAAAGCCAAGAGCTATGTAAATCCATTTCCCTTTGAAAATGGAGGTTCACATTCCTCCGAGTGTAGCTTTCCTCAGTTCCTGTCCCCCATGCCTCCCAGATGTACGAAATGGATAAATATCCAATTACTCTTTTCAGAGGAGACATAGCAACCAGCATTTACGCTGGCTTCACTTATTCTTTTATTTTTACTTCTTAATTTTTTATAATTGAGTTTATTGGGGTGAGATTCGTTTGCAAAACCATACAGGTTTCAAGTGTACAACTCAATAAGACATAATCTGCATACAGCATAGTGCACCCATCGCCCCAAGCAGTCTCTTTCCATCCCCATTTTCCACCTTTGCTCACCTCCACCTAGCTCCCAGCCCCCTTTCTCTCTGGCTATCATCACACTGTTGTCTGTGTCTATGTGTTATGCATATATGTTGTTTTTTTGGTTAATTCCTTCACCCTCTTTCATCCAGTTCCCCAAACTCCCCTTCCCTCTAACAGCTGTCAATCTGTTCCATGTAGCCATGTCTGTTTTTATTTTGTTCATCAGTTTATTTTGTTAATTAGATTTCACATATGGAATTTGTCTTTCTTGGATTGGCTTGTTTGACTTAGCATAATAATCTCCAGGTCCATTTATGCTATTGCAAAAGGTAAGATTTCCTCCCTTTTTTACGGCCGAGTGGTAGTCCATTGTGTAAATGTACCACAGCTTTTTTATCCACTCATCTATTGATGGGCACTTGGTCTGTTTCTAGATCTTGGCTCTTGTAAATAACATTTCAGTGAACATAGGGGTGTATATATTCTTTAGAATTAGTGTTTCAGGTTCCTTTGGCCATCTTTATGTTCTATTTGAAAAGTGTCTATTCAGGTATTTGCCCATTTTTTAATTGGGTTGTTTTTCTTGTGCAGCGTTGTATAAGTTCTTTAAATATTTTGGAAATTAACCCCTTACCAGATGTATTGTTGGCAAATATGTTTTCCCATTCATTCAGTGGGCTCTCTTTTCATTTTGTTGATGGATTCTCTTGCTGTGCAAAACTTTTAAGTGTGACGTCATCCCATTTGTTTACTTTTTCCTTTGTTTCCCTTGCCCAAGAAGATATACTAGTATTGGCAAAAATATTGCTACAGGAGATACCTGCCTAGACCCCCCTTCAGATATAGTACTGTTTGTGAAGCTTATTGGATCCTGCTCTGATGGAAGCTGGCCACTGAGTGTGTTCATTCTGGGCCTCTTGGGAGGGACTTAGGTGCAGGCCAGTGTCAGACACTGTCTGTGACTTTTCCTCCATAACCTATGTAGAGCTACAAGCAATCCACAGTTTGAGGCTGCCTCTGCTGGCCTTTGGTGCACACAGGAAGGACAAAGCTGTTCACCAAGGCTGGCTATTTCTGGCACTGGGCTCGGGGGCAGGTAAGCAAAAGTCCTAGGGCACCCTGAGATCCACTTCCTCTTGCCTCTGCCTGCCAGCTGCCTGTTCCGCTCAATCGCTGAAAAAGTCTCTGGTGGAGTCGAAAGGATAGGGTTAGTGGATCTCTTGTGAGGGGGCATGCCAGGCAGTCTTCAGGGTAGGTGTAGTCCCCATCCCAGAGCCACATGACTTAAGCCTGTCCCAATTTTTGCTTTGACCTGGCAGGATGGAACCACTAGGAATTGGGTGGGTGTGGCTTCCAGAGCCCAGAGGTTGGGTCTGTCAGAAGTTAGGAGAGGGGTTCTGTTGGATCTCCCACCAGAGGGACGCACCAGTCAGGTTCACAGGATAGTGTGGGAATGCCCCCTTCCCCACCCCCACCCCCAAACTCAGTCACTGACACCCTACATCTTCCCAGACCTCTACATTCTGGCCCAGGGCCTAAGTTCCACAGGATGGGGCAAGAGAGAGTCCAGAGGATGGGCAGATGCCACATGAGGGGTGTGCTCTACCCAAGAAAGATGGAATCTGTGGTATGGAAGAGTGACTCAGCACAGGGATCTTGGCAGCTGTCCTCCCAGATCCCTCCCCAGAGCCACAAACTCCAGACTCTCCTCAGGTGACTCTATTCAGCGCCACCCTCCCTCCTCCTGGCCCAGGGTAAGTGGCTGAGAATGAAATGTTGTGTGTTGGCCTTTTAAGAGGGTGTTCGTGTCTTCAGTGGACTCCATCACTCCCTGAAGGACAGAAATCCCACTGTTTTTCACAGCCTGAAGTTATGTGGATGTGTCCTTCCTGGTGTTCTGGGCTGGAGAGCCCAGCTTGGAGTGTAGGCCACACACTTCTCAGGGGGAACCTCCGCAGTTGAGTTATCACTCCAGAACCTCAGCTACCACGGTGGGAGCAGAGCCATCCTTTTTTGTGTCTCTATACTACCTACCAGTCTCTATGTGGCTTCTTCTGTAAATCCTTAGTTATGAGACTCCTCTTCAGCTATCTGCAGTTAGTGATTTAGGATGATTGTTCTTCAATGTAGTTGTAATTCCAATTTGGTCCTGGGAAGGGGTGAGTGTGGCCTCTACCTACTCCACCGCCATCTTGAAATTCACCTTGCCTAGTTTTAATTCTACCAATATTTTTTATAATATAAAAATGGTGTTCAATGCAGTTGTTTAATATTGGCCTTTTTCACAATTTATGAAGCCAGGACCTCAAGGCCTGAAAGCACCAGAGAAAGTAACATGTTGAAATGTAAAATGTGCTAGCTAGCACTAATAGTGTATCTATTTTTTAGTGTGTTACTACTCTGATTCTCACATGTAGAAATACCTTCACAGAAAATTTTTAAAAAATCTTTATTGTTGAAAGTATTACATATGTCTCCTTTTTTCTCCCATTGACCCCTTCTAGCCCACCCAACTCCCCCAGGCCTTCACTACCCTATTGTCTGTGTCCATGGGTTATGCATATATGCATACAAGTTCTTTGGTTGATCTGTTCCCACCCACCCTCCCACCCCAGTCTTCCCTCTGAGATTCTACAGAACAGTCATTCCCATGAAGAGAGCTGGGAGTTAGCTGACTGCAAATCCAACATGAACTTAGTATTTTGAGGTTCAGAAAAGGAGTGCAAACTGGGGCTATGCTGACAGTGTCATGTCCACAGTGTACATGTGTGTATGTGTCTGGGGCTCGCTTAGTCCTGCTCTTGGCTCTGCAGGCCCTTCCACATCTGGAACATTTATTGCTTCAGTTCTGGGTGCCAATTTTTAAGTGACAAACTGGAGCCCATCCAAAGGAGAGTGACCAGGATAAAGAAAGGGCTCAAAATCATGTCAGGCCAGGGAATGTTGAAGGAACCAGGGCTGTTTAGCCTGGGGGAGAGAAGATTAAGTGGGGGGAGGGGGGAAGTTGTTTTCAAATACCATCACGTGATAGGAGAAATAGACTTGCTCAGTGAATTTCAGGAGTGGAGAAAAAGACCAGGGTAGATATTGGAAGGGAGAGGTCAGCCTTCTACCAGGGGGACATTTCCAATAGTAACTGAGGTCTGAAAAACCTATAGGTCACATACACTGTGGGTGGCAGAAATCGGGTGTGAGCACCTTAGCAACCCCACCCTCACTTCTGGGGAATTGCTTTCCATTCCCTTATGGTTTTTACTGGAACACAATGAAAGTTGCACCTGACCCAATTCAGGCCAAGGAGTCCTTTCCTGGGACTTGGGGACTTAGAGTAAGGAAAAATCAGCTGCCTCTGGCAGATACCCTAAGAGAGAAAGGTAGGGAAGAAAATCTGAAGTCAAGCATAAAGAACAGTAGATATTTCCTGTGGCTTAATGGGCTATTTCTAAAAAAGGAGAGTCTAATTTTTCACGGGCAACCACAGAGAAAAGCAAAAGTGTGAGAGAAGCTCTCCACACTCATCTGGCTCTTCCTCTCCGATCTGCTCCAGCTTTCTCCTTTCTCCTTCCATGTTTGTCCTCTTCAATATCCTCTCTCCACAATTTTCTCCCATGTTTCAAAAGACTGTCCCCTTCCCCCCTCCTTTTTCTTCTCTTTCTCTTCTTCTTATTCCTCCTCTAACCCAGTCTCTTTATTTTTGGTGATAAAATGTAACTGAAATATTAATGAATTATTTAGTAATTAAATCCTTTCATTGATACTTAGGAAGCTAATAGCTAGTCACATTTTTATGATTGTTCTTTTTTTGTTGTTAAAGTATAATTTACCTACAGGAACCTTCACTTGGCAAGGATTTCACTGAGGCTTACCCATTGTTCTTCTTGCAAATTCTTTCCCGCCACTAGAGGTCAGGGTTCAGTTAGCACTACAGAAGGCTGAACAAGTGTGAAGGGCCAATTAACACTCAGAAGGTCCGGGGGTAGGGGTAGGGGGTGGGCACAGGACTCTGGGGATGCCAGAGTTGTGTGCTCAGGCTGAGACTAGGCATGGAAAGGCTGAGCTACCCAGGCAAACAGGCTGTTGCATTACCACATGGAAAATTGGCCTCAATCATCACATCTAATATTATTTACTTATTTATTTTGTCCCATATGTAACTGACATGGGTCTTTATTACTATATTACTACTACTACTACTACTACTACTACTACTACTACTACTACTACTACAGGCCCGATGCACAAAATTCGTGCAAGGGGCTCGGCCCTCACAGCCACGGCAGCTTGCCTCAGCCCTTGCAGCCCTGGCTTCTTCCGAAAGATCATTTGGCTGTCCGGTCTAATTAGCATATTACGCTTTTATTATTATAGATTATTACTTGGCAGAAGAATGCTTCCAGCTTCAGAACAAATTTAAGCATTCCTACTTAGAAGTTCCCGAAATGTTTGTTTTCCAGAGTTAACAACAATAAAAACATTCACTCCGGAGGTTTTGGGGGACTACTTGAGCAGCAGCAATATGTTTTTTTCCTCACAACTAAAAGTATTTATTAGGTAAGTATAATATTGCCTATGCTGTGGACCAAATATATATTAGGATTTTAAAGCCTTGCTGCTTAAAACCCAGCTCTTTAATGCTGTTCAATCCCCCATTCCAGCACCCTAATGCATCCTGGCCTTGCAGTACCTACACCAGCGATGCATAATGAGGACTGTTATTTTAATCAGTCTTCTGAAAGATTAGAGCAAGAGGACAAATTTAGAGGTAATTTAGGCCAGCGTTTGTCAAAGAACTGATTAAGCTATGAAGCGCGTGGTTTAATTAAATCTTCCCCATAAGTCCTATATATAAAACAGATAAAAAGTAGATTTCCTCTGGATGAAGTAGGAACACTTGCCCACTGAGCTCTCCAAATCCACCTAATCCATTCCATGGCCACTGAGGATATTTTTCAGAAATCCTGTCATTCTAAAAACATTGTTTGAAAACCACTGCTCTAGTTCAAAACCCCTGTTTTATGAATGAGGGAACTGAAATCTAGTCCTTGCCTAATTAGCATTATTCAACAACAATGATATCTAGTGAGAAATATGGCTGCCGACTAAACATTTTTTATTAAAGTTTCAGGGTCTTTTTAAACATTCTGCACATATGTATATCCCAGCATACTAGTACACATGCATTGCTATGTAGAGTGTATGTATAAGGCTAAATAACATGTTAGCTCAGTTTTGACAGATCCTTGGATTGGTGAAACAGCAACCCTGTCTTGTTCAGATTTAATGGGTTAAAATCATGTTCTGATAGAATTTGAAATTGCACTAAGGGAGGGGATTTGATCACTTCAAAATAAGAAGGCAGTTTTCTATCTCAAGTGCACACTAGAACTTGGTGCAATGGAGACCACCCGCTTACACCAGATGTTGGAGAGCAAGAGGGAAGTTTCCTACTGAAGATGAGGAGGTGCCGTTTACACATATGAGTAGAGAGAAGGTAACTAGGCTGTTCAGTGCTGCTGGTGGAAGGCACTGAGCAACTAGTCTAAAAGGGGAACTAAGAAAAAAGCTAAGAGTGGAGGATCCAGGCGGAATGGTGAAGTCTTTAATTGCCTACACCAGTCATGCCAATGATATTCATATGCCAGTGATGGAAGAAAAGCAATGAAAATGTGAGAGCAACTTCCTGCAAAGGTTCTTAACTTCAAATTGCTCTCCAGTCTTCCCTGTTTATCTACATGGTCCAGTAACCAATGACTCTAACTTTAAAGAGTCTAATTGCGATGAGCAATGTTACACTCAAGTTTAGGAAGGACCAGGGCAATTAATACCAGATAAGGATCAATGAGTAAGAAATTTATTTTAATTTCTTTAGGTTTTGTCTTAATTGTGCTTCATTTTTAACTAAATCAAAACAAAAACACTAGTAGTTTTGTTCTTTTAATAAATAGATGTGATTTGAATTTTTTAAAAATATTCTTGGAATCTTGTGACAGAGAAGCAAAAATATTTGCTATTATTTTCCTCTTGTTTTATTACATCTAGGAAAAGCCTGCCTTTTCAAAGTACATAGGCAGTGATAGAGGACTCTGGCAATGTATAATGATATCAGTTATTAAGTCCAGAAAAGAATAGTTTCTTGTAAATCTAGACAGTGATCCAAGTCTAGTTCTTCTAATAACACCTAATCTCCATTGTATGTGAGAAGAACTGGGAGAAGTCTGGAGAATTTGGATCCTCCTTAAGGTCACATCTTATTTGTGTAAGAGAGCTTAAGTTATCTGCAGTGTGATGTGTTGAGGTATGAGCACAGGATAAGGAATGTAGAGGGCTGGTCACCTAGAAGCCCCCAAATGTGAGGAATGGGGTCCCAGGTGCCTGGGGACCTGATAATTACTATCAGAAGAAGGTGCTTTCCTCAACAGATCAAACTGAAAATCCTTCATCCTCAGGCAGTCAGAACAGAGCCCCAAAGCTCAACACAAACTGAAAGACAGAGGGTCAATCAAAAGCTCATCTCTGTGTCCAGGGCTTACGGTGAAAACATGCATTTCTCCCCATCTTCCTTGGAATTTCTGTCCGGAAAATAGCTTGTGATTGGGTGGAGCCCCCTTTGATAGTACATATGTGATGATGAGACGTTCATTTTCATTGCTTTAATAATTGAGCATCTGAGTCAAAGCCCTTGTCCGACTTCTGATGCCTCTGTTTGTGGACATTCCAAGCCAAACCCCTAGTTTGATTTCCCTCATTGGAGAAGGAGGAAGAACTAACCCAAGATCCTCTTGTACTTATTTTGTGAGTTCCTCGAACATGGTCCTCCCACCAACCTCCCTTCTGACATAGAGAAATAGAAAGGGAGACTTGGGATAGGGGCCATGATCAAACAGATAGGGACCAAATTCTAGGCTTATAAACTAACTGATTAAGGGCATGACCTGTTGACAAAGACCAGGGCCCCATGCATGATCAAGGTGCTGCAGGGAGGTCAGGAACATGACGTTATGCCTTGGGACTCTCAGTGAGCTCAACTGCTGGACCTTGACCCAGCCAGGAGCACACCTGGATGGAAATAGCAGCTTTCTATTCCACGGGCAAGGAATAGAAGAGTTTCTGCCTCTCCTCCAGGGGTGAAGACTCTAGAACAGCTTGAGAAGAGCTCCAGCTCCAGCATGGGTCAGGGTCCGATCCCCTCCAGGAGGAGGAGGAGGAGGCGTGGCTGCCTAGCCCACACTGGAAAAGCAGGCTTTGTGGCGGTCAGTGCCTCTCACCAGCCTGTGTATAACAGAGCACAGGCTAAATGAAATATACCAAGTTTGCTCCACATTCACATCCACAGCCAGAATGGGAGGTTTATTCCAGAGACCAGTCATTTAGACATGCAGCTTGTATTCAGGGAACATTCTGTCATTCTACAGGTATCTATTGAGCACCTACCATGTATTAGTTACTACTCTAGGCACGAGCAACACAGTCATGAGCAAAACAAATGTTTGTCCTCATGGAAATTATAATGTGGTGGATTGATCCAATATATCAGCATACAATTAAAACTTGTGGGAAGTTCTCAGCGAGCAGAAATCCTTTCAATTTGTATTTGTGCAGAAGGCTTTCTCTGATCAGACATTTAACACCTCTCTTCTCTGCTCACACCAACCTCTTGGGACAGACTTCTGCTTTTCTTTCTTTTCATTTCTTCCCTACTGGCACTTACTTAGAGGAGATTTCTTATCAAAGAATGCCAAGTAGCCCCTCTTCTCCTAAATAGAGTGAAACAAAGTCTTTTTTTCTCAGATGATCTGGGCCTCGAGCTCTCTTTTCCCTTTTAACCAGAATACACAACAGCATCTATGTACGAAGGCACTGAAATCTTACTCTGCACTCATAGCAGGGTACGAACGGGATAGACAGACATCATAAGACTGATTGTAGGAAAGCCTCAGAGTTAGTCCCTGGTACCAAATTCCAGAAAAATTGGACTGGAGCTTTAGCCCAGCTGAACCACATGAAGAGTTGGCAAGAGATTTCAAGCTTCTCCAGGGAAACAAAGATACATGAATCTGTTTTAGAGACTGGGTTGTCTCCCGAACAGTAATCAGATTCCTGTCTTGCATCCCACAATCCCACAGGTGTAAACCACATGAACAAATATGTGCTTAGGGGTGAGGGTGGGAGTGGTGGGGGAGGTGATGACAGTTCTGAATTCATAATGCATCATCTCAGGTGGCAGCTGTGCATCTGTTCCATATTTTGCAACCCTTCTCCCATACCACGAGAGCTATTTCAGCAGATAACATCTAGGTTCGACGGGGGGGAAAAAAGTCATATGTTACCCAATGTCCTGAAATGGTTCAAGAAGATGGATAAGGGGAAGGTGTTGGGGTTGAAACTTGTATTTTACCTCCTGACTTTCAAAATGGATGGCAGCTTTGACGGAGTCTTGGAAACTGGACTCAATTAGCAGAAACCAGGCCTCTACGTGGGAGCTCTGGGACAGGCACTTGGGGTCCCCGAACCCCCAAGCTCCCTCCCAAGGACGGGGATGTGAACAGTTGCAGCCTGTGGGGCTCCTACAAAGTACTTCCAGCCCATGTGTGGCTAAAAGCGATAATCCCAACACGTTTTACAGGAAGAAAAATTGTGCTGGGAACAGCAAGTCAAGCATTTGCTGAGTTTTAGTAGGAGGTGTGAAAAATATGTAACTCTACTCAAGGTCATTCCCGTTGGCCTCACGGCTAGCCACGGCGTGTGTGGAGAGAGGCAGAGGCAGCGCCAAGCTCACATCCATCTTTCTGTGGCCCCATTAATCTCTTCTCTTCCCGAGAACCAACTTATTTTGCAAATGGCTTAGAAACCTCCCAGGGTTGCAAGTAAGGCTGCTGTGAGCACTGAAGGGCCTCAGTGCTAATTGGAAAAAGACATCCTCTCTGCTGGGCGGGTGGGGGGGGGGGGGGGAGGAGTGTAACTGCAGAAAGATGCCTCCTCCCAGCAGACCAATTAGTGAAGGCGCACCTTCTTCCAGATTGACTCAGGCCTGTACCAAAACTTGGGGCTCAGCAGTTGGAGTAAGGGCTGGGTTTCAGGACCCCACGGGTTCCTCCAGCGGGACCCACTGTCCCAAAGCCTCTTCTGTGGCTCACAAGACAGGCACTATCTAGTCTCCATAGCTGGAATGCCCTGTCTTCTAACCAAGTCCCCTTGCTCATACCTGCATTCTTAATCCTCTGCACTTAACAGACACTGAATGCTAGAATGCCCCAGAGATACTGATGACCATCAAGGGGAACTGATGGGCAGATAATAGCCCTGACTTCACTTGTACTGTCCTGTTCTGTGAGGTAATGACTGGCTCTTTGAACACATTCTAGGCACTCTCCTCCAGGACCCTTCTCCAATACCACGCGAGCTATCTCAACATTTTCTTTCTTCCTGAGGAATGGGGTGTGTGTTTAAATTCGTAATTTTCCTGATACTGCGGACAATTTTCTGTTGTGTCTTCCTTTGTCATTCATTTGAGATTGTTTCTGATTTTTGTAAGCCATTTCATCATTTTTTTCTTCTTGGCCTTTACATATGCCTCCTGCCTTAAGATCTCGGCCATCAATAATAATAGTAATATTAAATAATAGTAATATAGTAATAATAGTAATAATATAATAATATAGTGATGACAAAAATGACGGAGCAGTTACCATATGCCAGGTGCAGATGCTGCTCTGTGTGTTTTTTAATGAATTAACTCGTTTTAAATATCACAGGTTGGTATTATTATTATTCCTGTTTTAAGATGGGATAACTGAGCCAAGAAAATTTAAGTAACTCGCCACAGTCAGCAGTGGAGACAGGAGTCAAGCCTAAGCTCATGCTCTTCAACACTATGGTATATTGTCTCCATCTATCCAGTCATCAAATTTGTCCACCTCTCTACCCATCACTCTATCTATTCACTTGTTCTATACAGATTTATTAAATACTTATACAGCAGGCTCAGGCTAGATGCCAGGAATGCAACCATGAGCAGGATACAAACCCTAAATCAAAAGTTTAGAACAGTGGGGTGGGCAAACAAGCATAAAGGCAATTGGGATTTATAGGGTTTTATAGTAGACATGTCCTGAATATCTACCTTGCCAATACTGTCCTATCCCAGCAACTTCTCTTCCCTATTGCTCCTATAAAGGGACAAGCCTAAGTTCCGTTTTTATAGCACATGACTACCTGCTGGCCAAAGATGATTAGATCAGAGTGAATACAAGACTTACAGCCTACCAATTCAATGGATATAGACCACCACTTAACTCTTACAGGGAATTTGAACTAAGAAACCCAGAAGAAGTAGGTCCTTAAGAGAAAGACTGGAGCTAGCAAATCACTTTGGCAAACACACCAGCTGGTGAATTGTATAAGCAAAACTCTGACATGAGCCTGACTGACCACAGTAGCTTATGGACCATTAAGGACCTGTTTGGCTGCCAGGGAGATAGCCCCTGGGCGAAGGGTAGTAGGAGATAAGTGGTCAGATACAGCCCACAATATAGAAAATAATTCTCATGCGCTACAGAGGAATATCAGCCACGTCACCGTGTGGCTAACTGATGACTACGGGAAAAGGTGCTGATAAGGGAGGGCCTCGAGGGCCAGATGAAGATGTCTACACATGATTCAGAAGGCTGGGGGCCATCAAACCTTTCTTTTTGCAAAATAAATGTGACAGAGAACCTCAATCCACAAAGCAGGTGAAAAGATAGTTATTTTAGTACTAGAGGCCCGGTGTGGGGTCTCTCGGCCTGGCCTGCGGACATCCCCCCCCCACAAAGGCCAGGCTGAGGGACCCCACCAGTGCATGATCGGGGCTGGGGAGGGACCGCAGGAGGGCTCCAGGGCGTGTCCAGCCTGTCTCTCCCAGTCCCAATCGGCCGGACCCCAGCAGCAAGCTAACCTACCGGTCAGAGCATCTGCCCCCTGGTGGTCAATGCACGTCATAGCAACTGGTCGAACGGTCAAACGAAAGTTGGACACTTAGCATATTAGGCTTTTATTATATAGGCTGAGCAAGGGTCCAAGCCACGAACCTTCCTTCCCTTTCCCTACATGGTGGTGGTGCCCACCCACTCCAACCCCCTCTCCCTGCCCCTCCAGCTGTGTAACTCAGAGTTTTTGCTTCATGAGTTCTTGATCTGAAGTATACAGGTTAAGAAGAGCATTTCACCAAACACCGGCAAAGTCAACACTCCTGGGGTGCCAAGACCAGGGACAGGGTAACCTCCAGGGCTCCTGCAATGGCCCAAAGGGGAGGGGTAAGGGCCTGATCTGGCGGAGGAAAGGGCAGGGAAAGGACAACGCTGCCAGCTACTTTGAAGGACAGGCTGGCGGCCAAATTTGTTATCTGTATCCAGTTGCTCTTAGAGGTTTGTAGGAACTTCTGGTCTTTATTACTCAGTTGATGGCCTTCTTAACATCTGGATGATGCAGTTTGGCCTTAATCTTAATTTAGTATGATTTGAGCTATTCAGTCTCAAATAATAAACTCTGAGTCCAATCTTAGCCTCTGTTTGGTTCACAGTTTACAAAGTTTATTGAAATATTGAACTGAATTAAAGTAATTATAAAGAAATAATGGGTTAAATCAGAATTATCATAGAATAAGATTAGAACATTGTTAGACACTGGGAGAGAAACCCCTGCAGGAGTTTTTAGGTATAATATTTATTTAAGTAAAGGAATGGTTAAAAAAAATACTACTATATTTCTTCTACCTCATATCTGGCAATATAAATAGACCATGGCCTTTGAAGTTAGACAGACATGGATTCCATGAATTCTAGCATTCTAGCTCACTATGGTTGATAGAAGGAATGCTACAGAAATTCTCTCAGCATCAGTTCTTTTAAATAAAGAGTATAAAATCCACCTTCAGATGGTTCTGAAATTAAAGGAGGTATTGTGGGGCAAGCAATGAGTTAACTGCCTGGCATACAACAGACACAGGACGTGTGTTTAGTTAAATAAATGAATGCAAGTTATTTTGCCTCCTCATCTGAATAATGTATAATAATTATACATCCTTGACAAGTTTTTTAAGTATGTTTTTATTGATTTTTAGAGAGAGAGGAAGGGAGAAAGATAGCCCCTTGTATGCCCCCTTCTGGGGATAGAGCCCGCAACCAGGGCCTGTGCCCTGACCAGGAATCGAACTATGATTTCCTGGTTCATAGGTCAGTGCTCAACCATTGAACCACCCCAGCAGGCACGTTTTGAGAGACCAAATGAGATAATACATGCAAGAGCACTTACCACTCATATCATGATACTAAATAGAATAAATGATTTGGAATGAATGGCCTGAAGTGTAAGGAAATTATGGTATAGTCAATGCATAGGGGAGCCTGGCAGTTAACAATGAAGAACCAGGCGATCTGTGGGTGGTGGGTCACAGTTTCTTCCTCCCGGCAGACAAGCTTCCAAGAAAGTCAGCGCTGACCCAGCCAGGTGCTTGGGCAGCTGAATCAGTAGAAGCAATCTGTCTTGGGTCTGGCAGACTCAGAATGTCTCTGTCTGTGTCTGCTTGTCTGCTGGGACACACAGACTGTCTATATAATTTGTTCTCTATTGTAAATATTATTTTAGTGCTGGCTACAAAGGTAAGGTCAAGAGCAATTCAATATATTATTCCATCTTAATGTTTCTCTTTAATGAGGCTGTTAGTAATTTTATTTTTCACTTACTTTTAAATTCATTTTTATTGTTGAGAGTCTGACAGATGTCTCCCATTTTGGTGTGGTATGGTTAACGTTTGACTTGATCCTTCACTGTAGGAAGTGGCCTATAGGAAAAGATCCATAAAGGATGTGTCTCCGTGAGCTCGGGCTACTAGAACAAACTATCATAAACTGGTTGGCTTGTGAGCAACAGAAATTCACTTCTCACAGGAGGCCGGGAAGTCCACAATGAAGGCAGGAGCAGTTTCAGTATCTGGTGAGAGCCCACTTAGTTCATGGGTGGCCATCTATGTTTGCACAGGCAGGGGGTTGGGGAGAGGCAAGGGAACTCTCTGGATTCTCATTTATAAGGGTACTAATTCATGCCTTTCATGAAGGCTCCACCCCCATGACCTGATCACCTCTGGAAGGCCCCCTTCAGCTACTATCAGATTAGGTATTAGCATTTAACATGTAAATTGGGGGGCGGGGGACACAAATATTCAATCTATAGCAGGAAGACACCAGTGAAATAAAGGTTAAAAAAAGGTTGGTGGATATGGGGGTGGGTAGAAAATGCAATGTAAGGTCCTGAATGGTTTAAAGTATTTGAAAGTAAGTCATAAATTACTATGCCAATACAGATATTCATAAAAATCTGCAGTTTTGTGTTTTGCTTAGTGTGTCATCATATCATTTTCATATCTTACCTAAAACCGTTTTTTTAATTCTAGGGAAATTCTTTGGTTTGAACACCACAGAGTTTACAGCTGCTGCAAATAAGTTACTAATTTGAACCAGGAAAGAGGAGAGGTAAGCCAGTGTAAGAGAATGAAAAGCCACAGAGCTGGGGCAGCTTATTATTTACTAGAGGCCCGATGCATGAAGATTTGTGCAAGAATGGGCCTTCCTTCCCCTGATTGCCGGCACCACCTTCACTCCGGCCGGAGCCGCCTTTCCGCCTTCCCATGCTGACCAGAGCGGCTGGGGTGGTGCGGAACGCCTGCATCATCGCCATGGCAACAATGCAAGTGTCCTGCCCCACCCCCGGCTGGTGGGCACCTGCATATACAAATTAACCTGCCATCTTTGTTGGGTTAATTTGCATACTCACTCCTGATTGGCTGGTGGGCGTCGCAAAGGTATGCTCAATTTGCATCTTACTCTTTTATTAGTGTAGATTATACCTGGTTTTGATTGAATTATTGAAGTAAAGGTTGTTTGGGGTGAAATTTTCCATAATTGTATTTAATAAATTCTAGAAATCAGAACATAATGAAGATCTAGCAGACTGAAAGCTGCTAGATCTTCATTATGTTCTGATTTCTAGAATTTAAAGCCAGGCACAGTGATAAAAGCCAGGCACAGTGATAAAAGACATCTCATTGAGTCCCAAGAGCTGTGCTGAATTGAATAAGGTAGCCACTGTTCACATGTGGCTATTTAAAGTTAAATTTTAATTAGTTAACATGAAATAAAAAGTTTCAGCCTGGCCGGTGTGGCTTAGTGGTTGAGTGTTGACCTATGAACCAAGAGGACATGGTTCCATTCTCAGTCAGGGCACATGCACAGGTTTCGAGTTCAATCCCCAGTAGGGGGCAAGCAGGAGGCAGCTGATCAATTATTCTCTCTCATTGATGTTTCTGTCTTTCTCTCTCCCTCTCCCTTCCTCTATGAATTCAATACTAAATAAATAAATAAGTAAATAGATAGATAACAAATAAATTCAGTTTCTCACTCACATTAGTCACATTAGGTACCTACAGCAAGCAGAGTGCTAGGTATTAGAGACGATAGGCATATGTAGGAGATACCAGGATTTTAATCCTAGTTCTGTCCCTTATGAATTGTGTGACCTTGATTTATTCAGTTATATCTTCTGAGCCTCTGTTTCCTCATCTGTGAAATTGGACTAACAATAGCTATGTTGTACAATTGCTATGAGGAATATAAATTACACGTTTGTAAATCACCTAGCAGACTGTCTGCTGCATAGTGGATGATGATGATGATGATGATGATGATGTTGATAACGATGGAAGAGAAGGAGGAGGGGATTCAAATTCTTTCCTCAAAAAAGCCCTGGTGTGGCTATTACAGCATTTTGGTCACTGTCAGGAAATAAATATGTACAGCCATAGTAGAAAAACCCTTTCTTTTTTTTAAGGACTTTTCTGTTTTCTTGAACCTTAGAATCTTCATGAAACCTCCCCCTTTCAACACATTTCTATCATCCTCATAACAGACATCACCGCTCCGTGATATAAATCTCTTCAATGACTCCATGCTGGTAGGCTATTGCCCCACTTCCTCCTATTTTTCAGGAAGAATCTGAAAACTTAGTCAATAACTTACAATATTTGAAGATACCACAGCCCAAAAGTTAAAAAATTTTAATTGCAATCAAATCTAATATCAAGAGGGCATCTTCAACTGAAAGAAAGCAGTCTTTAGCTGAAATTCCAAGAACCAGTCAGCAGATACTGGGAACAATCTGGGGGTAGGGCAAAACAGCTTCTCTCAACTGCTCCTCTGATTGTATCTTCTCTCTTTTTCTGACCTCTTACAGATAAGACATTGCTTAAACCTCCCCCACCTGACTGTTAGAAGGCCAAAGCCGCCACTCCTCAACAGACGAACACACCTGCAATTTGTTCCATTTTCTTCTGTCGCATTAGCCATTTTGCAACATCTGGATAAGTAACTACAACACAGCATCTTTTCATGTCCCGCATCTCAGTCTCCCACTGACCACAGGGTCAAGGGCGGTGTTTCATTCCATAGCCTACCCTGCTGTCTCTTCAATCAGTGCCATCCGTCATTCCTCCAGTTGGAGGGCCGATGACTAGTCTGGACAATAGGTCTGCTATAAGGGAATCTTTGCCTGGGGTATGGATTACTCATAAATCATATCTTTATAACAGCATTAACAGTCCCTGTTGTCTAGCAGGTGCGTGGCCTAGTGGTTTGTGATCTGTCTGGACAGTCAGGCTTTCGCCAAATGCATATTTGTGAAACCCTCGGAGGCACATAGCACTGCCTTTTTTTCTCTCTTGCTCAAGCAGCCTTTTTCTTTCCAGCCAAAGCCAGCATGAACAATCTTCTAATTGCTTGCCAACAATCTCACTGTAGGTTCTCAATGTACATACTTGCTTGCAGTTATTTCAGTAGGGCCAAAGAACGTTAAATGGAATCAGAAAGGGACTCACACCTGCTCTGTGCCAAGCACTGTGCTCATTGCCTCAGCCATGATATTTTATTGAATCCTCCCAACAATCTTCTGAGGTGTGTACTATCTTTAACCCCATTTCCTGGATGAGGAAACTGAGGTTATAAGAAGCTTAATAACAGTATTAGCTATTCGCTATCATGCCCTGATGCCAGACACAGCGATAAAAGAAATCATCTCATTTACTCTCTAGATGAAGTGTACTATCCAATAAGTAATAACTGGTTATGTGTGGCCATTTATATTAGAACGAATTCAAATAAAATAAAATTTAAAATTCAGTTTCCCCGTCACAGTAACCACATTTTGAGTGCTTGCTCAATAGCTACCTGTGGCTAGTGGCTATTGTCTTGAACTCCGGAGGTGTAAGACATCACCATCACTGCCCAAGTCCTATTGAGCAATGTTGCCCTAGAGCCGTGGTCGGCAAACTGCGGCTCGAGAGCCACATATGGCTCTTTGGCCCCTTGAGTGTGGCTCTTCCACAAAAATACCACGGCCAGGGCGAGTCTATTTTGAAGAAGTGGCATTAGAAGAAGTTCAAGTTTAAAAAATTTGGCTCTCAAAAGAAATTTCAATCGTTGTCCTGTTGATATTTGGCTCTGTTGACTAATGAGTTTGCTGACCACTGCCCTAGAGCAATGCTATAGGTAGGTACAGGCACTATGACACCCATACTATGAAAGAGAAAATGGACCATTCTAGTGCTTATGTGACTTGATGAATACAATAACAAAGCTTGTGCATTGGATCCAGGCCCGAATCCAGTTCCAGGATCCTTGCTTGGTCTTAACTACAGCTCTGTTCTCTACAGTCAGTGACTTATTTAAGGTCAAGTGACCGGTATGTGATGGTGTGAGGCTCCTGCACAGAAGGCTTCTTGAGAATTCCAGAATAGCTGCTGTGGCCTTATAGCAGACTCTTTCCAATAAGCCTTATCTTTGCTGCTGGGTATGTGATCCCCATCTCTGGCATTTCCTTGATCTGGATTCACTTCTGGGGTTTCCAGATGCCCCGGGCTGTTTGTTTCCACTGAGTATATGCCTGTGGCTCTTTAAGGGTCTCTTGCCTTTGCGGGAACCCATCTCCTGCTTTCACAGTGTTCTTCCTGTCCTCCTGGAGTTGTGCTTGGCTTCCCCATCTGCCACTGGCATCTGACTGGGCTGGAGCATTTTATCCTGGAGGCTCCCACCAAGTTTTCATCATTCTCTGAAAGATCTTGGAAGCTGACTCAATCCTTAATAGTAGTCTGAGTCTATGGCGCTGGCTTGCCCTGGGGAGCAGGAAGATAATAGAGCAAAATGGGCTTGTCTGCTATTGTGCAAGTTCTTATATCGACTCAGGGCCCAAGGCGTCCTCTGGGGCCAGAAGAGGGGCGGGGCGGGCGGACAGGTTTCCTCTGCTGACTCCAGCCTTGGGCCTCTGCTCCTTTCTCAGGGACCATTTGACTGACCCAGGGCCTCCACTTACTTCAGGGGCTCAGCACTCATCATGATCCAAGAGTTCTTCTGAGATTAAGTTCTTAGAGTGGCAGTGTAGGCCAGCAGGGGCAACACAGTGTGTTGAGTGGCCCCGACAATGACTTCCTCTCTGTTCCCTGAACCAGATTAGCCTGTTTCTGCCTCAGGCTCAGGCACTTGCTATCTGCCTCAGGCCTAGAACACATTTGCCCCCAGATCTTTGCACAACCGTCTTCTTCCTCTTCTCTGCTCAGGTGTCCCTCCTCAGAGTGGCTCCTTTGACCGCCGCCTAACATAGTCCCGACTCTACCATTGCTCTTTGCTTCTTAGCACTGACCACTATCTGAAATGAATTTTATCCACTAATTTACTTACTCATTTACATTGTTATTGTCTATGTTCCCCAACTAGAATACAAGCTCCATGGGAAAAGTCTCTCTCGGATTTTATAGATATAGAGAGATTTAGATTTTAGAGATCTACATGCACATACATAAAACCCTCCCTGAACCTCTTTATGATATTACCACAGTAAGACCAACAACTCCAACAGACTGAAGTACAAGAAGTAAAGTCTTCATTCTTTAAGTGATGCCTTAAAAACCCCTCTTCAGAAAATCTATTGCTTTTCAACAATTATCCCCCAAAATAATATGTCTGTAAAGCTAGTGGTATGACACATGCAACACAGTGAAAACATTCTGAGTATAAAATAAATCCAGTCAGAAAAAAATGATTTCATTGACAAAACATTATTCTGAGTAAGAAAAACAATTCAGTCAGAAGCAAGCAAGTACATCCTATATAACTGCATTGACATAAACGTTTTAAATGAACAAATCTGATGCACGATGATAGAAATTAGAAGAGTGGTTACCTTTGAGGGCACTGACTGGCAGAGAACGGAAATCCTATTGGGTAGTAGAAATGTTCTTGATCTAGACAGTGGTTTTATTTATATATATATATATATATATATATATATATATATATATATATATACACACACACACACACACACACATATAATATACATATATATGTAAAAAATTTGTCAACCTATACAATTAAGATTTTTGAAATTTACTCTTTGCAAGCTATATCTCAATCAATCAATAAAGCTGGTAGAGTACCCATTTAGCCATAGTGAAATCAGAAGCCTAAAGGGATTTGACATCATGTTTTAAGTAAAGGTATATTTTTAGGGCAGTGCAGGCTTCACTCTAAAAAAAAAATTCTTGAAAATATAGAGGCAGCACCTCAAGTTGTACCCTTCCTGTTAGAAGGAAAAACCTACTTAAGCCTTTACGTTTACTTGCTCCGTTCCCCTTAGCTCCCAAGCACAATAGTGAATGTCAGCTACAATAAAAAGGTCATTTTCTTCTTTCAGCAACAGTAACACAAGTGGCTACATTTCCTGATTCTGGATTAAGTTCAAGATTTCAAATACAACTGGACTCGTTTCTGATTAGAAAGTTTGATATTTATCATAGACTTCCCTGTCTTCCATAGCCAGTATGAGAGAGATTGCGAAAAGGTACACTGAAAGGGACCATTCTTTTATCCAACAATTAACCCCATCTGGGTAAATAATACGGCGAGGTGCACTTGAGCCATTGCTGTTAGGCTCTGAGTTCAGAACTCAACACGGCTTCAAAGTGGCGTCGATGAAACGATGACAAGATGCTACAGAAATGGCTTTTTATGTGGAATATAATGCACGTCTAGTGTTACATAGTACAGTAATGAGGAGAAGAGGGTTGCAAAGGCAGAGGATAGAGTGTCTGGAAGTACTTACCTGGGGGAAACACAATCTTGGTTTAGTTCAGGCCCCTAGGCCTGGAAACAGTCTATGGTCTAGAAACTTGAATATTCGAAAACATTCTCACCAGCGGTTGTAAGGTTTCCATCACAGGCAAATAAAAACAAAATTCCCTGCCAGTCACCAAGGCAGCCAAGAGCCGAGATGCTTCTGAAAACCTGAGCTTCATTCCCTCCTTTATCAGATAATTTCATTATACAAAGGGGCATATGTCTCCTAAAAGTATCAAACAACACATTAGAACCGTGAAAGCCCGTCAGTCAACAAATCCTTTTGATAAAGATCGATCGCTCCCTGAATAAGAGGAAAACATAGTCCAGGTCAATCTGTCAGCAAACGCATTCAAAAATCTATACTCTGAATTGAAACAAGGACCTCTAATAAACTAAGATTACTTTCCAAGAAAATATTTGGGTATCCCTACAAGCCCAGGCCTCACACCTGACTGCATTTGGCATCCCCGGGAAGAATAGGCCGAGTGATCCACGGAGGTGTGCGGGCATCTTTGGTTACCTCGGAGAGGCAGGCCTCACCCGGTTTCCACCCGCCTGTCTCACTTTTAGTAAATGGCACAGGGATGGAAATGAGTGGGGGAACCAGCTGCAGGCTTGGGCAGCTCCAATTTCTCCAGTGGGTTTTCTTTGTGATGTGGGTATTCTGCAGATCACATGAAACACCCAGGGTCGGAAATCTGCTTCAATAGGAAAACGTTTGCAAAGTGCCTCCGGTACAGAAAGGACTTGGACGTGTGCATCTAAACCCTGTCCGTTACAGACGTGTCTGTGAGGAACATAAAACAGGGAGAAAAGAGACTTGGGTCATCTTTATGACCCAGGATAAACAACGATCTTTGTCAGTTAATTGAGGCACCGGCTCTGCCTTCCAGAGAACACAAAGGGGGAGAAACAAATACTTGAATCCCTACTGTGTGTGCTTTGCCGTTTGCAACCATTTCCTCATTTAAGTGATTGAACTTGGAGTCCTGGGTCCATCCTCTTCCTTAAGTGGCCTTGGTAAGTGGCCAAGCCTCCACTGGGCCCTGGGTTCCCCTTCCATGAATTTGCTCAATTCTAATTTCTGTTAGGAAATAATCTGGAGTCCAGTTTCCTCTTAATAAAGTATAGATGTTTGAGATATTAGCTCTGAGGTCCCTTCTAGTCAAGCATTTCATGAGCCTATTATTGTGTTTCACAAGGTCATCATCCATTTTTTAAAATAATTTTTATTGATTTTTAGAGAGGAAGGAAGGGAGAGGGAGAGAGAAAGAGAAACATCCATGTGAGAGTAAAACATTGATAGGCTGCCTCTTTCATGCCCCTACCATCACCCCCCCAACACACACACACACACACACACACACACACACACACACACACACACACACAAGAAATTGAGCCTGCAACCCAGCATGTGCCCTGATCGGGAATCGAACCAGCAACCTTTTGATGAACAAGATGATGCCCAACCAACTGAGCCACACCTGCCAGGGCATATTATCAATTTTTGAAAAGGATAAAGGAGGAAAAAGTCAGGGTTAGGAGGCTGTGTAAGAGGCGGCACTACACTTGGAGTCCTGGGTCCATCACCAACACAACATGCTCTTAAGTGAGATAGTTTCCCGTTGTCAGCCTGTCTCTTCCCATCTGGAGATGGAGAATTACACGAGAATTGTCAAGGATTCTTCAAACTCTAATATTTGGCAATGGATTCATTAAACCCTCATTCTGAGGCATAAACCATATTGCAGACCCTTTGCCAGGTGTGGGAAAATACCTTGTGGGCAAAGAAGTAAAAATTCTAGCAGGCAAGGGCTTCCCGAAGCTCCCTAGTATTCCTGGCAGACAATAGAGGGCACTCTTGGCATGTGTGCCCATGAAGGGTCCCCAGAGACCCTGGTGTGAGCTACCATGCATATTGTTTTCCCGGAACTGAAGTTTTTATGCCGTTTCTCTAAAGGTTCTATCTGTCCCACCTCCCTGTCTCTATCTTACTGAACCATATCTAATCTCCTGCATCTGGCCCTGGGTTCTCCTGCCATGAATTTACTAAATTCTGATACTTATAAGGCATTAATTTGGGGTCTAGTTCTCCTGTATTCAAATTTTCATTCAAATATCCCCTTAGATCTGCTGTCCATCTCTGTCCTCTTTTTCCTCTGCTCTAATCACATTTCCATCTGCTCTCTTACTTTTAGCAGATTCCACCGTATATTATCAAATTAAAGGAGAAATTTAGAACCCACAAAAATGGTATGAATACCAAGGTTTTTCTTGCTGCAATTTTTTTCCCTCATAATTTCTATTGGGAATAAAATAAGATAGTGGGTGTCAAAGAGTTTTAGGAGACAACAAGCTTTGTAAACTCTCCATAAAGCCAAGTGGATTTCTACATAAATGCCACATAAATCATCATCATCACCACCACCACCACCATAGTTGAAGGAGTTAAAAGTTACTATAGGTACATTGTTCCCTTTCAAAATCTCAGGTCCTAACTAGGGAGGATTATCGAAATTCTCATTGGCCATAAGCTATCAAGTTCATTTATAAAGAAAAATAAGCCCAGTTTGGAAACTTTAGCAGCAAGATTCAGGAAAGCGGTGTGGTGTGAGCACACTTGGGGTTAGCAGGACACATTTCTTAAAAAGCACCTTGGTCCTTAAATGGTGCTCTCTGCTTAGTGACCATGGCAAGGTCACCCAGATCTGGTCTTGGGTCTGCTAGCCTTCGATGAATCACTTGAGCCTCCGATTCACAGACCCCAGACCAGGGGCTCTACTAGATGTTATTTAGGCCTCTTCCTCTGTGGAACTCTCCGGGTGCCAGGACTTGAGTGACTGCCTGAAGTGGGGCCGAGATCAATGTGAATTCATGCTTTGCCACTAATATATGGCCTGGGGAAAGTTGTTTTCCTTCTCTCATCTTGGTTTTTACTCTTTCAAAGTAAGAATAAAAACACTTACTTTTGAGTTTTTCTGAGGCTATCATGCGATAGCCCACGCAGGGCCAAGCACACATAGAAATGTTCAGTAAATGTTAGTTATCTTTCCTTCCTTCCATCACATTCCTAAGCTTAATTTTCTCCGATCTGGATGTCCTAGCAGGACCCACCTCTGTGCTTAGCCCAGAGTGAGGGCAAAGAAGGTAGAGAAGAGGTGTGACTTTTTAGTCTGAGAATCCAAAAGCAATGTCCTGGGTTTCTTCCAGAGCAGAATTCTGGGGAGTTTTAAAGGTTTAATTCAGATGTTTGAGTTTTTGATGAAACAGCCAGGACAGAGCTGCGGAAGGAAATTGCTCTACAAGCAGCCCTCATGTTCTGCTTCTCTCTCAGCCAGGGCAACTCCGGCTACCAGCCTGATCCATTTTGCCTGATAAGGTCCCTTGAAGGCCGACAGAGATTCAGAGAGTGAACCCTGAAGGTAGAGAGAGCAGCATTTCGAACACCCCAGCTTGGCAGGCAAATAGCCTCTACTTAGGGATCTCGCTTGGTCTTTCATATATTTAATGTTGTGCGCATAAAGCAGCAGAAGCAAAGCTAAGTCTTTTTTGAATTGAGCAGATTAAATCTGCCTGGCCTTTGGGGCCCTGTGCTTGGACCTAGTGGAAAAGGTAAGAATATGCAGTGGAAAAGAACCTGCTAAGTTTAAAATATTTGTCAGTGAAGCACTAGGCATGTGGTGTTTTTAAGTGCAGATTCTATGATACACATGATCATCCATACAGGATGCCTGTAATTGCCCACAGGGAGTTCATTTTTCTATTGAATCTTTCCCCCCCTAGTTTCTGCCTTAAATTTTTAAAAATGTGTCTTTATTGGTGAAAGTATTACAGATATCCCCTTTCGTCCCCATTGATCCCCTTTACCCTCCGCCTCCCCAGGCCTTCACTGCACTGTTGTCTGTGTTCGTGGGTTATTCATATTATTCATATATGCATATAAGTTCTTTGGTTAATCTCTTCCCACCCATCTTGACTTTTCTAAGAACTAGAATCAATGGTCATTTAAAGGTGAGAATGTACTTGACAATATATAACGTTGCACTCTTGGCAAATAATTTCAGCTATGTTTCTGTTAAAGAGTGTTCCACTTTAAGAAAAAAAAAAGGCAACAAACTCAGCACTACTTTTAGCAAAACAGTGTGGCAGATTCAATCAGGGTTAAAATGATGTTAAAACGCAGCAACATTCAAAGGAAGTGTGGCTATAGGCCCCAACCAGGTGCCTTAATACACCAAACAGAAATTCAATGATACTTTTTTTTTCCCTGAGGTTATGTTTCTTGTATTTTTTTCTCTCTGTGATTCCAAGAGGAAATGCTTATAATTATTGGCTCTCCATGTAATGATTATTACATTTTTTAATTTCAGAACTAACACTCCTGAAAACACATTCCTCATGGTAACCTGAGACCCACCCCCACCCCCCACCCCCCGATTTGGGCAGGATTCTGATTGATTTCAGCAGAACAAAGGGACAGTTGCATCTCATTTGAAACCCAGATGAGGTGCTCCATATTTTACCCTAAATTGGGAGTGATAACGGTTGGGTGGCCATTACTTCAAGGGGAGAAATGAAACAAGGACAGTAGTGAAGGGTGCCGGTGTACAGTGGCCCTTTTCTGGGCTGGAACTGGTTAACTAAGAATTGAAAAGCCATCCTCTGGTAGCCTGAACAGGAACCTGCAGTCTGCAAACACTTATTCCCATCAACACTGCTCCAAGGAGGTGCCGAAATGCAGGGTCCGTCATTCTGATCTCGTGTCTGTCCTGTTCTGAATTAGCAGAGGGGAACAGGAAATGGATTGACACTGTTCTTAAGTAAGGAGGCCGGGCAGGAGGGGAGGTCCTCCTGCTTTCAATCAAGAGAGAGGGTACAATCTGAGGCGTCATCAGTACATCTCAACCAGGGCGAACCCGGGCTTCTGCAGGGAGCTGGGCTTCTTTACGGATGGAATTACACACTGTGTGAGTGGAAACCATTTCTCCCAGAGAATGCCTGCGAGCTTACAGCAAAAATGTGGGTGGCAGGGCAACGCAAGGGGGCTGGTGAAGTTAGCAAAGCAAACAGTGTGTTTCTCCACTTGACACTGGACCAGGCAGAGAAGTCATTATCATCATCATCATCCATATTCTTTTTAGTATTATTTAATAGCAAAACTTTTTCCAGTTCCCAATCTAGAATACTCAGAGAGAGAAAGATTTAAAAAAATTACATTGGCCCTCGCCAGTTTGGCTCAGTGGGTAGAGCATCAGCCTGCGGACCAAAAGGTCCTGGGTTCGATTCTGGTCAAGGGCACATACTTTGACTGCAGGTCCCTCTCCGGCCTGGGCTCTGGTCAGGGCTCGTGCAGGAGGCAACCAGTTGATGTGTTTCTCTGACATTTATGTTTCTCTCTGTCTTTCCCTCTCTCTTCCACTCTCCCTAAAAAAATCAATGGAAAAAAATATCCTCGGGTGAGGATTAACAAAACAAAAAAAAGAGAGAGAGAGAGAGAAAAGAAAAATACATCGTCTTTCATGGAGACTTTAGGATCCAGGAGCTTAGAAGCAGTCTAATCTGTGTCACTGGATTATGCATGTGCTGAGCACAGCCAGCCTTGCTTTAATATTATTGACACTGCCCTTTGCTTTGATATCTTGGGTATCTACTATTAAGAGTTGGGGACTAATTTGCTTAATTTCAACCTTACTAATTCAATAAACTTCTCTGTTTATTTTGCTTGCTCAGCAAGCTTTTGAAAACGAGACTTTTAAGTGACTTCCTACTTTAGGCAACATTTGTACATGGGCACTTGGTCTTAATCAGGGCGGGGACGGCCTAGTCCCAGGATGGATATGGTTGGAGGTGCTGCCCGAGCAGGGGCAGGAGTAGAAAACGGGGAAACAGCCCGCACCTCCAGAGTCACCTCTTCACCGGGTGACTACAGAATTCCATTTGAAATGCATTGCTAGACTCTTAAAAACGTCCCTATGGAAATGCAACTGCAAAAGCAGAAAATGTGGTTTGGGGTTTTGTTGTTATTTGACATGTTCTTAGCTACATCTCAGTTGCTTCCCGTTTTACTCAAATCAGTGGGAGTTGCCCATATTTCATGCAGCACGTTGGATGTGAGCTGAGTATTGAAAACTCACTTTTAGCCTTAACCTGTTTGGCTCAGTGGATAGAGCGTCAGCCTGCGAACTGAAAGGTCCCAGGTTCCATTCCAGTCAAGAACATGTACCTCAGTTTTGGGCACATCCTCGGTAGGAGGTGTGCAGGAGGCAGCTGATCGATGTTTCTCTCTCATCGATGTTTCTAACTCTCTATCCTTCTCCCTTCCTCTCTGTAAAAAAGCAATAAAATATATTTTTTAAAAAAAGAAAACTCATTTTTATTCAGCAGTTTGCTATCTTACCATCAGAGCCCACCGAGATACCAGCCATCTCCTTGCTATAAACCAGGTATTTTTAAAACCATTATTTATTAAACAACTATAGCCATTTATGAAAAAGACTTTTCTCTAGACAGAGCATGAGTAGGTTAATTAGTGCCCAAGATAATACTGACTGGGTCTATCTTCATTAAGATATTCCCCCGGGACTCAGCATAATATTCTCCTGATGCATAGCAGGAGTTCAATAAACATTGTGGAATAAAAGTTTGGTGTAGACTGCTGACAGGACAGTCAATTGGCTCTGAGTAAATGCTTCATGTGCTCAGAAAATATCACCAGAAATGTGTCTATACAAAGCCAAAACCACATGAAAAATTATTCAAGCCAATTCTTTGGCAACACTTAAGCAAAACTGATGGGCTATTTGTTCCCCAACCAGCCCTCAGCCCCAATTTTCAGTGTTTGTCTTTGTGTCCTATAAACACAGGCCTGGGACAGGATTCCCCCTTATTCCCTTACATTTTGTTTGTTTTCTTTTTTTTAAAAAAAAAAAGGGGGGGAATGTTTCTCTTGTAGTCCAAATGAAGGGTGGTCCTTTCCATTTCAAACTAATCATAACAATATGATTAGAAAAGAATAACCAGGAAAATTTTATTTTACTGGTCAAGAGCTCAGTCCAATGTAAAGAGGAATTTTCTTGATTTCGGGACCACAAAGCTGTGGGGGGGACTATTGGATGAAAGTCATAATCCAGTGGAGAAGGATGAAAGGAATTTAAAGGTGAATTTGAGGACTTTGGAAATTTAATACTGTGATTTGGTATCAGATTTAAATTCTTTCCAAAGCCACTGTGAAATCAAGGTGGGGGCGGGGTGACTTGTGGAAAGTTGAATGTTATTAAAACTATATATAAAAGCATTTACCAGTTCCTTTTCTTCTAATAGGCAACACAATTTTTTTAAAATTCTCTATATAAGATGTTATTGTATTTTATTGAACTACATGTTCTGGCAAGTTCAAGGATGGTTGTGTCTGATACTGAAGATAAAAGCATGTATAAATGTCTAAGTCACGGGGTTAAACAGATACACTGTACAGCAATTATGTAAACCTGCAGGTCCAGCGCAAGCTGAGGAGAAAATACTAACAAGGCTGAGCATTGACTCAGTTCTTCCACAGCAGAGAAAAGAAGAACATGGCAGAACATACCGATTCCTAAAGGAATGGCTATGTGGATGGCTTTGAGGGGAACACTGTTCCACAGCCTGGAGAGTCCTGTGCTCATGAGAGTTGTAAAGACATTTCTTTGTCCTCCCAGTGAGGGAATCCAGAGACAGGGAAGGTATAGCAATACCTCTGACGAAGTTGCTAATAAAGAGTGCTTATTTCTCCGTGAGCTAAACATTAAGGCGATACTGTGTGTTTTTTCCCCAGCTTGCCCAATTGGCCATGCTGACTTGTTGGTTCAGCGCTGGTACAGTGGTTTCAATGGGGAGAGCCCTCAGGATGTACTATGGTCCTCAAAGATAATCACCTGGTTTTCCTGTGGTTCATGCCACCAGGGGTCATCTTTCTTAGCTTCAGGGACTCCCCAGTTGGAAAGACAGTAGGCCTCTATCGGGTTAGAACTGCACAGGCTTCAGAGTCAAACTGATGTTTGAATCCTGGCTCTCACACTGACTTTCTCAAAGCCTTCATGCTTTTCTCTTAAAATGGAGATTATAATACTAATTTGACTGGCTTACTGTAAAGCAGTGGTTCTCAACCTTTCTAATGCCGCGACCCTTTAATACAGTTCCTCATGTTGTGGTGACCCCAACCATAAAATTATTTTCGTTACTAATTCATAACTGTAGTTTTGCTACTGTTAATGAATCGTAATGTAAATATCTGTGTTTTCCGATGGTCCTAGGCGACCCTGCTAGCGGTTCTTAACCTGTGGGTCACGACCCACAGGTTGAGAACCGCTGCTGTAGAGCCTAATACCATCGGAAAACATAGATATTTACATTACGATTCATAACAGTCGCAAAATTATGGTTATGAAGTAGCAACGAAAATAATTTTATGGTCGGGGGTCACCACAACATGAGGAACTGTATTAAAGGGTCGCGGCATTAGAAAGGTTGAGAACCACTGCTGTAAAGGATAAATGAGCTAAGTATGGAGAGTTTTTTAGTATAGAAGCTGGTTTAAATAAGCATGCAATGTTTGGCAGCCTGGTCTCATCACTTTAAATTCTCAGGAACAGTAGGAAATTTTGACCTTAATAGTTTATTTGATAATACCCCAATCAAAGGAGTATCTAGTTTATGGTAAACTGCAGATGGGAAAGTTAAAAATGAAAAAAGCTAACAAAAAGTTTTCATGTAAGTTGTGTGTTTTTTAACTTTTTATTTGGCATTTGCAGTGCATTATTCTTTGTGTAAAAATTTATTTACTTATTTTTGGAGATTCATATACCTGCTTGAATGCTTTAATAATCCCACTGGCTGATTCATTTAATGAGACATTTGTTAGTGTATCAGCTAATGGAGCATCTGAAACCTTAACCAGAGGCCCACGTCTATCCAGACCCAATAGCCTTTCGGGTCCAGTGCTCAGTATTGGCTACATTGGCCAAAGAGAAGTATTTGCCTCATCATGGCATTGTTCTATCCAAGAGTCACAGCCTAGATATGGCTTCTTTCCTATGAAAGTTTCATTTCACCTCTGGCCCTCATGAGGTCATCCTTAACCTTTTATCCACTATGAATTAACTTTGCCTTAAAAACCAGGCCTATACTTTTCAAACAGATTCCTGTAAATCACACCTGAAACACAGTTTTGGATTTTCCCATTAGTCTCTGAAGCTTCCAAGCTAGCTGCCCCTCCATGTACTTTCCTCCATGATGTTCCTTCTCTGTAATGGCTCCATCATTCACCTGCTTGCTCAGGCATCACTCTTAACTTCTCTTTCTTATATCCCGTATCTAAAACACCATCAGTCTTCCAACTTACATGCATGTATGCATTGCCCATGAATACAGACAATAGGTGAAGGCGTGAAGTGGCGCCGGAGCGGGTGGTGGGGGACAAAGTGGAAATGGGGGAGAGATTTGTAATATTCTCAACAATAAAGATTTTAAAAAATAAAATAAAATGTCATCAGCCTTTTCACCTCCACGTTTGACATGTATGTCAAATCAGACCATTTGTCACCATGTTTAGTATTATTACTCTAACCCATGTCACTGTTATCATTTACGTGTTTCACTTGCATGGACTCCTAACCAGTCCCCCAGTTTCCACTCTTGGCCCCTATAATCTACTCTCTACAGTTCAGTAGGTGGTCCTTTTTCAGACAAAGTCAGATCATAACACTTCTCTGATTTAAAAAGTCTATTTGTTTCCCCATCTCACTCAAAAATAAAATCCAACGTGCTTACTTTGTTCGCTTACTCCACACCCCCCACATCAGCTGGTTCCTGTTTTTTTCTCTAACCACATTCCCTATCTCTGTCCCCCACGCCCACCCACTCACGTTGCTGTTCCACACAGGACCCCTGGCTGTCGGTGGACATTCCAAATACTTTCCACCTCAGGGCCTTTGTGCTTGTTCTTCCCATTGCCTGGAATGCTCTTCCCCAGATATCTGCGTGGCTCAGCCTTTCGTTTAATCTAAGATGAATCTTTATTCCCTCATTAGAGGTGACATACTTTCCCACTCCCTTATTCTGCTGAGCTTTCTCTCACGGCACTTATCACCATATGACACACCGCATAGTTACTTACTGACCCTGCATTATCTCCTCATTGAATAGAAGGCTCATGAGAGTGGGCATTTGGATACTAAAACACCTTAGCAGAGTAGCTTTTCACAAATAATTGTTGAGTGCATAGAGGAATAACTATCCAGAGAGCTTTCTGAAGTGGTTAGATGGGAGATTGGAGGGTTTCAGAGCATCAGGGCCCAGTTCTGACCTAGAAAAAGTGAGGCCAGTGGCTCACACATGATGCTGGTCTATATATCCAACCTGGGCCCCTGCTGGTTACAATGAAATCTTTGCTCGGCCAAACCAAGGTTTGGAGAGTAGAAACACGTGGGCCCATTTATACCAAAGCCCCTTTGCCCCGTTGTGACCCATGATTCCTGTCAAATAACCTCAATTATTAATAGTGAATGAGTTCAGTCTCCCAGACATTGAGACAAGTAGGCTCTTTTAAAAACGAAACCAAGTCATGGAGGCATAATGATGAGCCCAAGGTCATACAGGCACTTGGACAAGAAATTGGGATTAAAATCTAGGCTACTTCTCTTCTTCTTTGGGGTGTTGGCTATCAAAAACATTGTGCTTGGAGTTGGTCCAAGTTTCATGGATGTTTTGTTCAAACAGAAATGAAAGAGAGCCCCTAAAAAACAGACTGATTTGCTAACTTTCCAAAGTTGTGGTCATTGTGTGTGATACAACAGATGAGTTTAAGCAATCAGAGCATTAGCAAGCCTCCCTCCCTTTGGGTTTCGCCAACTGCTTCCCTGTTTGCAGCCGTAATATTCAGTTTCTCCAAAACATCTCTGGTTACCAAAAGTAAATTTTGTGGGAAAATGGTGACGATGGTCAAACAAAGAGTTAACACAAGCAAAACAAAAAATCCAGTTTGAAATATTTTTACAACGTTCTTTACACTAGAGAGCGGTGGAGAAAAAACAGCATTTTAAGTGCTGCTCTTTTTCCCATTAGGTTGTCTGCTTTTACAGGTGGCAAGTTTCAGCAAGATCTGAAGGCAAAAGGCTCATGCAGAGATGGTCTGGAGCAGAAAGACTTGACCTGCCTGACCTCCTGCCCATGCATACAACATAATCACTCACAAAATAGATACTAAAATAATGTTAGCAGCCGCCTGGCCTAAACTAATAAAACCGAGCACATCGAGAGTGAAGGCAGAAAGCCTGTCCTTAACTCACCCCCTTGGGCCTCAGCATTACTTCTTCCCTGGCCTGAATTAACGGAGCTCAAAGCAAATGGCTTTTTGCACCTCCCTTCTTTTCCTTGTGTCATTCTGACACTCTTTTTTTTTTTTTTGTAACAGGGCCTGACTCAGTGAGTTTAAATGCCCTTCTCTTTCTCACTCACCACATGCAAACTTTAATTAAGGCCCTCTCTACATAACACCAACATAACTTGTGGAGAAGTAAAACACTTAGTCAAGTCACTGAGTTTGGAGCTATAAGAGGAGGGAGAGGGAAGGTCAGAGAGGGTCACGAATGACAACAAAAACTACCCCAATTGTTTAGACAGGTTCCTTGTCTTTTTTTAAACCCTTTATTTTATTGATTTATTAGATTTATTTTTAATTTAATTTAATTTTTTCCATCACCATTTATCCCCTCTATGCCCTTGTCAAACTCCACCCACACCCCTCCCTGCTTCAGTCACCACACTGTTGTCCATTAGTGTTCGTTCTCTCTCCCTCCCTCCCTCTCTCTCTCTCTCTCTCTCTCTCTCTCTCTCTCTTTTCTTTTTGCTCAATTCTTCCACCCTCCAGTCCCCCAACCCAGCACCACCAGAGCTATCTGCCTAGACAGGTTCCTTTTCACTACATTCTCTCCTCTTGGCTGTAAGCACCAAGCCTTTTCTGGGGAACAAACGTTTCTTCACGAGGTAGACCCATGTTGTCCAAATCTACCCTTTTGTTCTCATTGCACATCAGCTTCCTGTACTTACTATCTCTGGGTTACCCATGTTAGCAGGGACATTGTTGATCATGTTATCCTCTTCCATAAAAAAGTAATATGAAGGTCAAAAATTAGCGCGAAGTCCACAGCCTCACCAAAAGATTATTTTTAGAAATGTAAATAAATAACTTATTTAAATTTAAAATATATATTAATTTCAAAAATTAAAGACTTACATTTTTCAACTTAAAAGTTTCAAAGGAACAAATACTGGTTGAGAGTTCTTTCGGGTGCTAAAAACAAAGTCGATTATGCATATGTTGTAAAAGAATATCCAGACCCCATTTCTCCTTCTAGTAGTGTGTAGAGATGGTGCTCATGGAATGAATAAACAGGTGGTGATTCCTCAGCTTTGCAGATGTAAGGGGTGTTTATTAACTTTACATGGGAAGTTTCATTGCCTCCTGTGCTGCTATCCAATGGCTCCTTTCAAGTTAGAGTTACAAAATGCCCTTTAGGTTGCAATAAGAATGGGGGGAGGGGGGATCCAAAGGCTGTAGCCAGAGAGAACCCAAAGAGAGACAGAAGGCTTCATAGCTTTGAGAAGGGCAAGATGAGCCATTACCAATTAATCCATGCATGGCTCAATCATTTTGCTGACTGTATTGGAGCAAGCAATCCTCCTTAGAATATGAGCACTCAGGTTTAAAATCTAAATTTTAATTCATCAGTGTATTTACTTTTATAAATTTATATATTTTTAAATTATAGTTGACATTGAATATTATATTAATTTTAGCCATACAGTATAGTGGTTAGAAATTTATATGATTTATGCAGTGATCCTCACAAGTCTAAAATCTGAACTTTTAAGATATTTCAAATAGGAAGATTGACAATGGACAATGGAATTGACCTTTACAATTATAATCCAAACTTAAATTGGAGTGTAGCCCTCCAGTTTTGGAAATGTAATGAATATAATGAGAACAACAGCTTTTGATTTGCTGTCATAAGAATTCCATACTAAATATAATAACAA
Source organism: Cnephaeus nilssonii (assembly GCF_951640355.1). Lineage (NCBI taxonomy): Eukaryota > Metazoa > Chordata > Mammalia > Chiroptera > Vespertilionidae > Cnephaeus > Cnephaeus nilssonii. Next base: position 9,843,724 of record NC_137089.1, on the reverse strand, counting down.
TTATAAGTAACATTTATTAAATTATTTTATGCATTTTTCACATATTATCTAATATTAATTATAACATTCTAAATAAACATATGTTGCTTAAAACTTAATTAGAAATTCTCAAGGATTGTTGCTTTTAAAAGAGTAAATTGATAGTCTGAATTCTCAGACTGTTTTGAGAAGGATGATTTGACAATATGTAAAAAAAGCATATGTATTCTTTTGAACCAACAATTCCAATTTGTGTTATTTTGATATAAAAATGTTCATATAAGTTTAAACAATAATTTGTACATAAATATCCATGGTTTCATTATTTATAAATGGAAAGATTGAAAATAATCTGTTTTTCAATGTGTTTTTATAAATTACTAGAGGCCTGGTGCACAGATTTGTGCACACTGAAAGGGAATTAATTAGAAGGTGGCTGATGGGGGGTGGGGAGGACTGGGCGAGACAGGCCAGACACGCCCCAATGGTCCCTCCCTGGCCAGCTGCAACTGGGGTGGCGCCGGGGTAGAAGGGCATCTGCAGAGTGAGTGGGGTCCCTCTGGCAGGTGGGGTCCGTCCGCCTGGCCTGTGGGGATTGGGCCAAAACCGGCAGTCCAACATCCCACGAGGGGGCGGGGAGTCCCAGAGTCAAGAGGGCACTCTGCAAAGTTGCTGTGGCTTGGCAGCTCCTGCATTGAGCGTCTGCCCCCTGGTGGTCAGTGCACATCATTCCTACCAGCTGGTCAGCCAATCGGCTGGTTGGCCGGTTGCTTAGGCTTTTATATATATAGATGGAACATATATAGAAGATAAAATACCCAAAAAAAATCAATTTAAAAAACAAAATGCAGAAAATGTATTTTAGAAAAAAAAACCTTAGCATTTAAAAATAATCTATCTCTTCATCACAATTTTAATGTTATCTAGGCAAAGTTCAAAGTGAAATGCAGAGAGAATGAAATCACATAATTTATAGTAAGAAGACGGGAGAATCTTACAAAGTTAACTAAAACCATGTCAAATCCACCTCAGAAAATATAGAGCATCAACCTCCTTTGGTACCGACAGTCTTAGTAATTGTCTTGTTACTTCCCTGCACTGAATCGGAAGCTCCCTGAAGGCAGGGATTCTATTTTGCTCCTTTTGCTGCATTTTTTTTAACCTCCCAGCTAATTACAGAGACGGGCACATTGTGAACATTCGCCTTATTTTTAAACAAATAAATCATCTTTTGAAATGTAAGAAAGAAACTTAAAAGGAGGAATAGAAGAGATTGGAGCAAAAGATAATGAATAGGGAAAGAGGGGAAGGTAGGGAAGGAAGAGGTAGGAAGGGAAGAAGGGAGGGAGGCAGGATGAAAGTTGGAAGGAAGGAAGTTAGCAAGGAAGTGAGGAGAAAAGAAGGAAGGAAGGAAATACTAGGAAGAAAGAGATGGGATGAGTCAGAAATTGCCCTTTCTGTCCTCGTTTTATTTCTCTTCCCTGTGATCACAGTGGTCAAATGAGAAGTCATGCACACCAGGTCTTTTTTCAGAAACTGACTTCAGAAGCAGCTATGGCAACACTTTCAGAATTTATTAGCTTCTGGAAAAAAAGGATGAGACTTGAAGAGAGAGCCTATAACAACATTTATTCTGGACCTCAGTCTAATCTGAAGCTACACATCTGGGAAGGTAGGAAGTCAAAAGGCCCAATTCAGCCTTTCAGTTGTGGCAAAGGGCAGATGGCTTTATAAATAGCATGAAGAAAAAAGACAATAGCTAGTTGAAACTGACACCTTATTTCTCAACAGGTTAAATAAAATACAAAGATAAATCATGTCCAGATTGAATGAGCATGAGCAACAGGTTATTTTACTTTATTTTTTTGAAAATGGGAGCAGGAAGGTAAAAGAGAAGGGGAAAGGAAAATACCGAATTATATTTCTCTGAGGCTTTTAATTTTCTGTTCATTTTGATCACTCCTTGAGATCCTTGGCAAATCCATTTTGGAGGGGCACAAAAAAAAACTATGAAGCATTTTCAAAATAGCCATGATTCTCAAATTCAATAGGACTGAGGGAAGACATGCTCTCTCATCAAGCTGTACACGCATTCTGGGCAGAAGGAGGGGACAGAAAGAACTCCAGCTGTGTGTGCTTGAGATGGGAAGAGTAGGTAGGGCTTGCAATGAAACAAAGCTGTAGATTAGGGGCAATTATATTACTGCTTCTTTTAGGATAAAATTCAAACCCCTTCATAATCTGTCTCCTGCCTGCTAACACAACCTGATTTTCTATTTTCTTTACCTTCTCAATGCCCTCCAGGAAGTCATGCTCATTCCTGCCTCCCAGTTTTGAACATGCTGTTCCCTCAGTGTGAAATGCTCTACCTATCCCTAGCTGGTTTGGCTCAGTGGATAGAGCGTTGGCCTACGGACTGAAGGGTCCCAGGTTCGATTCCAGTCAAGGGCACATGCCTGGGTTTCGGGCACGATCTTCAGTAGGGGGTGTGCAAGAGGCAGCCAATCAATGATTCTTTCTCATCATTGATGTTTCTATCTCTCTCTCCCTCTCATTTCCTCTCTGAAATCAATAAAAATATATGGGGTTTTTTTAAATGAAATGCTCCACCTAGCCTTATCTATATAGCTTATTTGTATGCATGCCCGACTCAGTTTATAAAACACTTTTGTTATGCAACTTCCCAAAACTCCTCAAACAGGATTAGATATAGATTTAGTGGCCTCCTCTTCTGAGATTTTCAGGCTCTTTGCTCAGGTGTCTACCATAGAGTTTTATCATGTATATTTGCATATATTTTCTTTCCCACCAGATCCTGAGATTCTCAAGGGCAGAAGCAATCTTATTCTATCCCTAATACCTAGGTCATGCCTGGCATAGAGGAGACACTTAAGAGGAAGGAAATGATCCTGAGAAAAACATTCAGGCATGACTAAAGTCTGGCAGAATGACCATGCAAACACTGAGGAAGAAAGTGTAACAATCGAAGAGGTGGTAGGACTTGGCTTGGCCATTTGTCCACTCTAAAGATTACAAATGAAGCCCTGGAAGTATGGCTCAGTTGGTGGAGCATTGTCCTGTGCACAGAGGGTCATGGATTCCATTCCAGGTCATGTCAGGGCACATTCCCAGGTTGCAGGTTTGATCCCTGGTCGGGACACATACAGGAAGTAACCAATTGATGTTTCTCTCTCACATCAATGTTTCTCTCTCTCTCTCTCTCTCTCTCTCTCTCTCTATATATATATATATATATATATATATATATACACACACACACACACACACACATATATATATAGTGAGTGTATATATATATATATATATATAGTAAGTATATATATATATGTGTGTATATATATATGTGTATATATATATATAGAGAGAGAGAGAGAAAGATACATATATATATATACATATATATGTGTATGTGTATATATACATATATATGTGTGTGTGTGTGTATATATATATATATATATATATATATATGTATCTTTTTCCCTCTCTCTCTCTAAAATCAATTAAAAAAAACACACACATATCCTTGGGTAGTATTTAAAAAAAATATTACAAATGGAGTAAAGGCATTAACAGGACATGAGAAGCAGCGAAGTCCAATAGATAAGAAGAAGAGCAGACCATTGATTCAAATCACAGCTTGGCCCTTTGATTTCTAGAGAAATAACACATTGGGTATAATCATTTTTGGGTGTGATCATGGGTAAATAAATGAATCTCTGTGCCCACTTTCTCAATTGTAAACTGTGCATATTGTAAGAATGAAATACATTAGCAGGAGTAAATACTTACAATAGTTCCTGGCATGGAGATACACAAATTCATAATTCACTGCACTAGTGAAACTTTAAAATCCAAAATGGCCAACATAAGAAGCAGAATCCAGCCGAGGCAAAAGTTCAACAACCTCACTCCCAAGCTGTTTTTTTTTTTTTTTTCTTTGCTTGTCCTTGTTGGCATGGCAAGCGCTCAAGCTATGGGATGACTAAACATTAAAAGGTGAATTAATGTTTTGGCTTAAAATACACGCTATGCACAAACGGAACTTTCTGGGGAAAAACAGATAACATGACTGTCGGTGCTTTGTGTAAACTTAAATAGGTGAGGTAAGTGTAGAATAAATTATGGGCAGGTGCATGTGCCTAAGAGGGTTGCATAATTGACATGCTTAAGGAACATGGTGGTGGAGCCTTCTCAGTCAATGGGAAAATGGCTCTTGTTTCCCCTGATACATAAACTGAACTCAGGGAAGCCAAGGCTGGCTGGCATATTGAATGAGGTTCTGCACTTCTTCAAAACGAATTTGTGTTTACACTTCATTGTGAGATTTTTAATGATTTGAAATGACTCAGAGGAAGTTATGTAATGTTTATGGAGACATGTGTTAAAAAATAAACCAAGAACCACAATTGTAGTATTAGAGGTAACTTCTGAATAAGCCTTCTCATTTATTTATTTACAAAGTGTGTCTTAAATAACCAGGTAGTTAGAGGAGTTTCAGTTCTGGTAATGCAGAGTACATTGTATTGGACTAATCCTCTTGCTGGTGATAACTATAAATTTTAGGGGGGAAAAAGTCTCTTGGAAGGCAATAGACATAAGCCCAAAGCAGGCAACTACAAGAGTAGATATGGTCTTTGAGAGAAGGGATGCAAATCAGATTAGATTCCTATTTATCCAACTTTTCTGCTGCCAGAACTCTAATTTGCATGAGAATAAGGGATAGAGCTCAAAAAGAAAGAATGAGTCTTTTTGGACTCAGAACTTAGAGGATGGATTTTGAGCTGCCAGCATAGCTGGGAGTTAAGGGGATACCCTGAAGTGGAGTTGTCATGGAGAAAGGAGGACATATCTACATAATATTTTCTCTCAAATTCTTGCATGTCTCTAAAATTATAAATGGCTGGGCAAGATCCCAAGCAGAAATCAGTAGAACAAACAAATAGAGGTAAAAGAGCTGAGTGAAGATGTCAGCAGATGAAGTGCTGAAAAGACAGTTTGGAGTTCAAATTCTACCACGTTAGAAGGAATTGGTAAACACCACAGGCTTAAAACCTCAAAAGGCCAGGCCTCAGGAGTAAGGGTCATACCCTAGAACTAAGGGCTATATATTTTTATGACTAAAGCAGAGCCAAAATAAGCCCTCTCTAATAAAGCCCTCAACCAAACCTCCATAGAAATGTGATAATCTATCATTAAGTTATGCTAAAACAAAATTTAACACTCTTTAAAAAAGAATAACAGTATCCAGAAACTCTATGGTGCATCCTCAACAATAAAACATACTGTCAAATTTGAAATAAGAAATTATTAGACAAGCAAGGAAGCTGGAAAGTGTGACCCATAATTCAAGAGAAAATATAGTCGACAGAAGGAGACCAATGGATGATACAGATGTTGAAATTAATGGATAAAAACATTAAAATCATTATGATAAACATGCTAAGAAATTTACAGGAAAAGATGGAAGAATTAAGAGATAGGAAACTTTAGGAGAGACATAAAAACTCTGAATGTAACAATTATAAATCTTAGAATTGAAAAATAACATATCTGAAAACAAAATTTTATTAATGAGATTAGTAAAAGCTGCATTATAAAGTACCAGTGAACTAGAAGTCAGATAAATAGATATGCAAACCAAAGACAGAGAGGAAAAAAAAGATTAAAAAATAAAGGAAAAGAGCCTCAATGACCTACGATAAAAAAACCAAACTTTTATGTAATTGGAATGTCAGCAAGGACAGAGAAAAAAAATGGAGCAGAAATGTATTTGATATTTCCCCAAATTTAATTTAAAAATTCACTGATACAGGATGTTAAACTCCAAGCAGAGTAAACACATAGAAAAACAAAACTAGGTATATCATGATAAAATGGCTGAAAATCCAAGATATAGAGAAAAAACTTAAAAGAAGCCCAAAAGAGATAAATTATATAAAGGAACAATGATAAGAACAATGTCTGACAAAAGCTTTTTGTTATGATGTAGTCCCATTTGTTTATTTTCTCTTTAGTTTCCATTGCCCTAGAAGCTGTATCGGTGAAGAAACTGCTTCGGCATATGTCTGAAATTTTGCTGCCTGTGGATTCCTCTAATATTTTTATGGTTTCCTGCTTTATGTTTAAGTCCTTTATCCATTTTGAGTTTATTTTTGTGTATGGTGTAAGTTGGTGGTCTAGTTTCATTTTTTTACATGTATCTGTCCAATTTTCTCAACACCATTTATTGAAGAGACTGTCTTGACTCCATTGTATGTTCATGCCTCCTTTGTCAAATATTAATTGAGCATAGTGGTTTGGGCCGATTTCTGGGTTCTCTATTCTATTCCATTGGTCTATATGTCTGTTCTTGTGCCAGTACCAGGCAGTTTTGAGAACAGTGGCTTTGTAATACAGCTCGATATCTGGTATTGAGATCCCTCCTACTTTGTTCTTCTTTCTCAGGATTGCTGCAGCTATTCGGGGTCTTTTTTTTATTCCAGATGAATTTTTGGAGAGTTTGTTCTAGGTCTGTGAAATATGCCATTGGTATTTTAAAGGGGAGTGCATTGAATCTATAGATTGCTTTGGGTAGTATGGACATTTTAATGATGTTGGTTCTACCAATCCTTGAGCTCAGTTTGTTCTTCCATTTGTTTATGTCTTCCTCTATCTCTTTTTTCAGTGTTCTGTAGTTTTCTGAGGACAGATCTTTTACGTCGTTGGTTAAATTTATTCCTAGGTATCTTAATTTTTTTAGTGCGATGGTAAATGGGATTGTTTTTTTTTTAGTCTCTCTTTCTGTAAGTTCACTATTGGTGTATAGAAATGCCATAGATTTCTTGGCATTAATTTTGTATCCTGTTACATTGCCGAATTCATTTATTAAGTCTAATGATTTTTTGATGGGAGTCTTTAGGGTTTTCTATGTACAGTATCATGTCATATGCGAATAATGACATTTTTACATCTTCTTTTCCAATGTGGATGCCTTTTATTTCTTATTTTTGTACAGCAAAAGAAAACAACAAGAAAACCCGCTGCATTGCCAATGTTATCACTGATAAAGATTTAATCTCCAACATTTACAGGAAACTCATACAACTTAATAAAAGGAAGATAAACAACCCAATCAAAAAACGGGCAACGGACCTAAATACTTTTCGAAAGAAGACATAAGGAAGGCCAAGAGACATATGAAAACATGCTCACAGTCACTAATCATCCGAGAGATGCAAATCAAAACGACAATGCGGTACCATCTCACACCTGTCGGAATGGCTATCATCAACAAATCAACAAAGGACAAGTGCTGGCGAGGATGCGGAGAAAAAGGAACCCTCATGCACTGCTGGTGGGAATGCAGACTGGTGCAGCCACTGTGGAGAACAGTATGGTGTTTCCTCAAAAAACTAAAAGTGGAACTCCAATTTGACCCAGTGATCCCACTTCTAGAAATATACCCCAAGAAACTAGAAATACCAATCAGAAAGGATATATGCACCCCTATGTTCACAGAAGCACAATTTACCATAACTAAGATTTGGAAACAGCCAAAGTGCCCATCAGCAGATGAGTGGATCAGAAAACTGTGGTACACCTACACAATGGAATACTATGCTGCGCTAAAAAAGAAGGAATTCTTACCATTTGCAACAGCATGGATGGAATTGGAGAGCATTATGCTAAGTGAAATAAACCAGTCAGAGAAAGATAAATATCTTTCTCATGATCTCATTCATTTATGGAATATAATGAACAACATAATCTGATGAACAAAAACAGACCCAGAGACAGAGAAGCATCAATCAGACCATCAAACCTCAGAAGGAAGGTGGGGGGGGGGGGTTAGGGGGAGAGATCAACCAAAGGACTTGTATGCATGCATATAAGCCTAACCAATGGACACAGACACCAGGGGGGCAGGTGGAGGGCAATGGGGGGGGCGGAGTAAGGACACATATGTAATACCTTAATCAATAAAGAAAAAAAAATTATATATATAAAAAAAGAATAATGTTTGACTTCTCATCAGTAATCATAGAGGCCAGAAAACAAAATCCTTAAAATATAGAAAGAAAAAAGAAACTATCAATCTAGAAAGCTATAACCAGTAAAAAAATTCTTTCAAAAATTGAAATAATAACAGTTTCAGACAAAAGGAAGTTAAGAAAATTCATTGCCAGTGCTGTAAGTGGAAGGAAATGATACCAGAAGGAAATTTAACTTTACAGGAAGAAATAAAAAGCACTAGAATAGAAATATGTAATTATAAAAGACTTTTTCTTTTTTTATTAGTATTTTTGAAAGACAATTGTTTAAAGCAAAAAATAACAACAGTGCATTGTGGGAGTAATAGGACAACTATGGCACAAAGGAGGAGAGAAGTGTTAAATAAATTACATTGTTTTAAGGTTCTTACATTATAAAGTGGCTCAATAATAACTTAAAGTAGATAGTGGCAAGTTAAGGATTCATATTTTAATAGCTAGGACAATTACTAGAGAGAGAGAGGGAGAGAGAGAGAAAGTCATGGAGCTACCCCTGAAAAGCTAAGAAGGTTAAATAATACTAAAGTGTATTTAATTAATCAAAAAAAAAAGATAAGAAAAAAAGAAGCAAGAAATAAGAACAAGTGAAATAAATAGACTGTAATACCAGGAAGGTGGAAATAAACCCTATCATATTAATTATTAACAAATAGGAGCATATAATAATGACAAAAGCATCCACTCCACAGCATAACAATCCGAAGTGGGTATATACCTAATATCAAAGCTTCGATATACATAATGCAAAAACTGACAGAACTAAACATACAAATAAAATATCCATGATCATCATTGCAAATTTTAACACTCTTTTCTCAATTGTTAGAAAAAGTAGAAAATATTTAGTGCTAATATGCAAAATTTGCATAAATACTATCAAACAACTTCACCTATTAGAAAGTTACAACTTTGCCTATTAGAAAGTTACACCATGTAAGAATCTTCCAACAGGGCTATTGGTTTCTGTATACCACCCAATAATAGACGATATATACTTCTTAAGTAAGCATGGGATGTTTATTAAATCATGCCTTTACGGTCAATTAATATTTGACCACAAAAGATAAGAGCATACAATGGAATAAAGACAGTCTTTTCATTAAATAGTGTTGGGAAAATTGGACAAGTACATTCAAAAATAAGAAAGAAAGAAAGAAAGAAAGAAAGAAAGAAAGAAAGAAAGAAAGAAAGAAAGAAAGAAAGAAAGAAAGAAAGAAAGGAGGGAGGGAGGGAGGGAGGGAGGGAGGGAGGGAGGGAGGGGAGGGAGGGAGGGAGGGAGGGAGGGAGGAAGGAAGGAAGGAAGGAAGGAAGGAAGGAAGGAAGGAAGGAAGGAAGGAAGGAAGGAAGGAAGGAAGGAAGGAACTACACCACCAACTTATACCATACACAAGAATAAACTCAAAATGGTAAGTTGTGAAACCATAAAACGATATTGTGAATGTACCTGTCCCCAGTTTACAGAAGAGGAAAATGAGGCTTAGAAAAGTTAAGGAATTCAGGCAAATTAACAAGGAGCAGAAAAGGTGAGTTGAGTCTTTCTTGCTTTAACGTCCACACCCTAGCCATGACTCCATGTTGCTTCCCCAATGAGCTAAATAAAGGGCCACCTACACACAAAATATCCATTTTTTTCTTTTTCATTCTTGTCAGATAATTGTACTTACGATCATGTACATCTTGCTCCGTGAATACACAGCTGATCAGAAGACTTGCCACAATATGCCTTTGGCCTGGAGGGAATACAAATGTTTCTCTGTATTGTTAACCATCTTAGAATCATCAATCAATACATATTTTCACACAGACTGTAATTAATGTCTACACTTTCTAAAAAGTTTCTTCGTGTTCTATTCGGGCAGATGATGCTTTTTTTTTTCTTTGAACTCATTGGTCTGGCTTTCCTTATTCATCTGGCATATGTTCCCTTTCACTGAGGAAATCCTTCAGGCAGCCCACTGTATCATTATAGGCTGGCATTGGACACCATGTAAGAATCCTCCAACAGGGCTATTGGTTTCTGTATGTTTCTCATGCACGGGGTATCATAATCCTGAGTATTCGTCTTTCTTCGTACGTTTGGGAAAGCTGTCCGATAGTGAAAGCAAAAATGAAGCCTTCACTTCCTCCATAAATATTTGTGCAGTGACCTGTGACTGTTGGCCAGCCTGCCTGCCAACACCCCATTAGAAGTCATCCCTTTGACAATCATCTACTATCATTTGATAACCTCTTGGGCTTAAGAGTACAGATGTAAGATCTCAGAGGTTTCTGATGGGAATACTTCATATCCCAAGTATGTTTTCCCTTCGAAATGACATCACCACAGGAAAACATCTTTCAAATAATTTGGCCATCATGCTATGAAAGCTTCCTTAGAAATATAAAGAAAGAAGCACTCTGTACCTCAAATAAAATTTTTCAGAATCCAAGATTTAAAACAAGAAAACACCGTTTACTGGTTAGGTAGTCTTAGAAGGCCTTTGTATGGCAAGGTGACAACAGCCAGCAAGGAATGGTGCCATTATGAAGACTGCATTACATGACCTTTCGTATCAAATTCTAATGTTGTGGAAGCTCATGGTTTTGCTTGAATGACAGTTTTTATGCTTCATATCAGAGCCTAGAAATGATTTAGCATAAATTATAGGAAAACTCACTCCTAAACAGAGCAGTCAAATGGCTGTCTATGGCTGTCATCTCCAAGTTTCCTCCTACAGCTATTATTTTATAGATGAATGTCCCTGAGGGAGCTCCACAGCTCTTTAGTTTAAAGCACTAAATTTCTCCAAAGAATGTCCTGTGCAGGACAAGAAGAAGATTGCAGAACAAAGAGACTAGACTGTGAGGAAAAATGTCCCTTTTGAGGACCTGAAATAGACCACTAGATGTAATAGTAAATTCCTCAGATTCTAGTTCTCAGAGCACTGTGTGTGTGTGTGTGTGTGTGTGTGTGTGTGTGTGTGTGTGTTCAGTGTTAAGTTTTTTTGCAATGTGAATGGTTGGAAAAATACACTCAATATTTATGGAAGATCTACTATATAACATCTAATGAGTTATGCATCTCCCATGCAAAGATTACAGTAGTAACAATCCTATCTAATAAAGAGGAAATATGCTAATTGACCCTCACGCCATCGCAAAGATGGTGGCACCCACAACCAATAAGGAGGGAATATGCTAATTGACTGCCCCACCCTCAAAGATGGCAGCTTCCACAGCCAATAAGGAGGGAATATGCTAATTGACTGTCACACCCTCAAAGATGGCAGTACCCAGTCCCCTCAGCCCCACCAGGGTGGCAGGCGTGCAGCAAGGCCCGGGCCTGCCCCCAGGTGGGCCCGGCCGCTCCACGCGCCTGCCTCCAGAGTCCCCAGTCCCCTCAGCCCCCCAGCCACCCAGAGGTGGCCCGAGGCGCAGGCAAGCCTCGGATGGTGACTGCCCAGCCGCCCAGGGCCGCCCGAGAATCAGGTAACCAGGGCCGGCCGAGGCTTGCGCTGCCGGCAGTGGCAGCAGCAGAGGTGTGATGGGGTATTGCCTTCCCCTGATCACCGGGTTGCCTCCTGCCCCTGAGGGCTCCCGTACTGTGAGAGGGGGCAGGCTGGGCTGAAGGACGCCCCCTCCAGTGCATGAATTTTCATGCACCGGGCCTCTAGTAAGTAATAACAGATCTCATTTGCTAAGGAATTACTATGTCCCAGGCTCTGCTCTAAGCACTCTCCAGGAAATAACTCATTTGATTCTTATAACAACCTTATGAGGTAGGTACCATCATCTCCACTTTGCTAATGAGGAAACTGAAGCTCAAACAGGCAAAGACACCAAAGATAGGCAGCTAATCAGAAATGGAGCCAGAATTTTTAAATCCAAGCAGCCTGACTTTAGAGTCCACTATGTTGTCTAACCTTGTTCAGATTCCTCAGGGGCTCACAGCCTGTCAAGAAGAGAGAGAAAACCAGATAATCTCAGAGATCTGCAGAAAGAGAGTAAATGCACAAATGAAGAAGTTATCTATCTTTCAAGTGTTGGAGTCAGGGAAGACTTCATAGAATTGATGTTAAAGCTGATGCATGGAGGATGAGTAGCATTTCCAGGGGGATGAGCTGAGGGAGAGACTTTCAAATAAAAGGAGCATGGTGAACGCAAATGTCGAGGTGTGCCGCAATGTGGAGTGACAGGGTCACTAAAATTAGTCAGTGACCACTGGAATATAGGGCATGTATAAAAGGGAAGCTGGTCTGAGATGAGCTGGATGGGTGGGCAGGAGCCAAAGAGGAAAGGGCCTCAAACCCCATGCCACAGTGGGGGGGGAGTCTTTTCTACATGCCATGAGCCTATGAAGGACTTTGCTCAGGACATTTGCATGACTCAATTTTTATTTCAGAAAAGTAACCTTAAGGCCCATGTGATGTCAGATTTGAGAGGGCCAGGCCTGGTGGCAGGAGAGTAGTTAGATGTTACCAAATCATTCAGGCAAGGGATCTGAGAGTTGAAACTCAGATGTAGTAACAAGAATGAAGAGATCTCTTTGAGAAATGTTTTGTGCCAAGACTGATAGAATTGAGAGGCTGACTGGGTTTGGGTTTGCAGATGAGGGAGAGGGTGAGGTTGTTGTGTACTCTCAGGCTATGAGCCTGAGTAACTGAGTGGAAGGTGGTGGTGCTCATTTCCATGACAACGATGAGTCAGAAGACTGAATCCTGCTTTGCAATTCATCTCCTACTTCCTGCTCCTTGCCCATCCCTCTTTCCTCTGAGCTCCAATATCACCTTTTGATGCCATGATTTGGATTTCCACCTAGTTTTATACTTTATACACCTGTCTTCAGCAGTAGACTAAGCATTCCTTGGCTGCAGAGCCTGTAACATATTTATCATTCAACAAATGTTTGTGGAGTGAAGAACACACCACTCAATAGATAGTTGAGCATTCAAAGGAAACTCACTTTCCATAAGGGTTCACCCTTTGTCCCTGTTCTGCCTTCAAAATCCTCAAATAAAACAGATCCTTCTACCACAAAACATGTTATAGATTTGAAAGCAGGGATTGCACTGTTCTGACTCCAGTCTGTTATTTTTCAGTTTGAAAATCCCCAGTCCCTTCAACCTAATTCCCATATATTTATTATTTCACTTGCCCTCTTTGGACACGTTCCAATCTGTCTGTATCCTCCTTTAAACGTGATACTCTGCTAATCTGACCCGTACAGAATGCAATGTGGCCATTTACTTCTAAAGAGAGGTGAAAATAAACCACGTCATAATTAAAGTTAGAATTAATTTTAAGGAAGAAACTTTATTTAGAAAATTAAACTAGTAAGTAGCTTGAGATACAAAGTGAGACCTTGAAGGTATGGGTTATTGGGAGTCAAGTAAGCAAAAGAATAAACTGTTTTACCTTGGAAACTAATAAAATTTATGGTTTGAGGAAGAGTGGGAGATGATTAATTAAAGGACTGAATTTTTTGAAAATTTTAATTGAAATATAATATACATACACTAAAGTGCAAGACAATGAAGTTTTAGAAAATGAACATGCCCGGACCATGAAATAGAAACATTATCAATACCTACTTCCGTTTTGTCCCCTTCTGGTCATTTACTCCATCAAGGGAGGTACTGATAGTTGGAGATCTTGTTTCTCTGTCCCCGAGCAATAACCCTCAACTCTTGGTCTCTCTGGGACTCTTGGTGTCCCTGGGGAGTGAGTCTCCCTAGCACAGAGCTGTGGATCAGGATCATCAAGTCCAATAAACTATTAATTAATCTAGGGCTTCAGAATTTCACCAGCTGTTAGCAGGGTCTCTCCCTCAGTTGGCCCTTGTCTCCCATGCTCTGGGAAACTGCTTCGCCAAGGTTTAACTTAGTCATTAGCCTTGCAGCTTTGGAATTCATGGAAAAGTCCCCTCAGCTCTCCAATTGTGTTGCTTCTGACCCACATGACCACCAAAATCCCTGTTGGATTTCTTTTTTCCCCCCTTTTTAAAAAATTCAATTGAATTTATTGGGGTGACATTGGTTAATAAAATTACATAGATTTCAAGTATACAATTCTATAATATATTATCTGTATATTGTATTGTGTGTTCACAACCCCAAGTCAAGTCTCCTTCCATAACCATTTATCTCCTCTTAACCCTCCTCTACGCCCCCCCACCCCAACCTCTTTCAGTCCAGCAATTACCATACTATTGTCTGTGTCATTTTTTTAAACACTTATTTTTAAAATTTATTTGTTTTGAATATTCTTTATTAATTTCAGAGAAGAACGGAGAGGGATAGAGAGATAGAAACATCAATGATGAGAATCATTGATTGGCTGCCTCTTCCTTCCTTTCTCTCTCTCTTTCTTCCTTTCTTTCAGCTTTCTTTGTCCCCCAACCATGGCCTTCTGTGCAAGCCAAACCTAGGTTCTCAGACTTTAGTCTTCACCAAGAATCAACAATGCCCCCAAATACAGATGTGCTTTCTCAGCTTTTCTCTGAATATTTCCTTTTCCTCCTCAATTTTACTCCCTTTCATCTTCAATGCATCGGAAGTACTCTGGCACCTTTAAAAATATCAGGAGTCAGCAAACTGTGCTGTCAAGACCAGATAAATACTGTTGGCCTATCATCTTTGTCACAACTATTTAATTATGCTATTAAAGCACTACACACTACCAAAAATATAAGCATGGCCAGATTTGGCCTGCAGATTATAGTTTGCCAGTCTCTCAAATATAAAAGTATTATAATTTATTTAATATTTCTGTTTCTTCAAGGAGGTATGTAGTGCACAAGACCTAGTACATTATAGCTGGAAGGAGAATCATTCAAGTGAACTTTTACAAATGAGCAATTTGGAGTTCTTGAGTTCTCTTCATTTCCCCAAATGTTCTGTAAACTTTGTGTACATGCAGAGGCTTCAGTGAGTAGGATGTGTTTGTGTGGTTTGTTTGTGTGTGTGTGTGTGTGTGTGTGTGTGTGTGTGTGTGTGTGTGTGTGTGTGAAAATACAGGGCATAGTTCAAATTAGAGGTTGACAAGTCTGGGTGCTTTAGGAAGTCAACAAATAATACTTCCCTTTTCCCTACTAAATGTCAGAAATAATTGAGAGATAGACATAGAGACATGAAAAGGGAGGTCAAAATATCACAAATATCACTTTCATTACTGAGAAGCTATTTGTGTTTTGTTTTATCTCATTTTGTTTTGGGTCACATGTGTTTCATTCTTCTTTTTATGCCTTCTTTTGAATCAATTGAGGGTTCTTCATGATTCCATTATATTTCTCCTACTGGCTTATTAATATTTTTGTGTGTATTTTTTTTAGTAGATTTAAGTGGTTGCTTTAGGACAGAGGACAGAGCCCGAATCAATGCCACTGCCTGTTTTTATAAATAAAGTTTTATTGGCATAAGCCACACCCACTTATTTATGTCAATGGCTGCATTTCTTTCTTTCTTTCTTTCTTTCTTTCTTCCTTTCTTTGAAACAGATCCATTATTTAGTCAGGTTCTTTGTAAGAAATTTAGAACACCACTTTGTGAGGATAAAGCCCATTTGTTAGAGCAAACACAGAGCTGAGGTAGCCCTGAAGTTGAGGAACAGCTTTGATTTGGGGCAGAATTTGAGAGTCCACAGCTTTCTGATGAACCTTGAGCTGCTCTATAATCTTGATTTTATTTCTCAAAGATCTCACCCTCCTGGGCTTATGCAGCTGCTTCTTCTTGAAATAAGCATCAATGAGATGTTTGGGGATCAGTGATTTTCAAAGCACTGATATCCATTTTGGAGGAGGTGGTGATGACACATTTCTGGTGTGTCCTACACAAAGGAACTCTATAAAAGGACAGAGGTCCAGTCCCAAGTAGCAAGCCACTGCTCAGCTGCTTCAGGAACAATGCCCTCTTGCCTCTGTGTCCCTGGTGGGGATGATCAGAATGGTCCCGGGAGTGAAGCTGGCCGCAGTTTTCTCACACGCTCACTGAAGGGTTTCTTGCCCTGGCCCAACAGCTTTCCAGGCACGTGTTCAGGGGGATAACATCTAGGCATTTTGCAAAGGTTAACCACTTGGGTGCCACCATTCTTGTTGCCACCAACTGGTTTTGTAACAGGAGCAATAACTTTCCCCTTTTTCTTTTCTTTTCTTTTCAATCGTGGATTTAGCTGCTGAGTACTTCCTCTTGTACGTGGCTTTTGGGAATACATAGCCGACCAGGAATATCTGCCAATTCCTCTGCGTAGTTTGGGGTTTCAGCTGCATTGGGGCTTCCCCTTCTTAGGTATCTTGGCCTTGAGATCACCCTTCTTAACTTTGCCCCTAGCATCAGCCATCTTGGCTTCAGGTTTGTCCTCCTTAGGATCCAGCTTCTCCGTGTTTTCACCCACCATCTTGCAAGGTAAGTGCCGGAAGCCAGTTCCAGCATGTCATAATTGTAAGAGTTTCATCAAAAGGTTGATGGAACTTGGGGACTCAACAAGGGCTGAGTCACATATGTTATCGCCTGTTGGGAATGGCTAAAGGCATTTCCCCAAACCTGAAAAAGATGATTGTTTGCTGCCAGACAGCTCAGGGCATCTTAATCTACATGTTATTGTCACCTCCTGGCCAAACACCTGAACAGCCGGAGGTAACTCTTCCAATCTGACACAAAACCCTACCCTTTGATGTATATATCTCTACCTTGCCTTAGGACAATTTGTGTTAATAAAAAGCAAGGGGTCCTGAGATGAGGAGAACTTGGTTTCTTCAGCCAAGCTCCTCTGCCCCCCCATATGCCTTTCAAAATTATGTTTCGTCTCTGGACTCTTTATTAATTTACATACAGTCCCTTCTCCAGATTTCAGAACCCTTCTAGATGCCGGATCAAGACCCACCGGCGTTAGGTAGGAAAGAGCTCAATGGCTGCGTTTACACTATAACAGCAGAATTGAATCCTTATGACAGAAACCATATGGCCTGCAAAAACAAAAGTATTTCTATCTGGAGACTGATGAAAAATTGATCCCCTCCCTGCTTCAGAGCTCATAATATATACCTGCATCCATCACAGTCCCTCATGATTGTGGACTTGTCCATGGATCGTTTCATTTCTGTCACTTATTGCTTTATATATTTCGAATCCATGTAATTGGGTATACCACAGATTTAAACGTGTGACTATTTCACTTCATATTGATTCCCTTATCATTATAAGATGTCTCTATTTTATAAAATGTCTCTATTTTATCTTCAATAATTGCTTCTTTCCTCTACTTCCTTATTTTCTGACACAAGTATAAGCTACTCATAACTTCATTTGGTTAATTCTTGCATAATGTATCTATACCCATCTTTTTTACTCTTAAATGTTCTGTCTTCACATTTAAAGTGCATGTTTTTGTTAACAGCATGTTGTAAAGTTTTGTTTTTAATCAGTTTGACAAGCTTATTATTTTGCTTACCATACTTATATTTAATGTAATTACTGTTGTACTAGAGCTTGTGTCTACCATCTTGCTATGGATTTTTGTTGTTGTTTTTATTTCTATTTAGGCCATCTGCTTTATTTTTTTTAATTTTACTTATTTTTTTAAATTGTATATTTATTGTTGAAAGCATTACAAATGCCCCCTTTCTTTCCACTTGACCACCTTCACCTCCTACCTTCCCTCTCCCCAGGCCTTCACCACACTATTGTCTGTGTCCATGGGCTATGCTTACGGGTATCTTACCTTATAATAGACAAATATGCAAATTGACCGCACCTTCGCTACGCCCAAGCCACACCCACCAACCAAGCCACGCCCGCCAACCACGCCCACCAGGAAACCGTTGCAGGGACGTTGGGGTGTGGCGGAGCCCAAGGCCGGGAAAGCCTCGGGCGGAGGCTTTCCCGGCCTTGGGCACCAGCGGGGAGCCTGCACCGATCGCAGGAAACCACTGGGGGTCGGCTCCTGCGATCCTTAGCAGGGATGTTGGGTGCGGCCAAGCCCAAGGCCACCGCCCGGGGCCAAGCCCCGACCCTGAAAGAAGGCAGAAGGCGGTGGCCACAGCCAAGGCCTGGGTCCCCGGTGCCGGCAGAAAACTGGTGCAGGCAGCCAGGTGAATGAAGGTCTATTGCACGAATCTTCGTGCAAACGGGCTACTAGTATGCATATAAATTCTCTGGTTAATCTCTCCCCACCCACCCCCAACTTCCCTATGAGATATGTCAGCCTGTTCTATGCTTTCGTGTCTCTGGATCTATTTTGCTCATTATTTCATTAGAATCCACATATGAGTGAGATCATGTGATACTTGTCTTTCTCTGACTGGCTTCCCTAATGCTCTCCAGGACCCTCAATGCTGTCTCAATGCTTTCCAAAACTACACAGCTCAATCGTTATCTGAGTCTCTGCCAAGAGCTTCTCCAGACGAAAAAGGTCCCCACCGGGTGTAGCCAGCGACCCCTCTGCAGAGTCAGAAATGGAGGAGCAGCATTGCACTCCCCAGGCTGGTGCTCCAATAATAGGGGTGCTCAACCCTGGAAAGGGTGTCTGTGTCCCTAGCAGACTCCCTTCTCTACCAGGAACACTGAATCCCACTGGTTTTCACCACTTGATGCTCTAAGGGCTCCTCTTCCCATCTCTGTTGCTCTGGGTTGGGGATTCCTGCAAGGGGTTGAGACCCCATGCTCCTGGGGGGGAGGGACTTTTGCACCCTTTGGCTTTTCTGCCACTGCACGTGAGGGTGGGGGCCTGCCCTTCCCACGTTTCCACCCTTTTTATAAGTCTCTGTGTGGCTTTTCCTATAAATCCTTGGTTCTAACATTTCAATTCAGCTAGCCTTCAGTTGGCTATTCAGGTTGATTGCTCTATAATTTAGCTGTAAATCCGGTTTGGCAACTCTGCAGTCCTCTTGGAAGGTCTCTTTCCTATTCCTTTTTAATTACCACAAATCTTGAAATGTTTTTTCCCACTTATCACTACTTTCAAATTATATCAGTAATTTTATGAGATTAATTAAAGCTAGTTTTTAGTAAATTAATTAAAAAGTGTGCACACGTGTCTATCCCATACGTATTCTAAATGTTTCTATCTCATAAATTTAAAAATCTTTTAATAACTCAATTTTAATACAGTTGGTTTTCTTCATAGTCATTTTTTTTTAATTTGTTGTATTTAAAAAAAACTATTTGGAGAAGGAGTCCCTGGACTTCAGCAGCTACAAAATGGGGATCCATGACACAAAATGAATGCCTGCACTAAAGAGACTGGGGGTGGGCAGCAGAGGGCCTAGGGCGGGGTCATTTCTGCCAGAGGAGGACACTAGGCCTGGAGGGGTGAAAACTCAGCACTCCTGCCTGTGACCCTTGGCTCCGCCGAGTCAGGGTGCCTCTGACCCGGGCCTGGCAGCTTCTGAGACTTTTTCCTGAGCATTCTTATAAAACAGCAAGCGCATTGCCACATGTGCCTGGAATGTGATTTCCAGGCCAAGTGTCAGCTTTTCCATGCTGAGGCACCTTCAGGTTTTGGCCCAAGTTCTCCTGCTGTCAAGGCCCAGCCCTTTCAATACCTCGACCACCTGCCAGAGAGAATGGACTCATGGAATTTGGGCCACCACGTCTGAGTCTCACTGTCAGCCACAGGCTTCCACCTGCAGCCTCGGAGTCCCGGACTGGAAGGTGCCTGAGGGGACCACTAGCGCTGTCCTTCCCTGTGGGCCAGGAACCTTAAAAATCAGGCCAGTTTCCTCCTCTCTGACCTAAGAAGCCATTTTCTTTTCAGAGACTGAGTCTGAGTTCTAATCTTATCTAGAAATATTAGTTTCTCTTGAGGTATTTCTCTCTCTCTCTCTCTCTCTCTCTCTCTCTCTCTCTCTCTTTCTCTCTCTCTGTTTTGTTTTGTTATTGTAATCAAACAGCACAGGAGAAATGGTTATACAATGGGAAGATATTATTACAAATGGGAGCCCTTGCCGTAACTTCCTTAAATAAACAGGTTGCTAATGTTTCTGGACAGTAGTCGAGCTACAATTGAGAGGCTGCTGAGACATTTTCTGTCTAAGAGAATCTATCTCCTTCTATACTACTCTGTCTCCAGAAGAAAATTAAACTCCATTACAACCTTGGCTTGAGGAAATAGTCCCACTACCCCTTGCTAGAGATGATGGCCTAAATGTTGTGTGCCGCGGGGATGAGAAAAGCTGCCTGCTGCAGAAAATTTGCTTCCTTCAGCTACACAGCTGGGACCCGAAATTATATATAATGGACAGACAGATATACACTGAGTGGCCAGATTATTGTGATCTCTGAATGCATAATAATCTGGCCACTCAGTGTATAGCCTATATAATAAAAGGCTAATATGCAAATTGTCCCCTCAACCAGGAGTTCGACCAGCAGGCAGGCCGGCCAACTGTCCATGTCCCCTCCCCCTGGCCAAGCTGGCCGGACCCCACCCATGCATGAATTCATGCACTGGGCCTCTAATATATATATACACTGAGTGGCCAGATTATTGTGTATTCAGAGATAATAATCTGGCCACTCAGTGAATATAATGGATATATATGGAGACACATACATAACATTATTTCAGTTAGTAACCTCTTTATGTTAACTATTGATCCCACCTTTTTAAATTACAGGTCCATCAATTACATATACTGAGAGAGAAGAATGGTATTATTAAATCTAGTACACAGGCTGAGAAATCCACAGCAGGTGAGAAAAAGAGGAACAAAACAGAAGTCTGCAAGAAATCAGGCACATTTTAGGGCGTGGATGACGGGGAGGAGCTGGTAGAGGTGACCATCTGGGTCTTCCAATGGTGTTGGACACAGACGGGGAAATCATTAAGTGTTCATTAAATGAACTGCTAGAAAGTGGGAGAATAAGACCATTGTTTTGTTTGCCATTTGAATGCCCTTAATCCCATCTAAGCTCCAAATGAGGAGTGCCAGCTCTTAGCTAAAACTCAACAGGATCCCTAAAATCAGTTATTTCAAAGCTTTCCTGATCTTTGTGTAAATAAGGGATTATCTTAATAGTTAACTGACTCAACAAGGGCTCTATGTTTTTAACTGTCAGGCCCAAGAAGTACAGTTGGAAAGTGAGAAGGGGTAAGAATAAAATTTAAAATTAGGAAGGGGAGGGCATGAAGGAAATGAAGTAGCATTTTTTTCATAATAAATGAAGCATCATTTCCATTGCAGACAGACTTGTAAATTGTAAGGCGGTTAGGACATTATTTTTCTTACTATTTGTTTAGGGTTTACTGCCTCTAAGAATTAATATCTCTCCATCAGAGGTGAACTTGTGTAGTTTCAGCATGGCAAGTATAGATCTTTAAAATACTGTGTGGGATATATGCTAGAGATGAATGAATGGAGAAAAAATATCAAGAACAGCATAAATTGATAGAATTTCTGCGGAGA
This sequence comes from Cnephaeus nilssonii, assembly GCF_951640355.1. Classification (NCBI taxonomy): domain Eukaryota; kingdom Metazoa; phylum Chordata; class Mammalia; order Chiroptera; family Vespertilionidae; genus Cnephaeus; species Cnephaeus nilssonii. Next base: position 9,822,313 of record NC_137089.1, on the reverse strand, counting down.
CCCTCTATAATATTAGACTTGATGGGCTTTTATTCATCCCAGATTAAACGCAGAATTTAAATATGAAGACTTATCTTTTTATTTTAGTGTTATTAGATTTAAATGAAGTTTCAGGTTTTTCCCCATAAACTAATCTTATCTTTGGCTTTTACCATCCCAATATGTTTTGGCAGAATATGTAAGTTGATACAATATAAAGTGGATTTAATCAAACCTTATATTTTGGATATGTGCACCAAATGTTTAAATACTCACACAATAAGCAAATCCAGATCGATTTTTCACATGCTATGGATATCTTATACCATAAAGAGTGTAAAAGAGAAAATAATTTTAAATGAACTTAATTACTTTATTTTGTATTTTTTATTGTGATGAAAAACATATACATATCTTTTTTTTCAATTATAGTTCACATTCAATATTATTCTGTATGAGTTTCAGGTGTATAACATAGTGGTTAGACAATCATATACTTTACAGAGTGGTCCTCCTGATATTTCAAATAACCCCCTGGCCCGTACATAGCTATTATAATATTATATTTTCCCTTCATTGACCTCTCCCCAGCCACTCCCACTCCCCAGCACATGCCCTCACCCCCCTAGTGTCTGTGTCCATTGAACTTAATTATATTTTAATGAGTCCACATTCTTACCTAGATGGGTTTATCAAAATCATATGCCCCGCAAAAAAAGAAGTGTAGTTTTAGTTCATATGTGTCAAAAATCTACAAAATCAAACCAGATTATCACTTGGACAACTGAATGATTATTTAGTTGGTCTAAGTTGATGGAGCTAAACTTTATACTTTCTAACTCTAAATTCCCTTTTGCTCATTAGGATAATCTCTAGTGAAGATCTAAATAAACAATACAAAGGTGCAGTAGAAATGTCCCTTCATTACCAGCTCTTGGATACTTTTTGTTGAGAGCTAGACAGAAGTGGTGCCCCTCAAACTTTTGGGGCTGCGCGCAATGAGAAATTTAGGGTTTTAGTTTTCCATGTCCTGATAGTTCTGAAAATGAAAATACTTTCTCTTTCCATAAATAAATTCTAGCTTCTGTTTTTTGAAAAGAAAAACAGAATGTGTTTGCTGCGGTATATGCACAAAGCCAGGGATGACCTGTGAGTCAGCCATTTGACAATCATTCCTCATTTGTCCTCATGGTGACCCATTTGTAAGTTACTGTTACAGGCGTAAAGAAGAAGGAAGGTCCACACCAATTTTCCTTATCCAATTCTTTACCGTTTGAAAGGCTTTCATACAAATAAAAATTTGAGTTTTTTATTTTGGAATGTGGAGAAATTCCAGTTATTACTAGATATTGCAAAGAAACTGAATCCAAATGTCATTGGTATCTTTAATGCAGAGGTCTTAGAAAAAGCAAGCATAATTTTGTCATCTACTAGGCATCTGGCTCAGTTATTCAGGGTACACTTTTGGGTAAAATGTGGAATGTAGTGGGAAATTCTATAAGCTATCTGAGTGCCATAACTTTATTATCTATATAAAGGCAAGAAAATGGAAAGAGGAACCGTGTCTGGGGTTCCACATCACCACTTATATTTATGATGCTTGAATAAGTAATTACAATTTTGGGGAATATTTTGGGGAGTATTTTTGTAAAATGAAAGTATTGTGCTAGAATAACATTGAAGTCCATCATATCTAAACCACTATTATTGTTTATTTGGTTTCGTTTAATTTTTTTAGCCTCCTTGATGTGTTTGGAAGACTTAAGGACAAAAAAGCCTTTTCTGTACAGCCTGAACACCTTTACACTAACTCCTGTGTATGATTTCACATCGTTTGAAAACATTTTGTAAGGCGGAATGTACTAAAAACAGACCTGGATGAGGAATTTCTGATGGCTCACATCAGGCCCTCCAAGTACTACATTGACAAGAGCTAAATATAAAAAGATAATAGTATTGATGTCATCAAAACAATAGTAACAAAAAACACATGGAGTTTTACAAGTCTTTAGTAACAAAAATGTTAAAAAGCCACATCTTGGGGCAATTATGCCATGAAAGTGTTTCTTGGGACCTGCATGATGGTACTTTTTTCTTTTATCTTCAATTTTTTTCTCCTGTGTTTTCTTTTTGTCTCTCTCTTCCTATCAGCTTTCTTTTTTCTTTTTTTTTCCGTCTTGGAATGGAAAAACTAGTCCTTGTGATGATGAAGATGACGATGCTGATGCTGCTGCTGATGGTCTTGGAATGGAAAAACCAGTCCATTGTGATGATGATGATGATTGATGATGATGATGATGATGATGATGATGGTAGTCTTGGAATGGAAAAACTAGTCCATTGTGATGATGATGATGACGATGAAGATGATGATGATTTATAGTACTTTTGGATTCATATGTTTCTTACCCTTAATTTAAAGATAGAATAGTCTACCTTTTCTCTTTTATAAAACTGAAATCTCGTTTCTCTTTACATATGTGGTCCTTGATGGCTCCTGCGTATGTTCTCCACAGTGGTATTTGGTCACTCCACTTGCGTTGCTTTGCCCTACCACATCTCCTGAAACAGTCAGCCTTCACTATGGAAACAAATGAGTAGTAATGAAGGTTCTTTTTTGGCTTCAAAGCTGTTCCAAACAATCAGACTGTAGTATCTTGTTTCCCTCGGAATTTAAGGAAAATGAAACAGACTACATTATTGTTACCCTAAGCATCTTGGAACTTTAAGCATGTCGTGATTCTGTTATTTATGCCTGACAAAAGGCTAATACATAACCAATTTCACTGGAAAATTCAGTATTTTAGCAAAACAGATTCATCTAAATGTGGCCTAAAACTACAAAGGATCTGAAAAACAGCCCCTTTTAGTTGAGAAATACAGATGCCTTTGCTTTTTCATTGGCAAGGGCAATAGTTTTTGCCATCAGACATTTTATTTTCAAGAAACAGCTGTCCAGTTTGGACCTGTCATTTCTGTGACTGTGATTAGTAAGAGATATTAGGAACAGCAAAGTGACTCAAAGAAGTGGAACCTACCAAGGCTTAGGAAGCCCATAACCCAACTGTAAGTATTTTTTTGAGGAAAAAAATACTTCATGGAAACTAAGATAATAATTTTCATTTGGTGAGTGGCTGTCTTTACATTCTTCATTTCTGAATAAAAGCCTATTACAATTAGTAACTATTTTTAAACATAACCATTGATTGCCATGTGCCTTAACTCCTTGCCATTCCTAGAATTTAGAACAAATGTGAAGCAAGCAATGGCCTTCATGGCTTTTAGATCATAATGATAATCCTTTCGTTTAACATGATGAGATAAATGCGGCACAGTTTAACAGAGAAATGTGTATGATTCTGTATGTAAAAAAAAAGTCCACTGAATGAGACAGATGAGATCATTATTGATTGTAACTCAACAGTTAGAGCTGAGACTACGGTATCGACCTAGTTCTTTATTCCTTTAAACCTAAAGAATGTATAGCCTAAGTTTGAAAATCAAGAGTTCAGCCCAGCTGGCATGGCTCAGTGGTTGAGCATTAACCTATGAACCAGGAGGTCATGGTTTGATTCCTGGTCGGGACACGTGTCCAAGTTGTGGGCTCAATTCTCAGTGGGGATGGAAGGTGTGCAGGAGGCAGCCAATCAATGATTCTCTCTCATCATTGATGTTTCTATTTCTCTCTCCCTCCCCCTTCCTCTCTGAAATCAATACAAATATTTTTTTAAAAAGAGTTAAGCCTTCTGTCATTTAAAAGTCATCACTTTCTGTGCTTTTTTTCTCAGGTAACCAGACAGCTTTCTTAGGGCTTTTTGTTCTAAATATATATATTTTTACTTTTTATTGAATTTATTGAGGTGACATTGGTTAATAAAATTAATAGGCTTCAAGTGTATACTACTATATTACATCATCTGTATATTGTTTTGTGTATTCACCACCCATTCATTAGTTAATTCTGTTCATTAGATTCTGTTCATTACCTCCCCCACCCCTCTTTCCCTTTGGTAATCACCACACTGTTGTCTTTGTCTATGAGTTGGTTTGGTTTTTTTTGTTTTTGTTTTTGTTTTTGTTTTTGTTTTGCTTAATCCCTTCGCCTTTTCCACCCATCCCCAAACCCCCTCCCCTCTAACAGCTGTCAATTTGTTCTCTGTATCTATGAGTCTGTTTCTATTTCATTAGTTTATTCTATTCATTAGATTCCTCATATACATGAAATCATAGGGTATTTATCTTCCTGTGATTGGCTTATTTCACTTAGCATAATATTCTCCAGGTCCATCCATGCTGTTGCAAAATGCAATATTTCCTTCTTTTTCACAACCAAGTTTCCAAAATTTATAAAGAACTTACAAAACTCAACAGCAAAAATAAAGTAAAATAAACAACCCAATTAAAAATGGGCAAAGGACCTGAATAGACATTTCTCCAAAAGGGACATACAACAGAAGGCCAATAGACATATGAAAAGATGCTCAACGTCACTAGTCATCAGCGACATGCACATTAAAACCACAATAAGCTATCACCACACACCTGTCAGAATGGCTACCAAGGATAAATCAACAAAACAGCAAGTGCTGGTGCGGCTGTGGATGAAAGAGAACCTTCCTGCACTGTTGGTGGGAATGCAGATTGGTGCAGTCACTGTGGAAAACACTATGGAGCTGCCTTAAAAAATTAAAAAATGGAACTGCCTTATGATCCTGTGATTCCACTTCTGGAAATATAGCCAAAGAAACTGAAAACACTAATTCCAAAGAACATATGCACCCCTATGTTCACTGCAGCCTTATTTACAATAGCCAAGATTTGAAAGCAGCCAAGTGTCCATCAGTAGAGGTGTGGAGAAAAAAGCTGCAGTACTTTGTTTTAACAAAAGGAGAGATGTGTGAATGACAATAAAGTTTCAGACATCAGGATTCGGGTTATTTTTTACCATTAAATTATTTTTACTCCTCTTTGATCAGTGGTGTGAATATTCAAAAAAATTAATTAAGCGGCCAACGGTAGGAATAATGAAGACCAGGTTCCAGAAGAATTATCATCCCCGGATGCTTAAAAATCACAATAATGAAGATAACTGAATTACCATGTTTATTAAAGTCCTCACAAGTCTTTGATGGCTTACCAAAAGCAGTGCATGTTACTACATCATTACTAATAAAATTTCTTACTTTCATAATTAATGAACCAATTGATTCATATAATTATTGCAGAAGAATGTCTTATAGAAAGTTAGAAAACATAGATCCATAATAAAAATAAAACACAAGGCATGTATATGCTTACAGATATTTTTATGAATATCATCTGTATGTGCATATATATATATGCACATATGTGTATTAAAATACTTGTGTATTTTTAATTCAACATCAGATAACATTACACATGCTATATTGTAATCTACTTTTTTATTTACCAATCTCTGCCTTTCCATAACAGCAAATTTTTACTTAATCTAATTCCTAATCTAGTTTAAAGTTTGCCCAGTTGTGCTAAAATGTCCCTAAGAGGTGAGTGGTTCAGGCCAGTTCCAATCCAGGATAACACGTTGCATCTGGTTGTTCTGTCCCTTCCGTCTCTTCTCATCCAGCACCTGACCCCACCCACTGTGTTTTACGACACTAACTTAGAAATGTTTACCAGCAGCTAAAGGCTTAAAGGATTCAAGTTAAACATTTCTGGCTTGAAGACATCACAGAGGATGCATTGTGTCACAACAGACACACATAGTATCTGGTTGCCTGATAAGAATGTTGAATTTTGTTTTAAGTGGAGGAGGTTTGTGGATAATAAAAATGGTTTTGCACTGGGAAAAAAAAAATGATAACAGTAAACCAAAAGGAAAAATGGAAAGATGTGAAAGCTAAATTTAGTGCCTGAGATAGAAAAGAGAGTAGTTGGAAGATTAAGGACCCAAAGGGGGAGGGGCAGCTCAAGAAAAGCGCTTCCATTTTTCTGATGCCTCTGCTAGCAGCGATGTGGCAGACATCAAACAGCAGAACACTCTCTGGAAGAGTGCTCCCCAAAGATGAAATAAGGAGTCTAAGAGGGATTAGGGAGGCAACGGCTGTCCAAGCCTGTCTACACGATTAATAAAAGATCACTGACTTCTTTAAATATAAATTTTCTTTGATAGTAAGAATCTAGGATTGGGTTCAAATGGAAAATACTTGCCATGCAAACCTGGGAGAGAGTGCCCTCAGTGATAGAGAAGCCAAAGTAAGGTCTCCTCTTTTACATTCATGCATTTGTTCTGCCGGGCAAAAATTACGTTCTTTGAAATACCAGATAAGTTCAGAGAAGGTTATAAAAGACTAGAGGCCCAATGCACAACATTTGTGCACAGGGTTGGGGGATCCCTCAGCCCGGCCTGTGCCTTTTCGCAGTCTGGGACTTCTTGGGGGATGTCCACCTGCCAGCTTAGGCCTGCTCCCCACGCTGCTAAGCCAGAAGCAGGGCTCACTGCTCCTTAGCACTGCCTTGGAGGTGGAAGAAGCTCCGGCCACCACGGCTGTGCTCGGCAGCCATGAGCCCAGCTTCTGGCTGAGTGGAGCTCCCCCTGTGAGAGTGCACTGACCACCAGGGGGCAGCTCTTGCATTGAGCGTCTGCCCCCTGGTGGTGAGTGTGCATCATAGTGACTGGTCATTCCACCGTTCGGTCAATTTGCATATTAGGGTTTTACTATATAGGATGGTTCTATCATTCCTTTTCCAACCTGCAAGATGCAGGAAAGCTGCAGTTTCCGCAGTTTCCCCTGCCGGCCACGAGGGGACTTTTGTGTGTAGGACAATGAGCCACATGTGGTCTGACCAAGCTGGGGCGGCCATCTCCACTCAGACATTTTGTCTACATGGACCTCACCTACTGACATGGTGAGTAGGAATAGATCCAGGATACCAAGAAGAAAGAATGCTGCTGCTTGGTCTAAAAGGAAAAGTAAGATAGTATCTACAGAGAGGAGGAGACAAGAAAAGATGAGCTAGCTGGGGGCTCTCCACTGTCTTGGGAAGAGCACCAAAAGCCTTGCACAGCTGCAAGGCCCATTAGCCATTTCGAATGGCTCCATAATCCATGTGCCAGAGACATCCCCCCTTGATGGAAAAGAGGGCAACATCCCCGGAGGCTCAGCGATAGATGTCTCATATCAGAGACCGGGAATAAGAAGTGGAATGCGCATCTAATTGGGTTAAACAGGAAATTGTCACCGGTGACAAACTACCTACCGATTGGTATCTTCTCCATTGACTTCCTATGATGCTCGTTCAAAGATTTTGGCTTAACAGGGTTTTACTGAATGATGTAGGAAGTAAGCAAGGCAATGGAGACGCATGGGGGAGTGGCAGAGATCCTGAGAAGATGAGGAACTTAATGTGTACAAAAAGAAAGAGTGTGGTGTAATCAAAGGCAAAGAGGAGAAAGGTTGCAAGCAGTTGGGAGAGAAAGGATAGGTGAGGGGTGATAACACATCATCCTGGATGACAGCAGTGTTATGTAAACATTGTAGAATAGTTTTAATGATCATTATTATCCTCAACAGTTTATTATTCTTAGCAATGTCGCCACAATATTTTTTTTCAAGAAAGCTATAACTCCATCTCACTGATGAGCACTTTGAGGATCAGAGAGGTTCAGCAACTTGTCCAAATGTATAGACAGCTAATGAATGACATCTGGGTCAATGACAACCTCTCTGACCCCAAAGTCTATAGACTTAACCACTTGGTTATATTATCAGTAAAAACACAAGCGTCGAAGCCTCAATGATAATTGTATATCATTGTACACACACACACACACACACACACACACACACACACACACACACAGGCTGGGAGGTTGACCTCTTCCCGCTATTCCCCTAAAAGTTTTATAGCTGTGTGACCTTGAACACGTCACTTCACCTCTCTGGGTTTCAATCTGTTGTTTTTTTCAGGGAAACAGACTTACTGATTGTGAAGTTCTTTCAAGTATTCTTGTTATAGCCAAGCCAAGGAGTTTAAACAGTGAGCTGTTTACATTTCACAGAAAGGGGATAGGGGACCAGATCCCGAACAGAGCTATGACAAACTATCTGAAAGAGTTATTTAACAGTTGAGTATAAACATGAAGAGGTAGCTGCCATAGTGAGGGAGATGAGAAAATTACAGAATTCCACTCATATTCTCTTAAAGGGCCATAATTCATTTAGCTAATGAGTGGAGACAAAGACAGCTTTTCCTTGTAGCACCTGTTGTATACTTGGATCCTCTCCCCGATTCCCCCAACTCAGACTACAAAAGCTTTGAAGGTGCTGAGGTACTGTGAATCTCTGAGAAACGTTTCATGATGAAACTTTGGCCTCTAGCCACCTGGGTGAGAAGAGCCAAGCTGGCAGTGGTATTACCTATTGACAGCCAGGATAAGCTCTCAGGCTGAGGGGGGGGCCACAGGTAGAGTGAAGAAGAAAGGGAAAGTAGGGGATACAAAGGTAGATTCCTGGGAGCTGAGAACAAATATGTCAAGGCCAGGAGCCAGGTGTATCACTTCCACCTGTCGGGGAATGGCAGGGAGACAGGGACACAGCATGGCGGGCATCCTCCCAGCTGCACCTTCTGAGCCAAACTCGACTTGCGTTTCACAGAAACAACCCTGAACACAGTCCAGGGAAATGAAAAGCCTGAACAAACAGGTTTGTTTGTGGCTGTCTGTGTCACTCCGCCTTTGTCTTCACTATAATTAGTTCTTCATGGCCTCTTCATGCCTCTAACTAAATGGACTGGCATATGAGCATCCACAGCCAAGAGTGTGGTCCAATAAATTTGAAGAACTGCTTGATCCCCTGCAACACCACCTTGTGTTAATGAATATGCACCTCTGAGACAAAACTTTTCAAAACATTTGCAGGAGTTATGCCCAGGGAGAAAAAAAATAAACTACAAATGGATGGGAGAGAAATTTGAGTTTAAGTTCAAGACAACAAGTATAATGAGATAAAAATTTAATTATTAAGGAGGTATGAGAAGTAGTGGGTATTTAGGGTATAATGCCACCAATGGGTCAGTTGTTGGTTATTATTAGTCAAGAACTTCCAAGTTGAACAACTGATAGTACATTGAACAAGTTGCCCTTATAAGTTTACAAAGGTCAGGTAGCAAACTGGCCATTTCCCAGGATAATGAAGACTCTTGGGAAAATATTCAACTAATATTTATTGAATCCTTACCTAGAACACGGTTCTCTGAGAGAAGCTATGAGGCAATACAAAATAGAAAAAAAAGGCTTGTCCTTACAATCAAGAGACTTAAAATGATTAGAGACTATGTTTGCTTTCCCTAAAGCATTCACGTGCTTTTTATTTGCTTTTTATTTATAGGCATTTGTAGAAATCAGGCAATTATTTGTTTGGCTTTGACCTCCAGGAACATTTGAATTCACATTTGATAAATATTTTAGATCTAGTGGCCTGCAAGGTCTCTGTTTTAATATCTCCACCTTTACCCCCAGATCTTGATTCCCTACTTTGTCAATGATTTTCCTGAATCTATGCATGTGCAACAATGAGAATGGGAAAATAGTTATGAATAAGAAGGGCTGAGACATGTCCTTAAAGGTAGAAAGATATAAGTGCCATAAAAGAGGTCCATGTTGAAGAGGAGGAGGTAGAACTATAGATGCAGAAGATACCAGTTTCATCTGGTTAGAGCCAGGGATGTCTTATAGCAGAGATGACTTTTAGACTAGTAATTGCAAATTCAGAAACCTAAAGGAGCCTAGCAAGCAATGTAAATAAAATAAGTGGGCCGGGTAGAGATTGGTGAATAGTAGAGCTCAGGGATGGTCTAAGGGTAATGGTCACTCTGCAGCTCCAGCCTTTATGGCACAAATGGCCTATATATAAAACTAGTCGCCCGGTGCACAAAATCTGTGCACATTAAAAGGGGATTAATTAGAGGAAATATTTTAATATTGCTATTTGCCCTTTCTCTATAATAGAAGTGTCAGAGATGAAAGAAAATTAGTAAACTGTATATGAAAATCTCCCTCCTGTCAGAGTCTGGGGCATGCTGCGGGACCTAGAGTCAAGTCCTCGCCCACCACCTGCATGCGCTTCAAAATCGCAGGAGACCCAGACCTGGCCAGCCCCACCCTCATTGGGTGAGACCCACACCTGGCCGGCCCCACCCCCATCAAGCCCCTCCAGGTGGGGGGCACAGTCTCAGGTCCCCCAGCACTGGGGCGGCGGTGGGGGGGGGGGCGGAGCACAGCGTGAGGTCCCCTGTCAAGCCCCTTGTATAGTCTCTTGTACATTCCATCACCAAGGTATCACTCTGATAGAACATCTCACGCAGAATGACAGCATTGGTCACACTGAATGAGTGGATGTCACTGACCATCAGAATTTGACCATCGGGCTTTAGTATTTTAATCAAGATTGATATGGTGGTGAGCCAGAAATGTATTAAGTCATAATCAGGCAATTTCTTTTTTTTTAATTAAATTTATTGGGGTAACATCTATAATAATAAAAGCATAATATGCTAATTAGACCAGATGACCTTCTTGAGGAAGCCAGGGAAGCCTGGATCCCAGGGCTGTGAGGGAAGCCTGGGTCCCAGGTGCCAGAGAGAAGTTGGCGCTGGCAGCCGGAGGAAGGAAGGCCTACTCTTGCATGAATTTTGTGCATCAAGGCCTCTAGTTGATTAATAAGATTATGTATGTTTCAAGCATACATTTCCATGATACATGATCTGTCCATTGCATTGTGTGCCCACCACCCACATTCTAATAAAAAAAAAGTATCCAAAATTAGATGGAAGAACAAAGAAAAGAAAGCAAAGGAGCCCTAAAACAATATTGTTGGCTTTCAAATACACCCTAGGTTAAATCAAACCAACAACTGAGATATAGGAAGAAAATTCCATTTGGCAGGCTGGTCAGGGCCTGCAATGTTGCTTTTATCAAATGAGCAATAAATAAGCTTGGTCTCCAGTTTCTTCAGAGCTTCACTCTCCGAAGTTTCAGATCTGACTGCTTCACTACACCAGCGAAACAGAATCTTTTTGATGGCTTTCAAGTCTACCATTGTACTCAAATGTGCACTGTACAATTCAGGCAATTGTTTAACAGAAACCATGAACAGGGTCAGCAAACCTGGCTCAGCTGTGGGGCTACTGAAAGAGTCCAGGTTTATAGATTTTAAAAATCTAAAATAAACCATGATTGGATTTCAAGGGTTTAAATGAACTCCACAATGCAGCGATCCGATAAAACCACCTTACGAAAGAAAAACAACAGAGGAATCAGAATCCTCTAGTGATAACTGAAGTCATTTTGTGCCAGAAAGAATGATCCATTGAAATTATTAGAATCTAATCAGGACCAAAATTTGCATGCCAATGGGCTCAAATCTACCACTCCCTTCTGTAAAATTAAAATTTTCTGTCTCTCTTTTTTTTTTGGGGGGGGGGGTGTGGAGAAGAGGTATTTTATTTTTGAGACTATTACAGATGTCCTCCATTTCCTCCCCTTTGCCCACCTCCACCCATCCCCCTGGCACCTCTCCCCTGGCCACCGGGCCATCACCACACTGTTGTCTGCATCCATGGGCTATGCATATATGCATACATGTTCTTTGGCTACTCTCTTTGCCTTCCTTTATCCAGTTTCCTCAATCCCATTTCCCTTTGACCTTTGCAGTCTGTCTTCTAAAGAGAGCATTGGGTCACCAACAGAATAATAATAACAATTGTCCTTTATTTCCTGCCTTGCTCCCAACTCTCACCCCCTCCCCATGTTATTTTCATAAACAGACTCCTGTGTTGTGAGAAGGAAAGGTGGGAAGGTTGTGAGAAAGCATTCCAACGGAGGAGAAATTTGCCTGAACCTGATCATTTAAATTTTTGGCTTATTTTTGTAAACGAAATGCAGGTTCCACTATCTGCTGGAAGGAAAGTCAAACTCTTTAAGATAGGTGCTATTGCAAAAAGAAAGAGGTTTTTAGAATTTTGTTGTTGTTATTGATTGATGAGAGAGAGAAAGAGAGAGAGAGAGAGAGAGAGAGAGAGAGAGAGAGAGAGAGAGACCTATCTCTCCACCCAGTTGTGCACCCATTGATTGCCTCCTGCATATGCCCCAACCCTGACACATGCTCAAACTCAGCTACCAGGCCAAGTGGAAAGAGGTTTCTATTCAGGGGCTGCCACCTGGGAGAAGGTGGACTCACTTCTCAAAGACCACACCCCTCCCCTTCCTGCTAAAGCCCATGGTTCTTACAGGGATAGGGACATGGTCAGTGCACGGACATAGCAAGCGATTGAACTCCCGGTCTCCTGATCAGACTCACAAGGGGACACTTTGCATATTAGCCTTTTATATATATATAGATATATTTATTTGAATTTATTGATATTTGCTGTTTCTATTTTTCTATATACTTGCATCTCTGAGCTTCCTTCTGGATTTATTTATTTATTTTTGTCTTAAAAATAACTTTATTTTTAAAAATGCTGTTCAGTTGGAGACAAATTATCTCTGTATTTACTTTTTTAAAATGTGTTTTATTTTTTTCTTCCTTTTTGAATTTTACATGCATGAAATTCAAGCATGTTGCTGTAGCAGAAGTTTACTCAACTTCATTGTTCTATAGTGTTTCAATGTAAGAGTATTCCATAATATATTTACCTAATTCACTAATAAGGAATCTCTAGCTTGTTTCCAGATTGAGTTATTATGAAGGATACTGCTAAGAACATCTATGTGTATGTTTATGCACACATATGCATTTCTGTTGTGTATAACTAGATGTGTAATAAAAACAACTCCAGATCTAAGATGGCAGTTGTTTTTTATTGGTATTCCATGGTCTTCTAGATTTCATGTATCATTTGAGAAGTCAGATGTTAGTTTTAGTGTTTCTTTTCTAGTTCTGAATGGAAAGGATGATTTTAAACAACCTAATCAGTCATGGGCAAGAGTGATCTTTTAAAAGCAAAAATCACGTCATATCTCCCTGTGCTTAAAATGCTCAATGGTTTTCTATTACTTTTAGATATAATCCAAGTCCCTTATCTTGATTGATCAGATCCTGTTCCATCTGTCTGCTGCATAACTCTCTGAACCTTTTCTCACACCACTCTCCTTATTTGCTAGATTTCAGTCACACTATCCTATCTTCTAAAAACAGTAAGCTCATTCTCACCATTGATGATTCATTTTTAACACTCAAGTCCCAGCTCAATGATACCTCATCAGAGAGGCCTTCCCTAAACATATAAGCTAAGGTAGTTCATCCCATTCATTATTTCTTACATCACCCTATTTGATGTTCTCATAACACTCAACAGTTTTAATCCAGCTTATTCATGTGGGATTTCTTGCTTATTTCTCTCTCCTCTTCCACACACTACATGTAAGCCCCCTACAATCAGAAGCTTTATCTTTTATTTATTGCTATATCCATCCGCAGCACTGAGAGCAATAAATGAAATATGGTCACTGCTCAATAAATATCACAGAACCATAGAAAGTTGGGACAAGAACTTACAGATATCTTTTATGAAGATGATAAAAAGAAATTAAATTTAGAATGGTCAACCTGACCAAAAATGATTTTTAAAAACTATTTTATATGAATAGCAATTGAGAGTTACAAAGAACTTCCATATTTATCAGTAATTCTCAGTTGTTTCTCACCCCCCCCCCAAAAAAAAAGGTAGGAGCCTGAAAATGGCAGTGTAATTGATTTTAAAAACACAGAAAGCACAACACTGTCCCCTTACATTTTGCTTAATTATTAATGATGGATTTCATTCTAGTGGATTACCCTATTTTGGCTAGGTAAAGACTTCTGAAATTGTACTCTGATTTAAACATTTTTCAAAATACTATATTGTTTTTTACTGTTACATAAATCTAATTTTTAATAGTACTGTTTCCCCTTCGTATTTTCTCAAGAGGATACTATAAACACTTAAGAGCTACACAAGTCCCTAGACTTCAAGTTTGCTCCATAGGACACACTTTCAGTGTTGTGTTTCACTCTCGGTTTTTCCTGCCTCAAGGACAGGTAGGAAGGGAGGAAATCAAGTCAAGGGCCTGTATGATCAAAACCAGGCATAATTTTGTTGACCACATCTACACTGAGTAGCCAGATTATTGTGATCTCTGAACACATAATAATCGGGCCACTCAGTGTATATCCTATATAATAAAACGTTAATATGCAAATTGTCCCCTTGACCAGGAGTTTAACCAGCAGGCAGGCCGGCCAACCGCCCATGTCCCCTCCCCCTGGCCAGGCTGGCCGGACCCCACCCATGCAAGAATTCATGCACCGGGCCTCTAATATAATACACACACACACACACACACACACACACACACACACTGAGTGATCAAATTATTATGCGTTCAGAGTTCATAATAATCTGGCCACTCAGTATAGTCCGTCAGTCTTTGGGTGGATATTTCTATTTCTCCCAGACCTTCTTTGTCACCAAGGAGTTTCATTTCCCTCTTAAGTGGCTTAGCCCCGAGAGGAGCTGGAAAGGTGGGAATAATCATTTAAGAAAGGCAGCCCAACCACAACCCCACCTGTTCCTTTGGATTCTTGCCTGTCCTCCTCTATGAGGTTACATAGGTTGTTCTGGTTGTGTCCGTTCCATTTGTGCCGCACCCTTTAGGGCCATGCCTTGTAGAGCAAGCCGAAGTCTGAAACTCTGGTAAACATTTTCTTCTTAGAATGAATATATTGATCATGAGATCAATCTATCCCTAAAAGATTTCACTGGAAGTCAATCTTCTTAGACCAGTTCACCAAAGCTACAGCTATTTCCTCACGGTTGTAAAGAAGGTTTCCCCCCCCCCCTACCCTAACCCCCTTCATCAGCTCCACATCCATTTTCCTGGATTTGGGACAGTTTGCTTCATGGCCCAGTATGGTCTTTATTCACAGAAAACTTGATAATAATATGACAACAAGTTCCCTTCCCATCTTTCATAGAAACTTGACTCGAGCTCTCAGACACCAGAACCCTAACTTCAGAGAGTGTTGGGGGTTTATTTTCTAAACACTGACCACATGCCCTAGCTGGTTTGGCTCAGTGGATAGAGCATTGGGCTGCGGACTGGAAGGCCCCAGGTTCAATTCCAATCAAGGGCACATGCTCGGGTTGCGGGCTCGATCCCCAGTGGGAGGCATGCTCTCTCATCATTGACGTTTCTATCGCTCTCTCCCTTCTTCTCTGAAATCAATAAAAATGAATTTAAAAAAAATAAAAACCTTACTATCACAGGCTGGAAACCACCCCTGGCTCTCCGGCTGCCCCCATTCAAGAAAAATAAATAAATAAATAAATAAATAAATAAATAAATAAATAAATAAATAAAATGACCACCCAATTGTAGTGGGTTAATATTGTACCGTAGGCAGCTGTCATTCAGAGCAAGGACCTGGCTGGCCACTTTGGAGGGTTGGCCACATGGGGGTGGGGGTAGGGGGGGGCTACACAGAAGGCATGGTGATGCACAGGGATCCGGGGTGCCCCATGGTCTCCCACGGATGTGCCGGTACTGTGTCCAGTGTAAGGGGGATGGGCTGAGGGCTGCAGTATCTGCAGGCTTCCTGAGGGCTGGTCCTGCAGCCACCACCTCCCCACTATTGTAGACAGTCAGGGAGCGCCTGGAGTCTCTCCTGTTGGCCAGGATGGCATGGGGCGGGGGGAGAGGGAGGGGGAGACGGAGGGCTTCTTATACCAGATGCCAAAAGCTGGAAAGATGAATGGACAAAGCTCCAGAGCAACAAAGTTCCTCGACTCTGTCCCGCAATTGCTCAAAAGTATTGGTGCATTTGTAAGAAGTTGTGACAAAATTCTTCTGTAGAGTTCTTTGAGAATCTCTTTCAAGTTAATGGCCCCATCACTATATTGATCAGAAAAATTGAACTCAACTTTGTTATATTTCTATGATCCTAAAACAGTGGTCGGCAAACTCATTAGTCAACAGAGCGGCAAACCACGGCTTGCGAGCCGCAGTTTGCCGACCACTGTCCTAAACCAATTTGTCATTAGTTGTTGGGCCCTCATTTTTTGCATCATGCTTTCATTATGTTACCACATTAACTGCCAATCCACCCTCGTCTAGAGAAATTGGCACCTGTCACCTTCCTTCACCTTCCTAACTCCAAGCATCTTTTATAGAATTTACAATCTCCAAAGAATTGAACTGCTCAGGAAAATCTGACCACAAAGAATTTAAGAGGTTATGAAGCTTCCATAGTGAAATCTCCCATCCAAAGAGGTAATCATTTCACCATTTGGTTCAGATGAGACTTTGAGCTCTTACACTTCCGAGCCAGCTGGTCATTTATCACACATTCCGTGCACAGGAAATGTCCGTTACCATAAACCTCACTAAATAACTATGACAATAAGCTTAAGAATGTTATGGCCAAGGACACAAACAGAGCAGGAGGGTTCCAAAAGTCCTTCCAGGGAAAACCACAATATGATTCCTGGTATTTCATGGTGAAGAATAATTAAGAAAGTAACTATGAATAATAATACAACAGGAAATGCCTGACCAAATTTTATACAGCATTACTACCTGGTTAATGAAGTTAATGATGATAGTGAAATTCTTGCAGACAATATGGGAATTTCAGATTAGGAAACTGGGAAAAGGTAGCAACGTATTAGTGTGAAAAGGGTAAAGAAAAATCATCAAGAAAGAGTTTGAAGGCAAACTAGAACAGATATAGTGTGGTTTTAAATATCTTATAAAGTAGGGAAAATTTATATCTATGTAATAAACAATAAACACACTTGGTTGCAAATTTCTTTTGTAATTCCTCCAGCTGAAACTTGCCACATTACAGATTTGAGCAGAGCTTTTAACTTGAAGAAACTTCTATGAAATTGCACACCCATTGGACCTTGAAAATGGTCAATTACATGCTTTGTTGAATGAATGAATTTGAGTCCTGGCAAAAATAAAAACTTAGGCCAAGAGTGAGATACACTAGAGAAGCGATGTGACTTATTTACATGGTTTTCACTTTTTACTTCTGTGTGTTTTCGTTCTCTATTTCATGACTCTCCTACACAAGGTATTCATGAGTACTAGAAGGAGGGTGATATGATGTTAGGATAACTCCTTGAATTATGGAATCTTACATCTCAAGGAACTTTATGCATTCCCTAGCCCTATGGTTTCAGAACACCCATATGCTGATAAGCATTGCCCAAGATTAAATTCCTAACAAACCCAGGGCAAAATGAGAAAAATAAGAATGATATAAGCATCCATGTGTGTGTGTGTGTGTGTGAGTGTGTGTGTGTGTGTGTGTGTGTGTGTGTGCCTATGTGGTATGTTTGCCAACTCTTATAAAGGCTTGTCCATTTTATTATATTAAAATGCATTTTCTTTAATGAAGTGCTAATTGTAGATATTTAGTTGTGTGTGTGTGTGTGTGTGTGTGTGTGTGTGTGTGTGTATTTGTGTATGTGTGTGTGTGTATTTGTGTCTTTATCTGATAAACTGAAATTATGGCAACACTCTATTGCCTTGCCCCCTATCCCGGCCAAGTTTTCAAAATGTCATTGGAACGGTACATATAATTTGAAAATCCTACTTCCCTTGCTCCCAAATCATCCTGTCTAACTAAAAGCCTGTTGTGTTAATAAATAAATCTAGAGAGACCATTTGGGAAAGAAGCTCCTTTAAAAGTTAGCAGGAAAAAAATACATGGAATTCCCTCCATTCCTGTTCCCTTGTCCCACAAAGTTTCAAAATCCTTTTCTAAACCTTGAGTCTTCTCCTTTGGAGAAGATCTGGGCACAACAGCCACTCCTTCACATTCCTTGGAATCAGCTGCAGCATTTGTGAGTGGGTAGGAGTCTATCGCCTTTCCTGTTGAATCAGCAAAGGGGCATTGTTAAACGGCGCCCAGTCTCTTAGGAGGAAGGAAAGCATGACGTATCCAGAGCTAGTCCAGAGGTCAGGCTCGGTTGGTATTAAAATTCAATCCTGGCTATAGCTGTGGCCCCAGAAGACACTGATGTTACAGACTAAGTCATCTTTTCCATCTTTTTCTTTGCCCACGCCTGGAATATTTACTAGAAGATAGTATTCAAGAGGACTCTATTGAGTGTAAATGAAATACTATGTCATTGCATCCTGAATGACCTGGGGCCAAAGAGCAGGGAAAGAAAATTAGAAAATCCTCTACCTTGGTTCAATACCTACCAAGAACCAGTTGACATACATATTTTCACTTAGTGAATACATTTGCAAAGATGGCATATTTCTAAGCACCTAGAACAGTGGTCGGCAAACTCATTAGTCAACAGAGCCAAATATCAACAGTACAACAATTGAAATTTCTTTTGAGAGCCAAATTTTTTAAACTTAAACTTCTTCTAACGCCACTTCTTCAAAATAGACTCGCCCAGGCCGTGGAATTTTGTGGAAGAGCCACACTCAAGGGGCCAAAGAGCCGCATGTGGCTCGCGAGCTGCAGTTTACCGACCACTGACCTAGAGGAATACATTAAAGACAAACTAGTCAAAGTGAACAGGAGGCAATTCACTCACTTAGGAGAAGATAATCAATTATTGCCTTTCCTATTCAAAGATGACTTTTTGGGCAAGGTGTTTACAACAAGGTACAAGTGTGACCAACCAGAAGTCCTTTGTATGTTTTGCTCAATAAAGGTAGCTCTTGGTTTTATAAATTTTGACACTGAGCACCCAAACTTTACAAGGTACTATCTCTGTTTCTGGGACACCAGGCTTCCCAAGGTGCCATTCATTTATTTATAAAAATACCTACTATGTCTGACTGTATGGAACCATTTTTACATAACACCTATAAAATCCTCTAGAACTAATGGCCTGGAAAATACATGGGAGGCCACTGAGGAAACCCTGTAATGGAGGGAAAACAGAGACCCAGCCCTAACCACACTTCAAGCACTTTCAGAACTCATTGAGCAAGAGAGGGTGCACAAGTGTCATGACTGAGTCTAGGGGAGAGGAGTGATCAAAAGACTTCTTCCTTCCTTTGTTTTGATCTTGTATGGCGATATTGCAAAATCTTTGTGTTGGCATTTTGAAGTGTTCTAAATATACTCCTCCCACCATCCTCCACCCAGTTTTTATGCTGTTCTGATGTCTTCTTTCATTCTGATTATTGACTTGATTTAAACAATCCATTTAAACCAACACTTGTTTTTAGGTCTTCAGTCCTTGTTGGGAGGGATTCAGAATTTTTTTCTTTCTCACAATTCTGAAATTGTCACATGTTAAATCTGGGTTTCAAAGAAGCTGGACCATATCAGATCCAGGTCCAATCTGTCACGCACTGAATTATTCACCAAGATATTTTCTAACTGTAAGAGCATAATGTGCTAGTGTAACCTGACTGCTAGATAGCTGTGGCTCTGAGGCCATCACTCAACTGTGCAACAAACCACATTCAAACATTTGGCCCTTCCATAGAGACAAAAAGCAGATTAATGGTTGCCAGAGACTGAGTGGATGGGGAAATGGGGAATGACTGCTTAATGGATATGGAGGTCTCCTTTGGGGGTGATGAAAATATTTTGGAACTAGATAGAGGTGATGGTTTCATAATATTGTGAATGCACTGATTTTTTGTTATGAAAATTTCACCTCAATTAAAAATATGTATGGTCCTAGAAGACAAAGAAGAGAATCCATTAACAGAGAATACAATGTCATGCACCCTAAATTCTTAGAATGCTCTCAATTGTGGTGCTAACCGTGATCCACTTCAGTGACAAGAAGGAAGAAGGAATTTTAACTTTTCTAAGGCAAAGAAGAGCTGTTGCCACTAGGCATTTATCATCAGGACTTTGTTACTCACTTGAGACGTATAAATGACTTTTAAAGCAGCTTCAGGATTTTGGTATAGAATCATACTGTGAAGGTACTGGTATAGCAGGAAGAGAGCATAGTTACAACAGCCAGTGTTTTTTTAAGTGTTTCTGTGAGTCTAGAACTTTAAAAAAATTGTATGGGTAATATGTATAGGACAGAAATCGCTAGGGTGGGAAAAATACAGCTGTGAGAAAGAAAAAAAGGGAGAAATGACTGTTTCTTTTAAACACATGTATTAATCACAGTTCAGATGCATCTCAAGGTAGGAAGCCACAGCTGTGAAGGGGAGGGCAGAGGGAGGACATGATTATTATTTTAAATATATTTATATTAAATCATTACTGAAATTGGGGAACAGACTATGGATTTGCAGCTGGGAGGAGGTCAAAGGGAACCAAGTCCCCATCCTTTGAAATGGATGTGTTAAATGGGTCTCCAACTAGGTCAAAGGGGACATCCTCTGCAGCTGGAAGTGGGAGGACGGCCGGAGGATGCTAGTTTGTCTACCTGTCACTTTAAAATATGCTCTTTCCCTCTCAATGCAGGAGCCTCTTGCAAAATAAATAATTACAAAAATGAGGAAAATGAGCAACCAGCTTCCTAGTCAGACTACTTTGATTTCTCAGCTTCAAGAAACTCCATAGGCTTTCTAACACAATGTCAATTTTATACCTCTGGGGAAGAAATATCAACATTCTTTGGATGTTATACAGAGAATTTCTTTAGAGCAGAAACTTTTAACTTCCCAAACTAATATCTGTATCCCAGAACAGAACACAATGTCTGGCACATTTATGGAAGGAAGGAAGGAAGGAAGGAGAGGAGAGGAGAGGAGAGGAGAGGAGAGGAGAGGAGAGGAGAGGAGAGGAGAGGAGAGGAGAGGAGAGGAGAGGAGAGGAGAGGAGAGGAGAGGAGAGGAGAGGAGAGGAGAGGAGAGGAAAGGAAAGAAGGAAGGAAGGAAGGAAGGAAGGAAGGAAGGAAAGGAGGGAGGGAGGGAGAGAAGGAGGGAGGGAGAGAAGGAGGGAGGGAGAGAAGGAGGGAGGGAGAGAGGGAGGAAGGCAAGCAGGAAGGAAAGAAGGGAGCTCACACTCTCTGGTTTGCTACAGTCCCTACCACTTTCTATCTCCCATTATTGAGGCCACTTATTAGGGATTGGCAAACTCTTTCTGTTAAGAGCCATAATACATATTTTAGGATTTGTGGGTCACATAGTTGTTATAACAAATATTCAATTGCATCATTATTTTGTGAAAAAGTAACAGATAATACATACATAAATGAGTAATACTGTGTTCTAAAACAACCCCACTTCATTTACAAAAACAGGAAACAGGCTGAATTTGGACACTGGGCTCTAGTGTACCAACCTCTGCCATATATCTTTTCACTTACACTACTGTTTTGCTCAGAGAAATATTTCTCCCTACTCATGTCATTGGCAATGGGAAAAAGATACACATACTGAGAGGACCATGTGTTTCAAGAACTATAGGCAAAATAAAAATAAAAATTGGCCTTCTCTACTCATTTTCATTACTTCTCTGGCCTCTTGTAATCTTTTGTACTTGTGTCAGCAAGTCTAAATAATCTGTGCAATACCTCCCAACTCTTTAAATTTATAGTCTGATGACGGTTGTCAATGTGGCCAGAAGTCAGAACCGCTGGGCTCTGTGTGCTCCTCATTTCTCTATCAACTACCAAGCCCTCCCTAAAGGCACGTGTTCTGAGGTTATAACAGATGGATAAGACAAGCCATTTGGAAATCTGCAAAACAGCACTTCCCTGTGTGCAGAAGTGACTGATGAGGATAAAAATACTCATTTCCCCTACTTTTGTTTCCCTCTGCTGTGATCTCGCTTTTTATAAGGGTTTTGAAATGCTAAGTACAAAACAGAGATAAAGATAAAACCTACTTAAAGTTCTTTGAATGTCAGGAATTTTAAAAAGTATTAATACGCAGAGACAAAAATAGATTAATCCCACACTTTAAAGCCAGTTTCCAATCTGAAAGCTCCCTCCAGGCAGGACTTTGACTCTGTTCAAGTTGTTCTAAGCCAACTTGACAAGCCCTTCTCCTTGTCTCAAATCACAGCGAAATACTTTTTATTGTCTTTTTAACAAAATTATAGTCTCAATAAAAAATGAACGCAAAGAAGAAATAAACCAGATTCTCTCAATGACTATTTTCTGAGCTCATTCTGAAAGATAATTTTATGTATACAAGCCCTTTATGGGTAAAAACCTCTTTTTTCTCAAACCTCTTGGATACGATGCAATAAAAATATCTATTCCTAGATTTTTCTCTAGAGTAAATAGGATTACAATATTAACAGATTTCCTCAATTGCAACACATATTTTTTCACATTTTTAAAAATACTTTTTATTGATTTCAGAGAGGAAAAGAGAGGGAGAGAGAGAGAGAGAAACATCAATGATGAGAGAGAACCCTGACCAAGAATCAAACCATAACCTCCTGGTTCATAGGTCGGTACTCAACCACTGAACCACACTGACCAGGCTTTTTTCACATTTTAATATCTCTTTAATTGAAGTGACTCTTACAATTACTGTGACCTAGTTGACAGTTGTGACACATTTGCCATATATGCCTATGAACAAGCTTAGTTGTTAATCCTGATGGAATGGCTGAATAATAGCAACTCCTCAACAGTTTAATTAACAAACAATTTAAGAACTATTTGAAAAAGGAACATGAGCACTCATTGTTTTCTGACCATTTTTTATTGACACCTTATGGTCAAATCAAGAAAGTTACAGCAGCAAATTTTGCAAAGTATGCATCAATGGATAAAAGAAAATACTAGAGCCTATATCAGAAGAGTATTGTAAGATGTACTGAGTCATTAATGCTTCCAATGATACAATGGATATTTCATGGGTAAAATAAACATGGACATCAATAACTGTGGATTAAAAATTTATTCAGGACAGGACTTCCTGAATACTGCAAAGGGGTTAGCAAATTCTCCAGAAAACAAGGTCTTTTTTCAAAATAGGTATTTAAGGGCTTTGGAAATTAACCCCAAAATAAACAAACATATTAAGATGCATTAATTCACCCTAGCCGGTTTGGCTCAGTGGATAGAGCGTCAGACCTCTGACTGAAGAAGGGTCCCAGGTTCGATTCCGGTCAAGGGCATGTGCCTGGGTTGCGGCTCGATCCCAAAAGGGGGCGTGCAGGAGGCAGCTGATCGATGTTTCTCTCTGACCGATCTTTCTAACTCTCTATCCCTGTCCCTTCCTCTCTGTAAAAAATCAATAAAATATATATATTTTTTAAAGATGCATTAATTCATAACAAGCTATTATAAATTTGAATAAGCACATTGAACATCTGCAGATTTCATGCTCTCTTTTTAGGGCAGCAAAACTATTCTGTGTGATAATGCAATTGTGGGTACATGTCATTGTACATTTTTCAAAACCCATAAAATGTACAACACCAAGAATGAATCCTCATAATGATATGTCAACATAAGCTCATCAGCTGTAACAAATGTAGTACTGTGCTGCGGAATGTGCATGGTCGGGGAGTGAGGAGCGGGAAGTGGGAATTCTATATCTTCTGCTCATTTTGATCTGAACCTAAACTTGCTCTGAAAACTAAATCTACTAATTAAAAAAAAAAGTCATTCCGAATATATAAAGAACTCTCACAACTTAAGAAGAAGAAGACAAACAACATAATAATGGGAAAAACATTTGTATAGCTATTTCACCAAGGAAGGTATCTAAGTAGCTATAAAATGCCCAAGCATGCTCAACATCATTAATCACTAGAAAAATGCAAATGAAAAACATAATAAAATATCCCTGTGTAACCACCAGAATGGCCATAATAAAAAAAAGACTAATAATAAAAGTGTGGTGAAAAATACGGAGAAATTAGAGCCCTCATACATTGATGCTGAGAATTTAAAATTGTACAGACATCTCGGCAAATGTGGGTAGTTTCCTAAAATTTAAATGTATAATTCCTATATGGCTAAGCAATTTTATTCCTGGGTATATACCCAAGCAAAATAAAAACATATGTTCACAAAAAAACTTGTACACGAATGTCCATAGCAGCATTATTAGTAATCCCAAACTGGAAACAATTCAATTTTTTTTTTCACTCATCAAAGGAAATATTTTATTCAAATTCCTAAAACAAATTTGAGGTGTTATGTTGGGTTTGAATTGAAGGAAAAGGCCCCGTTAAAAAATGGAAATAAGGTTTTCATTTGATAGAAGCTGAAATAGGTGTGTACATTCTAATCGAAGGTCTGTCCCACGTGGCACTTTTCAAGTTTTTAAAAGTGGACCAGGCCAAACCCTTAGCCGTCTTCGCTGCTTTTGCTTTGTTTATCCCCTTTCCTTTTCCTCGCTTTGCCGTCAGCCTTTTTCTTTGCCTCTGGTTCATCCCCATGGGGCACTGTCTATGCTGGTCTAGAAGACTCTTCGTTTCTCTTAATGTCCGTCTCCCTTTTCATGTCGTCTTTGTCATCTTTCACCACACACTGGTTTTCTCTTCCGAACGTTTGGGGACCACCACGGTTGCTATCTCATGAACATCTTTCATTAAAACATCAGTATCTACTTTAAGAAAATTTTTAAGTCTGCTAAGCTCCTTTGGGGCATTCCTTTTTCCCTTTTCAGCATGCATCTTCCTTTTCCACTTACTCCGTAAGCTTTTAGCCATATTCTATCTCAACAGGTTCACCACTCACAGCCCACATGCTCAAGACGACCGGAAGCCCAGCGCTCCAATTCAAATATTTTTAAGCAAAATGTCCCATATTCCTACCATAGAGTACTACTCAGCAGTCGAAAAGAACAAAGCACTGGTAGGAGCCACATCACAGATCAACTTCAAAAACATGGCACCGAGTGAAAGAAACCAGGCACAGCAAACCTACACATTGCATAATTCTATCAAAATGAAAATTACGGAAAAGACACATTCACAGAGATGGAAAGTAGAACTCGGATGGACTCGGTCTCAGGGAACACAGACGGAATACACCACACCTGAGGGAAGTCTGTGTGGTGTGAGCGTGTTCTCAAACGGGATTGTGATGATGGTTGCATAGCACTCTACCTTTTCTAAGATTTGTTGAACTATGTACTTACATGGGGTGGACTTTATAGTATGTAAGTGACATTCCAATAAAACTACGTGCACACAAGAAGCAGGAGACCAAGGATGGAGGTAATTTACTCCTGACTGCAGAGTTAGTTTCTTGAAAGTCAGAACCAGAAATAAGAATTCCCAGCTAATGGACTTCTCCCTGTGAAGGATCTAGGGTTTCACCAACTAAAAAATAAAAATTCAAATGGAGTAACTACTTTAAATATTTTTGGGGAAATGTGGGGTATACCTTGGGGATCAATGAATACAAACATGAGTAGATAAGCAGACACATTTTAGAAACTCAGCACCAATAAGTTGTAGTCACTTATATTCCAGCCAATTTTATCACAAAATGTTGATGTGCTGAATTTCTCATTCTCGTTCACTCTTGCAGCATGCAGAGGAACCCAGTTTCCCAGTTCACACTGTCGGCTCTCCGTCATCGGGGGCCTGGTCTGTGCCTTCCTCAGCCTGCTGCTATGTACAGAGCACTGCCTCAGTGAGTTCTCGGGCCCTGCCCAGCTTCTCATGAGGTTGGCTCCACTACATCCTCTATTTGGCTCTTATATTTTACTGGAATTTCTAATAGCTCAACCAACTTAACAACGAGCACCCTCTTCACTTTCCTCCCTGGTGCTGACCCCAGGGAGACCTCAATATCCGTCAAAGAAATAAGAATTTCAATGTCATATACGCAAAAAAAAAAAAAAAAAGAGCCTGTAAGATGTTTTGAGTTTTTTAAATCCCCATAAAGGAAATAAAACTGCCCTAGAAACCTAGAAGCAACATTTTCCCTATATCTTTTTAAAACTTGGGGTAAATGAATGGAAATCTATGTTTTTGCCTGTAAGCTGTAGTATATGATTTGGACATATGAGATGAGAAAAAGCTTTTTTTTTTGCTTTTTTTTTTTTTTCCCCCTTTAATGCCAAGACTCATCTCTCTCTCCTGACTGCATTCAAGGAAAAACATGAAGCCCTCTGGTGGTCAAATTATTATCCTCACTATTAAGTTCCCTAACATAAAAACTTCTCAGTGATCTAATGGCAAAACTTACATTTCATAGCCAGAAGCTTGGCAACTCTTAATCTTCAAAGGAACCTTTTAGTAAATGAGAGCAGGTTTTTGCTTTATATAGTCTGTGTGGCATGTGTGTGTTTTCCTGGCAAGGGGTTTGAAGCTAATAAATATTTCAAGCTATGTAATAGCACTTCCTACGTTATGTCAAAGTACAATGACAGGTTAGAAATGAGCTCCAGAATCACTCTGATGATTAGAAAGTCACTCCGATGTTCCCTCGCCCCCTTAAACATAAAATCGTTTCAAATGTCAAAACCTTTTGCAACTATTGTGGTTTATTTGGAAATTTTGCTGCTACTTACACGCAACATGTAAATCCCTTCATGGGTAAATAAAACTGTCCTTTTGAATAATGCCATGTAACACGTCATGGGTTTCTTGAGATACACAATGCTATCACTCCCATTTTTTTGAGATAGAGATTTGTTATAAGGAATTGGCTCATGCAATTGCAATTACGAAGGCAGGCAAGTCTCAAAATCTGCAGGGTGAACGGGCAAGCTGCTGATCCAAGAAAGAGCTGATGCTGTAACTTTAGTTTGAGTCTGAAGGCCTGAGAATTAGGAGAGCAGGTGGTCTCGTTTTTTCCGAAAGCTCCCAGGTTTCAGTCTCAGGAGGAACAGATGTTTCAGTATGAGTTTGAATTGGGGGGGGGGGGGTGGGGGGGCGGCGGGGGGCAGGGGTGGGGAGTCAACGTCCCAGGTCATCAGGCAGGATGGATTCTCTCCCACTTTGGAGCGGGTAAGCCTTTTTGTTCCATTTGGTGTTTCAGCTATTTGGATGAAGCCCACCATCACCTGTAAGGACGATCTGCTTTACTGGGCCCATCAATATACATGTCAATCTCATCCAAAACCACCTTCACAGACACACCCAGAAATAATGTGTGACCAAATTTCTTAGTATCTGGTGGTTCAATCAGGTTGACACATAGAAGTTACCATCACACAGCCAGAGAGAAAAAAGATACATTACTACGTACAAAGACTTTCTATAGGAAACCATGCAAGCCAAAGACAACAGACTAACATCTCTAAAGTGCTGAAGAAACTGTCAACCCAGAATTCTATGTGCAGCAAAAATATCTCTCAAAAATAGAGATGCTGGTAACATGAATTCATACATGGTATAAAATTGCATAGAACTATACACAGGCACAGAGAGATAATTATTCTACTACTTTTATAAGATGCCTTCTGATTTCTAGGAGTCAACCTGTGTCTTTTGGACTGTGAATCCAATTGGCTTTGATAGTTGATAGGAAGCAGAATAAACTACCCTTTAGCTCCCACATTTTTCTCCTCTCACTACAGAAAAACAAGAAAACACAGATGACAGGAACATAGTCATTAATAGTGAAGGCCCAACTGCCTGGTAGAAATAAGGAATAAAAAAGACAACAGTTGCCTAATTTTGATGCTGAAGGTTTTTAATTTTTAATCATCTAGGACTCAGTTCAAAATATGTTTACTCATCCAGTACCAGTTAAGGGCTATCGCTTCCTGATAGAGCAGATTTGCTTCAAAGACTTTGCTGGGAAACTAGTTAGTGGGGTAAAATGTCAGAAGTAGATTAGACATGTGCATTTTATATAACCAACTACATAAGCAAACTTTACCTAACCATCACTTGGATTATTTCCTTAGAACTCACGCTGGATAGGACTTAGAATCATATTTTATTTTCAGAAAATTGAAAATCTCCTTTCCTCTTCAGATTCAGTCACACAAATTGCATCAGTTCTTAAAGAAAGCCATACCTCAAGACCTCACAAAGAGGTATCTATTACCAGGAGCTCTAAGCAAATGTTCTTTTAATTAGCTACATTTATCTTTAATCCCTGTTTTGACAGAAAGTCTAACATAAACATACATTACCAATACATAAAACTCAGCTCAAAGTATGGTTAATTTTTATATTTGACAGAGCCAGTTGGAAAAAATAACTTTGACCTTTCTCCATCTTTGTGTGATGTCACTACGTCCTACTCTCAGAACTGAAAACAGAAACAGTGGCATCTGCAGCTAAAGTACAATAATGATTCTTAAACTGCTCCTTAAAAGTGGCAATAAAAACCCTAATAAGACCTCTGGGCCTTATGTTGAAGCAGCTGCAAAATTATGTTAAATAATTTCTGCAAGGACTACAGTAATTATAAAACTGATTAAAGTTTACCTACCCTTCATTCCTAGAGGGTTTTCACCAAGGAATTAGAAACCATATGGTTCAAGATTATGCATGATGGATATATTCCATGAAGCACGTCCATTGTCATGGAAACAACAGAAATAACATTATCTTTACTGTCTATTCCTTTATAAAACCAGGCACTTAAGAATTGCCGCCAATTTAAGCAAAGTTCAAACAAATGTTGAGGCACCAGGTTAAAAATCCATGTCTTCATCCACGTTTAATACTACAGCCTGACTGTTGAATTCACCAGAATGTCTTTAGTGAATTGATTTATTTTCTACAGGGACATGTAAAGAAACCTTCATAATTTTTGGACTTTTAATACTCCAGAGAGCAGCAAAAGGTCTGGAGAGGTGGAGACACTGGAGCTGGAGCTCGGGGATGCCTCCTCTCCTGGAAGAGAGAGTGGGCAGCGAGAGAAGCAGCTTCCCTGAGGCGCCTGAGGGAAAATCAGTCCTGCTTCTCTCCAGAGCTAACTTCTCCAGCTACACACAAGCTTATCCCTACCCTCTTGCTAAAGAAGAGTCTCACCAAACGTACTCTCCCTTCTTCAATGTCTTCCACCTCAATCACAATCATCATCAAACATTTTTCGAGCACTTCTTAGGTGCCTGGCGTGCATCATGCCACTTCATCCTTACCACTCCTCTGTGTCATTCTTATCCCTAGTTTATAGGTGAGGGCACTGTGGCTTAGCACCGTGCTTCTCAAATTGTAATGTGCGTATGAATCATCCAGAGATCTTTCCAAAAGACAGGCCTTGGGGCAAGCTCCAAGAGTTTGCATTCCTAACAAGCACTGGGTGATGCAGATGGATGCTAGTCTATAGGCCGCACTTTGAGTAGCGAGGACTTCTTGATGGTTATGAAGCATGCCCCCCCAAACACCCAGTTATTAAGAAGGAAAACTTGAGATGCCAGCCCATGATTTCCTAACTCCTGAACTCCAGCTCTCAGCCACTTTGCTCTCCTATCCCCCAATTTCATAATATGCACCACAGCAGCCTCTCCTTAAAAGTAAACAATTGGGCTTTAGTTGTGTTTGCCCCAGGCCCATGAAAGCAGAATGACATCATAGACCATACCCTCCTTCAGCTAGACAGAGCAATGCCATGGCTGATATCAGGGTCTGATATAATGATCAACTACTCCCCACCCTGATTCCAATCAATAGAGCCCAGAGCCTCCACTTCTTTAGCCACCGTGATTAATGATTTTTTCCCTCCATATAATCCATCACCTGGAAGCCATTGGGGAGCCAGGTCTTGGAGCACTAGCTTACCTGTTTCTCTGGGCTTGGCACCATTTCCTCAAATAATAAACCTTTACTTTCTTGGCTACAAAAAAGTACAGGCAACAAGGTACTTATTGTAAAACGTAGCAAGAGGGTAGGGGTAAGTGCCAAGAACAAAAGGATAGGTGGGCGTCAGCTCTCACAGCGGCTAGGAAGCACGAGGAGGCCTCCGTGGTGACCACTTGGCTTGTGAAGGCAGGAGCGTGGAACTTCTTGCGTGGACAGACAGCTTATGGGCCACCTGAAACAGCTTTGGAGCCACTCCTGGCTCATGAGGGAACAGGTGGGGGGACCACTGGTGTGAGGGAGGAAGCAATAAAAACACGTGAGTGGGGCCCAGCCCGGTGTGGCTCAGTGGTTGAGCATCGACCCCAGGAGCCAGGAGGTCACTGGTTCAATTCCTGGTCAGGGCACATACCCGGGTTGTGGGCTCGATCCCCAGTAGGGGGCGTGCAGGAGGCGGCCGATGGATGATTCTCCCTCATCACTGATGTTTCTCACTCTCCCTCTCCCTTCCTGAGAGCAATAAAAATATATTTAAACAAACAAACAAAAAACGCAACATGGAAAAGAGTTGGAATGGCAAAACGACAAAGTTACAGTTTCATTGAAAAGGAAAAAATATAAACACCAAGAGATAGATTCTGTGGAGTCACAGGGAATCCTCCAAAGATATGAAAAAATTTTTATTTTAATAAATAGAAAAAGATGCCCGGCCAGTGTAGCTCAGTTGGTTGAGCATCCTCCTATGCATCAGGAGGTTGCTAGTTGGATTCCTGGTCAGGGCACATGCCTGGGTTGCAGGCTCAATCCCCAGGAGGGGCATGCAGAAGGCAGTTGATTAATGTTTGTCTCTCATCGATGTTTCTATCTCTCTCCCTCTCCCTTCCTCTCTCTGAAATCAATAAAAACATTAACCAAATAATAAATAGGAAAAGGAAAGGAAACCAATTGAAAAACAATAAAATGGCCTTTCAGCAAAAAGGGCTGAGGATCATTCTAAATAAGTTGATACTTTAAATTCTTAAGAGAAATTAAAACTTCCAGAAATTAAACTGGAGTCAAACAAACAAAAAGTCAAAAAACAATGGTTAGGAAAATAAATAGCCCAAAAGTTTTTGTAGGAGAGGGTGTTTCATGTTAAATAATTTCCCCAAAAGAATGCAACCAGTAATGTAGCAGAAAGAGGCTAAGAGCTGACTATCATAAGCCAAATGTACAAAATTGTCTGTTAAAATTGCTTTACTATTTAGAAGGAAAATTCAAATAGTCAACAAAAATAAAAATACTCCATAGGGCCATATAATACGAATTTTATTTAATATAAAGTAGTACATTTTATAAATTAAAGCTAACGTATGAATCACTTCTTCTAGTCTATTATTCTCTCCATTGTAGAGACAGACAGGCAAAATAGTTAAATACCATGTTCAAAGCCCAAGTGAGGCAGTTATAAAAAGAGATTTGTCCCTCAGTTTCTCTTTTAAACAAAAAGTTGTTTATGAATTATATATAAATACAATGTAATGTGTGTGGTATTGATGCTGTGAGAGACACGGAGAGAAACAAAATAAAAGAGAAAACCCAGAAAGAGACCCACCCATCTATTGACTCTTGGATTAAGACAGTTGCTACTTTAGATCAGGAGAAAAAATGGATTTTCAAGATGATGCTGGATCAATTGGGGAACCAACTTATTTTTTAAAATTAAATTGGATGGCTACTTCACATTATACACAAAAAATAATGTGGAAAATAGAAAAAAAAATGATAGAGTTGCATGATAATTTATCTAGCAACCAAGTTAAAATTATAAAAACGCTGGAGAAGAGTAGAAAATGCCGCATGATGAAGAGAAGAAATGAAATACCACTGATAAAGAAAAGCCACTATTAAAAATGAAAATAGTATAATGTCTTCTTAAGTATCATTCAGTAGCAGAGAGATTTTTTTTAAAAGTCAACAATAAATTAGAAGTTAACTTTTGGGCTTAGTCATAGTGACAATAAGTCAAAGGACAAGCAATGCCTGAGGGGAGGAGGTACTAGTATTCAAGTTGAAACCTGAAGATGAGCAGAAATTAGCACAGTGAGGACTGTTCCAGGCTTAGGGAACAGCCCCTGGGAAGGTCCAGAGGCACAAAAGAACTGAAAGGAGACCAGCTTGGCAGAAGTGGAATGTCAGCATTCGCTTACAGAAGGCTGCCTGGAGATCAGGGTGGGGGGTACAGCGAGATTCCAGAAATGTGTGTTTTGCTTAAATGCTACTGGGTGAATCTCTGTTCCATCAACGGATAACTCCCCACCCCAGCCCACCTTAGACACACCGTTTTGAGACACAGGAATCTTACACTCAGAGGGGAAAGATGTAATCCATAGAGATTTTCCATCTCTGCTTTCTGTAACTCTTGTAAGCAGTACACCAGTATTGAAAAGAAGGAAGGGGGTGGAACTAGCACGAGGAAATAACAGATTCTTTCCCTTGACTTGAGTTCAATGGCGAACACTTAGACAAACTATCAGAAATAAAAATCCTAGCTCGACTAAGACAGGATGTGGGTTCCATCAAAGGTTAAACTTTCCCTTTCCCGCTGCAATGTCTGTAGACTTTCAAATAACATGTTTAGAATTCCAGGTAGGCCTTTTCCAAATGGGAGCCGACAGATTTTCAAGATGTGACCTACTTACACTTCTTACTGCAAGAAAATGCCTGACTCTTTCTACTTACCTGAGTTAATCAATTATTTTCTTGTTGACAGGAAGAAGAATAGTTTTGAAGTAAATAAGCACACCAGGCTTTAAAAGTCCACTCGGTTTCCCTGCTTCATTTTCATATACAATACACACTTTATTTTAGGCAGACATTCAAAAGGAAAGATATATACCTGGTACTTTAAAATAAATTATACATTTTCTGGTGCCAGAGCACACAGATGGTCCATTTACCACTTCAGGGGACTGGCCACTGTTTTTGAAGCAGTAAAAGTTTGTTATTCTCACTTTTTTTTACTTCCTATTCTCTTTTATGATATTCACTAATACTATGAAATTCTCCAGACATTTGGGAAGCCATTAAAAAGTGGAGAAATTTTCTGTTCTCTATAGAATGTGGATCTAATATTTGTTTTTAAACCAAACAGGTGTGTTGAAAAGGGAGGCACAGGGATTTACACATCTTTAGTAACATGGCCTTCTGTTCAAAGGCAGGCACACCAATGTCAAAGCACTTTGACCAGTCACTTGCACATATAAGGAATGAAAGGCCTGTTGGTTAGTTGATTGATCAGTGGGTTAATGAAACAGGTCCAGCTTGCTTCCTTTGTTTGGGCCCCAGGAATTCTTTGGAAATTAGGAAGAGATCAAGAATACCAGGACTCAGGTAATAGGGGATAGAATAATCCCACAAATAATGTTAAACATCATATTTAGCAAAATCGTTGCAAAGAGGTAGTTTAAGATGCCCTTTCAGAATACCTGATATTCATTCAAGTTGGTTATATAAAATATTTAACAATGCTTATTTTGGAATTTATATAAATTATAAAGTCTAGGTGTGGATACATTTATGAGCAAACATGAGTCAATGACATTATTAAACAACACAATTCCAAAAGCAGAGTAGGGGTGGGGAGATATCTATGCTTTAAAAGCAATAGATTTAATAAATATTTATTTATGAACAACTAGTTTTCAGTTATGGTCTGGATACTGGGAATACCACACTGGATGAGGCACACATAATAAGTGCTTTTATAGAGTAAGAAGCAGATAATGTAAAAAGCATGACCAGAGTTCCAAACAGAGATTAAAGGGGATGGAGTTGCACCACAGAAAAGGTAGTGAGGTCAGAGCAACTTATTTTCAATATCATCCTATCTAATAAAAGGGTAATATGCAAATTAACCATCACTCCATCACAAAGATGGAGGCACCCATAGCCGCAAGATGGCGGCACCCAGTCCTCTCAGCCCCGCCGGAGTACCCCAGTCCTGGGGGGGCGGCCGCTGAGAGCAGGCAGTGTGAGCACTCCGCGCCCGGCCGCAGATGGGCCTCCAGGCCTTGGAGAGCCTCTGGGCAGCGGGCGGGGAGCAGCCAGGCCCCGCAGAGAGCTACTGGCGCATGGATTTGTGGGCAGGGCTACTAGTGTTGTTTCATAAATTAATACAAAGAATTACAATTGTAAAATGTAAATTAATTATTAAAGAAAGATTGCATAAATGGTTGAGCTAGAGACTGACTCACAGATTGAACACAGGCTGACACCTGTCAGGGGGCAGGGCTGGGGTGGAGGGGAGGGATTTAGCAAAAAAAGAACATGAGAGAAAAAAACTCACAGACAATGGTGTGGTGATTGTGGGGGCGAGGGGACAGGGAGAAGGGTATAGGGCAGTGGCTGGCAAACCGTGGCTCGCAAGCCACATGCAGCTCTTTGGCCCCTTGAGTGTTCTAACATCACTTCTTTAAATAGACTCGCCCAGGCCGAAAACCGACTTCTGCGCATGGGCCACGAAGTTTCAATCGCACTGTACGTGCGTGCCCGCACGTGGTATTTTGTGGAAGAGCCACACTCAAGGGGCCAAAGAGCCGCATGTGGCTCGCGAGCAGTGGTATGCTGACCACTGGTATAGGGGGTATAAATGGTGATGGACAGAGAACTGACTTGGGGTGGTGAACACACAATATAGTGTGCAGATGGATGTGTTGTAGAATTGTGCACCTGAAACCTGTATAATTTTGTAAACAGGTGTCATCCCAACAAATTCAATAAAAAGAAAAAGGAAAACA
Source organism: Cnephaeus nilssonii (assembly GCF_951640355.1). Taxonomy (NCBI): domain Eukaryota; kingdom Metazoa; phylum Chordata; class Mammalia; order Chiroptera; family Vespertilionidae; genus Cnephaeus; species Cnephaeus nilssonii. The sequence continues at coordinate 9,787,953 of NC_137089.1, read as the reverse complement.
AAAGCAAAAATAGGTGAAATCTCCAAGATTCCATTTAATTCCATTTAAAAGCCTGATATTTAGTGCTCAGATGAAGCCTGCCTCTTTCTCTGTCTTTGGCCAATGCAGCCAGTCCAGGCAAGGGTGGGCACGGTCCATCACTGACCTTGCATACACAAAGGGGATACATAGGTATGAGATATTTGTAATTAGAGAATATTTGCATTAGTGCAAGTTGAGGGGCTTCATAGCATCACAGATTTAAAGCAAGAAATTGTCTTTCCTCATCAGAGCTCTCAATATTTCTCAGAATTATCCTTTCTGACCTATGACAAAGCCCATCCCTTGGTCATAATGTAGTCAAGTTCAAACCAGTAAAGCCTGGCTGATCTGCCCACTACAATAGCCACTAACCACATGTGGTTAATAAAATCAATTAAGATTACTCAGTTACTCAGTCACACTCGCCACATTTCAAGTGTTTGGTAACCACGTGTGGCCAGTGGTCACAGTCCTAGGTGGCACAGGTCACCTTCCGTCATCTCAGAACATTTCATTGAACCGAACTGTACAACCTTCCTAGGAGGTTCTGCTCCTTAACTGGCGGAGAGAAAAATGAGACTTCAACAACTTCTATAGAACTTTCTTGAAATTATAGTTGCTTCTTTGTAATTCTTGCATTTCCAGTACCCACCCCCAAAGTGGACACTATTATGTTAATGTTCTCCCTTCTCTTTCTCGAAATTTCATTCTGAATTCGTCTACTGTACTACAGTCCCACTTCCTTAAAGGCTCAGACCTGCCTCCTAGTGCTACTTATGCTTTCTACCCGGTTGGCCTAGAATTTGTTTTACTTTCTCATCATAACAATACATTTTTTTTATTTGGAAAGGTTTTTTCCCATGGAACCCAGTATATCCTATACAGAGGATGAGGAAGAAAGCAGGCACTTAAAACAATAAAATTCATTAACCTGTTCCACATCAAACATTTTGCAGAGTTCTCTCCCCTCCCCAACCATATCTACCCACAATAATAAGTAAATATGTAAACATAATGTCTCAGCCTAATAAGAAATAAATTCATGAGTCAAACTTTCCCTGGAGTTTCTTGAACCTGACGTGAAGAAAATGTTATAATTAAATTTCACATTGTATTCTTTTGGGGAAGGGTTTCTCTTATCCAAATATACCTTTTGAAGCCAGTAGAAAGGACTTGCTGATAAATGTTTCAACACCACGCTTTATTAAAACAAGTTATTTCTGTTGTTTACTATGTGGGTAGACCCTGATGAAAAGCAGATCTTCACCCGTGCATTTTTGTCCAAATTCCTTACCTTTCTGTTTACAAAAGAGAGCGAAGACCTTTCAGGGCTATTTGTCACCGTGCCCTAGTAGCCAACAATGCATCCTGCCAACTGATGAGGGTTTCACTTCCTAATTGACTGCACTAGAAGCATAAGAGCTATCTGAAAACACAAAGCTTTCCCATGCAACCTCCCCTCCTTCCACTCAGCTCCGTCCCAGTAGGATGAGTGTGTTGAACAAAAAGTCCTCAGGTGGGCTGGAACCATCCTGCACACACAGAGAGTAATCTGAGAAGGATTTCTGGAGGACAAATTAGTTATCTACTTCATTTAAAACCTTTTTAAAGGATTACAACATTAAGGCAGGCCTGCTCCAAACTCATGCACAAATGTTGAAGTTATTATTCTCAAGCATACTTATTCCTTTCATTCCCAAGGTGAGATTCATTTTCACTTAATCACTAACAATATATCCCAGACTTTGGCTGAGGAATTCCAGATCACACATGCACACAATATCCCAACCTATTAGTAATGGTGAACTTTAAATAGAATCATTATTATTAGAAGAAGTAGAATTTTTCTTTTAAATCCTTGTTTGATTTAGGTGTTTGTAACAAAATCCATCCCACTAAAGAATTAAATAACTATTCAAGTATCCTACAATTATTATGCCACTGTCCATTTTGAGTGAGGGAAATCCTTTTGGCAAAGTCTTTGGGTGTGTTTGTATAAAATGCAATGCTGTGGTCATTTTACATACTTTCTCACAGATGCAGAGAATATGTTGTCCATTTTATAGGAAAAGTAAATAAGGAATAGTAAAATTAAGTCCCCAACTTCACATTGCCCAATATGGTAACCATGAAACCAACAGCACTCCTGACTTTCAATGAAGTACATGTATTTTAAAGAAAATCGCTTATCTCAACCACTTTAGTATATTCTACCCATCTAAGAGAAAAAAACCGGAATAGTTTATCAGGCATCAAGGTTTTTTTTTCCAGAATATTCTTGGACAACTTGATATCAAACAAACAATTCAATTTTTTAAAATGGATAGAAGACTTGAACAGGCACCTCTCTCAAGAAAACATACAAACGGCCAATAGATATATGAATAAATATTCAACTTTACTAGCTATTAGGGAAATGTAAACCAAAACTACACCTCACACCTATGAGAATGGCCATTATAAACAAGACAGGTAATGACAAATATTGGAGCGGTTGTGGAGAAAATGGAATCCTTATTCACTGCTAGTGAGACTATAAACTGGTACAGCTACTATGTGAACCAGTATGGAGGTTTCTCAAGAAATTAAGAATTGAGTTATCATATACCCAGCAATCCCTCTTCTGGGTATCTACATGAAAATTTTGAAAATATTTATTCACAAAGATATATGCACCCCTATGTTCATTGCAGCATTATTTATGGTGGCCAAGACATGGATACAACCAAAGTGTCCCTCAATAGATGATTGGATAAAGAAGACAAGGTATATCTATACAATAGAATACTACTTAGCCATAAGAAAAGATGAAATATTGCCTTTTGTTACAACATGGATGAATTTTGAGAATATAAGTGAAATAAGTCAGGCAGAAAAAGTAAAACACCATATGGTTCCAATCATATATGGGCTATAAAACAGAAAACAACAAATGAACAAACAAGAAAAACAATGAAACATAAAATCCCCTAAACACAAACAACAGTATGGTGGTCACTAGAGAAAAGCGGGATGGGGAGTAGTAAAAAGGTAAAGTGGGTGAGGTATATAGTAATGGAAGATTTGACTTTGGGTGGTGGGCACACAATGCAATATACAAACTTTATATCATAGAACTAGAGGCCCAGTGCACGAAATTCATGAAGGGGGGGGGGGGGTCCCTCAGCCCAGCCTGCACCCTCTTCGCAGTCCAAGAGCCCTTGGGGGATGTCCGACTGATGGCTTAGGCCCGCTCCCTCTGGGCCTAAGCCGTCAGCGCTTAGTGCTGCTGCAGAGGCAGGAGAGGCTCCCACCACCATCACTGCACTCACCAGCCATGACCCTGGCTTCTGGCTGAGCAGCGCTCCCCCTGTGGAGCACACTGACCACCAGGGGGCAGCTCCTGCATTGAGCATCTGCCCCCTGGAGGTCAGTGCGCGTCATAGCGACCGGTCGTTCCACCGTTCAGTCTATTTGCATATTAGCCTTTTATTATATAGGACTTTACATTTGAAACCTATATAACCAATGTCAACCTAATAAATTTAATGTAAAAAAATTATCCTGAAATATTTGCAATACTTTTATAATAACTAGTCAGAGAAGAGCAACTATCATCTACCTAGCATTCCTGGATGCATGATTCTGACTTTCTTTCTGGTAAGACCACTTATTTCCGTAAGTTTCCCTTTTCCAGAAAACCTAAGTTGAGTCCTGTAGAGCTCTGCCTTTTCTATAGACTCTATGCAAGAAACAGCATTGAGCAGATATCTCAGGATACATGTCCAATGCTATCATATCCCCAGTTCTGTTGGGCTGCCAAAATTACCAGTTACTGCATAATCATCTGCTTTTTCACTACTAAAAATTACTTTGCATAGAAGATAAAAAATTCCTTTCGACACACAGTTCTTTCCAATAGCCTAAAATACCTATCAGAGTCAATACAAGTATCAGAGGACGCTGGGTGCAACAGAAGGCGGCAGCTGGAAGACTGAAGACAATGCAGTGTAGATTCAAGTAGGGAGTTAGTGTCACTGGGTCTTAGTGCCAGTTGTTCACAGAGAGAAGCCCAACTGAAATCCTCTGACTCAAGTGTGGGGAAAGAATGCCCATCTTGGTGAACCTTCTGGAGGCCAGTGACTGGATTCACACACAAGAGCCTTTTCTTGGACAGGTCTTCTCGGGCAATGACTTTTGTGTTGACTTGGAAATTTAAGGGCAAAACTAAAGTTAGTTTGCTCAGAAAACCCAGGAAAGAGATTCAGATCTTGGAGTCAAATGTACATAGTCCTCTTCCTTAAAGGATATTTTGAAAGGCTGGTTGGGTCTAAAAGCTGACTTGTGGCTGTTCTAAACGTAGCAACCATTTGTACAGCAGAGGAGGCAATGACACTAATAACTCGTAATCTTCGAAGAGGCAATCTGGTCTCTTGCCAGGTCAACTTCATTGGACTGTGACTAGCGGGGAGGAAGGACTTTAAAGGACTGTCAAGAATAAGCCAGCTTCGTTGTAAGTGAGAATTTGAACAATTATTTATCTAAACATCGTCTGTAGAATAGTTGTGCTGCTTTCTTTGTTGAAGCCTTGCCTAGCTAAACATTTAAGAAATCCCACCTGAGCCACATTTCATTCTAGCCTAGACATATTGCCAAAATGTGAAGAGATAACTATGTGTAAAATTGTTGTGCAGATCCTTTAACTAAACAAGCAGCAAAAGAAAAGGAAGATGAAAGAATTTAGAGTCGTGTGGCTGATTATATAGTGGCCAAAATAAAGTGTGCTTTCCAAAATCAACTAAGTGAAAATTCTGTCATCCTGGATGAAATTGCAGCTTGGACTGTGAGGTTCACACTTGGATGTTATTTTCAGATCTTAAATAGGTGAGAGAAGTAATTAAAAGACACTAACATTCACCTATCTAAAGTTCGAGTGCAGCAGCAGGGGGATGGAGGCAGCAAAAAGGAAATGCTTCTATTCCGTTATGGGAGATGGAATGGAACTAGGTGTGACAGACACCAGGAAAAGACTAAGTTGATAGTTTATTAGGTGCAGGTGCCAGGGCATAGTGTGGTGAGGCCTGGTGAGCCAACTATTGGGCTCACAATGGACAAGCACAGGAGGAGACCTTGGGAACATTTTGAAGAAGGCAGGAATCCCAAGTGCAAACATGAGATTGAACCTGAAGCCCATATGATGTAGAAAATGGAAGGAATCAGGCACCAGATAATTTTATCTGAATGATGTGGTGCTGTGTTCGTGAGCTCATGAACTCAAATCAGGATCCACAGTTCTTGCCATAGGGAACAAACTAGTAACTCACAATTGATTTACATTAGGAACAATGCTTTCAGTTACTGAGTGGGAGATAGAAAAAGATAATAGAACCAAAACAATGGTTTCTGAGGTCAAACACAAATTTCATGTGCTAGTGTACACTGTAAAGCTCGTAACACTTTGTGTTTGTGGGGGGTTTTTCTTTTCAGAACAATGAAGACATACATCAACTCACATAAATTAACATCAGTGTCTCCACTTACTTGAAAACAAGAAGCTACATAAGAATCATGATAGAGTAGGAGAAACACAAGAGTGTCAGAAGATGTACTTTTAGAATTTTTAAAGATGTGAATATCTGCCTTTTGCTACAATCTATAAATTATGTTTATAAGAAGCATGTGATGAGATGTCAATGGTGATTCTGAGATGTTGAAGAGAAACAATAGCAGGTTGTATGCAGATGAACATAACCTTGGTTATGGGTGGACACTAAGCCGCTGAGCCACACCCACCAGTCCTATCTCATTATTGACTCTTTCCTTTGGTATAAATTTTTTATTAAATTAGTGAATTGTACTAGATTATCCCAATTTTTTTTTCATAACACTCTTATATTCCAAACGTAGCTAAAGGGAGAATCCTAGCTGTGACCACTTATAAGGATAAACATATTTGATAGTAATAGGCAGACTGAAGATTTTAATGATGAAATAAAAATAAAATTTTCCACACTGCTTTTTGGTCGATGCTACATTTTACCTAGTACTTATCCAAAGAAAAGTGGCTAGTCCTGAAGTTCTGAAATACTTCCTTTTTCCTACCTCATACATGAATACCTTATATAAAGCATTTTCTTTTCTCAGTAGGGCTTATTTCTTTCCAGGTAAGTTTCTTTTTATGTTGCTTTAACTAAGATGAACAGACAAAAGTAATTCCAGAGAAAAATAAAGAAACACAACATATAATCCTTTTAGATTATGAAGAGGTTTCCTAAGGAAGGCCCAATCCCAACTGCTCGAGAGTGAGGCAGAAAACGAAGCTGCAGTTACACAGCTGAAAATCAGCTAAGGGCATTTCTTTTAGCTGGCAACTAATTTAACATTGCTGAGGGTTTTTTTATGCAAGAAAGCTCTTGATTTTGAAGAATTACATTCTCAGTTGACAATAGTGTTTTTGTTCCTATGGGAAAACACAAATGCACACACAAACATATACTCCAATACACTCTCAGCTGGTCTACCTTTGTGCAATCATGCATTTAAATATCCGGTGAAATGGAAAAAAATAAAAAATAAATATCCTGTGAGAGGAATAAAAATTATTGACATTGATACTGAAACAATAAGCATAAGCTAATAGGGATATTATCTAATGAGTAATGCACATAAGCAATAGGAATATTCGTTGTATTTTACAGCATAAATATCATAACCCTTTAGACCTATTTGAGTACACATCTTTTGTCCTACCTCTAAGTGGACATACATAAATCTTAGAAATTTGAGGCTGATGTTGGAGTGGAGTAACTATAAAGCTTAGCTAGTCCTCAACCTCATTTTTCAAATTGAAGGAACTGAGGCCCATGGCAGGTAAGTGACTTTTCCCAAGGCCCTTTTGTAGTTCGTGGCAGACTTGGATCTAGAACCTCGATCTCCGTTGCTCAATTTACCACACCATCCTGTGTCTCCTGATGACTAAAAGATAGAATTGAGCATAAAGATTTCTTAAAATTAGCATACCACATTTTTAAAACATTTAAATAAATGTGATTTCCTAATGGCTTAGCAAAATGTAATAAACATTTCCAAAAAGAAAAGAGCTAAAGTTACTTCCAGATGGCAGCAATTATTCCTCACCCCACCCCACCCCCCCCCCATCCCATCCCCACCCCCGTCTCCACCATAGGGAAATGAGCAAGTCGGGGTGAGGAGTTCCCTCTTCTCAAAAATTACCTGGAAAGGAACTCTATACCATCCTCAACTTTCTAACACTGTTACTTCAATGAAGAAATTAATTCTCCCCTGCAATCTAACATTACTGAGAACGTTTAGTTTATTCTTTGCATTCTGAGTGAACTAATGGGTCTTGCCCTCCTCCACTCAAGAGTTAGTGAGGCTACAACCAGACTCATGTCCTTCAAAGCCCTAGACTGACAAATAAAGTAGATATCAGGGGAATTTTGTTTGGGAAGGATTCCCATGAATTCAAATTCCCTCGACTGTCCCCACTTTCTAGTTTTAGATCAAAGGAATAATCCTGAATTATGTGGTTTCCTCATGTCTCTTACCTGACATTCTACACAGCCCAGGTCCCTTCCCAGTTTGGCTCAAGTTTCCTGGAAATTCAATCTTGGTTTGTGAACCTTGGCAAAGGAGTCCACTGGTGGCTCCAAGCCCTCTGGCCAGCAGCATGTACCCTCTTCCCTCCCTGAAGGACCCACAGGGCCCGGCTGTTCTATGTGTTTGTGTTGGTTAGCCTCCCCAAGTCCAGGTTTCCCAAGTTCTAGGTTTACCATTCCCTGATAGAGACCTCCACACCCCACAGGGAAAATAAAAATCCCAAAGCCATAACAACAGTGGAGAGCTCTAGAGCATCCTCCAACATGGCCTGTTTAGTCTTGGGCTTCCTCCCTTGCCAGTCCCCTGGGACAGCTTTCTTCCGCATGGTTCTACCACCCCTTACACGATTGTTCTCAACACCCTTTCAGCTATTCTTCCCTTTCCCATGTGCCTCACAACACCATGGGGTGACAGAGTCTATACAGTTTAATATCTTATGTTATCATTTGGGGATATGTGCACTACGTTAAAATAATTTTCTCTATAATATCTCTCCACGCATGAAGAATTTCAATTAGGGACATTTCAAAACATAAACCTGATTCCCATTTCAAAATATAAGATGCTATGTCTTCAAATTAATAATATAGTTGGAGAAATTATAAGTGTGATTTTGTGATTGTATTAAATTCCAGAGTGACTTTCTAAATGCAATCATTCTAAATTTTTGGTAAATTAAGCATAAATTGGTATTTCAAGTAAATTAAAAATACTCTGTCAATGGGGGGAGGGGAAGACTAATATAACTTAAAAGCATCAAAAAATTGTAACAAGTATTTTTGTCCTGACATAGAACTCAGTGGGTGAACCATGAAATTAAAAAAAAAAAATACATAAGAATTTAATAAATATTAAGGGAGAAAATTCAAATTGGAACATTTGTTTATTTGGAGAAAATTAGTTCTCTATCTTACAGCATGCACTACCAGGTCATGTGGATTATAGATTTAAATTTTCCAAAAAAAGAGGGAATTTTTTTCTTAAGGTAGAGTTATTCTTTATAAGCATAAAATTATACTCAAAATGTAAAAGGATGAGCTGGTTATATATGACTTCAGGAGGGTAACACTAAATAAATGTTGAATGTCAAAATTACCATTAGCAAAATACAATGACAAAAGAGAAACTGGTAAAGTATCTACAGAATACATACTAGCAATGGGTATAATATATTCTTATTTATGCCTATTTATAGTTAATATTTATGAGTGGTTTTTATAAATCAAACAGGATAAAAATGAACATACCAATTAAAAATGGACAAAGGCTACCTATAAAATAATTACAAGAAATCATATTAAATTGACCCATAGACATATGAAGTATGTATCATCTAAGAGTCAGTGGGTCAGGTCTAAAATCCAGTACTTCAAAGAAATAAAAATTAAAATAAGATACAAGTTTTCACCCTAAGCGGTTTGGCTCAGTGGATAGAGCATCAGCCTGCGGACTGAAGGGTCCCAGGTTTGATTCTGGTCAAGGGCATGTACCTTGGTTGCAGGCACATCCCCAGTAGGGGGTGTGCAGGAGGCAGCTGATTGATGTTTCTCTCTCATCAATGTTTCTAACTCTCTATCCCTCTCCCTTCTTCTCTGTAAAAAAATCATTAAAATATATATTTTTAAAAAGATACAAATTTTCATCTACTAAATTTATAAATATTAAAGAAAAATCCAGTGTTGATGATGATGTAAAAATAGACTTTCTCATCCACTACTACTAAGAATATAATACTACTTAAAAATATAACATTTGTAAGGCCCTTGATACACATTCAGAAAATATTTCTGAATGTGTATCAAGGGCCTTACAAATGTTATATTTTTATATCAAGATAGTCAATGCTATACATTAGGCCTGAGACAATAGTAAAAAATTATGAAAACATGGGTACATAGATACTCATCATAGCATAATTTGTAAGAGAGCTGTTTATTTTTTATGGAAATACATGAGCAAGTCAGTGCAAGGGGAAGTAAGTAAAGACTCTTACTCCAGACATTTATGTTCACCCACACCTTTCCATAGGAATTCTGAGGCTGAACTTTCAGTTATTAAAAACAGCTGATGTTACTAGGGTCGCCTGTGATAGGTATCAGCCAGCCGTACCTGGCATTGGTCAGGTCACCTTCAAACAGCCTGTGTCTTACAATCATTGCATTAGTGATACACTCCCAGAATTCAGCCACGAAAGGAAATCCAAAGTCCTGATAATGAGTTAATTGAGGAATTTATTCCCGTGACTATTCTCTCCCACCTGTTTATTTAGGTCAGTTTTATGGGGTCTGCAGCTACAGAAAGCTGTCACTCCAAACGTCACCCAGTAACTTAGTCTCTGATCTGACTAAAGATGGGACATAATCTTTCTCCCAATTGCTATAGGGTGGTAGAAGAAGCAATTATTGTCAGAGTTTCAATTAACAAGCCAAGACTAGAATTAACTGCTTCCATTTTTCAACACTGGATGGCAGAAGGGAGGGACTTAAGTGGAAATACAACAGTATACTCCGATTTTGTTTTCCTTCCTGGTATCTTCGAACTGAACATCACCATTTCCTCAGTTATACCACCTTTACACCTTTTCTGTACATCTAAAACTATTCTAAAGTTAAAAGTTTGTGTTTAATAAAAGAACAGTGTCTCTAAAAATACTGTGTGCTAGCTGCTAATGCTGCTAAACAAATATATTTGCAGTTCTCCAGTCTACAGGCAGGTAGTCCGCCTGGACCCCTGTAGTTAGGTGGGACCATGTGACCACCTCCGGCCAATGAATTGGGGCTGGAAATATTCCCAGGCATTACAGTTAAAGGCCACACCACTTTCTTTCTGCCCCAGTGATTGAGAAGGCCCCAGCTAGTGGATGCTCCATTACCCTGGGTCTTGAGTGATGATGAAGGAGAAACAAACAGCAAGTCCCAGCTGACCACAGATGGACATGTAGTGTGATTAAGATATAATCCTTTATCTTTCAAGCCACTAAGATTTGAGGGCTGCTTTTTCCCATCACCAAGCATACCCTGATGCAACATTCCAGGATTTTAGATAGAATGGTGAAATCCAAGTTTATTTGAGTACTAGAGGCCCAGTGCATGATTTAATCATGCACCTGGTGCACCAGCGGGCTGGCTGTCCGCGGGTGCCCCAGGCCTTCCGAAAGCCTCCGGCGCTGCGGAGGCTTTCGAAAGGCCTTGCGCCGGAGCAGACAGCCGGCCAGGTCCCCCGCTTTGGCCTTTGATCGCGGGGGACCTGGCCGGCTGTCCGCTGGTGCCCCAGGCCTTCCGAAAGCCTCCGGGGCAGCCATGGCACAGACGCTGAGCTCGCGGCGCCAGTGGCGCCGCGAGCTCAGCGTCCTGCTGGCCCAATCAGCTACCCCGGCCACCCTGAGTCCCGCCCCCTGCGCCTCCTGCTGGCCCAATCGTGGGCGTAGCGGAGTGATGGTAATTTACATATTACCATTTTATTATGTAGGATACTGTGTGTGTGTGTGGTATGTGTGTGTGTATGTGTGTGAAGTTTATATTAAATCATCCCTTAAACACTATTTAGTATAACTGTATGTTATGCCAATGGTATGATGGTTTGGGAGAAGGATAAAGAAAATTTTCTAAACTTAGATGTGGCAATGGTCACACAGCTTATGTAAATATATTAAACAACATTGAATTGTACACTTTAAATGGGTGGATGGCATGGTGTGTAAATATCCTATATAATAAAAGCCTAATATGCTAAGTGTCCGGTTGTCCAGTTGGCTGTTCAACCAATCAAAACATAGTATGCTAATGATATGCTAAGGCTGCTCAACCACTCGCTATGATGTGCACTGACCACCAGGGGGCAGAGAGTTGATCAGTTGACCAGTCACTATGACGTGCACTGACAACCAGGGGCAGACACTCTGACTGGTAGGTTAGCTTGCTGCTGGGGTCTGGCCGATCGGGACTGAGTGAGATGGACCATACATGCCTTGGAGCCCTCCCGCAGTCCTTCCCCAGCTGACCAACCTCCCGCGTCCCTCCCTGACCCTGATCGTGCACCAGTGGGGTCCCTCGGCCTGGCCTGCACCCTCTTGCAATCCAGGACCCCTCGGGGAATGTTGGAGAGCCAGTTTCAGCCTGATCCCTCAGGCCAGGCCAAGGGACCCCACTGGTGCACCAATTCATGCACCAGGCCTCTATATAAAAGGCTGTCACCGACTGTTGACTGTATGTCCACTGACCATCTGACTGACCGGCCGGTACATATGATGGCACTGGCAATTTAAAAATAAACGTTGACTTGCACATGCATGATATATATAAAGCTCTCACTGGCGCCAATCGCATGGGTGTGTTTCTCAAAGCTGAAGTATTAACAGGATCTGCAGAAGGAGAGATTGTTCTGATTCCAAGAATTGATTTGTCCCTGACACTGGCCTCCTATTTAAATTAATTCGAAGATAGTTTCCCATGATGCCAGCATTTGCAATGACTATTAATAAATCACAAGGACAAACTCTAGACAGAGTAGGAATATTCCTACCTGAACCTGTTTTTGGACATGGTCAGTTATACTAGTATGTTGCTTTCTCTCGAGTTCAAAGAGCATGTGACATTAAAGTTAAAGTTGTAAATACTTCATCACAAGGAAAATTAGTCAAGCACTCTGAAAGTGTTTTTACTCTTAATGTGGTGTACAGGGAGATATCAGAATAAGTTTAATCAATTTATCAGTCATTGTTTTTATCACTGTTATTTTTATATCATGTTTTTGTTGTTATTTTTATTTATTAATCAATTTATATATTATTTTCATATGCATTTTACTAATTTTCTTTCATCTCTGACATTTCTATTATACATAAAGGGCAAATAGCAATATTAAGATATTTATTTTAATTAATTTCCTTTAAATGTGCATGAATCCATGCACCAGGCCACTAGTATTTTAATAAAGCTTTTAAAAAGCAAGTAAAAATAAAGGTGTGGTTAGAACATTTTAGCTGAGCAATTAAATTGTACACTTTATTTTTTTCTTTCAATCTTTATTTATTGAAAGTATTACATAGGTCCTCCTTTTTCCCCCATTAACCTCTTCCAGTTGGCTCCCATCTTCCCCTGACCTCCTGCTCAAGCCCTCACCACCCAATTGTCTGTGTCCAGGGTTTTGCATATATGCAGTTCTTAATGATAGTATTAGTATGGGGAACAATGAAGACCTATGAGGTTTTTAATTTTAATGAAGTTTAGTTTATCTATTTTTCATTTTGTTAGTTGTGCTATTTCTTTAGTCAGTTTTAGAAGTTTGTGGTTTTCTAGGAATTTAATTTTTTGGCATAGGGTTGTTCAATGTATCCCCTTGAGCTCCTTTTGTTTCTATAGGATTAGTAGGGAAGTCTCCTTCTCCATTCCTGCTTTTTGTAGTTTGAACCTTCTCTTTTTGGTTTTGTTGATTTTCTCTATTCTTTTTCTATTCTCTATTCCATTAATTTCCACCCTAGTCTTTATTATTTTTTTTCCTTTGGGTTGCCTTATATATATTTCATTTTCTCCTTTTTTTCTAATGTCATAAAGTGGAAGATTAGTACAGTAATTGATTTGAAATAGTTTTTCTTTTTTAATATACGCATTTATAGCTATAAATTTCCCAGTAAGCACTGCTTTCAGTGCATTCCATACATTTTGGTATTCTGTATCTTCCTTTCCACCCATCTAAAAGTGTTTTCTAATTTCCCTTGTAATGTTGTCTTGAACCATTGGTTATTGAGAAGTGTGCTGATTAATTTTCACACATTTTCATATCTTACAAATTTCTTTCTATTACTGACTTCTAATTTCATTCCATTATGGTCAGGAAGCATACTCTGCATGATTCCAATACTTTTAAATGTATTGAAGCTTGTTTTATGGCTATCGATATGCACTTGCAAAGAATATATATGTATTTCACTATGTCCTATAAATGTTTATTAGTTATACATGGTTTATATTGTTGACCTTCTGATTGTTTTCATATCCATTTTTGAAAGTGGGGTATTGAAGTACCTAAAAATTATTGTTCAATTCTTTCTTCAATTTTGTCACATTTAGGCATAAATTTCCCCTATACTGTTTCAAATAAAGTCCATTTCTTTGGGAAGAGCTCACAGACCTCTCTCTACTTTGATGTCCTTCTTTCCCTGGCAAATCTCTACCTCACTGCTCCAGATCTGTAGGTGGGGAAAGAGACATATTTTTCTCAAATGATAACTCTGCCTCAAGATCAGGTTTCTGGGCTAGGGCAGCAGCCACTGGTCTTCTCAGCATACCTCTCCCAGGGCATACTTTGCACCCTATAAGTAAGACAGGACAATGACAATCAGGGCCCAGTGTACTTGGCTTGCCATGTCTGGGGTAGACTTTTCACCCAGTGAGTGAGTTATGGGTAGAGGAAGATAGTCTGAGACCCAGCCACTCCTTCATAGATTTAAGGAGGGGGATAGATGCCCAAAGCTGACATCAGAAGCTTCATTCTGTGGGGGTTTGGTGGCCTGTACCTCCCAAGGAGATAACATAGACCACAACTGGGAGCTATGGGGGAGAGGGAGCCCTGTGTTCTTGGCTGCACATACCTGGGGTAAAACTTCCATCATGCTGAGCTGGAAGTGGGGAGGGAGAAGGTTATGGCTCACGTGCTACTGTGATACAGTAGTTTCCTGAATAAATGTTTCTTCATTTATTTATCAAGCATAAATATACTTCCTTCAAGTACCTTTCTAACTGAATGCCCTTCTATAAATTTCCAAACATTTTAATATATTTTTAGTGATTTTTACCACTTATAATTGTTTCATTGGGAAGAAAATGTTTATATAGTTTATCACTCCACCATCCCAGAAGTCATCCCCCATTCATCTTAAATCATTGTTTGAACTTCAGAAAGTTTTGATTATTTTGTCATGTAGTTTATATTATAAAACCCTCCTAAAGTTATGATATATTGCTTCCCTTGCTTTCTCTTTCATTCTCAGGCTGTTGACTATAAAAAAAAAAAAATCAAGCTGGATTAATCAGAAAAATCCATGATGGTTTTTATTCAATACCTAGGAACTACAAGATTGCTACAACAGTTCGGACTACAACAGTTCAGGAATAACTTTTAGGATGCATATGCCTATCTTATTTCATGTAAAATAAAATAAAAATTCAACTGTAGTGTCCTTCCAAATTCTTTGTCTTGTTTAATTTCAAGTACACTTGCAATGGTGTGCTTCACTTAAAGCTTCTCCTCTATGAAGCACTGGGTATACACATATATCCAGAATTGTGATGCCACTGTAATAATCTAACCTAACACACCCAGCCGCATCTACTGCAAAGCAGTCTTCAAATCTTGACCAATTACTTGCTATTGCCATATACATACTACATATTTTGCAAAATCCAACTTTTGCCCAAGGTAAACATATTTGCATCAATGCTTCTATTGCTCCCTATATTTTGATGGGGATTACAGAAAGAGCACTACACATGTTTATAGTACCACGGTCTTTCTGAATTTTAATTCATTTCTAGTCAGCTATATAAGATCCTAGCCAACTTACCCATCTGCAAATTTAATGAGTACACTCTATCCCATTTCATTAGTCATGAATGAAACTGTAATATATGCCAACCAAGAACTGGCCCCAATAAAATTGCACTTGATCCTTTCTTCTGCTTTTAAGTTGATAGAAAAGCCATTGGTCAATCACTAAGAGTAACATCTTAACCAGTTGTGCTCTCTCTTGGCAGTTTGATCTAAACCCAATTTTCAGGGTTTCTGAGTGAATCTATCCAAAAACTCAGGCTTACCACAAACTGGGGGACTCTGGTCCAAAGACAATGTATTTTAAACATTTTAATCTAACCATGTCCCTGTGTCTAGAAAGTATATTAAGTAAGGATATTGGTTTCTTTATATGGGGCTCCACTTCTACCTGCAAGCCCAGATGCCCTTTAGTGAGAATGAGTGGCAATCACTTTAATCTAGAGAAGAGATAGAATCCATCTTGGATAAGTTAGGTATAAGGAGAGTATACAGGTTTAATTTTGAGCTAATCTCAACAGGTAATTATTAACCTCCTAGAATACTATGTTGAAAAGAATTTCGAGGCTACATCTAGAGTCAGTGGGAAGAATGTTGTTGATCAGCAAGGTCCACCAGAAACTTAAGAGAAACAGTCAGTAAGGATCGATATTCAATGGTCCTGATGTTGCTTCCAGGTATATGGTGCTGTGTTCTATAAAGTTGCTATTATCCATGCCATTTTTCTCCATAGAGGGACAATCCTCATGAAGCTGAATTCTTTCATAAGGCATGAAAAGTATGATATGAACATGCTATAAGCCATCCTGCTGCTCTTGGCTTCTCTTACTGAAATCATGGATAAACCATTCCGCTTTCTTTACACAGCTTGCCTGCAAATAATAATTTATAAGAAAACCCTTCTTTTAGGTTCTGTAACATTTTTTTCAACATTAAGAAAGACTAACAGGGAAAGACAGAAGTCCTTTCCACTCAACTGATTAATAAACTGACTTTGCCTAAGTAAAGTGCTAGAGCTAATGAGTATAGTTCATGGTTGTTTGTACAACATGAAGATTTTGAGAAGAAAGCCAAAAATATCAATGCATAATGATAACCAACAGAATAAGTGCTTCCTGGGCATAAAGTGTCTGTATAAGTCAATTAGGTGCCTTTGTGGTTTTTCATTCTCTAAACTCAGAAATTGTTGGGGATAGGGATAGTGACCCCCACCATCCTCTCTAATAAAATGGTAATATGCAAATTAACCATCACTCCACTACATAAGCCATGCCCACCAGCCAAGCCACGCCCACCAGCCAATCAGGGTGAGTATGCAAATTAACCCCATCCAAGATGGCTACAGCCACAGAGAGCAAGGTTTCCCAGGTAACAGAGCAAGCCAAGCTTTCCATAGCTGTTGCAGGCCTAAGCCTCCACTCAAGCTACAAAGTTTCAATTATAGAAGGTAAACAAATTCAAACAAATGGCGGCAGAATGGAGCTTGAGAGAGCAGGCCAGGGTTGCCGGCGGCAACAGGGGAAGCAAAGCTTTCTGCACACCCTGGCCGGGCTCACCCGCTTAAGGCTACAAAGTTTCAATTGTAGAAGGTGAATTAACTGCCACAGAAATGGCTGCCGCCCCGGAGGGAGCAGCAGGCTTGGCTCCGCTCCAGGCTACAAAGTTTCAATTGTAGAAGGAAAATAAATTCCAGATACCAGGGCCTCTGCTTGGGTTGCCAGGGGGCGTGGCCAGCCTGCAAACCACCACAGGCCCCTTGCTCAGGCCGCCCTATGCCCCAAGGGAACCCCACCCTGATCCGGGACACCCTTCAGGGCAAACCAGCTGGCCCCCACCCCTGTACCAGGCCTCAATCCTATCTAATAAAAGAGTAATATACAGATTGATCATCACTGCAACACACAATATAGCTGTCCCCATGTGGTCAAAGATCCTGCCCCCATGTGGACACAAGATGGCCACTACAAGATGGCCAGCAGGAGAGGGCAGTTGGAAGGCACCTGGCCTGCAAGGGAGGGCAGTTGTGAGGGACCAGGCCTGCAAGGGAGAGCAGTTTAGAGGGACCAGGCTTGCAAGGGAGGGCAGTTGGAGGTGATCAACCCTGCAGGAGAGGGCAGTTAGGGGTGACCAGGCCGGCAGAGGAGGGAAGTTGGGGGCAAACAGGCTGGCAGGGGAGCAGTTAAGCATCAACCAGGCTGGCAGCGGAGTGGTTAGGGGGTGATCAGGCTGGCAGGCAGAAGTGGTTAGGGGCAATCAGGAAGGCAGGCAGGCAAGCAGTTGGGAGCCAGCAGTCCTGGATTGTGAGAGGGATGTCCGACTGCCCGGGCAGTCGGACATCCCTCCAGGAGTCCCAGATTGGAGAGGGTACAGGCTGGGCTGAGGGACAACCCCCCACCATGCACGAATTTTGTGCACCGGGCTTCTAGTGTTATCATAAAGTGGTCAACTTGAAGAATTTTCATTTATTTGAAAGGAACTATAAATTGGTGTCATTCTCTAGACTCTCAAGACACACAAACATTCAGGCCTCATGACAATATTTTTAGTATAGTTCTGTCAAGCTCATATAAACCATTTCTTCATTTTCATTGTAGTTTAGGGTTTTAGTGATAAAAGGGTTCCGGGGCCAAAATATCAGTTTTACTAAGGTATCCTGATTTAAAAGCAGCTGAAAACACACAGATTGCTAAATTTTTCTCTTGAGTCTTAGAACAGCTCAATGTTTTTAGTCTCAGAAATGCTCAAATTTAATGTGATCTAAACCAGCGCTACTCAAAATGTGGTCAGCAGACAAGACCTGGTCCGTGGATTATTTGTTACTGATTAGTGAAAAGTACAAAAATTGAGAATAGGTGCTTACACACATCTATCGCAATTTGACAAAGAAGCTTTATTTGCATCTAATAATAGCAAATTAGGGATTGATCTTTGGATATCTTTGCGTTTTTGTTCCATTTTTGTACTGATTTATTTTTATCCTCGTTTGTAAGAGAGTCAGTCCACGACAGTTTGAAATGAGCAAAACTAGTGCTTCACCACAGGTAGTTTGAGATAGCTGAGCATTCGTTTCCACCCTCTGCTACCTTCCCACCTCGTCTGTGAAGGAGGATGACGAATAAATGTAAATGTTCCCATTTATAATTCCCGTAAAAGATCATTGTATGTTCTGCACTCGTTTTTGTATTTCTGTGTAACAAATTGTCACAAGCTGCACAGCTTAAAACAATGTCCGTACACTAGCTCATAGTTCTTTAGGTCAGAAGTCTGGCTTGGCATGACAGTGTTCTCTACTCAGGATATCACATGGTCAACCTCAAGGTGTTGGTTGCCCCGAGTTCTAGGCTGGTGACTCTAGGGAAGTCTGCTCCCAAGCTCATTCTTGTTGTCAGTAGCTGTGTGCAATGGTTGACTGAGGTCCCCTTTTCTTTGCTGGCTGTCAGCAACAGCCTACTCTCAGCTCCTAGAGCCTGCCACAATTTTTTGCCACTTGGCTTCCTTCATCATTAAGCTGGTAACAGTACATGGAATCCTTCTCCTGCTTTAAATCTCCAACTTCCTCCCCTGTGACCTAAACCATGTGCTTAGGTCAGGTCCACATGGATAATCTCCCTGCATTAAAGTCAACGGTGCCTTGTAACATAACCTAATCATGGAGCAAAATCCATCATATTCACATTCCCAGGGATTACACAGCCTTGGACTCCACAGGGGGGCAGGGTGGGAAGAGGGGGTACTTTGAGGCCATCTTAGAATTCTGCCTACCGCACGTTCTGTTGAATTTCATATCTGAATTTGGCAGTGGTTTCCTTTGAATTCTAGCCAATAAAGACTCTTAGCTATTAAATAACATTCTTTGCATAAATCTAGCCCTTATTTGGAGGATGTCTTTCTCTGTGTACAATAGGTTAAAATTGTTTCATCTCAATAACCCAAATGATATTCACTCAATACATTCCTATTAAAAAAAGAAAAAGAAAAAGGAACTGCACCTGTATACTATCTATAATAATAAAAGCATAATATGCTAATTAGATCAGATGACCTCCCAGACAAAGCTGGGGCTGCAAGGGCTGAGCCGCGGTGGCTCGAGGGCTGAGCCTCTTGCACGAATTTCGTGCATCGGGCCTCCACTATATAATACTGTAATGTTTTACTTCAAGTTTCACAGGGTGGATAAAATAAAATTCTTTCTTTACAAATTTACTTTTGCAAACTTTAAATATTCTTTTTAAAGAACATGTCCCATTATGAGTTATTTCAAAAGAATGCCTGTGGTTTTTGCTAACTTATTATAGGTCCATCCTTTTCTAACATAAACCAAGGACTGTGTGATAAAGCATACCAGTTAGAAATATAAACAGACATATTATAGATAAGTAATGCTTTTCTCTCCTGTGAGCACATTTGATGTCAGTTTAAAGCTGGAATCAAAGGAAGTTTATTTTTAGAGATATTGGGAGATGTAGCAAGCAATTGCAACACTAGCTAATTAAATCAAATACCATTCATGATCTCTGTTAGCATTTTAGGGTTCAAGATGAAACAAGAAGGAAAAAGTGTATGATCCCTTGATAAGTATAACTTGCAAGTTGGCAAACTGGTAGGAATTAAAAGCCAAAAATAGCAGTTTTGCTGTGTAATTTTTTTGTGATGACCTTATAGCTCCACATCCCAGCTTGCATTGCTCATTTTGTGAAATAAAGCGAAAACTGTATTTAAAAAACTTATTTTCAATATATTACTGCACCTAATTGGCCAGTGTAAATAAAATATCCCATGAGATAAGGCATTTGAGGTTCTACATAGGAAAAAACGCATATATTATTTGACACTGATAATAACACAGCCAAATGTAAAGTAATAGTTGCTATCAGTACAACTTAACCTCTGTTTAGTGTTGTGGCTGCTTTTAGTAAGAAGAAAACATCTCAAGTAGCCCCTTGCTTCTGAATTCTAGTTCAATTTAACTAATGTTTTCATTGCTTTTCCCTGTTGATGTTTCTATATCAAATTTATCTTAAGCAATGCAATCAAGAGCTTCAAGAACTGCAGTTACCAAACATAAAACAAAGAGCTGATTTCAAAGCACTGTTAAGTCTTAAAGATTGTGCTTCACCATGGGGAAAGATGGGATGTGAAGATAGAATAAGATAGAGTCCAATTTTTCATTGAATAACTTCAGATTTCTGATCATTTTCTGGTGTCTGGATTATGAGGCTTGATCCAGAAACTAAATGACCAGGTCAGTTCTGTGTTTATTGATTCCTTATTCTGACTGTGTTGTGGCTCCCCATGCATCTGCAAATGGGTGTCCCCAGAAATCCCTTTGGCCACTGGGTAAACCAACCATTGGCCAATACCCAAGAATCATGAGAGCACATATTCTGATAACCTCCTATTCACTCTCAAAAAGGGTACTGCGCTCAGTTCCAATAGTGAGGTGGGGTATCCCATCAATAACAAGCAATGCTCCAGCACCAGCTAAGGTTCCTACAATTCAACTCAATTCTGCCACTCTCTACCTGGAGATAGCATCAGATCCTACAGGCTAAGGGACCCGCCCCACAATACTGCCCTCTGTTTCAGATGCCAATCATAAGTCCAGGTTGTGATTGGAGGTTCCCGCAACTGCTTCCTTGGGCTTCAGACACCTGTCACAAGTCTACATTGTTACTAGCACTTCTGACCTACCAGCTATAAATCAGAGGTTCCAATGACCCCCTACGTGGGTTTGAATAATTTGCGAGAGTGGCCCACAGAACTAAGGAAACCCATTTACTCATTAGATTACTGATTTATTACAAAGGGTCTTAAAAGACACAAATCAATAGCTAGATGAAGAGATTTATAGAGGGAGGTAACAAACCAAGGTGCTTCTGTCCTTGTGGAGTTTGGGACCCCGCATGGTGGCACGTGGAAAACACTCTGGTTTCCCAGCCTAGAGGCTCTCCAAACCCCTTCTCTTTGGGTTTTTATGGAGGTTTCATTATATAGGCATGATTGATTAAATCATTGGTTATTGGTGATTGATTCAACCTCCAGCCCCTCCTAACTTCCCCAGAAGTCAGTGGGATGAAACGGCAAGTTTCCATCCTCTATTCATGGCTGGACTAGCCCCCAACCTTAGCTTCTTTCTAAGTCACCACGTTAACATAAACCCAGCTGTGGTGGAAACGGACTGGCTGTGAATAACGAGATGCCCTCTTCACCTTTATGGCTCTGTGGCCATTTCAGGAACTGTGGACAAGAGACCAAATACTATGACAAAAGACACTCTCATTGTCCTATTGTTCAGGAAAGTCCAAGGATTTGGGGGCTCTAGGAGCCAGAAACTGTGGAAGAAGACCAAATAGATATGAGAAATATATTTTGGTCTTTGGAATGACCAAATATATTTCTTATAAATGACAATATCCCAGCCCTGTTAGTGAAGGAGGTATACCCCACCCTAAATAGTATCCGATGGCTGAACACACAACAAGTCACTATTAGTCACTATTCTTACAGCCTGGGAGAGGGGGCCACTGCCTGCCAGGCAGGGTCCAACAGGAGTTGCACTTGGGAGTAGATTAAACAACCAAGGGTTGTGGGCGACAGGCTTTGTAGTATCAAGAGAGTGAGGTGCCTCACTGCCTGTTTGGATAATTTTGCAGACAGCAGTGAAGCAAAGGTTGAGTTCCAGGGGGAGTGCAGCCAATCTGGCTAATGAAGGAGCTAGCCAGCGGAGCCCTATCTCCCGGGTAGAGGGCGTATCTGGTGAGAGCAGGGGAATTCACACTTCGGTCTTTGGAAACTTTTCAGTTTCAAAGATTTTCAAGACAGCACTTGAAATGTCAGGTCTTACCATACAGCTCCAGTGAGGAAATTCTGCAGAAATCAAAACCCCAACAGCCCTAACAAGGAACAAGGAGCGAACTCCAGATACCAGTCACTGAAAATGTTGTCTGCAAATGATAATGGTAACAGCACCAGTAATTCCAGGCCTTGTCTTAAAGTTCTAGGAGGAAGTAAACTCCTTAACATCTCATTGCCTAGCTGCTTTATCATTCCCTCTGACACCTATTGATCACGATTCTCATCGTGATATGAATTTACATATTTGTTTTCCTCACTTTTCCTGCATGAACCATTTTACTTTTTTGCCCATGGGCAAGGCCCGGCCACTCCAGGAGGTGACCTGGTGCATGTTCAAACTGCTCCCTGCTTACTTCCCTCTTGGCACAGAGACTGTTGTTTCTATGATGGGCTGTTTCTGTTTTTTTCCAGAAAAGTACTATTGAAGTTTTATTTACATGAAATGATTCATTTCCACCTTTTTGTCCCCCCCAACCCCCCTCTCTCCGGTAGCTTGGGAAATGCCAAAAAACTCAAAGTACCTCATGCTGATGCTGATTCATCTTTAGATGTTCTTGGAGTATGACCCTGAGTTCATGAATGTGCCTATCACTGGAGGAACTGTTCCTCCATCTCCGCAGGCGCTGAATACAGCTGTCTTCTCTACACCTGTCCACTACCACCTTGGAAAGATAGAGAGTGTGTGTGAGAGACAGAGAAAGGGAGAGAGGAAGAGAAAGTGACAGGGAAAGACAGAGAGAGAGAAGACAGGAGAGAGCAAGAGAGAAATTTGTAAGATTCAAGTAGATTCCAGGAAGCAGTGCCATTAATAACATGTGTCACTCTCGATGACATTAGGAGCCAAATTCTAGACTTCACAGCCAGCCACCAGGGGAAGTTTTTGCTGGTACAGTCACTACATAAACTCCCATTTGGTCTTTTTGGTACCCCCTGCCCCGCAGGCATCCTGTAAATTTTCTTGACTTTATTTCACAAGATTTCTGAACCTGCACGTCCTCCCTGTGCAGTAAGTGCCAGGAAGACTGAGGTCACAGCAACACCCGCCGCTGGAGTTTGGGGGAAGGTGATGGGAAGCAGCTGTTCTCTTCTTGGTTCCTGCAAGTCACCTGCCACCTTACAGAGGATGAAAACCACACCAGAAAACGTAGCCTCCTTGGTTGTATGTTATCCTCACTCACTCATTCATTCATTCATTCACTCAAAATTATTTACTAAGCACCAACTACAGGCCACTGCTTTTATCCTGCCTGGATCGGCTAAGGAAAAGAAGAAGAGAAGAATGAGGGAAACACAATTGTACTAAAACCTTCCTAACCTCCTTCTTAGCCAACTCAAGTCCTGAACAGTATGGAACATCAATTTTAAAATACCAAAAGGCCTCCAGAAGAAATAATGTTTGGAGTGGATTTTTTCCTTCAGGCCACTATCTCAAGTCAACATTAGGTTAAATGAATTCTGGATCAGAAAATTAAGCTGGAAACACAGAAATCAATTTTGTCATCTCACTTTGATCAGACAATAGTACTTAACCGGGTGAATGTTATATTTAAATGCCTATAAGTATTGTTTTGGTTTCCTAAGAGCACTTTCTTCAAGATTACCATTGGTTTTCAAGGCAAATGGATCAGATTTTAACTTCTAGTAAATGTATTATTTTAAAAATCTTACATAGGCAAACTATTGGATCCTAAAAGAACCTGAGGGGAAAATTCTTCCTAAAACACTAAATGAATAGATATTCATTGCAACCCCAGATTAAGGAAAGAAAACAGTGTTCCCACTTGTTTGAAAAACATTGAGGGTGCTTTCTTTTGAGCAGTATGTTTATAAATACCTAATCACATATTTGGTATGGTCATGTAGCTTGTTGAAAATCCTCAGTCATTTTTACACGCTAACCTCAGAAATAAAAACTACAACTAGCAAACTCCCAAACCCTTTGAGAAAAAGTGGTAAGTGATCCAGAGGAGTATACGATGAGTCTAATAATAGGAGACTCATTTTTAATAATTTTTGTACAGTAAGTAAAAAAAAAAATCTTCTTGAAAACCAACTAGAAAGCTTATTGTTGATGTGATCATGTGTTAAATACACTAAATAGTCCAGATGGCCTTGAGATCAATGAGAAACGGCAATGGGTCTTAGCATCTCAGTTTTCAATGGGGTGAGATCATGAAGTTACAAAACTGCAATTTAAATAAAAACACACGTGTCCACGCACAGAAAGCAATAATCTTTTCAAACCTCTAAAAGAATTCTGTGTTTTTCAAAAATAAACAGAGAGCCTAGACTCTTACGTTAAATCAAGCTGAGGAAACAGGTAGAACGATTATGTTCATTGTTCATGTCAAGACCATGGTTGAAAAATACTGCAGAGAAAGGAGAAATCGTCCCCATCGGATAAAGAGGGTCATATTGGAAAGCCTGCGGGGTTGGGCAGCATAGAAATGATAGCTGACTTCCGCTGCCTCCTAGCTGACCAACACCTGGGTTCTCATAGACCTCTCAGACTGCTGGGAGCATTTCAAGTGCTCGTGAAATGTCCCTCAAATGCATTAAGGGAGGTGTAAGTTATTCACTGAGTAATTACAGGTACTCAGTTGGGGTTTTGAGGTAAATGCGTTAGAGGTTGCCATCTACAGTAGGAAAGCACTAATCATAAGCCACAAATTAAGATTTAAGAAGGAATCTTATAGGAAGTTCCGAAAAGATGAAAGCCAAATGCAAATTAAAGATCAGATTGTATTACAGACTGATGGTTAATTTGGAGGGAGACAGTGTGATGATGGCATTATGGTTGCAGATTTTTTAAGTGTTATTTTGTTTGTGATACATACTAAAACAATTGCAGGTGACAGCATGCAATAGCTGGGTTTTGCTTTAAATATCCCAAAATGAGTGTGGAAAAAAAGGAAGATTGAAAATAATGAAGCAGAATAATAGATGGTTATTAAATCTGGGTGTCAGGTACATTGGACAATTCTCTCCACTTTTGTGTTTGTTTGAAAATTGTCATAATGAAAGTTACCAAAAAAGATAGGAAGGGAAGAAGGGAGGGAAATAGAGAGAGAAGAGGAAGGAAGGAGGAAGTGTGGAAGGAAGGAAGGGAGGGATGGAGGGAGGGGTAAAAGAAGGCGGAGGGGAAAAGTGAAGGAAGGAAGGGAGGAAGGAATGGAGAGAGAGGGAAGAAATGCCCAGAAAATAAGCAAATAGCTACAACTGGTTGTCACCTGTTTTTCATTGATATTCTTCATTGCACCCTCATTGCCTACTGACTACAGGGATTCACATCTGCTTCTAAGTTTGGAAAGAGTTTTTATTCTTTTATTCATTAAATGTTTACTACATGGTGGCTACCTTACTCCCTGTGAGGCTCCACGCTAGGGTTGGGTTGATATAATAGACAAACATGCTGAGTGGGAAACCAATATCGATGCTATAGTTACCATAAAATATAATCATTCTGCAATTCAACATTGAACGGCTGTAAAATACATGGGCACAGTTTTCCCTTCTCCACTCTCTAGTGTCCTGAAAACAACGATTCACCATGATTGCGCTGTTGTGTCACTACTTAAAGCAGGGCCTTTGATCAATCTCACCCCAACAGAGGAAGGGAAAGAAGACTGCCCGCTTCAGAGGGGGAGCTGGGAGGGGGCACTGCCCACCCAGTCAGAAGAGGCACCAGTCAGCCCCAAGCAGCTTCCCGACTTAGTCCTATAACAACAACCCCAACAGGGAAGTTAATCTCCCTAATGGAAAGCAGATATGTTTCTTACTTATACCTATTACGGTGCTGGTCTTAAACATTTCCTGCCTCCTGAGCACTCTGCCCAGCGAAGAGGAGGTAAAGAAAGGCTTGGGTCCACGATGTCTCCAAGAACAGTCAGGGTGAAGCACAGCACACAAGATGACCTGCAAAACGCCTTTCTTCTCTCCTCATCCCTTCCAATCCAAGGAATGCAAGAGGAAGAAAGGAGCTTGGCAAGTTATTGAAAAAAATAGCTTGGGTAGGCAAAGAGTACCTCGTTCTTTGTTTCTCTGGTGGCACAAGACTGTGACCTAGAAAGAATGAATTCTGTAGCATTTATTAAATTTCAGTAGCATGTTTGGAGATGTGCAGCATTTCAGACATGTGCATAGACATACTAGAAGGGGAAATGGCACCAGGCTGAAGATAGGAGCTCAGAAAAAATCATCCAGAATAGTCTAACTCAGTAACCATCTGGCCCTAACATCTTGAGAACAAATCACAATGTAACACTGGAAAGGGTTCAGGACTTGAGAACAAAAGACCCAAGACTGAATCTGGGCCCTGGTGTAAAAAGTCTCAGCTTCCTGACTAGAAAATGGGCTAAGAATGAAGTCCAGGGTGGTTGTGATGGTTAAGTGCTCGAGTAAGGTGTCATTTATTCTACTGATGAAACAGATGTACATTTTTTCAGGCCAAAGCTGAGGTGTGTGAAAATGTACGTTTATCTTCTTCTATGGTTGACTTTAAATCATATGTTATATCTTAAGTTCCCATTCCTTCTAGTGGCAGAAATTAAATGTAGTCAGTTCCAATAAATCTGGTTGACTCAAGGTATAATCAGTCAAGCGTACTGGACACTGTCATATTTGACTGTATGAGCAAGAACCTTCTTCCTCTGAGTAGGGCAAGGGTTGAGGGATGCCACAATATATGTGGTCAGTGGCCATCCCCTCAGGATAAAAGCCAAAGACAGGCTTGCTCCCAAGCAGCTGGAGAATGGGCACATGATGTTGGTCAATAGGATAGCCTCACCCAGGCATCAAATCAACAGTGAAGAGGAAGTGAGGGACACCAGAGAATATGGTTTGGCAGTGGCGGCAGCAGCAATGAGATCCAAAGTCCTGTTCTGGAAGTGACAGAGGTTGATGGCAGTGATGTCCTGTGTCCATTTCTTTTTTCTTTTTTTCTCTAATTCTATTTTTTTATTTTATTCATTTATTATTTTATTGTTTAAAGTTTTACATATGTCTTCTTTTTCCCCAATTGACACCCGCCCCCCCCCCCTCCAGCCATTCCCACCCCAGGCAAGCCCCACCGCTCCAGTGTCTGTGTCCATTAGTTATGCTAATATGCATGCATACAAGTCCTTTGGTTGCTCTCTAACCCCGCCACCACCCCCCCCCCATTTGTCTCTGGATCTATTCTTGTTCATCAAATTATGTTGATCATTATATCCCACATATGCGTGAGATCATGTGATATTTATCTTTCTCCGACGGGCTTATTTTGCTTAGCATGATGCTCTCCAGGTCCATCCATGCTGTTGCAAATGGTAAAAGTTCCTTCTTTTTTATAGCGGCATAGTATTCCATTGTGCAGATGTACCACAGCTTTCTAATCCACTCATCTGATGGGCACTTAGGCTGTTTCCAAATCTTAGCTATGGGTGATTGTGCTGCTATGTCCTGTGTCCATTTCTGACAGTGGTGATGCAGAGGTGGTGTCATTGCATCTTACCAGACACTCCCTGGGCTGTGGTTTGGGCTGGAGGTGGCTCTGCCCGCTTTTCTGCGTCCATTGATTGTAAGAACTCTCTGGTGTCTTTCCAGCAAATTCCTTTCCTGCTTATGTTAACCAGAATTGTTTTCTTATTTCTAACCAGGGATCCTGACAATCCCCGTAAGTATTTCTCCTGAAATCTCCCTGAGGGGGTAGTGGGGTGAGGCACCCAAGTTCCATGGGGCTTCACAGCTCATTCCCTGGACTTTGGTCAAGATCTGTTCCACACACGTATCTGCAGGGATGTAGTTGGTACATCTAGTTCTTCATCATCATCCCTTCTCCATGCGGACCACACCTGAGATGTCCTTGTTCCTCTCTGGCCCCTGATCTGACCATTTACACCACATCTACTATGGCATCTCCATCCTGCAAGTCTTCCCGTCTCAGTCTCAGATGCTGGTCAGTGTCAATCCCCAGAAAAGAATGTGCTGCCCCTACACCCCAGGGCACCTGGAAGATCTGCAGATTTGTCTGAGATCAATCTGCCTTGGCACCAAATATATGTACTTCTGTTTGTCTAACCCATGCTAGCACAAGGAATTTGGGGATTGCTACCTCCCAAGATCCTGAAAAGAAGTAGGACATAGGACTCCTCAATATTTGGACCCCCAAATCTGTCTGGGACTTCTATGAATCCTCTGGGATTCAGTCCAGCACAGGAGAGGAGTAGGCTACAATGCCTGGTTCTTGGAGACATTCACCAGATCGAACTACCCTGGTGTTTCCAGCTCTCCTCCACCCCTGGTTGGAGGATCATTTATTCCTTTGAGAGGAAGAGAAAGAGTTCACCAGATACATTACATATTTGTCCACATTTATCCCATATTTATTATTTAGATCAGATTTATTTTTTTAAAAAGTTCATTTTTAAAATATATATACAATGCTACTTTTCAAATCAAATCATACTTTAAAATATTTTTAAACCCAGTAGCTTCTCTCATCTTTACCACTCACATGCAATTATTTTAAGTATTTGAGCCATTTTTTCTATAATAAGATTATATGCTATTTATTGATTTATATATTAATTTTCTCTTCTAAAATATGTATATTTAGCTTTATTACATTTTCCTCTTTTGTCCAGTCTTCCGCTGAAACTGTCATGAGAGCTTATTAAAAGAGATAAAGCTGTCCTAGCTGGTTTTGCTCAGTGGATAGAGCGTCAGCCTGCAGACTGAAGGGTCCCAGGTTCTATTCTGGTCAAGGGCACATGCCAGGGTTGTGGGCTCGATCCCCAGTAGGGGATGTGCCAGAGGCAGCCAATCAATGATTCCTTCTCATCATTGCTGTTTCTATCTCTCTTCCTCTCCCTTCCTCTCTGAAATAAATAAAAATATTTTTTAAAAGACATAAAGCTATAACACTGAAAGACAGGACAGTGATTTGTTTGTCAAATAACCTATTGTCACAATCTGTAGGAAATAGCTCGACATAGTTGATAAAAATCTAAATGTAAATATCAAAAATTATTATTAAGAGAGAACAGCCTAAGTGTTGTAGCTCAGTGGTTGAGTATCATCCTATGAACCAGGTGGTCATGGCTGGATTCCTAGTCAGGACACATGCTTGGGTTGCAGGCTGAAAACCCAGTAGGGAGAGTACAGGAGGCAGTTGATCAATTATTTTCTCTCATCATTAGTGTTTGTATCTCTTTCTCCTGCTCCCTTCCTGTCTGAAATAAATAAATAAAAATATTTTTTTTAAAAAAAAAGAGAATACAGATAAAACAAATGTACTCCTAAAATTATACAAACTTAAGAGGGAGAAAGGAAGATGTGAGGTGGCGATAGAAAGGAAAAAGTAAAAATACTCATTTTACACAAAAAAGAATCATTCTTTACGTTGTTTAACAGAAAAATAGCATATCATAAGAAATACTTTTGAATAACTTAAAGGTAACCACTAGCAGAATTAAATCAGAATTATTATTTGGTAAATGATTAGGGAATAAGAAATCCCAGAAAATAAGGAAGGGTAGTTGATACAAATACATAGAAAGAATCTTTTTAGTTTTTAAATTTTGTGTATGTTCTTGGGTTTTATCCTAGCTTTACTGAGGTATGATTAAAAAAACACTGTATACATTTAGGTTGTACAGCATGATTTTTAAAGGTATATAACATGATTTAATATATGCATACATTGTGAAATAATTACCAGCATCAAGTTAAGACATCTATCACCTCACATATCTGCCTTTTTTTTAGTGTGATGAGATCACTTAAGATCTAATCTCTGAGCAAATTTCAAGTACATAATATAGTATTATTAACTATAGTCGCCATGCTGTACATTAGATTCCCATAATGTATTCATCTTATAAGTGAAAGTTTTTATACTATGACCAACATTGCCCCATTTCCCCCTGCCCCAAGCCCAAGGTAACCACCATTCTATTCTCTGCTTCTATGAGTTCAACTTTTTTAGTCTTCACATATAAATGAGATCACATAGAATCTGCCATTCTATGTCTGGCAAATTTCATTTAACATAATGTATGTGCTCCAGGTTCATCCATGTTGTCCCAAGTGGCAAGATTTTCTTCTTTTTTGGCTAAGTAATGTTCCATTATATGTACATGTCACGTTTTCTTTATCCATTCATCCATCAGTGGGCACTTAGGTTGTCTCCATATCTTGTCTCTTGTGAATAAGATGCGGTGAACATGGGATTGCAGACACCTCTTCAAGATCCTGATCTCACTTCCTTTGGTTATATACACAGAAGTGGGATTGCTGGGTCCTATGGATTGTACGGAAGTATCTTACTTGTATAAAGAAAAAGCAATGCCCACTTTATGTGGGGCACATACAAGACTGAATGAGATAAAAACAATGAGCAGAGCTGCCTATTGCACTGTGTAAATGGATCTTCACATTCAAAATAGCACAGTCCAGTCAAAAGCAACTTAAAAAGGACTTTAATCTTTGTGGGGTTTTTTTTTTTTTTGAAGAACATAAAAATATTCAATGTGTAACTTAAAGCATGACTTCTTAAATTTTCTTTTCTCATAGTCCATAGCTTCTCTAAGTCCATATCCCAAGTCCCTCGCTCGTCTACATTTTTGCCACACTTCCTCAAGAATGCCATCTGTACCAACTCTTGTCTTCTTAATCCCTTCCCCTCTTTCCTCCAGAACCATCCAGTCTTGTCTCTCTCTACCCACTTTCAGATTCTGGATTTAACCCTCTGTACGCCATAAGTGGGCCTTCCCCACATGCCACGCATCTATAGCTGCAAACCTCACATATCCACTCTGGTCGCCCAATTTGAAAATCAGACTTGTCAGTGACATCTCTGGGTTTGTAAAGAAAATTATGGTAACTTAAATTCATAAACATTCCAGCGCATATGGAAGAAATGAGGATGGTTTCCGTTTTAGATGCGTGGCAATCAACTGGTTAAAAATCCTAAGAACCTGGCCACAAATTCGGACCCTTCTTATAGGGGAGAAGATAAGAGAAGTTGCATAGAATAAGAGGCAGAAAAAAAGGGAGGAAGTAAATAAAAATGGAATTATACTTTAATAAGTTTTATCTCCACCACATATGTAAGGTGCCTTACACGTAATATAAATACCTAATAAATATGATTTCCCCTCTGAATGGCTTCCAGCATTTCATAAATGCTTAGTCTTTGTTTTTGATATATGTTCCATAAATAAAAAGGATCACTTAATCCTCGAACACTACATTTCTCAACACCCGTCTTCCCAACACTACCAAATTAGCCATCTGAAAATGAACCCTGAAAATGAACACAGGAAGGACGCTGGAGGTTTAAAGCAAACCTGTGACTTAGATAAAATTAAAAACCTACATTACAATGTGAATAATCACCTACTAAAGTCTCTATTATATGCTTGATTTTTTTATTGCATTTTCTTAAAGTAAGGCACACCTGCATCCCTTACCATCCCGAAGGGACTCGAGTGATATTACTCTACAAAAGACCCCCTTGGTTGTTCCAACTTTTTTTAAAGTGAGATTTTTTTTCTCCTGACATTTTAGAAGTGTTATTAAAACTCACTGGATTCTGGGGATTTGGAGAGGGAAGAAAAGAAACAACTGAAACCTCCCCTGGATATCATGTTTGTTTTGACATGTGGGTGTGGTGTGCTTTTCTGGCAATGACTGCGCAAATTCAGCCCTGGGTGTCTACAGGACACAGTGCAGCCATGTCTAGGTTGCTTGGACAAGGAGTATTGCCTTTCTAACTGCAAGTCATTCACACACAGCTGCTGGGCTCAGGTGTCAGAGCACCAAGTTGCTCTGCTCTTTCTTTAAGATCTTAAGCTGCATACTTATGTGTCCCATAACAAAAAGCAAGGAGATAGACTGGTTGAAAGTTTAATGGAGTGGTGGATAGACTTTGGGGGTCATGGGTCACTAGGAAAGCTACAGGTTGCAGTTTCATGACCCTTTGGATTACACACCAATGTCTTTTTTTTTTTAATGACGTATTTCTAATTGAGTGCCAGGATGTAATTTCTGCCGCCGCCGCCGCCGCCGCCGCCGCCTCCTCCTCCTCCTCCTCCTCCTCCTCCTCCTCCTCCTCCTCCTCCTCCTCCTCTTCTTCTTCTTCTTCTTCTTCTTCTTCTTCTTCTTCTTCTTCTTCTTCTTCTTCTTCTTCTTCTTTTTCATTCTGCTGTCCTTTCTGCCTCATATTAGTGGGAGATCTTTTTAGGCATCTTTGAAAGTGTATGGCTTCATCTCTCACATATATCGTGGCACTTTGCATAGAAGAATGATATGTGGTTTTGTTGCAGAATTTCTTTTGCTGAGATTCCATTTTAATATTTTCTTTGTCTCAGTTATCATCTTTTCGCCTTCTAATCATGTACTATTGTGCTTCTGCCACATACAAGGAATCGCTTAGGGTTCACTTGCTCATGATATTATTTCACACCTCTGTACCTTTGCATGGGTTGTTCCCTCTGCTTAAAACTCCTTTTCTTTCCTTTATTTACCGATCGCCTACTCATCCCTCAAAATTCAGCTCATGTCAGCCTCTACAAACCGCTATTACTTTTAAAACCAGTATTGCTGAGTACTTCAGAAGGGCTAAGATTGGGTTAAGCATGTAAGCTCTGAATCCATTTAATCTTTGGGACAATTTTATATTGTAAGAACTGTTGCTTAGGATCATTTCACAGACAAGAAGGGTTGATGTAGAAATATTAAGGAACTTGCTCCAGGCCATGCTGCTCATGGGTGGTGAGGTCCAAATTCAAGGGCAAGTCTGTCTGACTTCAAAACCTGCCCTCTTTAGCACTAGATGATTCTACCTTCTCTAACAATTAAGGTATACTTGATGATATACTTTAATTACAGGTATACTTTCCTCTGTCATCCATGAATTTAGCAGTTTCTTGAGGTCAGAGCAAAAACTTTGCTCATATTTGTAACTTCAGTGTACACTAGCAAAGTGCCCGGCTTAGATCACATGCTCAACAAAAAGCTGTTGACTAAATGAGAGTGGAGGTCGCTATTCTATCACTTTCCACGTTCAGCTTATGTCAGAGTGCCTCTTTTCTCCGTGAAATTAAAACTCAGATTCACCAGGTCAGACCATACCATATGCTAGTGAGGAAAAGCAGAAGGGATCTGAGGCAACTGGTATCTTGGCAGCTCCGAGGAGAGTGAGCAGGAAAAACAATGTGTAAGTGCCCAGGGGTGCCAAGCTCCAGGGATGAATCAGTTTGTGCAGCTGGGAGGCAGTGGCAGCCAGCCCACT
This sequence comes from Cnephaeus nilssonii, assembly GCF_951640355.1. Classification (NCBI taxonomy): domain Eukaryota; kingdom Metazoa; phylum Chordata; class Mammalia; order Chiroptera; family Vespertilionidae; genus Cnephaeus; species Cnephaeus nilssonii. The sequence continues at coordinate 9,754,658 of NC_137089.1, read as the reverse complement.
GATTTCACACAGGAAGCAGCATCAATAGAGCAACACAAACCAGGGCAGGAGAAAGGTACCCTGTGAAACCAAAGCTGGATATGATGCTGCAGACAAGATGAAACAGTGTCTCTTTCAAATACTGATGTTCCCGGACTACAGGATGTACCCAAGCATCTATTTGTAATCATCCAAATCACCTACACTTAAGACTTGGTAGTGATTCCAAGAGCAACAGAGAAATAGAATTTGTTTAGCCCTGGCTGGTTTGGCTCAGTGGATAGAGCGTCGGCCTACAGACTGAAGGGTCCCAGGTTTGATTCCGGTCAGGGGCACATGCTGGGGTTGTGGGCTCAATCCCCAGTGTGGGGCATGCAGGAGGCAGCCAATCAATGATTCTCTCTCATCCTTGATGTCTCTTCTCTCTCTCTCTCTCTCTCTCTCTCTCTCTCTCTCTCTCTCTCCCCTCCCACCCCCGCTTCCTCTCTGAAATCAATAAAAATATATTAGAATTTGTTTATTTAAATGTACCAAGGAAGGAAAGGATTAGTGATCATGGAAATAGCTATGTGGAGATACCTCTAGGCAGTTTTGGATCCCAAGCTCATTTACTTAAAGAATAAAGAGTGAATAAAAGCAATTATGTGGCATAATTAAACAGGTAAGGTGATGGGTTAACAGTCCTACTGAAAGTAACAGACTAGGGATTTGCATGGGGAAAATGTGATTGTGAATAAGATCTGTGAAGAGGAAAGCATGTGATTGAATATTTTCCAGGAATTTTGAATGTAGGGATAAAAGGAGGTTATGTGTTATATACGTAGCTGAAGTCATACCAAGGTAACACACAGGGAAGAAGAGTTCTGGAGGTAGGGCTGAAAGATGACAGAAGAAACGGTTTCAAATGAAACAAAAGGTAGAGAACAGATGAATATGTATTTCAATTTTCCATATTGAGATGAAAATATAAAATTGTTGTGAATAAACAACATACAATAATAAAACAATGAAGAAAATTAGAAAGCAACTTTTTTTTAAATATCAAAAACCTGGTGATCAAAATATGGCTTCAAATTAACCCATTTTAATAAGAAAAATGATAAAGGAGCAGGAGAGTTTTTGGGGAAAGAAATGAAAGGGAGGGAAATAAAAATAATAAAAACTGTAGCTCATTGTAAGAAACCTAACGTCTGTGGGGAAAGCACAGTGACATTGAGCCCGAGACAACAAAGGCCAAAAAAGAAGGGACTCAAAGGAGGGCTGAAAAGATTCACTAAAATGTGGATGTCACAAATATGGAGGAAATGACCCTTCAAATCAGATCATGGGATTTCAATAGTGTACACATTCAGAAACCTAGAGGATAAAAGTTGGTATTCCAGACAAGAAAATAAGTTGAAAAGATATTGCTTTTGGAGCCATTCATACAGACCACTACAGGAATGAGGATCTATGCAGTATAGCACATTTCATGAAAGTTTGAAAATTATGTCACCTTTGGTGAAAGATATACAATTGGCTTTCAATATAAGAAAAGAGCTAGTATGTAAAATAAAGTTGTTCCAAAAGAGATGGGAAAAGGAAAATTAGGAAGGAAATGACCCATCCTATAGACCAGTAGTTCTCCAACTTGGCTGCATGTTAGAATCCCATGAAAGTTCTCTCTAATACAGTACCATGTCATCTGCCAATAAGGACAGTTTTACTTCTTCCTTTTCAATTTGAATGCCTTTTATTTCTTTTTCTTGTCTGATTGCTGTGGCTAGGACTTCTAGCATTATGTTGAATAAGAGTGGTGAGAGCAGACATCCCTGTCTTGTTCCTGATCTTAGGGGAAAGATTTTTGGTTTTTGCCCATTGAGTATGATGTTGGCTGTGGGTTTGTCATTGTGATTGCCAGAGGGTAAGGGGTGGGGAGGTAGATGAGGGTAAATGGGGGTATGGGTCACATGTAACATTGGCTTGGGCGCCACCATCCCCCCAAATGGTGATGAAAGGAGACTTGACTTGGGGTAATAAAAACACAATACAATATACAGATGCTGTATTGGAGAATTGTATACCTGAAACTTATATAATTTTATTAACTAATGTCACCCCAATCAATTTAATTTAAAAAAATTAATTTTATAAAAAAAATACCATGAAAGCTTTGTTAAACCATACCGGTATCTAGGCCCCAGCCCCAGATAATCCCAGTTAATTTGTTTGGATTGTTTCCAAGCATCCTTTAAAAAAAAAAATCCTGCCAGGAGAATCCAGTGTGCAGCCAGAGTACAAACAGTGCTACATCCCCACAAGTCACGGGTGGCAAGAAGGAATTTCATCTGTTAGCTGAGAAACATGAAAAGGAACTGAAATTAAAAATTAAGAATCAATCTGTAAGAAAACTCAAATTGAGGAGTGTGCTGAGGAGTGCTTATTCATGAAAACCTCTTTACCATGTAGAATGTATATCTAAAAAGAAATAAGTAGAAGACCTATTTATGTGTCACAAGAATAAAGGTGAAGTTTAAAGTTTAAAAATCTCTGAAATTTAAAAAATTAGAAATTCAACAGGCATGTATAAGGAACCAGTAAATCTTGTCAGGATATGAAGAAATCTAAAATGAAGTGAGAGAAATAAGCGAAGAGAAAGAAGATGATGACCTTCCTTGTAGAAAGGATCTATGTCTTTGTCTCTCCAGTACCTAGACCAGGGCCTGGCATGAAACTGGAATCCATGATCTTTGCTGACTAAAGGAAAGCAGCATCAGGGTGAGCATGAGACAATAAGCCAGGTCGGCAGTGTGCTGCATAATGCAAAGCTTCGAACTGGAAATCACTGCTTGGGTGCCTCCCGCCCCCGGAATGTCACATGTCACCAGGGAAACCAAGACATCTCCAAAGCTTATTGGTGGACTAGATGGACTCAAAGCTCACCTAGCTCTCAAAGTTTATGACCTTATTATAGCTTTTTTTAAAATATATATTTTTTATTGATTTCAGAGAGGAAGGGAGAGGGAGAAAGATAGAAACATCAATGATGAGAGAGAATCATTGATCGGCTGCCTCCTGCACACCCCCTACTGGGGACCAAGCCTGCAACCCGGGCATGTGCCCTGACCAGGAATCAAACCCAGGACCTTCAGTCCACAGGCTGATGCTCTAGCCACTGAGCCAAACAGGCTAGGGCGTATTATAGCTTTTAAAAAAAATTAATAAACCCTCAAGGGGAAAAGTCAAAAAGCTTAAAATTAAAATAGAGTGTACCAGATGCACTTACTGGAATTCATAGATAAACTGAAGGTGAAGAAATGAAAGCCAAAACACCAAAAATAGGACTAAAGAGAAGTGCACAGGTACACTAACATGTAAGCTCCAAGAGGGCAGGGAGTTTGTCTGACTTTCTTCCCACCAGATCCCCAGTACCCAGAACAACGCCTGGCTTATGGTGAAAGATGGGGAATGCCAGAGTTTTCACTAGATCCAAACAGGGCACTGGTCTGGAAAGTGCTGTGGAGGAGATGGTCCAAAGAAAAAGATACTCAATAGTGCAAAGTACTCGCCTGTCATCAACATCACTTAACTATATGATTGATACCTCTCAAAGGGATTGCCATCAACTTATCTTGATCATTCCGCATGCAGTAAGTACACCAGGGTATGGTTCACATGTAACATTGGCTTGAAGCTAAGTGTGGTGACATGGAATTAATTCAGATATTGAAAGGACTTTAAAGCAGTACAGCACCTGCCAAGTTCCTTTTTTCTCTTCAGCCAAACACATGTGCTTTTCCAAGGAAGAAGGCCAAGAGACCTTGATCATGAATCCATATTTGTATTGCAGGCCCATTCCTGAGGGAGCACCTCAATTATAGTCAAAACTTTTTCCAAATAGCTCCAGTGGCTCCAAGGCTTAGCCCAAATTTTTTCTCCAAGTCAGCCTGGTTCTCTAATTTATAACTCACAGCTTTCTAGTATAGTAACTTTAACAAGGAGTCTACATTGACCTATCTTTAGTTCAAAGACTATATGGACTTAATTAAGCCACCCTATCTCCCTTCATCACCCACAAATCAAGGGCTTGGATAAAATAATGAGGTAAACCAAAACAGAGGTCCACATGCATTGTCAGAGAGGGCTGGCCAATAAATTGGGCCAAGTTTGTCAGGATTTGACATGGCATTCCTTTCATCCAGCAGCCAGCACACTTGTACTGAACACCTGTATTGGGCACTGTACTAGGCAGGGCTGGGGGCTAGAAAGATTAATTAGTGACGGTATCTCCCTAGAGGGCTTCGTGGTCTCACAGGAGAGACAGGTTCACACTAAGCAAGAAGGGAAACGAAAGAAAGCATATTTGTAAGGTAGCTACTGGGGGCCGGGTTCTGTGTGATCTGCATTATCCACTCTCCATTATTTACGTTCACGGTCTCTTTTACGGATGAGAAAACCGAGGTGCAAAGAGGGCATTTCCTTGCCCAAAGTCTCGAACCTGAGTGTAGCCTATACAATGGGCACCCAGATCTGTCCTCCCTGAGAGTTCCTTCTCTCGCCCCTGTACACACTCAAATGCAGCTTTCGGAAAGTTAAAGTAACAGTGAGCCATAAAAACTAAACTCCGAGTGGTTGGAACAAAGAGCTCTGGGAGCACAAAGCGGGCAGTGAAACTGTGACGAGGCGAGGAGGGGGTCAGAGAAGGCATCGCCGAGGATGTGACATTTGAGCCGGGCCATGTTAAACAGCTGGAGGCGGGCCTGCTGGATTACTAATGTGTTGATTTTTTGACTACACCTCTTGGGCACTTCACCAGAGCCACAAAGTGAAGGAAGCAATAATTCTTCTCTGGCCACCAGAACTGCTGAAGTGGAGTCACCTGCTATTTCTACACCCACTGCTTTCGCACAGAGCGTTTCTCAAATAAGGTTGCCGCTAAAGGATGTTAGCTTAGGAAGCAGCAGGTGTGTGGATGGAGAGGGGTAGGAGCCACGTCCCGTCCTGTGGGAGGGGAGGGGGATGGCGCTTTGGTGCCCCTTTTGTTTGCACGCTGGGACTAGAGAGAGGTACCCAGATTAGGTAAATGGAAGCAAATAGCTACAAAGAGGATTTACGGATGGAGCCATTTTTGTCTGAGAGTTGTTTTAAAAAGAAAGACTTCAAGCTCAGATTTTTTTTTTAAAGGAAGAGTTTCTGTTTACCTATTGATGATAAATCAACAGGGCTGCATGGCCTCCAAACGGGTCTGTGAATACGCTGCTTCATTTTCCCCATGAAGTCCAAGGAGAGTCCCAGAAATGGAAAAAATAAGGCATGAAACTCTGGTGAAGCAAAATTCGGAAAAATGTGTGTGATCCACTGAACAAAAGACACGAGGCTAGACATGAATGGAAAGTGCTTTAGAGTAAATTATGGAAAGCTGGGTGACTCTGTACTCTGAAAAATGAAGGAAAATAATGGAATGCCTCATGAGGTACAGAGTCACCACGCGGAGAGGGAAGGGGAAGAAACTGAAAAGGTTTTTAAAGCACTCTGATATTTCCAGTACCCAGCTGGCAGCATACAGAGTTGTCACAATATTATTAACTGTATTCCCTATACTGTACTTTCTATGCCCACGACTATTTGCTAACATTGGGAGGAACACTTTGTGGAGAATATGATTATCTAACCACTATGCTGTACACCGGAAACCAATTTGCAAAATAATACTGAACGTAAACTGTAATTTTAAAGTGTTAAATAAAAACATTTTAAAAGGCACTGACATTTCTCTGCAGGAGGCAGTTAAGGCACACGCAGGCAATAGTTGAATAACTGCAGCCCAAATGGGAGAAGCAGGGCACGACTGAGCAGTTCCTCCCTGATCGCCCTGCTGCCCACGTTGCCCCTTGTGAATGAGTCCTCCCACTGTGACCAGTGATCTCCCTAAAACGCAGCCCTGATTATAGCACTCCTCTGCCGAAATGTCTTCAAGAACAAATCCAGATTCCTTGCTGGGCTATGCAAGGACTATCATCCCTCTCCTTTCCCAACACACACTTTATTCTCTAATTACGCTGACCTGTATGAAGATTCTCCCAACTCAATCTTTGAAATGTGGAGCATGCTATTGCTCTTTCCTGGAATGTCATATGCCACCATCTTCCCTTTTTCTCCTAATTCCCATTCCTTCCTTCTTTCTTCTAACACAGTGGTTCCCAACCATTTTTTGGCCATGCTCCACCTAAGCATTTCTAAAATCCCGATGCCCCTCCCATGACATATAATTCTTATTATTCAAAAAGTGAACTCCTACTCATGTGGAGGAAGCCTAAAAGGCCACTAACTTGGTCTAAACAAGCTTCCAAAGAACATGGCATCCATGAGAGAGGAAAAAATAAGAGAATGAAAGGACAATTGAAGTACTGAGGAAGAAATCATGAAGAAATTGTTTTAAAAATAATAATATGAAGTGATATGAAAAAATAGCAAATAAAGTTTCAAAACATCCTATGTAATAAAAGGGTAATATGCAAATCAGTCCCTTCCCCCGGCCATCAGGCACCGATCACCCAATGGCGAACAGGGAACCAGGGGTGGGTGGCAGTAGGGGGCGGGGCCAGCTGCGGACATCTGGGGAAGATGGCCCTGATCGCACGCCAGGCCTAGGGACTGTACCCATGCACGAATTTCGTGCGCCAGGCCTCTAGTATAATATAGAACTGAAATGCATAAATATGTCACAATATATACTAGTATTTATATACTGTATATGAGGATTCTAGAACCATAAGAAATGCAAAAAATTCACTGTTAATAACTCTTTCTCGAATTTTCCCTCTTAAAAATCAAATTGCCCCCTGTGGGGCATGTGCCCCACATTGGGAACCACTGATTTAACATTTATTAAGCCAGGCTGTGGGCTAGACCTGAACTGAAAGCAGTGATGGTGATGAGATGGTCCTGGCTCCCACAGGCTTCATGGTTATTATCACTTCTTTCACGAAGTGAAGACTCCAAGGCTGAATTGACTGCCCCACTTACCTCAAAGTACCATGAATAAATGATTGACTTATTCATTGTTAATTGGTTAATAGTTAATTATAGTTTAGTGAATAACTAATTAATTATTAAATCAATAGGGCAATAAAAGACAATAGAAAATACCATTTCCAATCATACAGTTTTCCCAACAGCATTTGCCTCTGTTTGGTTCAAAACCATTTTTTGGCATCTGAAGAGAATTAAGACACTCTCTGACCTTAAAGAATTTGCAATCCAAAAAGAGAAACAAAGACATAAATTTTAATATAAATGTTTGAAACATACAAATGTATAACTTACTATAGTGTCAGGAGACATTTCAAATGTTTTGCCTGAACAAATCTTTCAATACTCACAAAAAACAGAGGTAAAAGACAATTCTTATTAGTATCCCTATTTTATTGAGAAGACTAAGATTAAGTCATTTACCCAAGGCCATGCTTGAACTCAGCCAATCTTGTTCCCCATGATTTCTTTCTTTTTTAAAAAAATTTCTTTATTGATTAAGGTATTACATATGTGTCCTTATCCATGATTTCTTAACATCTTAATATAGTAGGTGCTATAAGGGAGGTGTGTGTGTACAAGATGCTTTCTCAAAACACAGACAAGAACTAATCCCCAAATAGAAATTCACAAAAAGTTTCTTGGAGGGGCTGAGTCCTTTCCTGTGCTAAAATGGTATAATTAACCATTATCTCAGTTGGTTGAAAGAGCAGAGCCACTTACCCCAAAGTAGAGAGGTGAGAAAAAAGAAACCTTTTAGCAATCTGTCATGAACATTTTAATTTCTAGTAGTGATTCTTATCTTAAAGCAGTGATGGGCAACCTTTTGAGCTTGGTGTGTCAAACTTCGCCAAAAAACTGAGCATAACTCAGGTAGTGTGTCACTTTGAGGAAAAAACTAACTCCAAGACTCTAGTCGCAAATGTTTCATCCTCAGGAGCAGCAAATGTTTCATCCTCGGCATGTGGCCGCGTGTCATCAGAAATGGCTACGCGTGTCAGTGCTGACACGCATGTCATAGGTTCGCCATCACTGTCTTAAAGCCTTATTTTGTCTGATATTACCATAACCATGCCCATTAACTTTTTGTTACTATTTCCCTGGTATACCTTCTTTCAACCTTTTATTTTCAACTTGAATATCTTTATATTGTAGACTAGTCTATAATAAACATCACAGGGTTAGATCATTTAAAATCCAGTTGGACAAACTTAACCTTGTAACCAAAGAGTTTAGTTCATTGATACTTATTGGCTCTATGAATTACCTCTTGGTAATTCATAGAGCCACCTAATCAAATTTCTCACTAACAAAAAATGGCAATAACTCATTTTTCTTTCACTAGACTGTTTTAATAACAATAATAAAAAAAAACTTTATTGAATGCCTAATCTATGCCAGGAACTATATTTGGCATTGTACATTATCTCTAACTCCCATAATAAACTTGCAGGGTGTCACCATGCCCACTTTATCGCTGAGGAAAACCAAGTCTCAGGAACGTTAAAGACTCATGGGAAAATAAAGGGTGTATCAGAGTTGAAATGGATTTGGCCTAAGTCAAGTCTGTCACTAAAGAAGTACACACACACACACACACACACACACACACACACAACCAGTCAACATCATAACACAAAATAAGTGGGGAGTTGGTCATTTCTGTGTAGCATACCATGTTTCTTGAGGCGACTAATGTACCCAGAGACAAAATGGTTCATCCTATATTTCATGGATAGTGTTGAAAAGCCACAGTAAAGAAACCTGACTACCAACCTTGTGAAATAATTGCTGAGAAATGAACAGAGAAAGACAAGTATCACATAATCGCACTTTTATGTGGAATCCAAGTAACAAAATAAACTAATGAACGGAGTGAAACCAGAGGCATGGAAGCATGGAACAGAGTGCGGAACCTCAGAGGGAAGGCAGGGGAGGGTGGGTGGGTGGGAGGTAATCAACCAAGACCTTGAATGCATATATGCATAACCCATGGACACAGACAATAGCATGATGAAGGCCTGGGGAGGGGAGGGGAGGATAAGGGCAGGCTATAGGGGGTCAATGAGGCTTGTGTTGGGGAAGGGGACATATGTAATACTTTCAACAATAAAGAATTCTTTTTAAAAAAGAAGAAGAAATGAACAAACAGAGAAAGTAAGAAAATAAATGCATAGCTCAAAGATGGTTTTCCCTTTGGCCCCAGTTTAATTAGCTAATAACACCCAAGAACAGCCGGGCTAAGCTAGTTCTTTCATTTAATGCCATATTCTGGCGATGTTGTTTTACAGCTTTAATAGCCCTGTCAACATTCATCAGGAAATCAGTGCATCCCTCCAGAACCCTGCCATAAAAAACAGTGGCCTTTTAAATTAGGGCAGTGCAACCTTCATCGCACCCCAACTCTATGTTGAATTGGTGTGCCTCACTTTCACCTTAAGTTCACCAAGATTCAGTTGAATCCAAGGGAAGCAGACAAGGATCAACATGGACCCAGCTGAACAAATGTATTTTCATAGGTTTCACAGTAAGCTTTTAACTCTTGATGCCATGGTCTTAAAAAAAAAAAAAAATGAATGAATGAACAGTGGTAGGAAAGTCTAACTCTCACCAACATGATAGTTGTTAGATCAACTATATGCTAGACACAGGTTCTGTAAAACAAGAAGTAGATGTAAATTCAAGATTCTGGTGACAATCAGGTTGTTATACATGTATATCTGCACAGAGAATGTTATGCAGGCAGGAAATTTGGAGTCTGATTTAATGAGTCAGTTTTACTATTCCATTACAAATAATATTATTTACCAAAAATGTTTCATCCTTGTTGTTTTAAAGACATAGAAAGTCTTCTGTGATTATCACCACTGGTTTCTGAATGGATCTGGGTAGTCACTGAAAATGTGTAGCTGGAAGTGTTGAGAAAAAGGAAGGGAATTCAACAAAGTATATAGGTGTTGTTTTCAATAAAAAGCTGAGGATTGCAGATTTTTAGATCTTTTGGTATTGAAAGCACAATACAATATTTGGGGTTTGAAGCTTCTATTAATCATTAACTAAATGTAAAAGGTTTGTTATTTTCATTTTTTCAATTCACTATTTAGAAATTGTATTCTTGGTCAAAAATCTAATTTTGTATTTAAAATAGTTAATACAATGGTAAGAAGAAGAAAAATGCATACTTTGAATCTCTAACGACTACTGGTCTTTTTGCCACAGTCCTTAATTTCTCTAAGATTAAAAATGTAAGTTAAATATTACTTGGTCTTTAAAATGTATATAAATTTACTATTATCAATTATCTTGAATTTTATCTCAAATTTAACTTTTCTTCAAATAAACATATGTATCACCAAGTAGTATAGATATTTTTCAAAATGTCCTCAATTATTGTACCAGAGTGTCTAGACAGTCATGTCAATCATAAATCAAAATTATTTTTCATTTTTTAAAAATCAATAAAAAACTTTACAAAATGTTGCTTCCCAAAAATTCATGTACAAATTATGACTTCACTTTTGTAATTTTTCTTGGCAAAATTTCTGGAACAAATTTATCAAATGCAACCTTCTATTGGAAACACACTTCCAAAAAATAACTTCCTCCACTGAAATGGAGAGCCCACTTGTCTGCAGAATGACAAGTGACCTCTCCACTTTGCAATGTAAAATTTAATGCTTATTTGTCAAAGCATTTATTTTTATTGATAGTAGGAAGCTTAGATCAGCGATGCATTAGATGTGTGAAATAATTTATTTCCTATGTCCCAAATGCACAGATACAAATAGATCTAAATATCTAGAATAGATGAGTTAGAAAGAGAAGGGAAAAGTTGGGGTCATATTTTTATTGGGGGTAATAATCTAAGAGTATCCCTACATTTGAAAAATTAGGTTTGAGGCCAAAGTGGGATAAAAGAGGTAAGGATATTAAACTTGTTACATTTTTGTAATCGTTTTAATGGGAAGTGACATCTCATAAACTCTTCTGGGAAGAAATCCTGCCCTTCTGTGATAAAGCCAATATGTGCAGAGAAATGGCATACGGGCCAAATTAAGGGTTGATCTGCCTTCCCTGGAAGCAATACCAGGGCACCTTTGGTCAGAGCTAACCTCATCAAAGGGTGGTAGTCTCACAACCTGTATGTTCTGGATTCTCCAGTAATGCTGTCCTTCTCGAAACATCTCCCCAAGGTCTGTTACTGATATCTGAAATTCCTCCACTAGAGGAATTCACTCACCTCCTTCCATGTTTGGTCTCATGCTAAGATGTAAATGCTACAGAGTAATAACACACGAAACTGGACAGTCATTTCTGTCTTCCTGGTGATGAGTTCTGAATAGAAAAAAGTGAATAAAGTCTGAAGTGAGCATGTGTAATGGGAAGGGAAATGCTGGTAAAGGGGAAAGGCCCTGGAAATGCAGGAAGGCGCTGGAAAATGTGGGCGGGCACAGGAAATGAAGGGAAGGCACTGGGAGACAGGTAAGGCTATTGTCATGAAGCCAAATGAAAGCTTCAAGGTCTCCGCTTAAATCCAGTTTTAATCATCCTGGGGCACAGCTGTACGAGGGGAGATGTTGATGGCTAGGTTCAAACTCGGTTCCCAAGAGCTAAGCAAATACATAGAAAAAAAACACAAGTAAGCTATTCCCAAACAGAAGAAATATAAAGTAGCTAAAAAAAAAAAAAATCTTTTGATTTGAAAATATGGTCCTCCAAGAGTTCTTATCGATAGGTGCCTCTAACCACAGCATTTGCTTTTCTGTTTCTACAACATGGTTAGAAGGCAGAAAACCCAACAGCAACTCTTTAAGAGGAAGGTCCATAAGCATTCTCCAAGTGTGTTTCATAGAATACTTGCATGATGTGGGGAAGGGCTTTGATTTTGGATAACTGAGTGTAAGTTTTACACCTTAAGTTTCTCTTAGAGAGTTAAAATATGTATGGGGCAGAGACAACTACATGTTAAGTAAAACCCATTTTCTTGTTCTCCAGATCACATTTCCTGTCATTCCCTGCAGTGAGGAATGGCCATGTGATTGAGTTCTGGCCAATGGGATGTGACACGTGGGTAGAAGTCATGTGTGCCCCACTTTCTCACTTGACCCACAACAACCTTCTGTGCACTCTCTTCTTTGATCTTTGTTTCTGCCAAATCTCTAGGATGGAAATAAACCTGGGGTGACTTGAGGAGCTCCACGCTGAATGATGAAACCCCAATGGACAGTACTTGGCTCTATGAATTACCCCCTTGGAGATAGCCACCTAATCAAGAACTCTAAGGCTGGACCATGTCATGAGCTAGATCTTACGTTAAGCAACTGAGATTTCAGTGTTTGTTTTCTTATAATACCATTTATCCTAACTGATAAAACGTTTTACATTTTATGCGGAGACAAAGAAACATGTCACGAATGAAAGAAATGGAGGAAAGCAAATTACTGGACATAGAGTTCAAAACCACATTTATAAGGTTACTCAAGAATCTTCTAAAAACCACCGAGAAACTTGATGAGACCTCTGAGGAGCTTAGTGAGACCTTCAAGGACCTTAATAAGTATGCCAAAAAAATGGAAAACGACCAGTCAGAAATTAAGCATACACTGTCTGAAATAAAGAATATACAGAAATTCAACTGTAGATCAAAGGACCCCAAGAATCAAACCAAAGATCTGAAATATGAGGAAACAAAAAACACCCAACCAGAAAAACAAAAAGAAAAAAGAATCCAAAAATATGAAGATAGTGTAAGGAGCCTCTGGGACAACTTTAAGCATACCAACATCCGAATTATTGGGGTGCCAGAAGAAGAGAAAGAGCAAAATATTGAAAACCTATTTGAAGAAATAATGACAGAAAACTTTCCCTACCTGGTGAAAGAAATAGACTTACAAGTCCAGGAAGCGCAGAGAACCCCAAACAAGAGGAATCCAAAGAGGACCACACCAAGACACATCATAATTAAAATGCCAAGGGCAAAAGACAAAGAGAGAATCTTGAAAGCAGCAAGAAAAAAACAGTTAGTTACCTACAAGGGAGTACCCATACGACTGTCAGCTGATTTCTCAACAGAAACTATGCAGGCCAGAAGGAAGTGGCAAGAAATATCCAAAGTGATGAACAGCAAGAACCTACAACCAAGATTACTCTACCCAGTAAAGCTATCATTCAGAATTGAAGGTCAAATAAAGAGCTTCACAGACAAGAAAAAGCTAAAGGAGTTCATCACCACCAAACTAGGATTATATGAAATGCTGAAGGGTATTCTCTAAGAAGAGGAAGAAGAAGAAAAAGGTAAAGATAAAAATTATGAACAACAAAATGACAACAAATACATACCTACCAACAAGTGAATCTAAAAATCAAGTGAATAAAAAATCTGATGAACAGAATGGACTGATGAATATAATAGAATCAGGGACATAGAAAGGGAGAGGACTGACAATTCTCAGGGAGAAGGGGGTGTGAGGGGTGCGGGAAGAGATTGGACAAAAATCTTACACCTATGGATGAAGACAGTGGCGGGGGGTAAGGGCATGGGGTGGGGTGGGGAATCAGGTAGAGGGAAGCTATCGGGGGTTGGGGGGAGAGAACACCTGTAATAATCTGAACAATAAAGATTTATTTTTTTTAAAAAAGTTTTACATTTTAAATGTCTGAAAGATACTACAGTTAAGAATCATGTTAACTTTTATAAAACCCAGTTTTTCCGACTGAGTTGACCATAGAGCCTTCATGGTTTGTTTTTAACTTATCAATTATTAACTAGTAGAATGTTTTCTAGTTTGGGGAAGACTGCACTATGCCCCAAACTTTCACTGCCCCACCCTCCTGGAATTTTATTCTAGCCAAGAGAGGGAAAGACTAAGAAACAAGCTGTGGTCAAAACTATGAGGATGTACAGCACCAGGGATTTTAATTATAAACTCACCCACAGAGCTATGTTAGAGATAAATATTGACAGTCCAACACAGAATTAAACAGGTGAATTCAAAGAATCAAAGCTTGTTCTCTGAGGCTCTAAAGTGAAAGGAGAGAAGAACCAAGGATCACACATAACAGCTAAAGATTAATAAGAAGGGACCAAGGTGGTGACAAGATTCTCTGTTTCATCAAATTTTGCATTATTTTCTATTTTCATATGAGAGGTCATCACACAGAAATACTAATTACTAGTAATGGCCTTGTTCAGCTATTTTGATAAAGACATGTATTTTGATCTTAAATCAGCTAGGACTCTATCAGAAAGACCAACTCAAATTGGCTTAAAAAATAAAAGGGATTTATTGGTCTCAGAGGGAGAGCAAGCCTCAGGACCGGATTGACCCAACAGCTCTGATGTCCTCGGGGACTGGTTTCTTTTGCTCTCTGTTCTTCTTCCTGTGAAATCAACAGCATCTGAAATGTGCTTTCTCATGTGGTAGCAAGAAGTACAGCAGTCTTGGCGTTTGCACCCATATATCACAGGAGACCTTATTTCCCCAAAAAAACTCCACTCACATTTTATTGATCTACCTTGAATCGCAATCCTTCCTGTACCTGCACATATTTCAGTGTTCAGAGAAGTGCCATATACAGTAGTCCCCTTAATCTACGGCTTCACTTTCCACAGTTTGATACTCATAGTCAATCAGGGTCCAAAAATATTAAGTGGAAAATTCCAGAAGTTAACAATTCATAAGTTTTAAATTGCATGCCATTCTGGGTAATGTGATAAAATCTCACTCCGTCCCACTCCATCTGACACAGGACGTGAATCACCCCTTTCCCCAGCAGAGCCACACTGTAAACACTCCTTCCTCATTAGTCACTTAGTAGTTTATTAGTGGTTATCAGGTGGATTTTCATGGTATTGCAAGGCCTGTGTTCAAGTAACCCTTATTTTACTTAATAATGGCCCAAAGCTCAAGAGTAGTGATGCTGACAATTCATATACTGGTATTCCAAAGAAAAGCCATAAAGTGCTTCCTTTACGTGGAAAGGTGTGTATGTATAGGGAAAAACATAGCTTTTATAGGGTTTGGTACTATCTTTGGTTTCAGACATCACTAATGTCTTGGAAAATGTTCCCCATGGCCGTGGCCAGTTTGAACAACTGGTTAGAACAGGCGTACTCAAACTACGGCCCGTGGGCCACATGCGGGTGTTTTTGCCATTTTGTTTTTTTACTTCAAAATAAGGTATGTGCAGTGTGCATAGGAATTTGTTCATAGTTTTTTTAAAACTATAGTCCGGCCCTCCAACAGTCTGAGGGACAGTGAACTGGCCCCCTGTTTAAAAAGTTTGAGGACCCCTGGGTTAGAGCATCAGCCAGTATACCAAGTGGTCACGGTTTGATTCCCTGTCAAGAGCACATACCACAGTTGTGGTTCAATCCCCAGCCCTTGTCAGTACAAAAGGCAACCAATCAATGTGTCTCTCTCACATCAATGTTTCTCTCTCTCCCTCTCCCTCCCTTCCACTCTAAAAATCAATGGGGAAAAATATCCTCTGGTGAGGATTTAAAAAAAGAAAGCATTCCCCATTGATAAGGGGGGAATATGGTATCGATTGACTGGTGTCTGAGTTGCCCAGACCAGTCACTATGACAAAGGGGACCATCCTGATTATATTACACAAGTCTAATCCCTCACTTGTGTTTAGAGGTGAAATTACTGTAAAGAGGACAAAATCACAGATCAACTTTTGAGTAAATTATATAATAACCAGAGGCCTGGTGCACGAAATTGGTGCACTGGAGGGGAGGTGTCCCTCAGCCCAGCCTGCACCCTCTTCAATCTGGGACCCCCCGAGGGATGTCCGACTGCCGGCAGTTGGACAGCCCTCTCACAATCCAGGACTGCTGGCTCCTAACCGCTCACCTGCCTGCCTGCCTGATTGCCCCTAACCACTTCTGCCTGTTTGCCTGATCACCCCCTAACCACTCCCCTGCCAGCCTTATCGACGCCTAACTGCTCTCCTGTCAGCCCAATTGCCCCTAACTTCCCCTGCCCTGCCGACCTGGTTGCCCCCAACTGTCCCCCTGCTGGCTTAGTTGCCCCACGCAGCCTGCTGCTCGGTCATTTGGTCGCCCCTCACTAACCCCCCTGCCAGCCTGGTCACCCCACACAGCCTGTTCGGTCGTCTGTTCGGTTGCGACGGTCGCTTAGGCTTTTATATAGATAGATGAGTTAACATTTATGTACCAGACTCTTATTATATACTAGCCACTATTCTAAGTACTTAAATATATTAACTCATTTAATTTCACATGAAAATCAATGAAATAGGCACTATTAAACTCTTTTTATACATGAGGAAACTGAGGCACGGGTAAGTTACATAATTTGAAATCATAAGGCTAGTAGGTAAGGGAGGTGGGCTTTGATTCTGGGCAGTCAAGATCCAGAGTCTGTGCTCTTTCATGACCATGTTAAAGTTTTTGTAAAGCCATCATGCATATATAAAATATAGACACACACATTATACATATGCAAATATACACATACATGTATCCATACACTTATAAATATATATATCCATAGTCATACACATATATATACATACACTTATACTATATGCACACACTCATGGATACACAACTCAGTTTGGGTAAGAAACCCAGCTCTTTAGACCTTATGGTTATAACAAAGGTGCCATCTGGCGTTAGAACCCTATAATTGCAGAAAAAGCTCCCACGTGGAAATGAAGATTCTCAAATAATACAAACTGGACTTGCAAAGTCGTGTAAAATCCCATTAGAGCTCCCGCTCACTCTTCAAAGCATCTTGATCAGGCCCGAAAGCACATGGAGCTGATTTCACAATCCCAGCTGGCCCTGCACACTTACTCTTTATGTCACTTGCCAAAACCACTCCTGAGTGGGAATCACTTCATTCTCATGCCAAGCCAGAGTATACGTGGATTTTTTTTTCATTTATGGAAAACCGCGCTATCCTATATTAATATTGCACACCAAGCGCCCCCGCTTTAGCACCCCGTCCAGCCTGTGCAGAGTCTACCTGTCCACGTGGCTGACCTTGGGAGCACGTGGCACTTTTCTTCCTCTTCCAACTAGTGGGTAAGATGCGATGGTGATGGTTGCAAATCTTGCTCAGGACAAGAGTGTCCATTATGGAAGACTCCCTGTTTAATTTATCTAGCTGCTTTGTTCAACATGGGCCTTGAACTTGGTCTGCCATAATGGGGCAGCCCTCCGGGGATGACACCTTGGATAGAAACAAACCCTAGGTTTGCTCTTCCCTTACAGAACAATTATTTCTAGATTTGAAACTCGTTTCATCATTAACCCTGAATTAAAACAAGATTACCAGGAGCAGTATCCTCCAGCCCAGACCTTCTTACTAGTTTTACTCCACTGTAACTTACCCATGCAGAATTTTTTTCTAATTAATGATTTAGTAAACCTGCCAGTAAACCAGAGGTATAACTTAACCTGTTTACACTGACCACTCTCCTAAAAACTCTGTGTAAATGTAGAGTGACTGCCTCACTCTCAAGTGAGCACCCCCTTAAAAATAAATAATGAGTTGCTGTACACACACTCACACACACACACACACACACACACACACACACACACACAAGACGCCAATACTGTAAGCTTAACATCTGGGCTGCTAAACATCAAGTTTCTCATAGTACACAAGGTGTTAATAATGTAGCATTATTTCATTGCATTTAAGCAAGCTGAGAATTTTTGACAAAATAGAACACTCTCTTAGTTCAGGTGCACGTAACAAAGGTTATACAAATGCAGATTACACAATTTCACAGCTGCAGAACATCAACATTTTTTTTAAAAAGACATGAAAAGAGAAGGTGCTGAGCACAAGTTCACTGATACATGGCAAGCAGCATGGTTTTCCAAGATTTTCCTTTGAATCAGTATTTCGTTAATCAGCTCTGCAATAGGGATGTATCATAATCAGGGTGGGTCATAATCGTGTGAAGAGCATCAGCTTTTCCGTGGGTAGCAAGTGGGCTCAACAGCTGCCTCCACGTCTTGGGTCCATGGGAGACACCAAACGGTTGCCTCCTACCACTTAGGTGCAGAGTTGTAGATGCAAGTCAGAAATAAAGAAGTCGTGATATTGACTCTTTTTTTTTTTTTTAATGTGATCTGGACTGTTCTGAGCTCAAACTATACATTCGGGCAGGAGACTATGAAAACATTTCTCCAACACCAGTGAAAATACGATGCCTGGTGAACATGCTTTGCTTCTGAATCTTCTCAGTTCAGCTGCGTTTTCATTTTAGAGTAAATTCTTCCCTGGATTACAAGAGCCCTTCGTGAGTCCACGGTCAGGGAGCCATCAGTGTTCTGTGAGCCACGATGCCACCTCAGCCACTACTCCTGCCAGCCCAACCCTGCCACCTCCCTTCTGCCCTGGACCCCTTGCACAGTAGCCAAGGCCTGGAGACCTGGATCCAAGTTTCAAAATGAGCCAATAATGAGGGAACTTTCTGCCATGAGAAATACTCACTATCTTGCATCGAGCGGTAGACAGAAGAACAGGTAGAATTTTCAAACTCATAGCAATAAACACAATTTCTAAACCCTCTTTTTATCTAGCGTAAAGCTTTCGAGAAGATTAACCAGATAAAAATATACGTGAGCGCGGAAAAAAGATGGCGACCGGCTGGAAGGTAGGGAGAGAGTGCGAGTGAGGAACCCATAGAGGAGAGTGTAGACGTGTGTGGTGTGTGTGTGTGTGAGCTAGGGTCAGTTAGATTCTGCACGTCTTCCAAGGGGCTCCCTAACTGGGCAGTCCTAGACGGCGCAGCCCCGCGCACAAAGCGGACACTTCTCAGCGGCTGGTGCGGACGCGGAGACCACGCCATCTTGGGAAATAGAGCTGCCTGAGACTCGGATCCTGGCTTCTGACACAAACCAGGACCCTGCAGCCACTGGGGACAGAGAACTGCTATCACAGCTTCAGACCAACAAACAAGAATCCAGACTTCTCAGCAGAATTCCGTGAGTCAAAGAGCCTACCCCACTCCCAGCAGGCGCGCGAGCGCCATAGTAACTGATAGACCTGCCCCTCCCCCAAGCTGCTGAAAGCTCACAGGCGCGCCGAGAGCACAGTAACTGATAGACCCGCCCCTCCCCCAAGCTGCTGAACGCTCACAGGCGCGCCTAGAGCACAGTAACTGATAGACCCGCCCCTCGCCCAAGCTGCTGAGCTTTGCGCAGGGACTCGCTCCCCACCAGGGAATTTGGCGCGGCACGGGACAGAAGCAGCTCCCGGTCGGGGAAATCTGTCAGTGTGCACAGAGGGCTCCCCTTCGGGGAATTTGGCTTGCGGGTCACAGCTCCCCCTTCTGGGAATCTTAGGGCGTGCACAGAAGGGCTTCCCTTCAGGGAAGTTGGCGCGCAGGACGGACTCCGCCCCCCTTCCGGGACTTTGGGAGAGTGCACCACAGAATCAGCTCACCTTCAGGATTTTAAGAATGTGCGCTCTAGCCGGTTTGGCTCAGTAGAGAGAGCACACACAGGACGCAGCTCCACTTCAGGGAATTTGGCACGCCGGACACAGCTGCCGGGGATCCCTGACTCACAGCGCATTCACACTAAGAGCCAGCGACCCCAATTGTTGGTGCATGCACACACAGGGACCCTGATTCTCAACGAGAAACCTCACAAGGCAACAGAGACTTTGACACTCGAGTCTTGGTGCAGACACAGGGAAACTCTGACTCCTGGCACATCCTAAGGATCTCATTTTCGGCGCATACCAACAGTGTGGTGCAGACAGGGACCCTGATTCCAAGTGTGCACACGAGACCACACAGAACACTGGGGACACTGACCCTGGGCAAGTCTGGTTCCCACCAACCAAAGGCAGCCACACATCCTAGTGTCAGAGCACTCCAGTGAAACTCGGGTGGAGCGAAGTCCCCACAGCACACGGCCCAGGTCCACACAAACGGAAACTTGAGCTTTCTGGTAATAGCCAGAATGGGGAAACGAAATATCTCACAGAGGAAAGAAAATGTGGAGTCGCCAAGAAAGGAAATTAGTGAAACTGAAGCTTGCAACATGACCGAAAAGGAGTTCAGAGTAATGGTCGTGGAATTTATACAACGGATGGATGAGAAAATCAACAACTTATGCAAGAATCAGGAAGAAATGAAGAGTGATATAGCTACAATCAAAAACACCATGGAAAGTTTCAACAGTAGACTACAAGAAGCAGAGGACCGAATTAGTGAGTTAGAAGATCAGGTACAGAAACAAGCTCAAGCTGAACAGCAATTGGAGAAAAAAATTAAAAAGCAGGAGGAAAGCCTAAGGGAGCTTCGGGACAACATGAAACGAAGTAACATGCGTATAATAGGGCTGCCAGAAGGACAAGAAGAGCAGCAGGGTTTAGAAAATCTATTTGAAGAAATAATGACAGAAAACTTCCCGGATATGGGAAAGATAAAAGTTACGCAAGTAAAGAGAGTCCCAAGCAGGATCAACCCCAAAAGACCCACACCAAGACATGTCATAATTTCAATGGCAAATATAAATGATAAAGAGAGAATCCTAAAGGCGGCAAGAGAGAGACAGAGAGTTACCTACAAAGGAACACCCATCAGATTGTCAAATGATTACTCATCAGAAACACAACAAGCTAGAAGTGAATGGAAGGAGGTATACAAAGTGTTGCAAAGCAAAGGACTGAATCCAAGAATACTATATCCAGCAAGACTATCAATCAAAATTGAAGGGGAAATCAGGAGCTTTGCAGACAAAAAAAGCCTCAGGGAGTTTATCACCACCAAACCAGCAATGCAAGAATTGCTAAAGGGAATACTGTAAAAAGAAGAAATAAACAGGTAAGAAGGAATACAGACACAAAAATAGATATGACTGCAAACAAATACCTTTCAGTAATAACTTTAAATGTAAACGGACTAAATGCTCCAATCAAAAGACATCGAGTAGCTGAATGGATAAAAAAACACGACCCATGTATATGCTGTCTACAAGAGACCCACCTCAGAACAAGAGACTCACACAGATTGAAAGTGAAGGGATGGAAAAATATCTTTCAGGCAAACGGAAATGAAAAAAAAGCAGGGGTAGCAATACTTATATCTGACAAAATAGACCTCAAAGTAAATGCCATAACAAGAGATAAGGAAGGCCACTTCATAATACTAAAGGGAGAAATCCAACAAGAAGAAATAATTCTGGTAAACATATACGCTCCCAATATAGGAGCACCCAAATACATAAAAAAACTCCTGGAGGATATCAAGGGAGAGATTAATAGCAATACAATCATAGTAGGAGACTTTAATACCCCACTATCACCACTGGACAAATCCTCTAAACAAAAAATCAGCAAAGAAACAGCAATCTTAAATGACTCACTAGACCAGATGGAATTAATTGACATCTTCAGAACATTTCACCCCAAAGCCACAGAATATACATTCTTCTCAAGTGCACATGGGTCATTTTCAAAGATAGACCATATGCTGGGTCACAGGCAAAATCTCTTCAAATTCAAGAAGATAGAAATTATATCAAGCATCTTCTCAGATCACAGTGGCATAAAACTGGAAATCAACTACAATAAATACAATCCAAAGAAATCAAACACATGGAGACTAAACAGCATGCTATTAAACAAGGACTGGGTCACCAGAGAGATCAAGGAAGAAATAAAAAACATCATGGCAACAAATGACAATGAAAACACAACAATCCAAAATCTATGGGACACAGCGAAAGCAGTCTTGAGAGGGAAGTTCATAGCTCTACAAGCCTATTGCAAAAAACAAGAAACAATGGTAACAAATTACTTAACCCTACAACTCAAAGAGCTAGAAAAAGCGCAGCAAGAAAAGCCCAGTGTAACCAGAAGGAAGGAAATAACAAAGATCAGAGCGGAGATAAATGACATAGAGACCAAAGAAACAATACATAAGATCAACAAAACCAAGAGCTGGTTCTTTGAAAGGATAAACAAGATTGATGGACCTCTAGCCAGGCTCACCAAGAAGCAAAGAGAGAGGACCCAAATAAACAAAATCAGAAATGAAAGAGGTGAAATAACAACAGACCCTGCTGAGATACAAAGGATTGTTACAAAATACTACGAACAACTCTATTCCAACAAACTGGACAACCTGGAGGAAATGGACATATTCCTAGAAAAATATAACCTTCCAAAAATCAATCAAGAAGAATCTAAACAGCTCAATAGGCCAATAACTATGGACGAAATTGAAGCAGTCATCAAAAAGCTTCCGGCAAACAAAAGCCCGGGGCCTGATGGCTTCACAGGAGAGTTTTACCAAACATTCAAGGAAGAACTAAAACCTATCCTCCTCAGACTATTCCAAAAAATTCAAGTGGAAGGAACACTTCCAAGCTCCTTCTATGAAGCCAGCATCACCCTAATACCAAAACCAGATAAAGACAACACAATGAAAGAGAATTACAGACCAATATCCCTCATGAACATAGATGCCAAAATCCTCAACAAAATTCTAGCAAATCGGCTCCAGCAGTACATCAGAAAGATCATACACCATGACCAAGTAGGATTTATCCCAGGAATGCAAGGATGGTACAATATCCGCAAATCAATAAACGTGATACATCACATAAACAAATTGAAAGATAAAAATCACATAGTCATATCAATTGATGCAGAAAAAGCATTTGACAAAATCCAACACCCTTTCTTGATAAAAACTCTCAACAAGGTGGGAATAGATGGCTCATACCTCAACATAATAAAAGCTATATATGATAAACCCACAGCAAACATCATACTCAATGGACAAAAACTAAAAACATTTCCCCTAAGAACAGGAACAAGACAGGGATGCCCACTCTCACCACTCCTGTTTGACATAGTACTGGAAGTATTAGCCATTGCAATTAGACAAGAAGAAGAAATAAAAGGCATCCAAATTGGAAAAGAACAAGTAAAGCTGTCTTTATTTGCAGACGACATGATATTGTACATAAAAAATCCGAAAGACTCCGTCAAAAAACTAATAGACTTAATAAATGAATTCGGCAAAGTAGCAGGATACAAAATTAACGCCAAGAAATCTATGGCCTTTCTATACACCAATAGTGAACTTACAGACAGAGAGACTAAAAAGGCAATCCCATTTACCATCGCGCCAAAAAAATTAAGATACCTAGGAATAAACTTAACTAAGGAGGTAAAAGACCTATACATGGAAAACTACAGGACACTGAAAAAAGAGATAGAGGAAGACGTAAACAGATGGAAGAACATACCATGTTCATGGATTGGTAGAATCAACATCATTAAAATGTCCATACTACCCAAAGCAATCTATAGATTCAATGCACTCCCCATTAAAATACCAACGGCATATTTCACAGACCTTGAAAGAACTCTCCAAAAATTCATCTGGAATAAAAAAAGACCCCGAATAGCCACAACAATCCTGAGAAAGAAGAATAAAGTAGGAGGGATCTCAATACCAGATTTCAAGCTGTATTACAAAGCCACTGTTCTCAAAACAGCCTGGTACTGGCACAAGAACAGACATATAGATCAATGGAACAGAATAGAGAATCCAGATATCGACCCAAACCACTATGCTCAATTAATATTTGACAAAGGAGGCATGAACATACAATGGAATAAAGACAGTCTCTTCAATAAATGGTGTTGGGAAAATTGGACAGATACATGCAAAAAAATGAAGCTTGATCACCAACTTACGCCATACACAAAGATAAACTCAAAATGGATACAGGACTTAAACATAAGACGGGAAACCATAAAAATACTAGAGCAATCCACAGGCAGCAAAATCTCAGACTTATGCCAAAAGAAATTCTTCACTGACACTGCTCCTAGGGCAGTGGAAGCTAAAGAGAAAATTAACAAATGGGACTACATAAAAATAAAAAGCTTTTTCATAGCAAAAGAAACCATCAACAAAACAACAAGAAGGCCCACTACATGGGAGAACATATTTGCAAATGGCATCACTGATAAAGGTTTAATCTCCAACATCTACAGGCAGCTTATGCAACTTAATAAAAGGAAGATAAATGATCCAATAAAAAAATGGGCAACAGACCTAAATAGAATCTTTTCAAAAGAAGACAGAAGGAAGGCCAAGAGACACATGAAAACATGCTCAACGTCACTAATTATCCGAGAGATGCAAATCAAAACAACAATGCGGTACCATCTTACACCTGTCAGAATGGCTATCATCAACAAATCAACAAACGACAAGTGTTGGCGAGGATGCGGAGAAAAAGGAACCCTCGTGCACTGCTGGTGGGAATGCAGACTGGTGCAGCCACTGTGGAGAACAGTATGGAGTTTCCTCAAAAAACTGAAAATGGAACTCCCATTTGACCCAGTAATCCCACTCCTGGGAATATATCCGAAGAAACTAGAAACACCAATCAGAAAGGATATATGCACCCCTATGTTCATAGCAGCACAATTCACCATAGCTAAGATTTGGAAACAGCCTAGGTACCCGTCAGCAGATGACTGGATCAGAAAACTGTGGTACATCTACACAATGGAATACTATGCTGCCATAAAAAAGAAGGAATTCTCATCATTTGCAGCAACCTGGATGGAATTGGAGAACATTATGTTAAGTGAAATAAGTCAGTCAATGAAAGAAAAATACCACATGATCTCACTCATTTATGGATAATAAAGAACATTATAAAATTGAACAAAAAGATAGATACAGAGACAGTAAAGCATCAAACAGACTGTCAAATTACAGGGGGAAGGTTAGGGAGAGATGGGGGAGATAAGAGATCAATCAAAGGACTTGTATGCATGCATATAAGCATAACCAATGGACGCAAAACTCTGGGGGGTGAGGGCATATATGGGAGTGGGGTGGGGGGGGCAATGGCAAGATATGTACACATATAATACCTTAATAAAAAAAAATTGGGGGAAAAAAAAAAAAAAAAAAAAAAATATACGTGAGCTACCAGAATCAGCCTTGAACAATAGGTAGTGAGACATCAAACTTTAAAACTGACCTTTTATTTTCTTTATTGACTAAGGTATTACATATGTGTCCTTATCCCCCCTATTGCCCCACCCCCACCCCCCAGCTCTGTGCCCTCACCCCCCTAGTGTCTGTTGTCCATTGGTTAGGCTTATATGAATGCATACAAGTCCTTTGGTTGATCTCTTCCCCTTACCCCCACCCTCCCCTGCCTTCCCTCTGAGGTTTGACGGTCTGATCGATGCTTCTCTGTCTCTGGATCTGTTTTTGTTCATCAGTTTGTGTTGTTGATTATATTCCACAAATGAGTGAGCTCATGTGATATTTACCTTTCTCTGACTGACTTATGTCGCTTAACATAATGGTCTCCAGGTCCATCCATGCTGTTGGGAATGGTAAGAGTTCTTTCTTTTTTACAGCAGCGTAGTATTCCATTGTGTAGATGTACCACAGTTTTCTAATCCACTCACCTGCTGATGGGCACTGATCTTTTTAAATCTGCTTACACAGGTTGTAATAATAAAATATAAGAAAATGAAAATTTCTTAGGAAACAGAATTAAATTTTGAAGATTCCCAGGGCGGGGGAGGAGGTGGGAATAAAAAAAGATGCTGGTCTTACATTGCCAGATTCAAATAAATTGCAATGCCTGAACGTCATTTTCAGCAAGAACTGGACACACTGTAAAACCATGGATGGAAAAATGTCCTCTGTCATGCAGCCATTTTAAAAGGATTTTTCAGAAGAGTTGGCACTTTGGAAGTACTTATCAAAAATAATAGAGATTTCTGATGCATTTTCTAGTTAAGATATTTTAGGAAAAATGTTTCTACTGAAAGATATTTCAAAGTCACTAAAAATGTGCCTGGAAAAAAAAAATTAGAAGGAACATAATTGTGACTTCTGGATATGGAGATTGGAATTTTTTAATAAAAAATTTTTACCAGACATATCTTTATATGTGAGACTTTTGTTTCTATTTGTATATCTGTTGCTTCACATGAAAAAAAATTAAAATTAATAAAAAGTGTTCTTCCGCTAAATATGAATGAAGATAGGCTAACAAATCTAGCCATACTTGACAAATTTGCAGAAGTTAAGGCTCAAAAGAAAAACTGCAGTATTATTCATTATCATTTTAGAACAATAAATATAAGAATGTTCCCTGTTACCAAAAAACACATAAATGTAAGTTAAAAGTATTAATTCATTACTTTTCCCTTTCTGGAACTATAGTATTTATTTCTTTTTTCATTCATTCATTCATTTATTTGCTAGCATGAAGAAAATAATATTTTCACTATGTTTCTTTTCTGGCCATTATTATTCCTCAGCTCATTAACAAGTTCAGTATAGAACAGGAAGATGTTTTGGAAAAATGATCTCCTATGAGGGTTAAACATACTACAAACGTCATGGGAGCCAGATATTAAAAAAAAAAAAATGTCAAGGAAAGGAAATAAACTATAGATAGTACTGTGCTTCTATGCCCTTTTTTATTATCTGATGTCTGGTATAGTATAATAGCTTCAGCATTTTTTATAGCATTTCTCTTCATTTCCTAGTCTCACCTTGTGGTCAGAGCCAAGCCTGCCTGCCAACCACTGAGTGACAGCATGGCGGTTCGCGGACTGAGACCCGGAAAATCCGGGCAAAATCCAGCTTTGTCAGCTCACCATGTGATCGTGGACAAGTTTCTACTCTCAGTTTCCTCACCTGAGAAATGAGGGGGTGGGCCTGGATGGTCTGTAAAGCCCTTCCCAACCACATGGTTCAGTGGCTGTGACTCACCTGCCAGGGCAGCTTTAAGCTGTGGATGGCCCTCGATTTGTGCCAACTTTTCAGTGCATCAGCGTGAAGAGACAAACAGCCCCTGAGCCCGAGACGGTGAGTTCATCGCCAAGTCCCGTTTGGATAAATGAGAAGGGATCGGGTTCCTGTTTAAGGAACCAGGTGTTTTACACAGCGTGTGTTGTTCTTCCATAAACGCTGGCTTCTTAGATCATGTCTACGTTCACGAGTCCTTCTAGAAACCGTGGCACTACCAACTGAGGCAAGCACGAAAGTTTTCTCCTGTGTTACCTGGAACTCCTTTAATCCCACTGGGCAGAAAAATTAGGCATCAGTCATGTTTAAATTGCTGCATATCAATCTAGTTTACACAACAAACGTTTCCATATGGGCAGGAGCCAGCTTTCTGGTATTTGGAGGACACGCCAGATCTCAGAGTGGTCTTTTAAATCAAAAACCAAATGTGGAGTGAGCTCATTCACTGGAACTTTGTGAAGGAGAATTCATTTCACTTCCTTGGCATCCACGAGGCTGTAGTGAGCTAGTGAAAGGTCCTCCCACCTTTCACGGAGATGGTAAATTGAATTCTGCAATGGAGGTTAGAAAGAGACCTGGGCCCCTGGAGAATGTGAAGGAAGTGGGTGGGGCGCCGTGGGGTGTGCTGGTCTCCTGGCCGGAAGCCAGGGAGAAGCAAAGCAGTGGCCACAGTGAGACGGCAAGCCGACTTCCTTCAGTGGGAGAACAGGTGACAATTTCTGCCTTGGATTCTGGCCTTGGTTGCACTGTGCGGGAGAGGAGAAGGCAGAGAATGGTCTGCAGGGGGAGGAAATGTTGACTGCATGACAGCCCTCTTCTCAGACTGGGGACACCCCCGCCAAGGGCCAGGAGCAGCCCACTGAGGGCCCTTCTGTCCCCGGGTATGCAGGCTGGCTTCTTGGGGCCTCCATGACCAACTCTTTTTCTCCATGAGCTTTTCAAGTGTGAATGTTTTCTGGGCTTATCCTCAGATTTCTATGCCTCTCAGAATCCTCATTCCCTCAGAGCAGAGTCCCTCACTCCATGTCTGTACTTAGTCACGGTAGTGTGCTGCCAAGGCCTGCCACCTGCCCCTCAGCCCAGGCCATTCTTCTTTGGGCTAAACCACCTCTCCACGTGGATGTCCCTGGGACACCCAAACTTTGACCTGATCCAAACTAGGTACCCCCACTCTCACACATGCCCCATGTGTGAGGCCTGTAAATGCCACCAACACCCTCCCACTCAACCACCTCAAATATCTGAAAGTCGACCTCACTTTTCCCTGCAAACACCATCCACTTAGGCACGGAGCAGGCAATCTGTCCTTTAGAAAGTGAAATGATCAATAAACCATTTAAAAGATTCATGAGCTCTAGGCATCAGTAAATGCAAATCAAAAGAACAATGAGATTTTATTTTTTCACCTATAATGTTGACAAAGATTAAGAAAATTGAGACCATCTAGGACTACGAGGGTGTGTGGACTTCTGCATTCTCATATATTGCCACAACCTTTATGGAGAGTAGTCTGCCAGTATGCACTAGAATTTAAAAAGAAAAGGTAATGAAAGCTTAGGGCCAGGTCCCCCCACCTAGGACTCTTCCCAACAAGAAGTGCCAGTGTGTAAGGATATCAGCATAAGGATGTTTATTACAGCACTATGTGTAACAGCAGAAAAACTAGGAGCAACCTGAATGGCACTCAGTCAAGGAACTTAAAGTACATGCGTATTATTGAACAACTAGAGGCCCGGTGCACAAAGTTCGTGCACTGGGGGGGGGGGGGGTCCCTCAGCCAGGCCTGTACCCTCTCACAATCTAGGAGCCCTCAGATGATGTCCAACTGATGGCTTAGGGGAGCGGGGCTTAGCCGGCAGTCGGACATCCTTAGCACAGCCGCGGAGGCGGGAGAGGCTCCTGCCACCGCCGCTGCGCTCACCAGCTGTGAGCCCGGCTTCTGGCTGAGCAGAGCCCCCCTGTGGGAGCACACTGAGCACCAGGTGGCAGCTCCTGTGTTGAGCATCTGCCCCCTGGTGGTCAGTGTGCATCACAGCGACCGGTCGTTCCCCCATTTGGTCTATTTGCATATTACCCTTTTATTATATAGGATATTATGCAGCAATTTAAAAGAGTATTATGCAGATCTAAACGGATTCGCATGGAAAGGTACCCATATCTATTACTGAGGTTTTTAAAAAGCAGGTCACAAAGTAATGTGCAGCATAAGCTTATATTTAAAAAAATTAAGCAGTGGCACGTATTTTCATAAATTTGTTTAGCATAAAGATGTGAAAGGATATGTATCATGGAGATGGGGAGGGGGGAGCTAAAAGAAGAGATTGTTTTTCTGATTGTTAACACTCATTTCTCTTTATCTCAGGACCTGTTTATTTCCTTCACGGCATGCCATCCTCACAGGTCATAGCTAATTTCTTCCATTTATTTCTGGCATAGGTTTTGTTTATCTCTTTCCAACCAGAAAACAAATTTTGCAAGGACAGACACCCATATCCGTCTTGGTGACCACCATGCTCCCAGGACCACATAGGGCCTGATACTTAAAACATACGTGTGGAGTTGGTTTACTAATTAATAAATCAATGACGTATAAATTTTAAAAAAGAAATTAAAATGTCCAACTCCTAAAATGGCTCTTCACCGTTTCTGGAATAAAAGCTTGGAGCACATTCATTCATCATTGGGTTCCTGGCTCCCAGCACCGCACCCCCCCTTTCCGCCCCCGCCCCCCCCCCCCCCACTCCCATCCCTTCCAAGAGTTCTTCTTTTGAAGGCTCAGATTCCTTGTGGGCAGGGACCATGTCTTATTGGATTCTGGATCCCTGTGCCTTACACCGTGCCAGCATGTTGTAGCTCCTCCGGGAATGCTTGTTAAATGATTGCCTCGATTATAACGGGGGGCGGGGGGTAGAGAGGTGCATGGAACAGCTCAGACCTGAAGTAGGGGAGCCCCTCCTGAGAGTAGAAGCAGTGAGAGCTGCCTTGCCAGTCACAGGCTCTGGAACCTGGGAAACGTTCCTTATAAAAGAAATGTAACCACATTTACCCCTTTACAGGGTTAGGAGGACACAATGAGGTAGGAGTTGAGAATGTGCAGTGTAAACCTTAAAGAACTGTACAGACACTGGGATTTTCGTTTTGATAGATTTAATGTCACATTTCTTTCTCTAAATCCAAGTTAAGCTGTGCAAGATGCTACTTACTGACAAGAAATGTTGTTCCTGCTGTTCCCTGTCACTGCCCCAGGCTCATTCAGAGGAGCCAAGGGACTTGCCCTGCCCTCACATTTGCGGATGGCTCTCTCGTCATTCGTCCACCTCACTGACTGTGAATATGCCAAAGGCCCAAGCCCAGGGGGTCCCCACAAAGAAGGGAGGCTCTGCACCCTCATGCTGAGCTGGGACACGTGGTTTGGCCCCCAGCCGAGAGCTTTGGCACCTGGAGGCCAAGCTGCCTGGGTAGACCTTTCCCTTCCAGGGTGCTGGCAGCCCGGTGGTGAGCCAGGTTGCTGTTCGCAGCTCAAAACCCACAGGCTCGCACTCCTTCCAGCTTGGGAACAGCTCTCCCTTCCCCAGGCTGCCCAGCGTCTCCAGCTGCCAGTGTGTTGCCTCCCTCGTGAGCAAACGTAGCCTGAGCCCTTCACAGAGGGGCCTTCGAGCACCTCCCGGGGCCCCTGAGATGACGGGGCTCCAAGGCCTGGTTAGCCTTCTTCATGCTGCTATGGACAAAGCACACGTGACCTGCCCTTGGAGGTCATCGGCCACTTTATTGTTATTAAAACAGTCATCAGGATAGAGGAATAATAGGGAGCCTGCTACAGTGCAGCTGACTACAATGCCTATAAAAACTTTCTGTTGACTTCCAAAGCAAAAGCTGAGAATTTCAAAGGACCCTCTATGAAAGGGTTCACCCAGTCAAAGCATCAAGTCACTCCTTCCAACATCCTTGCTACAATTCTCCTGGTACAATTCTCAATTCCCACAGCTTTCTGACCAGGTGATTCTGTTCGTAAAATAGGATTGAAATTCACTGAGGAAATCTGTCGTCCTGGGTTCTCCGTTCTCAAAGGCGGGCACATTTGCTTGGCAAGTGTCCAGGAGAATGCATGGTCGCCCCCTGCCCCTCCCGCCCCCTTCAAGCTTAAGCTCTTCTCCAGGATGTTCTGCCATGGGTCTCTGCCCTCCATGCGTTGTGGGAGCTTCATCACACTCCAAAAATCCTCGGGCAAGAAGCTGGCATCTTCACTGGTGCAGGCTGCTGTTCACTGAATGAATGAACCAGCGGCTGACCTGCCGTGGGGGCTCACGCAAAGCCTCGCCGCCTGCTTTCATACACAGCGTTCCTCTCACCATCAGGCTTCACCCCTTTTCTGACAACCACGGTTCTCGCTGCTTGCCTTTAGGTTCGAGGTGCTTTCTTTCATGGCACATCACCCCATAGATTCAGGTAGGGAGTTGTGATACACAGGGGAGTCCAGACATCCTGGAAACTGGGCCTCAAATGGCACAGAGTACCATCTGGGAGCAGCTCCTCTGCCGACTGTCCAGTGTGGATGCTGCTGCTACCGCGTCCCCGCCATGCGACCGTCGTCAGAAGACCAACTGGTCAGACTCCAGAAGCCTTCTCTACAAAATAGGAGAGGAATTCCCACCACTGAGGCCAAAAGACTGCAGGGTCAGCTCCATTAGACTCCCTCTGATGATGCTTTCCCAGGTATAATTTCATGAGATGCTTTCCAGCTCCAAAATCTAATGTATTATATTTAGGGGTAATTTTTTTTTCTTTCCTTTGAGTATTAATTTGCTCTTTAATAAAACAAATCTAATAATCCCCTCTTTAATCACCTGTAGAGATATTGTGATTTTTATTATTTTGATAGATTTAATGTCACATTTCCTTTGCAAAGAGGATCAAATAAACTGTGCAAATACTAGTGTATTTTGAAATGTACCAAGCTTTGTCCAAATGTGAGATATCATTTTATTATTATTTTTAAATATATTTTTATTGATTTCAGAGAGGAATGGAGAGGGAGAAAGAGAAACATCAATGATAAGAATGAATCATTGATCAGCTACCTCCTGCACGGGGATCGAGTCCACAACCTGGGCATGTGCCCTTGACTGGAATTGGACCCAGCACCCTTCAGTCTGCAGGCTGATGCTCTCTCTATTAACTGAGCCAAATCAGCTAGGGTGTGAGATATCATTTTAAGAACTAGAGAGCCGCCGAAACCGGTTTGGCTCAGTGGATAGAGCGTCGGCCTGTGGACTCAAGGGTCCCAGGTTCGATTCCGGTCAAGGGCATGTACCTTGGTTGCGGGCACATTCCCAGTAGGGGTGTGCAAGAGGCAGCTGATCGATGTTTCCCTCTCATCGATGTTTCTAACTCTCTATCCCTCTCTCTTCCTCTCTGTAAAAAATCAATAAAATACATTAAAAAAAAAAAAAGAACTAGAGAGCCTCTTTAAGGATTGGTAAGCAAATGGAAGAGAATAAAACTAACCATAATTATTTTTATATAAATGGACTTCGGTCTACTTGCCTTATTTACAAAATTATGTCTTGATCAAAAGACTGTTATCCTGAATTATCAAACAAAACTACTAAGTAACTTTAGACAGCTCCATAAATCCCCATACAATTTGAGTTAAAGCTAGAGAGGGGGGAAATGTACTTAATTATTCCATTCTTTCCCTGGACTATAGGATAGTCTAAGCCTAAGATTTTATCTTGGTAAGGAAATACTTATAATCTATATCTTCTTATATTAACATTTACACTCTATCATAATTACTTCCTCTAGTCTGAAAGTTGGGTGCAAAATCAGGTGACATTCAAATCTGGACTATATTACATACCTTTGGGTTTGATTAAGTTGGATTTGTAAACAAATGACTTTCCTAAAATCATGAGTCATATAAAATCTTTTACTATTAATGCCTTGTTCTCTCCTGACACCATAAATAAACCTCATTTCCCCTCAAGGATTAGTGAGAAAAGCGCATTTTGAAAAATCTTTCTTTCTGCAAAGATATTAGGTAATTGCTACCCGCTGCCTTCTCCTTGCTTCCCTTTAGCTCCTAATGAAGAAAGTAAACATGTTTCAAGTTGAGCGTGTCTTGGAGCTCTGCGTTTTAAGCAGACTTCTACTATTTTGGCATTTCTACAAGGCCTGTTGCATGATTTACAGTGAAACTGGCTGTGGTGAGCAGCCTAATCTCTACCAATGCCACGTAAAATCAGCCTTGCAGCATTTTAACATTGTCTGCTATTACTTCTGATCCACTCTCGGGTTTCCTTCCTAGCTTCCTAACATTTTTATTTGGCTCCCTTAAGAGCCTCCATTAAGTTAGCCTGGGCATTCTAATTTCTTTTCTTTTTCAAGGCATATTTATGGGGTCTGCCATGGGCAGCACAAAGAACCCATTTCTGTGGGAAGACCTAGAAGGATCAGGACTGATTGGCCTCCAAGTGAGTTGCAGTAGCACAAGGTGAATCCAATATTCCTATAAAGTTGAAAATGACAAGAGGACTGGGTGGGTCGGTGGGAAGACATCAACCAAAGAACTGGTATGCATATATATGCATAACCCATGGTCACAGACAATAGTGTGATGAAGGCCTTAGGTAGGCAATGGTGGCAGGCTAGAAGGGGTCAATGGGGAAAAGGGGGGATATATGTAATGCTTTCAACAATGAAGAATTTTTTAAAATTTTAAAAAGAAACACTGATGAGAGAAAATCATTGATGAGAATCATTGATCGGCTGCCTCCTGGCATGCCCCTTACTGGGGACTGAGCCATGTGCCCTTACTGGAATCAAACCTGCAACCTTCTGGTACATGGGATGATGCTTAACCAACTGAGCCACATGGGCTGGGCTTATTTAATTTTCTTGTCATATTGCACTAGCCAGAACTCCCAGCACTCTGTTGAATAAAATTGGTAAGAGTGGACATTCTTACCAAGTTGAAACGCCTAAATTTAAATGTATAAAAACTTAAATATAAGAAATCTTAACCATGGATAGAATAAACTAAAAAAGATTAAATTATGAGAAAATGGGGAAAGAGAAACATAGAACTACTAAGGATAGAAATGACTGTTTATTGGGTAATAGCTCTATCTTTCAATATGTTTTAGGAATGAACTACCTTAAAATAAAGCCATCTGAAAATACCAAAGAACAATCTCAAAGGTGAAATCCTATGAAAATGGAAAATACAGGCAATTTCGTACCTTACTCTATTCTCATCAGTTTAAATATCCATGTTCCAGTCTCAAGCTTCAGTTAAAGTTCTATGTAAACCAGCTAACGAACTGTATGAGACAAGAATGGTTCTCTCAATACCAACATATTTTAGAAAAATGTCCATCAATTTAGAAATCATTCTCTCCAAAACTTCCCTTCAAGGACACAGATTTTGCTCGTTCCTATTGTACGCAGGGATGAAGAACAAAGTGAGTAGATTACCTCAGGACATTGGATTTAGCCACCACTTAAGTTAGTCCTACTATCCGGCCATGCAACATTCTAATCTTTCCCATTACAACAACATGTAATTATAAAGTCTTTCTCAACTTCATTTTGAACTCTGCATTCTGAGGTAAGCCATCTTTGTCAGTTTATCCTAACTTATTTCAAAAACTTCTATCCTAAGTGGTGCAGATTGAGTAATTCTTCTGATCTCATAGGGCCATGGGCCTTGGTCATGCCATGTCCATTTCAGTTCGATTAACTCTGAATGAGGGAGCAAGTTCTGCTTTGGATACTTGGCAATGTAACCATAAACAGAAGACTAATCTTTCAATAATACACGTTTAAGAAAACAAGAGGTGACTGGAACTCTGTTGTAATGAAATTGCCCGTGCATGGCAGTTTCAGGAAGGGTTTTTTTTCTTCTGGGAGAGCCAAGAGAGCCGCACTGCCTCTACCCAATGAAAGTAATTGAGTGAATGATTTCACTTGTTTCTTCTTTGGACCGAATTAGGTCGTCGCCATCTGCGGAGTGTGCTAAATACCTTAGGGGGAGAAGGCTGTTTTCTCATGTCATTTATGTAATGGCTGTGTTGTCACTTGCCACCTTTGAGCAAAATCAATATGTAGCAGAAGTTGGGCCGGGTTTTCCACAGCTGGAGTAAAGTAGGGAATTGGGGCAATTGTTCAGTCACATTGAGCACATTTTTTAAAAAGCAACCCTTTCCTTCAAATTACTCAAATGCTTCAGGGAATATTTCTAATTGCCCGCCTGGCCTATTGCTTTTCTTCGGCTATTGACGTCTGCCCATCTAGCCTCTTGCTGGAGCCATCATCTGATGTAAATGGGGGAAACACGTTTTCTTCAAATAATGGAAGGATGGTCAGGAATAAAAAGGGTTGGGATGTTTGACATGAAACTGAAAGGTAAAACTAACAAGATACTGGGGGGGGGGGGGGGGGGGGCGGGGAATCTACCGAGGAGGCAGGTTTAAGCTCAGCTGAAGGAGGAGCTCCAAATGTCCCAACAATACAATAGGCTTCCTTGGGAAGTAGTAAGTTGTCTGTAGTTGGAGATGTTCAAGGAAAGATTGGATCAGTGTTTCTTAAACTATGAGTCACAATTTACCCAAGAGTTACAAAATCAACTTAGTGACTTGTGATCAACATTGTTTTAAAATTGAATAAAATGGAATGAGTGGGATAGAATGGAACTAAAGAGAATAAAAATATAGGGCACTGTGATAGGAATTAGTATTGTTTTTGCGAAACTTTACATGTTGTGCGTGCGTGTGTGTGTACGCACATAAAGATGTGTGCATTAGGTCACAATGTGTACCAATTTTTCAGTGTGGTCTACAATCTAGGAAGTACTGGGTAAGAGTGATCAAACTACATGACTATTAAGTTACAAGTCAAAAAGAAACACAGATTCAGTTAAAAAGGCTCACAACCTCCATAAGGCAAAAAGAAATGAGTTCTCCAAAAATATGTAACTATTTCTAATCCTGTGCCTGGAAAAAGAATTCTTTCACAAGGATCCTGATAGAGAAAACTATCACACCACAGCCAAGGTCAGAAACCAGCCAATACTGATGCAGTTCAGTACAAGTGTTTCCGTGACCTGGTTTAGTAAAGTGCAGATATGAAGTTGGATGTGCTTATCGGCTACACAGTTGAGTTCATATCATCAGGGCAAATGTGTTAAGTGACAAGCACATCATGTTAATGGACAAACAGCAGCTGCCCCTCTGCCTGTCTGGAAAAGTCTAAATGCCTTTCCGCTGAGACCTTTGAACACGTACCAAATTCTATTATTGTTAGTTGTTCAGAGAGGTTTTTCATTTCTCTTTCCCCACCATCATATACAAAGTGAGCTCTTCGAGGATACAATCGGGACATGCTCATTACTTTCTGAAACCAGCATGATACATAGAATGTAGTAGGTGCTTAGTAAATGCTTACTGAACAAATGAAAGAGCTTACAATAGCATCAAAGAGAACCCAGCTATCTTGGGTGGAAAGATGAAGATTGACAAAGAGGAAAAGGGGGAAATATGAAGTTCTGGAAGTTTGGAGTTCAGTAAAGCAAGAGACATAGAAATAAAAGTATTTTGTTTCCAGATCCTCTTCTCTGTGATCTCAATGGAGACATCAAGGAGACGTGAGCTGCTAAGAATCACCTCCTAATCTAGACTCTTGACCATTCTATGTCCTTGTAAACATGTAGATGTGCTTCAGAAATTTCAGAATAAACTTTCCTCTGGAGAATTCAGGAGGGACTTGGGGAAGAGGTGTGGAGAGAAAAGAAAGAAGAGGAGAGGGACTTTGTATGGAAGGTCAAAAGCTGTCTCGAGATGGTGGCAAGGAAGGCTGTGCTGCTGCGGCAGGAAGAACACTTCGCCGTTTTGTAAAACAGCCAGCTCTCTGTGCCCCTTTAAGGCATTCAAATCAAGTATGTTCCAATGAGGGAGTGGTGTCTAGTCATTAGAAAAAGGAGTCTGAGCCAGACTTTTGACTTTTTCATTTTTGGCTGTGCCACACAAGCTCCCTGTAGCCTTGGCAAACGTTTCCTCTCAACATCTTAGGGCCTCTCTGGACACATCTGTGAAATGTATATGAGTGTTGGAGTGTGTGAAGGGGGGATGACATCAAACTGCAAGCGGGAACCATCGCTCCAGTGGAGAAATGATGAAGGCATTAATGAGCATCATATTCCGATGAAGAGCCCAGGCTCCATCCAGCGAAGGAGTGAGTGTCTGAAAATCACAGAGGAGGCCACTGGAATCCAAGTGGTATATACCGTGTTACAAAATGAGAGTGCACTCTACACACCATATAGAAGAGCGCTGGGGAAGATACAAAGCCACATTAACATAACAATGCAGACCCCACATAGAGCAGGGAAAGAGGCCAGAATTTAAGATCCCTGTCACTTGTAGCTGTCCTGTTTCTGCCTTTTAAAAGCCATCTAGAATTTTTTAAATTTGGAGTTGGAAATACCTTTTGAGGTCATGAAGTCCAGTTTTTCTGCCAATATAGGAACCTTCCCCCAGAACCTACTTGCAGGAGGTTCGACCTCTACGTGAACATTCCCAGTGACAGTTTACTGTCCTCAAGGAAGGCCAAGCATTGGTGACTACTCCAGCAACTAGAAAATGGTTTATTATATTAACCCTTATATGGTTCAGTCTTCTCTTTGCTATTACAATCTGGTAATAAAAAAATAAAAAAAAATTGCTCAGTGTGAATAAAATGGCCAACTGTTCTAGTTTGCCTGGAACTGAGCGGTGTCCTAGTACACAGGACTTTACATGCTAAAACCAGGAGCGTCCCGGGAACACCAGGATGACTGGTTGCCTTAATTAAGAACAAAATAGAGATAAACTTAGCAGAGGGTGTGAGAGAATGCTATGTTTACTCTTTCATCAGACAGCTACCTTCTTGGGCAGCTTGTTCTTTTGGTAAACATTGTCTCTCAAATCAAAGGGTTGAAGGAAATTGTGGGGCTGTCTCTTAATGGTCTAGGCTCTCCCAGGGTGACATTTCTTAGATAATCATTTCTTAAGATGATGACTTACTTTGGGCATGACTGCTTTAGGGTCCTAGGGAGAAAGACAGAGAAGGGTCTCCTGATTTAATCAATGAGGATCATAGTGGAATACCACATGCTAGAGACAATGATGCATGCCTCACACAAAACATTTGTAACCTAGATTAACAGTAAAATAGTCAGTCTGGAGGCATTAAACAAGAAAAAATAGATACGAGGGCCTTGGTCGGTGTCTTGAAATGGTATTCTCAAACCAGCAAATTCTGAGCAACTTCATCTTCAAAAGTACTATATCCCTGCCTGGCCGGTGTGGGTCAGTGGTTGAGCGTCGACCCATGAACCAAGAGTTCACTGGTTCAATTCCAGATCAGGACACATGCCTGGGTCTCAGGCTTGATCCCCAGTAGGGGGTGAGCAGGAGGCAACCAATTGATGTTTCTTTCTCATTGATGTTTCTATCCCTTTTTCTTCCTCTTGCTCTAAAAATCAATAAAAACATTTTTTTAAAAAAATTTAAGTACTATGTTCCACAATAATAAAGAATAGACCTAGCTCTTCTTACAGCTGCAGTGCTAATTGATGGAGTTCTGGGCTCTCAGGTTTGCTCAGGGAGGGTTGTTCTGTAAGGGTCCAAGGGCCCCCTCCCGCCCTCCTCCTCCCAGAGAGATCCTGAGAATTAGAGTCAGGCCGGTAGAGTCCAGCCTGGGAAGTTGGTCATTTAGGGAATGATGTTGAGAATGAAGAAATCCTATAAGACTGTTTTTATAAGGAACGATAGCTATACTAAAAATGAAAGAAGGGAGGATACAGGAAAATAGGGCAGTTCATGTATGGGGCCCTCTAACTATACAAGTGCAGAAGTCATAAAACCATACATACAAGCCATTTAGGAATGCATTAAACAGTTATAGAGTCCAGGTTCCCAACAGAATAACTTCTCCCTTCCCCGAGGACAGGAAAGATCTCAGTTCCTGAGTTCTTGCCTGAAAAACCAGAGGGAGGGAGGTGAGAAGAGAAGAAAATCGCACACACGGATTCAGGCACAAAGGGACCTGACTCTTGCTCTAACTGCGGGTAGCTTCAGCTTGCAGAAACCAAGCCATCAAGGTACAGCTTCCCCCTCTCCTCATTTTCCTACCAGGTAAGAATAAGAAAGCCTCTCGGTATGGATCGCTCTCATATCCCAAATTTTATCTGCAAATACAAATTGGGCGCACGGCAGCAACTGGCACCCATGAACTCCATTTGGAATAATGATGAAGTTCAAAAGGTTAATCAAGTTATTAACATTTTAAAAGAAGGGAAATTTTCTTTCCCAGATGGCTTAACAGGTGACTCCTATAAATTACACAGTACATTACAGCGGGCATCCGCTAGCCCAGTTACAGTAGAGAGTCTGTCAACATTTCCATTATAGAGCCCTATTTTCAGAGTTTATAACTCAGCCATAAAACTCTGCTCCAAGCTGCGCCTTGGCTTTCTAGTCGAATTCTCAGCTCAGCAGCAAACTTTTTTTTTCCCCTTCTCCTTCTCCACCTTTTCCTTCTCCATCTTCTCCATCTTTATCTATTATCATCCTCTCCTTCCCCCTCCTCCTCCTCCTTCTTTTCCCCCTGGTAAATATGTTGGATTTTTTGTTTGTTTTTCATTTGCTCTAGAATAACTAAGTTAAAGGAGGACTTGCACATAGCAAAATCTCTTGCCACTTTATATTTCAGCACATTGTTTGCATGCTCAGATATTAAGGTGTTCTTTTTCAGAAGCTATTAGAAAACAAGATGTTTCTAATCAAGGCCTTCAAATCATAATGAAGATGTGTAAGCCACTAGCATTTAAGCGGCGGGGGATTCGGGAGAGGTCATTTGTTGTAGAAATGTTTCAGCTTGTTTCTTGATTTCCAAATGTCTGTATTTAATCCCGTCCCCTAAAGGTAAAAGCAACAGCCTATATCCCGTGATTTCACCAACTTGTGCATGGGACTTTGGAGAACATAGCATTAGCACAGCAACTTCCAGATGGCGGGGGTGCGGGGGGAGGCGAGGGAGGGTTGGGGGTGTATTCACAGGCCACCAGCGTAGAGAGAGAGACAACACGCAAAGCACAAAGTGACAAAGAAGGTACATAAGCGATGAGCGGAGGTCTGCTGTTCCAAGTCTGGTAGGTTACAGCCCAGGGAGTTTTTATGGCCTATTCAAAGCTGTGGTGCAGACTAAACAAAGTTTTCTTTACTTTCACCATGACATCCTCAAAGACCAGGCCAGAGGGTGGGGAGGCGTACAGTGCACAGCCAACTCTGCTCCCAGGGGAGACGGCTGCTTTGCTGTGAAAACTCTGCCGCTGACCTTGGGCCCCTCGGAAACCCCGCCTCAGACAGGAAGGTAAGCCACATGGGAATTTCCCTGCAAAGGCAGGGGAGGGGTGTTTCAGGAATGGGGTTGAAACACTCTCCCAGGGGACAAGCAGGTCACAGTGGTGCTTGGACAATTTTTTCCCTCCAGACCCAAGCCAAGGAGGGTGTATCTGAAAACACTGCGGGAAGAGGGTGGTTTTTCTCATCACAACAGTGTTTGTCTTGATGCCACCTCCTAAAGTTGGGCCTCACCTCCCACCTGGAGGGGAGATGGCCCAGGAGCAAAGGGCAACAAATCTCTTTACCCAGGGAGAGACCCATTGGCCTCCTCCTACATCAACACAGGAGACTGCAGCTGCTGGATTGTCCAGGGAGCAGCGTTTTGGCTTGAGAAATGTTCCAATGGAAGGTGTTAAGATTTATCTACTGAGCTCACCCAGCCACATCTGTTGAAGAAGAACCTCATTCACTTACCCCAGTATCCTAGCTGGCTGCCTTCTCATAGGCCTTTCTCTCTTTCCATTTTTTTTTTTTTTTTTTTTTTTTTTTTTTTTTTTTTTTTTTTTTTTGGTGGTGGTTGTGAACATACTGCTCATTAGCAAAGGTCTTTGGCTTGGAGTAAATCTGTGCCCCTTGATAGCTCATCTTTTCCTCCTCTCCAGTCCTGTACTCATATCAAAAATATTTGAATCTGTGAGATACACCCACCATCATTTCCATCGCAATAGAAAGAGGATTTGCAATTCAATGAAAGGAAAGAATTTAGAAGAACCTCAGGGAACAGCTGGCCCAGCCTCTGGCACAGATAGGTATACAGCCCAGCAGACCAAGGACTGCTTTCAATCAGCACTCTTCTCCTAGGAGTGCATGCCTCCCCTCGCTGTTCTAGAACTAGATGTTTGATCACGTCACTCCTGTACAAACTAGCCAAGAGCTTCAGACTGCATCTTGTCCATCATTTTTCCTCTGGTGTTTTACCCCATGTCTGAGAATTGTGGATACTTCAAAAAGTTTGTTGGATGATGGCAATACTCTAGGTTGAGCCTATAATCAGCTTTACAGCCAAGATTTGCTCTTGATGTGTCTGAGTATCTTGTTATATTTTAAAGCTATTGAAACTCTGAGTTCTTTATGTGAAAGCAGTCAATTGTTCAAGGATAGTCATGAAATAATTATTCATTCTAATGCCTAAGACAAGTCATTGATTCACCACCTCATTCTTTTATGTTCGTGCTTAAGAGTCACCATCTTCATCTTGATAACACTTCACTTTCTGCTAGAACATCCCTGATGTACTCTATTTTTTCTCTTTTAAGTTTTAAATTCCCATTGTAACTAAAAGCACTGAGTGAGAATGCTGAAAGCCTCGATTCTAATCCTGCTATATCACTTGCTGGTGACCCTCACCAAGATGGGCAACTGCTTGAGCCTCTGTTACCTCATCTGTAGGATCTCTCTCTCTCCCCCCGCCGCCCCCCTCACACACACAAACACACACACACACACACGCACCCCTGTGATCCATACTCGCCTCATTCGTTGGAGTTCTCTCCCACTTGGGAACACATGACCATGTGGGTCTAGCAGCTACCGGGGCCTGCCCCAGCCAGCATGGACCCCAAAGAACTAAGCTTTAATATGAAACAGAAACTCTGGACACTGGCTTTTGTTCTGGCCTCGATGAGGACACGGTTGGACTTTTTCCATGGCGGGAGGACAGAGATGAGACATTGGGAACCGAGGTCAGGCACTCTTCTATTCCCTCCGGAATCAATCATCTGGCCACACCACAAAGTCCCATGGGTGGGATTCTTCCTTTGAGATCCCATGGGAGAGCCCAATTTCAACCAACAGTTGTATACAAGTGGCAATTATGAGTGTGACTAAAATGGTTCAGATAAGAGTGTACCCAATGCATACACAGAGTATTAAACATCAGGATGTATAGCCAAGGAAAGGGTTGGGAGCATTAGTGAATGAACAATTACTAAGGGAAGACACCAAGGGGAATCCTTGCCTAACTGACCTAACAGGATTCTTCTGAAGGTAGGCCAGTGTACTCTAATAGCCAGGGTGGGGGAGTCCCTCCGAACGGACTTTGTAGGATTCTTGCCAAAACTGGGCTTAGAAGGCCCAGCAAAGATTGGGGTGGGAATAAAGATAGGGCTCAAGGTCAAGGCATAATGGAGAAGAGGTCTCAGAGGAGCCTGACCAAAGTAAATCTTTGTCACATTATTCAGTAATGCTCAGCTTTAGCCTGTGGTTTTCCTCGGCTCTTTGTTTTTAACCATGTTTGTGCCACTTCTTACCCCCCTACTTTTTTCTTAATATATATCTTTGCTTGCCAGTTTAGGCAACAGATGCGACCCAAAGAGCCATCCGTGGCTTAAAATTTCAGAACTGAAGTGACATTTTAAATATTGTAAGCAAGATGAGTTTTAAAGGGATTTTACTTTCCATCTCTTTGTCAATGGAACATGTAAATATGTGGGTTCTAATTTATAGGCTGAGAAGTCAACGTTTCAAACTTAACTTGCCTTAAAGCAGAAGCCATCTGGAGTACATTTTTGTATCCCTAAAGGTGAGGTGGTGTTTCTTTTTGTGTGATGGGCTTCTTTTTCTTTTTCACAACTTCAGCAAAAATGACGATCAATCAGATACACACTGAAATTTTTATTTGCTGACCCCAGGATTTCATTGCAAAATTCCATGGCAACCCTAGTCCTCATTGTCTGAATGGAGCCTCTGGGTTTTCCTTTAGACGTAGGTCCATAAATATACCAGTATGTGCCCAAGGGCCCTGGAGCTGGCCATTCACCAGCCTGGTAGATGTAGGTACATGGACAATCACCCTTTTGGCCAAGTGTCCAAACACCTGTTGGCGCTACCAATTTCAAACTTTTTAACCAAAAAGCCCTGGGAGGCTTTATCCATTCTGCTTCTGTGCCTCCTTTCTCACTACCATCAAAGAGGCGCACGGTTTTTCTTCTCTTCTTATCATGTGGTTCCCAACTTGGGGCACATGCTCCAAAGGGGGCAATTTGAGAATGAGTTATTCAGTGAATTTTTTGTATTTCTTATGGTTCTAGGGGCCTCATATATAGCATATAAAAATCTATTGTGACATATTTATGCATTTTATTTTTCTATTATATGTTTTGAAACTTTATTTGCTATTTTTTCATATCACTTCATATTATTATTTTTTTAACCATTTCTTAGTGATTTCTTCCTCAATACTTCAACTGTCCTTTCGTTCTTTTCTTTTTCTTTTTCATGGATACTATTTTCTTTGGAAGCTTGTTTAGACTAAGTAGCCTTTTAGGCGTCCTTCACATGAATAGGAGTTCATTTTTTGAATAATAAGAATTATATGTTATGGGGGGAGGGAGCATCAGATTTTAGAGATGCTTAGGTGAGGCCTGGCAAAAAAAAAAAAAAAAAAGGTTGGGAACCACTGGGTTAGACAATGCCTAACCCATTTTCTCAGTCCTCCTGTTTACCTTATATATCTCAAATCATTTTTCAGCCTCCTCTAATCTGTGTATCTTGTCATGCTTTAGCTTCCTTGACATGTTCCTTCATAAGTAGACAAAGCCTGCCCTCGATTTCACTTCACATTTGTCTCTTGGGCTTTTTACAAGGATCTTAGGTTCTGCATTTTGCTGCAACTTCTTCCTCTCCTTCGAAATAGTTGATTGAATCAACAACAGTGATAATAGCTATGAGACCCTGCTGTGGGCGATAGGTTGGGTGTAGTTGTTTTTTATTCTGACAACCTGAAGGATAAGTATTATGCTTTCCATTTTACAAAAGATGCAGCAGGAAGTCCAGTGGTAGTAAATGAATGGAAAGGACGGAGCTATGCACAAGGTCTGCTTTTACTAGCCCTGGACCCAGGAGCTGGTCAGGCAAAGACTCAAGGCACCCAGAGATCCGCCTGGGCTTGAAGGCCATCTGTTAGTCCCAGTTACTTAGTGAGTCCCCGGTTGTA
The DNA here is from genome assembly GCF_951640355.1 of Cnephaeus nilssonii. Taxonomy (NCBI): domain Eukaryota; kingdom Metazoa; phylum Chordata; class Mammalia; order Chiroptera; family Vespertilionidae; genus Cnephaeus; species Cnephaeus nilssonii. The sequence continues at coordinate 9,710,471 of NC_137089.1, read as the reverse complement.
GCCCTCAGCAGGACATAAGCTCCACAGGGTTGGGGGGGAGGGATTCCAGTGGGTGGGGCTAATGCTTACCCCTGGGCTAATGCTGCATGGATGGGAAAGCTCTGCCTGAGAAAGATGGCTTCTGCAGTTTGGGGGGATGACTCAGCACAGAGATTCAAGCGGCCGTCCTCTCAGCTCTCTTCCCAGAGCCCCCAACCCAGGACCCTCGTCAAATCTCTAGTCCTCTGCCAGAGCCCAAGGTGAGTGGTTGCACACAAAATTTTGTGTGTTGGCCCTTTAAGAGGGTGCCTACATTTCTCACTATTTCTCCCTGGAGGGCATAAACCCTGCTGCTTTTCACAGGCAGATGTTATGTGGGCACCTTTCCTGGTTCTGTTGCTCTATGCTGGGGAGTCCCTTTGGGGGTTTAAACCACAGGCTTCTGAGGGGGAACCCCCCATACACATAGCTGAGATATCCCTCTGGAACTTCAGCTGATGCCTGGGGGCCTAGCCAGCCCTCTTGAGCCTCCACACTTCCTACCAGTCTCAATGTGGCCTCCCCTTTATGTCCTTGGTTATAAGCGTTTTCTCCAGCTAGTCTTCACTTGGTTATTCAGGATGAATTTTCCATATTTTTGCTGTAATTCCAGTTTGGTCCTGGTAGAAGGTCAGTGTAAGTTTCCACCTAATCCACTGCCTTCTTGGAATCCCGAACCACAAATTTTAAAAGCTAACAATACTCACAAAATCCAGGAAGTCAACATTTTATTAGTTAAACTAGAGGCCTGGTGCATGAAATTCGTGAACAGGAAGGGTCCCTAGGCCTGGCCAGTGATCAGGGCCAATCAGGGCCTCCCTTCCTCGGCTGCCGGCTGCTGCTGGCCAGGGCCTTCCTTTATTCCGCGCTGACCCCTGGTGGTCAGCGCACATCATAGCAAGCGATCAGTCTCCCGGTTGAATTCCCATGGGGAAAATTTGCATATTAGGCTTTTATATATATATAGATGACTGACACATTTGTATAATACTTTATGTCCTACATCTTTTAGCTATTACTCTGATTGTCTCTTCATATGACAAGAATATTATAATATTTTCTATACAGAAAAAAATTTCTTAATTTTTCTCTACAATAAATGCTCCAGATTTAGTTTTCACACTTGATAGTTCAAAATAGTTTGTTATAGCTTCATAACTATTAATGGTAGTATTGTGCTAAGACACTATTAAATATATTAAAATGCATAAAACACACAGTGCCACATAGGTATATTATCTATTTATAGATAGCTGTAGTTTGTGCCCTATAATTCTATTTCTTGCAGTTCCAAAAATAAAAATAAAAGGCTCTATGGTGCATTTACAATTGCATGCACTGCATTAAGGAAAATAATTTTGTCAAGAGAGTACTACCGTTTTGTTTAAGCATCAATGAGAATTAAAGCTATTGCTTACAATTTTGCACGTCTACAGTTTAATTTTCCACCGACTGTCTTCTAGATCCCCACATTTTAAACTTTGTTCTCCACCCACAGCACATGGTTTCCATTCCAGGCACTGCTGTGTACTTCTCTACCAGCAACTTCGTGTTAAAAACCCTGGAGGAATCATTTCAGTGAGCAGTAGGTGTAGTTATACATTATTGCTACATGGGACAGCTAGAAAACTGTTCATAGAGTAGACTACAACCGTAAATACATCTTTCAAAACCCAAACTATGTGAATACTAACTCAACTTCCATTTCTCTGAAACCCTAAAATATTGATAGTCCCTCCATTATCATCTAGTGTGAGGAGAGGAATGACAGAGGGAAATTCATAATGCAAAGAGGCTGTAGTCTTAACCAATTATAGTTAAAATATCTTATCCTTGCAAATTTTACAAAAATTATGACCATACAAACAATTTTACCAGGCCTTTCCCTGAGATTTGAAAAAAATTTTGTGCAAACAAGAAAGGGTCTAAAACATGTTCTATTCCCTTTTAGGTAAATCTACCACTGGTGGCTAGTCACCAAACCAATCTTCAAGGCCCTGCAGAATGAAAGTTATGCCCAGTAAAAACAAAGCAGGATTATCTAGCAAAATAATCTTTATAGGATTAAATTTAATTTAGTATTTTGATAGGATTAAACTTTATTGACAAGAAACTAAATTCAATAGACTCTAGAGTCCTTGATTGTAGCCCATTTTGTTGTGTCTTTTCATCAGCAGATATGGTAAGTGATTAACACAAGTTGTGTGAATAAATGAATGAATGAATACATGAATGAATGAATATTTTAAAAAGCATTTGCAAATATATCCTTGATAAGTAAAATATAATGTGAAGTAGGAAGGACAGTAAGCCATATTCATGATCCCAGAAATTGCAATGTTTGCCCAACACCTGTCAAAGAAGTTGTAATTCAAATGATGATATTTTCACAGATTGTTGCCTGACAGTGAACAACAGTCTCTATCCAAATAAAAATGTTTTTAAACACCCTTGGATGTGAATCCAATGTGGAAATGGATTTGAAATAAACATTAAACATTTTGCCATCTGTTGCCCTGTTGAGTCACTGAAGAATATTCTTCCCAAATGTTCATGTTTTCAGATTAACTGGTCCATGGCTGCCAGGCATAAAGAAGAGAGTCTGAAACTCAGTGATTCCACTAAGTTGTAAAAGATACACTACAAAGACACTGCTATTTGGAGATGAAGTTGTAGGTTAACACTGGAGGCACACCAGGGGAAACATCTCTAGGTTGTTGGAACATTTCATCCCATTATTATTAATCATAATAAGCACATTCCAATAATTTTGATTAATACTTCATTTTTTATCTCTAAACACCTACCAAAATATATTTAATTCATATTGATTATTTTTACAGGACATTGTTTTGCATGAACATCAGAAATTTTAGTAAGAATTTGGAGTGAGGGAAGGAAAATATCAAGGGGACAGAATGAGAGACAGCTAGACTAAATGATGGATGAGTGAGATTTCCAACATAGTAGTAAACGGGGGGGGGGGGGGGGCGATTTTTTTAAGTAATCAAAGAAACCTAGAACTTTTTCTCACATTTTTGTTTTGCTTTTTCTCTGAGGAGTGTAGCACAAGCCAAACAAGTTAACTCCAAATTATTCAAGGCTGAAAGAAACAATACACAGTTGGCCTCCCTCCAGCCTAGCATCACCTCTGGCTGCTCCAGAGTTACTGTCCAGCACTAACTCCCTCATGTTTAAAGGCTGCCTGAGTCCTCAGGTCCAAATCAAAATTTCAGGGCCACCTTCATGCAACGTTTATTCCCTGAATGTCATTTCGGGTGATGGGAAATAGAGGAAGACAGAAGGGAATAATTGCAAAAATGTCTCTTTAGGGGATGAGGGCAATTTCTTGACTAATTAAAATTTTAGCAATCCTAATCAAAATCCAATAGAATGTTTTATTAGTCAAAAAGCTAATAAAAAAAAACATATATGAAAAAGCAAAGGATCTAGTACAGCAAAAATAATGTTGAAAAAGTAAAACAAAGTTGGAAGCCTCGTAGAAACTATTTCAAGATTTACTATAAAGGTACAGTAGCCAAGCTTTGTGATATTGGTAAAAGATAAACACATAGACCAATAGAATATAATAGAGCGCGGAGATATGCTCACACATATATGGCCAATTATTTTTTACAAGGTGTCAAGGCATTTAAGTGGATACACAACAGTCTTTTGAACAAATGGTGCTAGTACAACTAGGTATCCAAATGAAAAAAAAATAAACTTGGTTCTACACCTTACTCCATATACAAAAATTCAATTTAAAAAAATCATAGGCTTAAGTGTAAAACTACAACACTTCTAAAGATAGCATTAAGATCAATTCAAAATGAATTGCATATAAATCATTTTGTGAATCATGATTTTAATGATATCTATTCAAATTGAATCAGGGGCAGAATTCAGTGTAATAGTTGAGTTACTGAAATTTATTCTTGTGATGAATTTTCAGGTTAATAGAATACATTTTCCTAAAAGTGTTTACCACAAATAAAAGTTGTTACTTATTGACTACATTTTAAGTAGCCTTTAGATATTATAACTCTCGGTTTACTCCGTAGCAAAATGCTAAAAACTCAATGTAAAGACATGGCTTATTTTAATAGTGAATGGGAGTGAGTTATGTACATGGGATTTTTAGTCATAATCTCTCTAGTGGAGGATACCTCAGGCTGGGAGCCAATGGCCCTAGGTTCTAGTCTCATCTATGCCAATACTTCACATTTTCCTACTTCTCATCACCATGTTTGAAATAATTAAATAACCCCTCAATTTCAATAGGATCTTGCTGTATGAACTCACCAATGCTTCGAGAGTTTCCAAAAGATAAGCAGTCTATACAGGGCTGGCTATGTGGACATGCCATCTATGCAGTCACACAGGTCCCCGGCTTGGAACGGCCTGCCCAGGGTGCTGTCCCTGTTTTTAATTTTGAGCAGGGTCCCCACATTTTTATTTTGTACTGGGCCTCACAAATCATGTGACTGGTCCTAACTTTATAAATACCAAACTGAGGTGAGGGTTCTGAGTTACTCTGAGTGACTTGGGTCATGCATTTGATGAAAAACTAACCCAATTGACCTTGAAACACTTTGGTTAAGACTTCAGCTGGAAAACTGGCAAGTGGGGCTCATACAATGTCTAGCAACTCCTGGTAAGATAGACGCATTGCAAGAAAAATTCACTTTTCTGAGGGTTTGGAACCTCTACTTCCTATTCCAGGTAAAACAGGGGAAAGAGAACATTAGAATGATTTTTCTCTCCTGTGATCAACTGCCTCTTTAAATATGTGAAAGCACATATTTAAACTTGGTTTTGCCTAGATTTTTTTTTAACCTTTGGGCAGTTCCTCCTCCTAAAAAGGTTTACATATTCATTCGTTTATTCATTCATTCAATGAGTATCTGATAAGTAGCTACTGTGTCAGGCATGGCGCTTAAACTAGATAGAAAATAGAAAAACAAAATAAGAAAACAGTCTTCTTCCTCATGAAACCTAAAGTCACCAAATTAGTCACTCCTAATCTTTCCATTTAGATAGTCTTTTTAGATTGGTTACATTTTCTCCCAGAGCATTGATTTTTATTTTTTTTTAAATCTTTGAATGTGCACGGCCAATATGCTACCGGCAGCTTTTTTCAATGGCAAACTAATATAAGCAATTATACCTTTTAAAATGTGTCATTTTTACTGTTTAAGAATGAGAAAAGGTTGGCTAAAAAAAATAGCGCCTGGGTAGAGTGAAAGGTACTTGGTACATGGTAAGCACTGCCCTAATCTAAACCATGTCACCATTCTGCCCTGCGTATTAAATGGCATGTGCTACCCTGGTCAGTCCGGGAACTGGCTGCCAGTCAGCCCTGCAGCCGGCGGGGCAATGTCTTTTACAAGTGCGCTAAAACGCATTTGGCTTGAATCTCTGACGTTGAGTCTTTCTGCAAGATGGCAAATACATAACCCAAATGCTCTGGAGCGGAGCTGATTTTAATAGCATTAGAGCAAGTGAACCTTCTCTTAATGGTGGCCCAAACGAAAACCAGTTGGTCCCCCGCAGTTTTTCTTCCTTCTTGGTGGTGTAACTAGGACTCTCTGGTTCTGGAAAAGGGTCTCTCTTGCGCATTAGCTATAACACAAAGCAGCCGAGGCCTACTCCCTACTTCTGTATCAGCTCCTAAGTGGAGGAAGTGACAACTGGTTGGAGTTAGGCTGAGCCTGGAAACATCCTGGGGTTCATTTTTATTGAGGTTACAAAATCAACAAGTGCCATTTTCTGGGCTTGGCAAAGGGGAGCCACGTCAAGGTATCAAGTAGCACTCATATATTTGGGCATGAATGAAGGGTCATATCCCCAGACAGCTCTGCAGGGGTGCATTTTGTTCCTGCAAAGCATGTGGAGGCTTTTATTCCTCCCCTCCGTGAAAATGCGTTATTTTATGTGCTCAGCCTACCACCTCCCTTGCTTTTTTAGGGAACATGTATTTCTGGTGTAGCTGCCCATTTTACTACCCCACAATCCCACCCCATAGTTGGACACATGACTGGTATGAGTCCATGAAAATCTTCCCCCAGGTTTGTCACAAGATCTGGAGGGAAAGAGTTTTCTATCCTCTCGCCACTGGACTGTAAGGATCGAAGATCTTGCGTTCCTGGATTTGCATGGAGTCGGTCCGCTGGAGGGAACAAGGGGAGAAGCAAAATCGAGAGATGGTGAGGGAGCCCTGAGGTGCCTGTTCTTGGATGGAATGAGGCAAAGGCCAGCCCCTCCTCTGCTTGCTCCGTCATTTCAGGGCATAAGCAAGAGCATCCCTCTTTCATGTTTTGCTTTCTTTATGCTAGTTCAAATTGGACTTCTGACACTTTTAAAGAAAAGCGTTCTAACCAACTCACTTCCTACTCGGAAGGTTGCTGCGCATCTACAACCACGGGAACATCAAGCAAACCCAAAACATATCCAGGAGGATGAAAGTGAGCCAGATTATCAGGCTCCAGGAAGCCTGCCCCCAGCAGTTAATTTTGTCATGGCTTGTTAGAGTCACAGTACCAAGTTTATGGGAGCAATTTACTAGCTCCTAACGTTCTTTTCTGTGCAGAGTGGATATGCCGGTCACAGTCTATATCCTGGCAGTTGGGCAGGAGAGCATGAGGGATGGGGAGAGAGGAGGCCAGGCACAACCAGGAGGCCTGCTCAGAGCCAGAACGCTATCATCCAACTAACGAAACGAAAGGGTGCCCAGGTCCACGAGCTTTTGTTTACATCACCATTCAGTTCCCTTCTCCAGCAACTGGCTCTGTGGATTAAGACTTGGCTTTTGCAAATCATTGGCATCTAACCAAAGGTAGAGACCGGATTAAATGGATGTCATTCTAGCTCCAAAGAGTTCCAAAGTCACCTGGACAACCTAACATTTCCCACACGTGTCTGCTTTGTCACATTCTCATTGCTTCATTGAGGGCCCTCCTTCAGTGGCAGTCTCCTTAGCAGGACCTCACGTTCTCAGCAGGTGTCAGTATCACTCAACCTTCAGCCATTTCTTTCTTAAAACCTCTTCATAGCCTTTTACCTTCTTAATATACGACATTTTCCATACTGAATCACACTATTTGTGTTTCTGTCACCCCCTTTAGAGAAGGGCAAGGACTATGTCTAGAGTATTAGTGACTTGTCCAAAGACTTAGGGAAACTTGACCTCGTCTTCCATTCCCTAATCCAGTGATCTGTGTTCTGTCTCTTCCTTCATCAGGCATTCCTGGCCCCACTGAGGTAGGAGTTGTCAATCCAGCTTGGACACTGTGATGTAAGAAACCCAGGCTTTCCCTCGGAGTTGCTGGTTGCCTTCGTGTCACCTCTCTGGCTTCCAGCTCGTTCATGTGCAGCCTCAGTTTTCTCATGTCCAAAATGAAGAGGACTTCCAAGGTCCTTGCTCTTGCCCATTTCATGAGGCTGAGTCTCTGAGAATTTGGTAAAGGAGCCATGCCTGATTTAAGTTCTCGACTTCTCCCTAGCCACCTTTTCTAGACTTCTTCCAACCTACGTTTTGCACCAGGGCCTGAAGCGTTGCCGTCACAGGAACCTGAATCTTTTGACCTAGCCACATCCGTGCTCCATTCTTTTTACCATGATTCTTTCTTGACCTCAGACTATCCTTTCTTTTTAGAGGTCAAAGGGAGCAGTCATGTAACTGAAAACAGCTAGACTCAATGAAAAATTGCAATAGTAATTTAAGACAGCCCCCCAAAAAAACTCACCAAGCACAGTATATAAACCTAACACAGACATGGCCCACCTGCTTTTTTATTTCCTTCGCCTCCTCACACACCAATTGTTTAGTTAAAGCTTTATTATTTCATTACTCAGCATATTTTCAAGAAAGCCAAAAAGACCCACTCCAATTACTGAAATTGTTTTCTCTTCTTGTTTCATTTTCATCACACTTTAATACCTTATAGGCTGTTATAAAGGGTAGAAAGTCTTTTTTTTCTCGTGGGATCATAAGACAGTTAATTTTATAAAATACTCAGAAAGTTATACCTTGAGTGAGGTGGAGTAACTAATATCCATCACTTAAAATTACTTGCGATGCTTGCAATATAAAATAAATGTGTTAAGTCAAAATGCTTATATTCAACCTTAAAAGGCAAAACAAGGAGGCAAAATCGACATGCATCTATTTGCCATCTTCCTCCAGAATGAGATGGAGTTAACTGGCTTCAATTCTGCAAACTGTTTTATAACCATTTTATATGAAAAAATCGTGGAGCACTTTCTTGAAATGAAGAAAATAAACATGTACCTGCTATCAGGGCAGAGAGTGAGAACAGAGCTAAGTACTGCCATCGTGAAAGTTCAAACAGCTGACAAATAAAAACTCCCCAGGACTGACTAGTGGAAGCTGACCTATAAATATGGCATGCAGCCGAAGAAGAAAAGTTAAGTAAAACTGCTCAGTTTGTTTTACTTTTCTGGTGAAATGACCATTTGTTTCCAACTAGTCCCAAAGCGCATGTCTTTAGCAGCCATGACTCCACTGTCCTGGCATGCTGCTGAGGGCTTTGCTTATTTCCTAATTATCAGAAAGACTTGCTGGGATTCATTAAGAAATTATAAGTAATATCTCAAGTACCTTCAAAATCAAACTTAAATCTTTCATCGATGGTAGACTCCCTTGGTTTGCTCAGAAACAAACTAGAATTTGACAACACTGGAACCACCTGAGTCAAAGACGAGGCAGCAAGTTATTTTCGATTAATTGTTGTTCCCGTGACTTATTTTTAAAGTCCTTCAAATGACCATATAAGAACAAATCAAGCCATTTAAAATAATAAACTATAATCTACAAGTTATGCACAACTATTTAATTAATCTATATGGTGAAAATGAAATCCACTTGTAAAAAATGTAAGCCACTTAGATGTTGTAGAAAAATCACAGCCTCTATTTTGAATTGTTATGGAAAGTAAAATGTGTAAAAACTAAGTAAAAAAAATTGCATTTAAGATTCAAATATTGTAATTAATTTTTTTCACTATTAATTTAACTATTTACTAATCCAAATTAAATACTATGGCAGCAAGTATTGCTACAACAACCATTTTACTCTGGTAAAAATATTTCTCAATACTGGCTAAAGCCCAGCAAAATTATGTCAAGTTCCAGGAGGATTTTAGTTCAAGCAATCTCTAACATCATTGTGTCCCATTGTACTTCCTTGAAAATTAAGGACTTTTCTTTTCATAAGAAGCCTAAATTTAACAAAGTTAAAAACAGAGATTGTCACTGTAATATGCAACTCATACAATCCAGTGTCATCCCTGCTCAAACCTGGATTTCAAATAAAACCATTACCTGTCATACCTGTATACTTATCCATCTTGCTACACGCTGGATAAAATTAAACAGACTTTCATTCTCTACTTCAGTCTTTGTCTGGGTTAGACTACTAGTATAGTCACTAAACCAAATTGCTTTTCTCATCTACCATGCCATTAACTTTCTTTTACCTAACCCAGACCAACTCACCTACATCTTGGAAGTTTCTCACATTTAACCCATCCCATCACCCACCAGAGCAATCCCAGCCCAGCCATTCCTCCTCCACGCTCTGGGAGTTAAGTCATCTGGTTACATTTCAGTAGATAATATGTGTCTGTCTCCTCTAATGGCTTGTAAGGCCTTGGGGTCGAGCTCATGTCTAATCTTTGCTTCATACATCTGTACACTACTGAATACATCATTACTGTACATTACTCTAATCCAGTGGGGACTCAATAAAAACTTGTTGACTGACTGATTTAGCATGGGGATGATTATTACGTAAGCCACTTCGGTAAATAAATTTCAAATAATGACCAGCTCACACAAGTGTTTTACTAGCTCACCTTCCCCGTGGAATTGATATAAAGAATGAAAATCAGCAGTCATTTCTACTTGCCCAACATTAAATGTTAACTCACCCCCCGAGAGTAGCTATTTTCAAGCCTAATTTCAAGTCAAAATGTCTAAAATGGTTGTCATTCTTGGGAGGATTTAAGCACTAAGATTTTAAACCCAGTCACTTCCACAGGTTATTAACCCCAACCATGAGCGCATTATTTCTAGCATGTTACTAATTATAATTCTAGCAATCTATTTGAATTCATGTGTATTCGATGAAAGGGGGTCATTCTAACAAAAGCACTTTAATGGGCATTACATTTTAATATAATTTATACTTTATTGGGATAAAATTGATTAGGAATCTTAATTTGATATTATTTCTTTAATGGTTCAATTAATTTGATATGTGAGAAATACAGTCATAAAAATAATTATCTGCCTAATTACATTTCTAAAACAAGAAATAGGTATTTAAAATAAATAGAATGCATACTGGTTCTCTTTCCTTCCCTTTTTGTTATCCTTTCATAGGAAGGGAGTGGGAAGTGGGGGATTTTACATGTACTCTCTGTCCAAGTTATTTTAGCCTCTCCTGTAAGATGAGGAGAAAGGGAGACTGGTGTGGCTCAGAGTTCAAGGGCAACAACTAGCAGATGAGTACGGAGTTAATTCCAGTTTTATGGCAAACAAAAATTTTTCCCCTAAAGCAATGATTTCAAATGGATAGTATCAAGATTAATTTATTTTAGTTCTTATCTGTGAATTGTATAAACATGTTTAAATAGTTAAACTATCAGTTTAGATAATAAAATGTAAATATCAATTTAAAGAGAAGTGTTTTAAGAAGTACTGAACTACTTGAGGATTATTATAAAGTGCCACACCTCTAATTATATTTAGCCTATTTAGGAATGTTCATGAGAAAATGGGTTGGGCTCTCTTCTGTCATGCTGTGAAAAGATTAGCCTGCTTTTGGTGCTCGGATATCTTTTCAGCAAATATGAGTTTCAAGACACAACATTTTAGATCCCAGAAGGTCTCTTCAAGTCAGGCTCAGCTAGATTCACTTTGACAGCTGCTCTGAAGTTGCATCCTCTAAGAAGCAATAATTGTCATTTGGAGGGCTCTCTGGGTGAAAAGGCACAACAGAAAAGGAGCTAGAACATATAAACTGAACCGCAAAAGAAATGCTCATGGTCTCAAGGGCATTGAAGTGAGTACTTTAAAGCATGTTTGGCTTTAAAGCTGATCTTTTTATTTCTACCCTTTATTGGGCAAATATCAGCAAATACAACAAATTGTCTTCACATTTGAGCCACACAGATATAAACTTCACATTGAATACTTCAGACTTTCAAGCTCTCTGCATACACACAAAAGGAAATAATTCAACTTTGGGTGAAAAAAAAATAACCTGACAGAACAAAGAAAGTCCATGATCTAATATCAGAATAAAGTTCACAAATGTCATTAAGTGAGATGATTGATGATGAGTGAAGGTCATGCCCAGTTTACTTTTCACAGTTGACAGATCAAAGTCATTCCTTCATTTGGGATAAAGACTGAATGTAGTTACTTTAGCCTATGAAGTCTCTCTGGGGTCTGCTGTTCTAAGGCACATGAGTGGTCAGAGCATTCATGACCTGTCTGCAAGCCAAGGCAGAATGGGAAAGAACATTCAAGGTACATCTCAGTTTAAGTGAAGTTTTTTTTAGTCCAGGATTAAATAATGCAGAAAATGCAGGCATGATATATTATAGGACACTATAATATCCTACGGTACAGAGATACATAGAAAGATAAATAAGACTATGTCATAGAATGATAGTCTCATGAGGGCTGAAGCCACTAAGGGGTCATTGTGCCTGACCACACATCTGATTCATGAGTTCTCTTCCCTGGCAGGTGGTCATCCAGTCCATGGTCAGAAAGCCTTCATTGATAGGAACTTCTCTAGTCCTGCTGTAGCCATGGATAGCTCTATCAGAAAGCTCTTTCTCTCTGTGACTAGAAATCTAGCTTCATTCGTTTGTCCTTTTGCCACCCCTTGAGACCAAACAGAACAAACTAAATCCTTCTACTACCTAACATTCCTCAACTATTTGAAGATGGTTATCTCATCCTCACTATTACCACTTAAGTCTTCTCAATTTCTTCAAATATACCTCATAAGTATTTGTCCAATCTTCTGAGCATTCTGATGATGAGATTCAATCTAGCTGCCACTCAGGTTGCTAAAAATATAGACCTGAATATAGAATTCCATATGTAATCATCCCAGGACAGACAATGTTGACTATCATCTCTCTTATTCTATATACTTACTATTCTCCCTTCATTTCAGCCAAGATCTCATTGGCACTTTTGGCAGCTATTGTCATTTGAGGAACATTTCTCCAATATAGAATAACTCACATTATGCTTTATAAATTGCTTTCATTTCTACATCTCATTTAAATCTGACAATAATCTTCAATAAAGGTGTTGTGTTTGACATTTTCAGATAAAGAAACTGAGATTTACAGGGGTAAATTTTTGACGACCACATAAATAAGTTGCAAAGCTAGAACCAAAACCCGGGTTCTCTGATGATACATCACATGTCTTTGTGACTATATTATTCTCTTTTAGATTATTTGATGATGTTTCAGTGATATAATAATAAATTATTATCAAACACAGAACTCCAAAAGTTACAGTTTAGAAGCCATATCCTGGGATAGGACAGTCATAAATCATCCCTTTAATTATTCACTGCAGATTCTTCTTTTTATTTTTTAAATAGTGGACATTATTACAGATATCCCCAATTTCCTCCCCAATTTGCCTGCCTCTACTCAGTGCAATAATACCTCATTGTAGTTTTAACTTGCATCTCTCTGATGATGAGTGATGTTAACCATTTTTTTCATATGTCTATTGGCCCTCTCTATGTCCTCTTGGAGAAGTGTCTATTCAGGTTGGATTGCTTTCCTTTGGTTGAGTTATATGAGTCCTTTGTATATTTTGGAAATTAACCCCTTATCAGATGTATCGCTGACAAATATATTCTCCCATACAGATAATAGTGAGCTCCCTTTTCATTTTGACGATGGTTTCTTTTGCTGTGCAGAAGATTTTTAGCTTGATGTAGTTCCCTTTAATTTTTTTCTTTAGTTTATGTTGCCCTAGGAGATGTATCAGTAAAATCCTGCTACATGAGATGTCTGAAATTTCACTGCCTATGTTTTCTGCTAGGATTTTTTTTGTTTTTTTTTACTTAATTTTAAGTCTTTTACCTATTTTGAGTTTATCCTTGTGTATGGTGTAAGTTGGTGTCCTAGTTTAATTTTTTGCATGTACCTGTCCAATTTTCCCAACACCATTTACTGAAGGTCCTATCTTTATTATATGCTCTTGTTTGTCTGCTTTGTGAAATATTAATTGACCATAATGATGTGGGTCAATTTCTGGGGTCTCTGTTCTGTTCTATATGCCTATTCTTGTGTCAGTGCCAGACAGTTTTGATTACAATGGCTTTGTAGTATAATTTGATATCCAGTATTGTGATCTAACTTTTTTCTTCTTTCTTAAGATTGCTGTGGCTATTTGGGTCATTTTTTGTTTCACGTAAATTGTTGGGATATTTGTTCTAGATCCTGGAAATGTGGCGATGGTATTTTAAGGTGAATTGCATTGAATCTATGGATTGCTTTGGGTAATAGGGACATTTTAATTATGTTAATTCTACCAATCCATGAGCATGGTATATGCTTCCACTTGTTTGTATCTTCTTCTATTTTTTTTTCAATGCCATATAGTTTTCTGCGTACAGGTCTTTTACTTCTTTGGTTTAGTTTATTCCTAGGTATCTTATTTTTTTGTTGTTGCAATGGTAAATGGAATTGTTCTTTTAGTTTATTTTTCTGACAGTTCATTATTGGTGTATAAAAATGCCATTGATTTCTGGATGTTAATTTTGTATCCTGCTACTTTGCCAAATTCATTTATTAAATCTAGTAGTTTTTCGGCTAAGTCTTTAGGCTTTTCTATGTACAATACCATGTCATCTGCAAATAATGAGTTTTACTTCTTCCTTTTCTATTTGGATGCCTTTTATTTTTTTCTTCTTGTCTGATGGCTGTGGCTAGGACATCTAGTACTATGTTGAATACGAGTGGTGAAAGTGGACATCCATGTCTTGTTCCTATTCTTAAGGGAAAGGCTTTTAGATTTTGCCCATTGAGTATGGTGATGGCTGAATGCATATTATATATGGCCTTTATTATTTTGAGATATGATCCTTCTATTCCCACTTTGCTGAGTTTTTATTTTTTTAAAATGGGTGCTGGATTTTGTCAAATGCCTTTTCTGCATCTATTAATATGATTATTTTGTTTATGAGGTATCACATTTATAGATTTGCAAATATTTACTAGTCCTATAACCTTGGAATAAATCACACTTGGTCATGGTGTATAATCATTTTAATGTATTGTTGGATCTAATTTGGTAATATTTTATTAAGTAGTTTAGCATCTATGCTCATCAAGGATGTGGGCCTGTAATATTTTTTCTTTGTAGTGTATTTATCTGGTTTTCAAATTAGAATAATACTGGCCTCATAAAAAGAGTTTGGAAGTGTTCCTTCCCCTTGAAGTTTTTGCAATAGTTTAAACAGGATAGGTATTGGTCCTTTGAATGTTTGGTAAAACTCATCTGTGAAGCCATCAGGTCCAGGACTTTTTGTTTGCTTGGGAGTTTTTGATTACTGCTTGAGCTTCATTAGTTATTATCAGTCTTTTACGTTAAAATATAAATGTTCATCGCACATTTGAAAAATATATTTGTAATAATAGAAAATCTTTAAAATGTTGCAATCTGAAATGTGACAAAAATTAAATGCTTTAAGAGAAAATAGTTCATTCCACTATATGATAAAATAAGCTTTTACTACCTATGTGATAACGTGCCAAATCCAAAAGAAATCATGTGTAACTTTTATGTGTAGGTCTTAGCAAATGTATCTTGAAATTTTGGGGAGTCCCAGAAACTATTTCATTTAAAAGGTTAAACATACATTTAGAAGATTCATAAGGACTAACCTACAGCATTTTGAATATTCTGAATTCAGAACAACCTCTAATAGATTCGACTCCTTCCTAAACAGAAATATGTCCAAAACAGGGAGAGACAAAATCCCACCAAACTGAGGTACTTTGGTTAACCTTTAAATGAGTTTTCTCCAAAAGTCAGTATTTCTAACTATCACATTGTCCCACTCTGGGTAAAATCCTACTGAGGGGTAAATGTGAATCCAGGTGAGTTCTCAGGGAATGTTTAAAAAGACAAATATAAATGAAAAATGATAAGGATTGAAAACTGACTTCTGTATGCAAGTGCACATGGGAACTAGCATACACACAGGTTTGAAGACTGCTATCTTGGGTTAGTTCTGAAACCAAGGAGTGCCCAGGGCCCACAGCTCCCTTGTCATCCTCCCATTCCTGTTACTCTAGAGATGGTCTTTCCAGTCTGAAAGCTGACCAGAGTTCAGTGCACACAGCCTCTTTAACGTAGAAATGTTACGTTTTTAAGTTCCCCTTTAAAAGGAAGCAAGTGAAGAGAAGACCGATTTTAAGGGCTAGAATCAACAAAGTTGGGTTGTCACCAAATCATTTACTTAGAAGTATTTAGTGACCTTGTAACCTAAATGGTTCAGATTTCAAATATTCTGGCCCACTGTTCCCAAGAGAAACCTCATACTTTTCATAAAAGTAACCCAACTTGAGACTGAGTAATCACCTGTGCTCATAGAACAACCCAACATTTTTGCACTTTGGGATGAAAAAGAAGGGCGACTTCTAGAATTATCTCTTGGTGTCTTGGCATCACAGGACACCGACTTCCTTTGTAGAAGTTTGCTGCCCCTAAGTGTGTGAGTGCAGGTGTGTATGTACCTTGCTGTGTTTTGAGAAAGAAAGAGAGAAAGAGAATGAGAATGAATAACATCCAAGGAGATTTCTGTGGTAATGTTGAAGGTGACAGTGTGCTGAGAAAAAGCTACTATCTGGCTTTACAATAAAATGTACAGAAAGAGAGAGAGGAAGAATAACAAGAGATGCAACTCTAAACAAAAATGATACCAACAGAAGAAGTGAAGCTTTATTTTAGACCATATTTGCAGCTTCTTCTAAAGTTATTGTAAATACAAACTTCTGTAGACAATGCAAGTATTATCCTTTCAAACCAAAAGCAGTCTTAGGGAATCAGGAGTCAAACCACTAGATTAAACTATAAAATCAGTGCAAAGAATCAAGATCAAGATGTCACATTTTCAGGAAAACGTGATTAAATGGGTACAAATTCTGTGATTACCCATGACAGCTCCTGTGTGTTCCAAACCTACATCCCAGGATACAGTCTTACAGAACAGGAGGGTTAAAATAAAAGAAATTATTTCAATCTTTTCTTAAATATTCACCTCCAGAAGCTACTGCTGCCTAGTAAGGCCATTGAAAAGTAAAGCTTCCCATTTACATACCAAAGGTATGAAACCCATCACATTCCCTCTTAAAATACGAATCCTACAAGGGACTGGAATAAAGCATGAAATACCGAGTTTAAGAGCTTTATGATACTGGCAAGGTTACTTTCCTTCTCGGAGTCCCAAGTTCCTCATCTGTAAAATGATATTGTAAAATGATATTACGTATTTCATAGGGTTGTTGTGATGATCAGTTTAAAGTACTTAGTACAGTGTGAATGGCATAGGTTAAGTATTCAGTAAGTGGAAGCTATATTTATTACTCAGGAGACCTAATTTTAAATCCTATCTTTTCTACTAAACAACTATGTAACTTTGAGTAAGCTAATTAACCTCTCTTGAACCTCTATCACACAGCCTTTAAGACTTCCAAAGACTTGTTATGAAGATTAATGACATTCAATGAAGTCTTAAGAATACAGCCAGGCATACAGCAGGCTTATAAGATCATTTTTAGTTCTTTTGCCTCAGTGACTATTTATTGCTTATAAACAAACAACACTCAACAACAATATTAGCAAGAAGTAGGCAAAGATCCCTTCGTTAACCCAAAAGAACACAAGCTTTAAAAGACAAACTGAACTCCCTCTAAATTAAAACTTCCATCCTTTGAAAAATACTCATTTAAAAAAATGAAAAAGCAAGCCACAGACTGAAATAAACTATTTGCAATACAATCTGACAATGGACTTGTGTCCAGTATGCATTTTTTTAATAAAACTCCTATAACTCAATAAAAAACAAAACAACCTAATAAAACATGGGCCAAAAAAAGTTATATAGACATTTTACAAAATAAAATATAAGGAGGGCAGATAAACAACTAAAAAGATGTTCAGCATCATTAGTCATGAGGAAATAAAAACTAAAACAGAACAACTAAAATTTTAAAAGGCAATACCAAGTGTTGACAAGGGTGTGGAGCAACTGGAACTCTCCTACACTGCTGTTGGGATACGGCATGGTATATCGAGATAGAGCCACTAGAAGACATTTAGGAGTTTCTTCCAAAGTACAGAATACACTTAGTATCTGATCAAGCTATTTCACTCTTCTATCCAAAGAATTTTTTAAAATGTGTATATAAATGTTTATAGGACCTTTATTCATAGCAACCAAATCTTTTGCATTATTTCTATAATACAAATGTCTATCAGAAGATAGGTGGATTAACAAATTGTGGTCCATCAATACAATGAAATACTATTCAGCAACAGGAAAGGAACACATGCACCACCATGGATGAATCTCCAAAACAAGCTGACCAAAATAAGCCAAACATGAAAAAAAGTAAATACTGTATGATATCATTTACCAAAAAATCTGGAAAAACAAATCTGGTCTATGGTGATAGAAAGAAGGTCAGTTGCCTTGGACCTGGAGCGTGAGAACAATTTGGGGGTGGTGGTAAACCTGTTCTTGATTGTGAGGGAGCAGATTTGTCAAAACCCATTAAACTGTACATGTAAGATGGACACATCCTACTAGTATGTGCATTATACCACAGCAGAGTTGATTTTTACAAGTCCACATGCCCTTATCCAGAATGCCAACATCCAAAGGCTCTGAATATCAAAAGGTTAGGAGAAGTGTAAAACCTGACCTAACCTGATGCAAAACTATTCATAGTCTGTATTTATCCTATTGAGTGATAATGCTAATGTATTAAACTGCAATAATTACAGAGTGCTTCATCAGACCTTATTAGGGATGTAAATGTTATACAGTATATAATTTAATTACCTTTCTAAAATATGAAGTATTCTGAATTCAAAATGGGCCTTGCCTTGGGGTTTTAGATGAAGAATTGTGCATTGCTTTCCTTGTTATAGGAAAAAGACAAAGAAAAGAAGAAAAAGGAAGGAAGAAAGAGAGAAGAAAGCAGAAAGGAAGAGAGAGAGAGAGAGAGAGAGAGAGAGAGAGAGAGAGAGAGAGAGAGAGAGGAAGGAAGGAAGGAAGGAAGGAAGGAAGGAAGGAAGGAAGGAAGGAAGGAAGGAAGGAAGGAAGAAAAGAGTGAGGGAGGGAGGGAGGGAGGGAAGGAGAGAGGGAGGGAGGGAGGGAGGGAGGGAGGGAGGGAGGGAGGGAGGGAGGGAGGGAGGGAGGGAGGGAGGGAGGGAGGAAAAGACAGAGGAAAGGGCATCTTCCTGGGCTGGTACAAGCCACCCATAACCAATCTTCTTGCCTACGTGCTCTGTCCTTGCCCTTATGCAGGAGTGGCACCTGCTTTGGTCTCTGATGCCAGCCATCACATGGCTCCTCCAGCCCTCTCCTAGCCCCTGAGCCACTAAAATTATCTAATTACACGTTTCTTTAAAATATTCTGAGCACTCCTTTTTATTTTTTAATATATTTTTATTGATTGCAGAGAGGAAGGGAGAGAGGGAAAGATCAATGATGAGAGATAATCATCGATTGGCTGCCTCTTTGCACAGCCACCACTGGGGATTGAGCCCACAACTCAGGCATGTGCTCTGACCAGGAATCGAACCAGGGCCTCCTGGTTCATAGGTTGACGCTCAACCACTGAGTCATGCCATACAGGCTTGCGCATTCCTTCTTTAGAATTGGTTCCAAGAGCAGAAACTACTGGGCCCCATTATCATTCCTGTCTCAAAATTAAGAACCCGGGAGAGAAGTAAAAAAGATTTTAAAAAAACCTATTTTGAAAATTTGCCAAATGGTGAATTTTTTCACACCCCTCTCCCCCAACCTTTCCACAAAGGGTTGGTTGGAATCTCAATACTTCAAAGCTCTTTTAATATCTGTTTTCCCCTTGTCCCTACAACAACCCCCACCACCACCACCACCACCAAAGAGAAATAGAAAAGATCCATATTTTAGTGTGGGGCCTTGGAATTAATTTAAAGCAAATATTTCTCCTAAAATGTTTCAGTCCATAAAATGAGATTGTTTTTCAAGCTTTTCTTTTACTTATTCTGTTTCCAACATGTTCTAGTCACAGCCTCATGTGTAAACTATTGTGTGAACACATTAAATTAGAAACACATTTTTTATTGTTATCTTTACCTCTCCAACTTTTAGTCTTCCCTGAAATATCTTGTGACCTCTGTGGTACCACAGCCCTGTCACATGAATTTTATGCTCCTTCCTCCTTAATTAGCCATGGGTACAGAGCAGCAATTATGTACAGAATAGAGAAAATTCAGTGCTTCCTCTAAGGAAGGGTTAAATAGACAAATATTTAGATCAGATTCCCCTAACACCTTTGGACTAATTGGATTTGATGCTAAAAATAAATTACCCAATAGGTTAAAGTGAGGTAATGTTAAAAAGAACTGCTTGGGGGGGGGGAAACTACCAAAATGCAAGCACTTTACCATGAGTAAAGAGCAACTTGCAATTGGTGTCAGAGGCTTCAAGGAACATCCCAAGGCAACAATGAGCATGATCACAGGCAATACTGCATCACTAATGCTCTTGATGGCACAGATGACAGCAGTGCATGGAAATGCAAAGACCCCAATGTCTGTCAATTGAAAAGTAATCAGAAATAGTCAAATTCTGAACATGAATAAGTTTTATAAATATCTTACCCAATTTACTTCACTTATATGTTTTATGTGTGCAGGAGACTGATGTCCAAATAGGTCTAAAAGAACTAATTCAATAAGCTTAAAATAAAAGATACAAGGATTAAGAAAAGACTGTGTCAGTTTAATTGGAAGCATTTTTATTCTTTTTGCATAAAACACAAAATAACTATCTTGTACTAATGGCATCTTAAATTGATGTATGTGGTATAAAATTATGTATATCAATATCTGTACAGGATCATATAACTAAGAGGAAAATTATGGATGAACGTAATTTAGGATACTAATATGAGTGCGTTAGTCTGGTAGTGTCACCAGAAAGGGACCAGGCCTAAAGCCAGTATGCCTCAGGCCAGCTCTAGTGTGTGTGTTCTTTTTGTAGGAACAATTTCGTAAGTCCAGGTGATTTTGAGAGTACATTTACTAAAGCTGGGGAAGTGAAACAAGGAAGGTGTGAGGATAGAAGAAGCAACAGGAGAAAGTTAGTGCCTCTTTGGCCCTCTAGAAATCTTATGGAAAAGAAGTGAGCCACATGGGCTGCGTGGTCTCACTGAGAAGTACAAACATAATGACAGAAGTGGGCTGCTTCTAGCTCACTGAAAAGTCAGAGGAGAGGGGGCCTTGGACACAGGTTCAGGGGGTTAGCCCTGAATAAACGGTCACTGCATGCTGCTCCCTGATTGCAAGTCTCGTGTTGACTCTTAGAGTTCAGAGAGCAAAAGTGCTTGCCTCAGAAAAGAAGGGGCACAGGCATGCTCCGAGAAGAACACTGGTTGGCTTCCTTTATCTTGAGGGATTTGATCTGTTTCCTACAGGTAGGAATTTTAGGGGAGGGCTCGGGGAGGATCTCAATAGAATGTTCATCAGCTTTCCAGGTGTGGCCTTCAGTATGCTGATTCATCAAGGTGAGTGTAAGAGGGGTCAGGGTCATTCTCTGATCAGTTTTACCTTCAAAGAATGTCCCCCGTTTCCTCTGTCTCCTGCATTTTTCACCTCACTCTCTCTGCTCCAGAAACCCCACATTTCTTCACTTCCTCAGATACTCCTGCTTTTTCTCAGAAATCTTCTCCAAACTGCTGCCCATTTTTGCTTTATTCAGTCTTCAAGTCTCAGCTTAGAATTTACTTCCTTAGAGAGGCTTTGCCTCACCCCACACCAACTTTCTCATGCTAGTCCAAACTCCAGTAGAATCATCTGGAGTTGTGTTTAAAATGCATATACCTTGTCTTCACTCTAGAGCTGAAGAATCAGACTACTGTTGCCGGGTGTGGCGGGGCCGGCGGGGGGGGGGGGGGGGGGGGTGAGAATTCTTCTGCATCCTAAAGTGCGCAAATCTATGCCATGTAGTAGATGCATCCCCTTGCCATACTTTCCGTAACACTGAGCATTCGCCTTCACCATCCATCACAAGTGTTACTGTTATTTAATGCAGGGGTCAGCAAGTGTTTTCTGTATGGAGCCAAGGAAAATATATTTGAGGTTTTGTAGGCCAAGAGATAGGATCAAGGGTTCTGTGTAGATTCCTGAATAATAAGACAGAAAACAAATTTTCCCAAACTTACATGAAATTTTAACAAAACTTAAAATGTAATGGAGTATATTGTGTTGGGATAACATTTCACTTAATTAGGGTCAAGATAGTGTTTTCTAATATTATAATGCAAACATGATCTCATTCTTCTACAAAACGTCCCCTTGCTTCTCTACCGCACAGTGTTTGAGTGGTTATAAGTCAGTATCCTTTAGGAGGAAAAGGTGATACAGGGAACCTCTACAGATAATACACATGCACACATACACAAACGCCACCCAAGATGAACAAAAACACATTGTCAAATCAGCCTCTAGCATTTCACTGCTCCTTTAGTGTATGCTTTCTCTGCTCTGGCAATTGATCTACTCCCCTATGTTTTATTAGGTAAAACAAAGGCAACTGCCTGTCGTCGATATATTTGAAAGCCAACTTTCCAGGTAGAAACAGGACATTTTAGAGTCACAACTTGAAGCTTAATACAAAAGATGACTGACTGCACGTTCAAAGGAAAATGCACAGCATCATTCTAGGCCCTGACACTTCAGGGTAAGGAATTGTATCTTGGCTATTGCAAATTTTACATGATTTTTCTTTGATTGTCTTCCCCATTTTCTGGACATAGAGAAATATGGCAAAGTCAAATGGGTAGTCAAAGAAAACACAAGGTGATAGACTAGAGAAAACGTCCCTACTGTGTGGCTCAGCATCCAAAAAGCTTCACCAAAATAAAAGTATAAGAATTTGCATAACAAGGGGAAAATGTACCACAATAATATGCTACTAAAAAGACAAATGATAATCTGGAGGCATATTTGAAAATACATATTTTTTGAAACAATGCAAATGACAAAACAGAAAAAATATTTTCAGTTTATATATCAAGTCTCCAAAAATGTAGATGACCGAAAACCCTATGAAAATTTTACTAGTGGTATAAACAAATAGTTCATAGAAAAAGAAATGCAAATTACTCTTACTTATATGAAAAAAATGCTCAACCACTTTCATAATAAATGCTAATTAAAACTACAATTAGATACAATTTCTCACCTACAGTATTGGCAAAACCCCCAAAACTTTGACATCATACTTTGTTGGCAAGACTTTAAAGAACAGGCACTCTCATAATTTGGTGATGGAAATGCAAAATAGCATAACCCCTATGAAGGAGAATTTGGCAGTATCCACAAAATGTCATACACATTTACCCTTTGACCCAGCCATTCCACTTCTAGAAATCTCTCCCACAGAAACACTGGCAAAGATACAAAAACACACATGCTCCAATCTGTGCATCTCAGCACTCCTCAAAATAGCTAAAAGCTGGAAATAACCCAAAGGTTCATCAATAGTGGGCTGGTGGGATTAACTGTAGCACAGCCTCCCAAAAGGGTACCAGGCAGCTGTGAAAAGAAATGAGGACTCTCTATGTCAGGGGTCCTCAAACTTTTTAAACAGGGGGCCAGTTCACTGTCCCTCAGACCGTTGGAGGGCCGGACTATAGTTTAAAAAAAACTATGAACAAATTCCTATGCACACTGCACATATCTTATTTTGAAGCAAAAAAACAAAACGGCAAAAACACCCGCATGTGGCCCGCGGGCCGTAGTTTGAGGACCCCTGCTCTATGTATACTACAGACACTCACACTTTCTTGATTCATGATCCCCTTAATGTCTCAATAATTTTTCATGGTATCCCTAGGCCAAAAGAAATGCCTAATAGTTTTACTTATTAATGTAATTAAGCAATTCCATTTATTAGTGTATCAATCAGTTTGGGTAGCGTGGAGGGGACAGGGAAAAAAACTTCTTTAAATATTCCTTATTTGGCCCTAACCAGTTTGGCTAAGTGGATAGAGCATCAGCCTGCGATTGAAGGGTCCCAGGTTGGATTCCGGTCAAGGGCATGTACCTTGGTTGCGGGCACATCCCCAGTAGGGGGTGTGCAGGAGGCAGCTAATCGATGTTTTTCTCTCATCAATATTTCTAACTCTCTATCCCTCTCCCTTCCTCTCTGTAAAAAATCAATAAAATATATTATATATATATATATATATATATATATATATATATATATATATATATTCCTTATTTGTAGTTATGCCTTTTGAACTGCTAACATATTTTATGTAAAATTTTTAAAAATTAAGTTTTTTAAAAGCAATTCTTGAAAATCAAAACCAAAGGAAACAAGTGAGCCTAACTATATATCTAGTTGCTGGTATGAACCACATAGGGAGAGATTCCTCCAGGTTGCTTTAAATTAGAACAATTTGACTATACATCCCTAGTAGGATATGCCCTAAGAGCAAAGGACTGCAAATAGCACAACTCAAACTGATTTAGCTAGTCATGTTTGTATTGCTGATAGTTTTATTCTAATTGTCCATTGACAGGAGACAAAAGAATCGAGCAAGCATGTTGTTTTCATTTGAACCGTAATTTTTAGCATGGTAGGAAGCAGATACTGATGTAAGACTGATGAGGTTAAGTGAAAACCTGATAGTCCTGAATTAGAGTTAGAAATATCAGCATGAATTTATAATGTATTTTATCTTCAAAAAAAGTACCTGTCTCATAGCTTTGTCTGTTGAAAAGGCTTAGAAATTATGACCAGCCTCAGCGATAAGTATCTTTGTACCCAGATTGGGTTCTAAATATTATTTTTTCGTGAAGAGGAACCCTTTTCATGAAAAAAAATGGATGACTCTAGATCTGGGGCAGGAATTATGAAAGATGAGCCTGGACTATCTTATCATGCCAGAAGGCAAAAGATGCAATCAAAGGTCATGTCAAAAGGACTTGGAAGACTTGTTTTTGTTAAATCTCACCTGAGGATATTTTTTCCATTGCTTTTACAGAAAGAGTGGAAGGAATGGAGGGAAGGGGGGGGGGGGTGGCAGGGACAAAGAGAATGAAAGAGACATTGATGTGTGAGAGCCAAGTCAACTGGCTGCCTCATGCGTGTGCCCCAACCTGGGGCAGGGAGCAAACCCCCAACCCAGGAATGTGTCCTTGACCGGAATTCAAACCGGTGACCCTTCGGTGAGTGGGCTGATGCTCTACACCAGCCCAGGCTAGAACAATTTTACACAATTGTATAAAACATTCAGGGACACATGCTTCTGAAACACACTCTTCATTTGTCATTTGCCTTTCCCTATGAGAGCTGGGGACAGGTTCACTGCTAAATGTCTGATGTGTAAGTGCTATTGTCATAATTAGCCAGCTGATCGATGCTTCTCTCAAATTGATGTTACTCTCTATCCCTCTCCCTTCCTCTCTCTCTAAAATCAATAAAAAACATATTTTAAAAATTAAGATACTGGCTGAACATTGAAGATACATTCACAAACAGAGTACACCTGTCCCACACCTTATGAAATCTGGTTGGAAGACAGAAATAAAGGAAAAAGTGTAAATAAGTACATATTTGCCATTCTGAAAATTATTGTGACAGAAAAATACAGGAGTCTATGGAAGTCTTACCTGGATGATGGGAGAAAGGAACTCCTGAGAAATCTTTCTACGGCAGCAATCTTTAGCAGAAATCTGAAGGTGCGCAGAGGAGTTAACCTGGATGGGGTCGGAGGGATAAGAGTTACTCTTCAGACTAAAAAAAACTATTCACAGCAGAATCCTACAATCCTAGCAGGTAAAATTGGAGGAGAGCGACTAAAGATAAGGCTAAAAAAGTATGTGAGGCCAGAGCCTGGGCACTTTGTAAATTGCATTCAAGGTGTTCATCTTATCAAAAAAAATAAGGAGGAAATCAGTTTTAAGCCAAGGAGTGCCTGATAGATTTGCATACTGAGTTACACACCCTTTAAGCCTCAGGGCAATGGGTATGCTATTATTTCTGGAGTCAGAATTTTTCCTTTTTTAGAAAATTAATAAGAGAACACATACAGTTAATACACATTCTTCGATGCACACTAAACGTTTCCTTATCTTAGAAAACAAATAATGGAACACATACAGCCAATATAATACCTGGCAACACACCAAGCACACTAATATTTCTGCAGACAAATGTATGAATATTAACAGCAAGGAGGACAAATAGTTTCCCATCAGTTCACATCTGTTTTTGTTACCAAATATGATACAAAAGCTTTTGATTCTCAATGCATTTCTTTCTTTCAGAATCACAAGTAGGGAACTATGGGCTTGGAGCGGAGAAACGCTAAGAGCAGATCTACAACAGGTTTCTGCTGAGCAGATGGTGAAAGGGGCCTGCACTGAGAAGGTAAGGCTAGAAGGCCAAGCATCCCCGAGGCCAAAGCAGAACCTGTGGGGAAGGGGCCAGCAGGATGAGGAAGACGAGGGAGGGTGCCCTGGGTAGTCTGAGGAGAAAAGGACTCTAGGCAGAGGCTTAGCCAAGATGCCAAGGATATGGGGCGTGGTAGAATTTAGTGTCTGTCTGGGCTTGAGGAGGTTGAATCCCAAGAAGAATCAGAAGATAACAAACTTAAAAGACGACAGCCTTTCTTAACTTTCTAAGTGGCAAACTGAGAGGCTCTTCCTGCGTCTTTTGAAGAGAAATCTTCCCAACGTGGCTAAGGGGTAGGAAAGGCTTTCCCGTTACACCTGCGCTGTGGAATCCCAGCCCCCAGTCTTCATGTTTACAGGGCAGCACCTCTCCTCACAGGCTCAAGGAAGAGAAGGCCCATGTACCCCACACTCACTGTCTAAGGCTCGGCCCTGAAATTTCAGTGTTTGCATAGCTCTGCTATCACTTTCCTGAAGACCTGTAGAAAAAGGGTTTCCAGGTTTCTTGCCTTCCTCCCTAAAGAAGCTCATTCTTGAGAACCAGCAGTTAACATCAGGGTTTTTTGCACATCCTATATAATAAAACCCTAATATGCAAATCGACCAAATGGCAGAACGACCGGTCGCTATGATGCGCACTGACCAACAGGGGGCAGATGCTCAATGCAGGAGCTGCCCCCTGGTGGTCAGTGCGCTCCCACGGGGGAATGCCACTCAGCCAGAAGCGGGGCTCATGGCTGGCTAGCACAGCGGTAGTGGTAGGAGCCTCTCCCGCCTCCACGGCAGGAGGGCAGTAAGGAGCGAGGGACTGCGAGAGCCTCAGAGTGGGAGAGGGATGTCTTGTCTGACTGCCGGCTGAGGCGGACACCCCCCGAGGGGTCTCAGCTTGCGAGAGGGCGCAGGCCGGGCTGAGGGACCAGCCCCAAGTGCACAAATTTCGTGCACCGAGCCTCTAGTTGTAAATAAAAGGCATGTCTTAAAGTGAACATATAATTTTACATGTCTATGGAATGCCTTTTTTTTTTTTTGTACCATACATTCTGGTCTTAACAGTAGGCGTAGAGATGACATTTGGCTCCGTCTAATAATACTCAATACACTCCCATCAGATTGGAAAGGCTCTTCGACCTCAGCCAAAGTTTTTCCTTAAAGATTCCTGTGCCGTGAACTCCAGTGAAAGTAAGTCCTTGGTGGTGGAAACGTGGTCGGCAGGGGAAACAGGAGACCATGCACCCAGAGGAATCATGGGAGTGTTTGAAGGCAGAATCAGGCCCCAGGTACTGTCATTCCTGCACCATGCACTTCGGCAGAGTGGGCAGAGATTAGCGAAACATCACATTAAACCACTCAGCTCCCTTTCAAAAAAGTCACGGAGGGAGTGAGGGGAACCCCTGGCCCTGCACAGCCCTGTCAGGATGCTGCTGACCAAGGTCCCCTTGGGAAGGCAGCAGGTTTATGAACACCTGAGAGCAGGCGTGTGAGCTGGTGTCTGAGCAGCTCCAACATATCATCAAGGGCTTCAGCCACGCTAATGAGAACCAGAGCTCCAGACCAAAACACTTATTTTGAAAATACCTATTTTTCAAAGATTCTACATTTTAAATTAAACCATATGAGTAATTGTATCCTAGGTTCATAGCCCATTCTGGAAAAGAAAATTCTTGTCCCCTACCTTGGGTAGGAACTGCATGATTTTGAGAAAGGAAAGCAGCTGATGGGGAGGGAGATAGAAAAGAGGGGTGGAGGGGTGTGCCCAAGTTCAAGCCTTTAGGAAACCTGACCACCAGGGAGACCAGGCCTCTGGGAAGAGTTTCCAGATCCCTACCTCTCTCTCTCCCCAGAAATGCAAATTCACCTTGCAAGCTTGTGGCACCGCCCCCTCACTTCTATAGAAGGTGAGAACTGGTCATAATCCAGTATATTTGAAGTGTTTCTTAAATTCCGGGAGTAAAGAAAACTGTGTAGAATCCAGGCATCCTTTGATGACCTTTAAATGGAACTATTTGTTTTGTTGGAGTAGAGGGGTATTTTTTCTTTCTTTTTATTTTTTTCTTTACTCAATCTTGTTTTGTTTGCTTTGTTTTGTTTGGCTTTGCTTTATTTTGTTTTGATTTGTCCAGGAGTTATCTGACCTTTGGGGGTGAGGTGGAGCGGGGAGGGGGGGGGGGGGACTCTCCCCTTGCCCTCAGGAGTGTATTGCTCTAAGCAGCTATTTCCAAAAAAAACTGAATAAGATTAAACTGATGATAGACCCGCCCCCCCCCCCCCCCCCCCCCCCCGCAGACTACAAATTCCCACAGACTTCATTCTATTCTTTCGCCTTCTCTGACTTGGCGACATTGTACTCAAAACTATTTAGTTCTAAAGTAAATATTTTCTTACCTTTGGAATCGGTTATGGAGGCTTCAATAAAACTTGTTGCTAATTTTGCAAGAGACATTCATTCTGCCCACCCCCACCCCACATAACTATTAAGTAAGGTGATGATGGGGAGCTGCAGCGAGAGCACATGGGGAAACATGAGAAGTAGAGAGGTCTAATGGAGTCAAGCAGAGAGTTAAGAGTTCAAATCCTCCTTCTGCCACTGGATCCTGCGTGTAACCCTCTGTCATCCTTCTGAATAATAAGTACAGAGCTTTACTGTCTAATGGGCACTCTCCTCATGCATAATCTCATTTAATTTTCACACATAAAACTTATTTTCATGGTAAGGAAACTGAGACACCAAAAGTTTAATTTGACTTGACCAATGTCCCAGAACCAGGACCCAAACCAAGGTCTGTCAAGCCCCAAAGCCCCTTCTTTTAAGACTCAGATACATAAAGTAAAAATTATGACAAATGAGGCCCCAGGAGCTTAGTATCCATTCATTGATTTGTATCCAGCTGTGACATGATGGAAAGAACAGGGCATCTGCTTCTAAACTCAGACTCTTCCCCTTACTAGTGATATGAACTTGGACTAGCCATTGAACCTGAGTTTTAGCTTCCTCAATTGAAAAATAAAACTAATCATTACACTTACCTCCTAGTTTCGTTGTCAAGGTTATATGAGAAAACAAATGTGGAAGCATGGATCACACGGAATTTCAGTAGATGTTGATTAAGTAAGTCACTCAAGAGGAAATAGAGCATTGTGTCTAAGTGCTAGGCTTCTGGCTCATTCTATGAGATTTAAAACCCAGCTCTACAACTTAGCATCACCTTGGGCCAATTACTTTAGTTCTTGGCAAAATGGAGAAAATAATGAGGTTATATGTGCAAGTGTTAGAGTGTTATATGAATGTTATTAGCATAATTATTAATATCAGTGAAAGTTGTCGATTTCTTGAGCATACGAAGTAGCTTCACTATCACATGCTTGGAGGAAGAGCACAGGATTGCTACAGAAAAATAAAAATTTTAATCTAAGGTTTGCACTAAATGGCCCGAGCTAAAAAGAACACTTGATAGAGGAGACACAAATATATAATTACTAGAGGCCTGGTGCACGAAATTCGTGCACTCAGAGGGGAGGGGAGTCAGCCCGGCCTCGCTCTCTCACAGTCCAGGAGCCCTCAGGGGATATCCGACTGCTGGACATCCTTAGTGCTGCCACGGCTTCTGGCTGAGCAGAGCTTCCCCTGTGGGAGCATACTGACCACCAGGGGGCAGCTCCTGCGTTGAGTGTCTGCCCCCAGTGGTCAGTGCGTGTCATAGCAACCGGTTTTTCCACCAATTCGTTGATTTGCATATTAGCCTTTTATTATATAGGATGACTCAATGGGTGATATTAATGAGTTATTAACTAAACAACATATCAAAAATGTAAATTTGATTTTTCTATACCATTTATTGAACACATATTGTGTTTTAAGCACCAGGGTGGAACTGAGAATGCAAAGTAGAATGAGAAAAAAGTCCTGATCTTGAGAAGCTTATTGTCTCTGGCAGAAACAGGCATGAAAACAACTCTAACACGGGTATTAAAAGCTACACAGCAGCAAAGAGTAAGTGCTAAAGAAACATGACATCAAACGGTTTTATATTACTTAGTGAGACAATCATGTGTGCAGATGATCACCTCTCACCATAAGGCACAAAGCAAGACTATCCAAGATCACTACTGATGAGTGAAATACCAATTTCTATGTAACTTATTTCCCAAATACCAAATGTCCGAACAAATCATATGCCAACTTGGGGGAAGTTCCTAGCTAAGTTTAAAGCACACACTAAATAAACGAATGTTCCCAAAAGACCTATATAAGGCACTGATTAGTCAGCAGTTCAAGAGTTTCAATGTGTGATTATAAAGACATAGACTTGAGGTGGGCAAGAAAAGAGAGAGGAGAAAGCCCCAATGCAGGAAATGGAGATGCTTTCATGGCTAACAGGAGGGAAGAGAAGGTCACAGCACCCAGACTGTAGGGATTCTGACAAGATTATGGTGGCAGAGTGTTGGTGATGGTAATCAAATTTTCAAGAAACTGGATGGCACCTCTAATTGCAAATAGTGTAAGCCATTTCCCTCAGAAGTATACAGATATGTACCAAACTATGTATTTCATTTGGGGGGTTTTCAAAAGGTAGGCAAAGACAGCACTGAGGTCTAGAAAATGTTGCCCAAGGGAAGTACTAGCCGAGGCTGAACTGGCCTAGTGGCTGGGGGGAGGTAGCCATGGAGTGCGGGGTTCATGCTAGTTTAGGAAAGGCAGCAGCAGGTGGTCCTTCCAAGTTGATGAGAAACCAGCCAGGGAAAGCCAGAGCCCAAAGGGTCTTCGTCTTCAGCCAGTAGAGCATCTGGTACAGGACCGTTTAGGATTCTTCTTTGGAGCAGTTTGCTTGATGGTGACCTCTCTGTTTATTGGTCTGCATGTAGGGGAATTTCCTAAGAGACATTAATGTCCCAGAGGCATGATCCCAAACCCCAAAAGTGAGGTCAAAACGACTCATCCAGGACAACTGCAAGAGCCACTAGTCTGAGTCTCCCGGGTCATTCCTTGGAGTCCCTCAGAGCGCCCCTGGACCTCTGCTTAGCACCAGGGTTTTCTGCCTTGAAGAGCCACTGGGTACACATCTTTTCCCCTAAGCAGACTGTCATCCAGAACAATGTCATTTTCCTTCTCAGTTTGCTTCTCACAGAAAGGTGCCATGGTAGAGATGAAAGAAGGATATGGAATTCGTCCCTGGCAATACTACTTTGTAGGGATACAACATGGCACAGTGGGTGGAATTAGGGTATATGAAGTCAGGCTACATGTGTTCAAATCCTGCCTCTTCTTAGTAGCTGTGTGAGCTTGAGTGGGTGTTAGTTTTTGCATTTGTCTACTGAGAGCAAAATAATGCTTATCCCCAGTGCTCTGGGAATTAAATGAATACTAGTATAAGCACTTACAGTAGTAGTATACATACTTTGTTAGATCATACTATTATTGTTATCCATAGCCTAATGCACAGTGCATGTTAATTTGTTTTGCTAAGCTTCAGTTTTCTCATCTGAAAAATGAGGCCATAAGACTCAACCTCACAGGATTGGATATGAAGAAGAAATTAGCTGATGGAAGTCAGAAAATATATTGAATGGAAAATGCAACCCAAATGTTTGCATTTGCTGTTATCATTGCACACAGTGGGCATCAGAATCAATGATTGCTAAATTATGGAAACAAAACAGCCATTACAAGATTTGGGCCAGACCCTCCTCCCTCCTCCCCACCCCCCACCCCCCAAAGATTCACCATCTTGAGATCTTGCAAAGGATAGTTACTTGTGAATGTGAATGACAGACAAGTGTTCCTCATTAGTTATGCATGGGCCCTGGAGATCAGCGCTGCCATGTGTTGGATCAAGCGAAGTGACAGGCTCTGCCTATAGCTGCCATCCCTCACATGTGCCTGAGAAATGACTTTCCCAGAGGCCTCTGGCACTGCGCTTCGCCCTGCCCCCATCTTGGCCACTGCCCAGAAAGGGGGTGAGGGGCATGCAAGTGCAGGCCTCGGCCCCTTCTTCACTTTACCCCCCCCCCCCAGGGTTTACCCCAGTGGGTAGTTCTGCCTGACTGTCCCCCACAGCAGCTCTAAGAGAGTCAAAAGGAATGTATGGAACCCACCAATGGTCTGTCACCTAAGGGAGTTTAGTGCTGCCATCATTGCCATAATACAGATACAGAGCAGGCCCCAGGAAGAGCCTGCACCTTCCCTGGAGTCAGGGAGGTGGCCCAAAACTGAGAATGACACTTGTTTAAGACCAAATCCTAGAGCCTTGTAATGAACTAATAATAATAATAATAATAATAATAATAATAATAATAATGCTACAAAGTCAAATCTCAGTTCTTAACTATCGCCCATCTCAAACAATTTGGTTCTCGACGAAGTTGTTCAGTTGTTGAACAAAATGTCAGTTCTCAACCCAACAATCCTTCCATGCTGATACCTGTAGGATCAGTCACAAGTCTCTCAGGCAATAAGCAAGGAAAGAATGCACGACTATGAGCCAGTTTACCACTAAACCTCATGTTGTTAACATCTCAGGAAATTGTGCTATGAATATTTTCATGAGTTTGTTTTTTGTTTTTGCTTTTGTTGCTGCTTATTATTATTATTATTGTCCTCCAGAAACAAAAATTACAGGCAACTGAAGAGGTAGAAAAATTATTGTTGACTTGGATAAACAAAAAGCAATTCGTTGGTGATAGCATTTTGGAGACAATGATATGTGAAAAAGTAAAGATGATGCATACTGACCTCCTGAAAGATACCCCTATAACAAGTGCTGAAAGTGATTTGTTTAAGGCTAGTAGGCGCTGGCTCAATAAATTTAAGAAAAGAAGTGGCATTCATAGTGCAGTGAGGCCTGGGGAGGCTGCCTGTCCTAACCAAGTAGCTGCTGGTAATTTTGTGATAGAATTTCAAGAATACAAAGAGGCCGAGGGATTTGTTCCCCAACAACTGTCCACTTGTGGTGAGATGGGCCTCTTTCCATGATCCATTATAAGAAGTGACCTGAGAGGCAGTTGTTTTTCCCAGAGGTATTTCTTCACACTTGGGGCAAACACTTCATGAATCCACCAAATATAAAAGGTCCTGGTTACCCTAGCTTTGCAATCAGCCCTCTACATCACATTCAACTTGTTTTTCGTGATATAATTTTTCATGAAAACTCATGGGTTTACAGAATGGTAGCTGAATAAAGGCTTCAATTTCAAGTCCCCACTCATATTCCCACATGACAATAATGTCAGCCTGTCCTTCGCTGGCTTGTGTCCTGGCAATGACTTCTGCGCTGTGTGATGATGATGGGAGGAGTTGGGGAACCACAACATGAGCTGATCACGAGGAACTCCAAGACCTTCAGAGGGAGCAGCAACAGACAGCTACTGAGAAGCTCTCTTTAGAGGAGGAAGAGAAAAGGAAGGCTATTCCTACTTCACTAATCAAGGGGTGCTTGAGAAATGAGGGGAAATGCAAAGTTTTGTTGAGAAATATCACCCTGACAAAGTAGCAGCAAACCATGCGATCCACTTGTTCAATGGCAATGCATTGTTTCACTTTAGGAAGTGTTCAAACACAGGCAAAGCAAACATCCTTGGAAAGGATTTTAGTGAGACAGAGGCCCAGCGAGCCTGAAGCAAGTTCTAGTGGAGCAAAGAGACAAAGGAGAGAAAGAACCCTTAGAACAGTGGCCGGCAAACTGCGGCTCGCGAGCCACATGCTGCTCTTTGGCCCCTTGAGTGTGGCTCTTCCACAAAATACCACGGCCTGGGCGAGTCTATTTTGAAGAAGTGGCATTAGAAGAAGTTTAAGTTTAAAAAATTTGGCTCTCAAAATAAATTTCAATCGTTGTACTGTTGATATTTGGCTCTGTTGACTAATGAGTTTGCCGACCACTGGCCTAGAAGATCAGCTACCAGATGTCTTTATGGAAAGGGGGCTCCCCTTCAAAACAATAGCACCCCCCCATCCCGCCTCTCCATTTTCAGTCATCAATAGCTCTCATTAAAGGTAAGTTCTAGTGTGTACGTAAATTTTCATTTTTGACTGTACATTTCATTTCCTTTTTGTTGAATTTTCATTTACATTTCATGTCCTTTTTGTTTCTAAAGTGTTTATCCATAGATTAAACAGTACTTTAGACATGTACTGTATACAAGAAAGGTTAAAACAGGGAATCATTTGGGGGTCTGGAATGGATTCATTCAATTTACATTATTTCTAATGGGGGAAAATAATTCCGTTTTCGAATAAATCGCTTCTCAAACAGCCTTCCAGAACAAATTAAGTTTGAGAACCGAGGTTCTACTGTATCAGAAAGCATTCTTTTTCTCTGGATTTGGAATGCCTATAAAGTCATGAAGAGACTTTTAGTAAGACACTTGGCCTCTCTGAGCTTCGTCATCAGTACAATGGGGATTAAAACACTGACCCTGCATAGGTTTTGTAAAGACCGTGTAAAAAAGAAGCATGGTATATAGGAAGCTTGATTATTGATAAGCCAAGAAGTTTCACCCACTTCATAGTATATCTTGATTCCTTTTCCTTAAATGTGAGGCTACTTCATCCAGTTACACCCCAGACTTCAGGCAAATTGGGGTTTTTGGCCCATCGCTGTGCCCACTGCACATCCCAGAGCCAACATTCCTGAGCCGCTTTCTGCTGGTGCCTCTGTCACTTTAACCAAATGCAACAGGAGCCCTTGGACATGGATAAATATGTGGATATGAATGTGTTGTTCTCAGCACTACAGTCTCAGTTATTCAAAAACATTGAATTACCCACTTCCTAACATGGGGTCATTTAACCCTTTTAATTTTTCATAAGCTGGGTTACGGTCCTTAATTCAAGTCATTCATCATAATTCATCCATTTATTCATTCACTCACTCACTCAACAAATACTTAGTAAGAACCTACTATGTGCTAGGCATTATGCTGGGAACAGGAGCTAGTGTAGTAATCAAAGCCAGAGATCATTCTTGTTCCTGTAGTCCAGTACCTGCATTCACAACACAGACAATATTGCCCTCGAGGGGGAAAATTGCTTCCTAGGTGGTGAAAAACCTTATTCCTTTTATGTCATTGTTTATGAATATGTGTGTTTGCATGTGTACGTATGTAGACACACACACATATGGTTGTATTCGTTTCCTATTACTGCTGTATCAAATCACCACAAACTTGGTAGCTTAAGATAACACAACTTCACTATCTCCCAGTCCTGGGAGTCAGAAGCTTGAAATGGATCTCACCCGGCTGATGAATGAAGGTGTTGGCAGGGCTGTGCTACTTCTGCAGGCTCTCAAGACGAATTGGTTTCCTTGCCTTTTCTAGTTTCCAGAGGCTGCCCACATTCCTTGGCTCATGGCCCTCTTTCATCGTCAGAGCCAGCAAAGGCAATCAAGTCTTGCTTCCACAGTCCTGCGTCTCCCTGACTGACCCTGACCCTCCTGCCTGCCTCTTTCTCCGATAAAAATCCTTGTGGTTACATTGGGCCCACTGGATGACTTCCCCCGCCTAAGGTCAGCTGATTGACAACCTTAATTCCATCTTCATTGCCCCTTACCATGTCATGGGACTTGTTCACAGGTTCCAGGGCTTAGAATGTGGGTGTCTTTGGGGGGCCACCACGCTGCCCACCACAACAGTTTATCTGTAGCATCAACATCTGATGGAGAAAGGATCACTATAATATATCTTAAATTGGTCCTTTAAGAGGACAATATTGAAACAAGGTTGAGAAGTAGGAAGGCAACACGCTGCCTTAATAAAATGTATATTCGTGGGGTCAAATCCCAACCCTGCGCTTACTAGCTGCGTAGTTGTGAGCAAGTTACTAAAGCCCTCAGGGAGGAGAGTAATAAGACATACTTCCTCAGGTTTTGTGAAGATGAAATATGTGAATGCATTGATAGGACTTGGAAATTGCCCAAAAATGGTGTCAATACTCAATCAATGTTTCCATTAGCATTAGGAGAAACAACAAGATTATTCAATAATCACAGAAATAAATGTGTACGCTCCAATGATGGTAGACGCTGAAAGGGAAAAGAACGCTCTTGCAGTGTTGCAAGTGTGGATACAGGTATCCCCACTGGGGGTGGGAGGGTAGGAAAGAGTTTCCTCAGAGAGTGGCCTCTGGACTGAAATTGGAAGGCTGGATGGACATTAATGAGGTGAAGAGCCTGGGGGTAGAGAGCCTCATGGAGAGGTTTTCAAGTAGAAGGAGCAGCATGAGAGTATCTTTGGGGTATTAGGGACATGGCACAAGCTCTCAGGACTGACAGCCCATGTGGCTGTCCCTGGGAGAGCAAGCCCACGTTAAGGATTGTTGCCTTTATCTTGAAAACAATAGGAGGCGCTGATGGATTTTGCAGCAGAGGCGGTGGTGCGAGAGAAACATGGGGTCTCACTGGAAGAGGCAATGGTGGGTGCGGACAGACTAATCAGAGGGGATGGGGATGGGGATGGGACCAGGATAGGGAAAGAGATAAAGAGAAAGGAGATACTTAAAAGGTAAAACCAACAGGACTTGTGGGGCACGGCAGAAAGGAGTAGGTGGTAGGTCACACACCTAGTTTCCAATGCCTCGTGTTCGTGTCCATATGTATTCACCCATGCGCAGAGAGACCCCCACGCTGGTGGGTTTCCTGTCCGAAGGAAAGGCCAGCCGAAATGTCTGCCCAGTCCTGCTCGGATGTGTGGTGACTTCTGTCGCACTCACACCCATTCTGTACCCCGGGGGTAAAATAAACTTTCAATTGGACATGGCTTTCACAAAAAGCGGTGCTGGCAACAGCTCTTCTTTTAAGACCTCTGTTTACTATAGAGTGTTTTAAGCGTGACATTTCAATTATCAGATTTTGTTAAATATGTATTTTGTGAGAAATAAACAGAGATGACTTAACTGGAAATTGAACTGGGGCCTCCTGGCCCTTTGCCCACATTTCTACTCAGGGACCCACTGTCTGCTGATGTATAAATCCATCTGCCCAAACTGCTGTATGACCAGCATGAGCTGTGTTTATATTTCTCTTAAAAATGCAAGCACTTCTTGGCCGGAGGGTCCATGGCCAAAGCATTGAACTGTTAGGCCTTCTGCTCCAAGGAAACCTAATTCAATTTGTGGCAAAGTTATCCAAGGCCAACTTGTAACTGCACATATTTTCCCCAAAAGTTCTCTGCTTTTGCCTACTCCAGATCCAGGACAGGATCACAGTTGACAAACCAACATCCCTGGGTTCCTTAAACCATTGACCGCGGCAATGGTTGGAAAAGGAATCCACCAGGAATGACGAAGACAGGCAGAATTTAAACCCTGGGGAGAATGTAATAAGGATGGAAGAAGAGGAATGTTCCTGTTTCTCTTATTTTAGAAACACTGAAGTCAAGACACTTGGGTGATACTCCCACCTCTTGCACTAATTACCTGTGTAATCTTTGGCCATTCAGTTCCATTCAGTTCAACAGACAGTGAACAAATGAATGAAGGAACCCATCAGGCATGACACTGGGGTAGGCACTGGGAATCCAAAGATTCCTAAGACCCAGTACCTCCCCTGAGGGAGATTGAAAACCAGAGGTGGACACAAATACCTAAACAGGAACACATTGAAGTGTCATAAGTGATAAGGCGTCAATATACCCAAAGGACTAAGGGAGAGACAAACCCCAACCTGGGTGCAAGAAGACTTCCCTGAGACAGCTAACCTTAGATTAAAACATCAGCAAGAATTAAGTGGCTGAATAACGGTGGGTCAATGCATGGAAGTAAGCTGGGCAGCTCACAGAATTGTCACCAGTGCTGAAGAATCCTAGTGGACAACTGCCACTCTTTTGACTGCTCAGCATCTGAATTCCCTTACTTTGGGGGAACTTCCCTCTGTTTTAAGATTTGTGGGATTCCCGCCATAGAAAGTAACCATGTCTGATGTTGCCTTTCCCTCCTCCTGTGCAGTTAGGGGCAGGCATATGACAATGGCTTGGACAGACAGGTACATGTGCCAAAATGTTAAACTGGGAGCAAATGGCATGAAGAAACACACACTCCCCCGCCCCCCCCCCCAAAAAAAAAATCACTTCTGCCATATCAAGGTGCTGTTTCCATGCACACAGGTGCTGATGCATTTCCCAGCCCCCAGGGTCAGGGCAGGCCGAGCAGACTGCAGCGTAGAGGCAGCAGCAGCGGGACCTCAGACCTGCTCCGGAGCGTGATTTCAGCTACCGGTGTTCTCACCTGGGTAGCCTCTGACCTAGTCCTGCCTTTGTGGCAATTCTGTGAGCTGCCCAATGTCCTTTTAATAAATTTCTTTCCTGCCTAAATCCATCGGGGTTTGTTTCTTTTACTTGCAACCAAAACATCTGGCTGACCTGGGAATAACATGAGCCCAACCTCCCAGGTGAGGGACAGCTTGGCGGTGGGGGCATGGCAAGTAGGTAGCTCAATATTGAACAGAACTAAAGAGCAAGATGAAAAGGATAGGAAATGAGGTGAGAGAGACAGATAGGGGTAAGTCCCAGAGCAGCTGGTGCACTGAACTAAGAAACTTGGAATTCATCCTAAAGGTGATGGGGACCTTAGCACAGAAGTGGCATTAGCCATACTCATATTTTAGATGAACTCCAGCAGGACGGGCCAGTGTCAAGTGGGAGGGGAAAGGTCAGGAAAGGCCAGGTCAGAGGCTATTCTGATGGGGCTCCAAAGAAAATGTGATGAAGGCTGAACCAGGGCAGGGGCTGTGGGGAGAAAGAGGTGGTGATAGAAACATTTAGGCAACAGAGCATGGGATTCTTATTTTCACATCGAGATGGGAGAAGTCCCTTTACCATTCTGGGTTCAGAGTTTTTTAAATTATAATTAGGAGGGAAGTTTAGATGCCTTTCAAGACATGCAACAGTCCATGATTCTAATTGCTGGACATGTGGGCACACCAAACTGTAGATATAGGCAACTATCACTGGGGAGGGGGAGTAACTTCCTTCTGAGGACAGGTCAAAGCAGGTGAGCCACTTCGAGTGAGAAAGATGAGCGGAAATTAAAGACAGTGGAATTGAGAAAGGCTCTGCATGCGGTTAAGATGGGCTTGTTTCCGAGACGTGTGTTTCTATGACTGGAAGCGTGAAGAAAGGGTGCTACTGTAGAAAAGGAAGCATTGCCGGGATGCACTAACCTTTGAAAATCGGATGTTCTGTAAAACACAATCGCTTTTATAAACTGGTTTTTTAAACCTTTACCCAGATGTCTTCCCACGACATAGACATGGATGCCTGAGTGGACTTGAGCTCTTGAACATGTACACTGACATGTTCTTTCATGAGACGAAAACATTTCTTGTGTGACACCATCTTCTTCTAACAAAACAAATATCTGAAGGGTTGGGAATCTATATAATAAAAGCTTAAGCGACCATTACGGCAGAACGACCAGAACGACCGGTTGCTATGATGCGCACTGACCACCAGGGGGAAGATGCTCAATGCAGGAGCTGCCCCCCTGGTGGTCAGTGCACTCCCACAGAGGGCACACCACTCAGCCAGAAGCCAGGGTCACGGCTGGTGAACTCAGCGACAGTGGCAGGAGCCTCTCCCGCCTCCACGCAGCACTAAGGAGCAGCAAGCCGAGTGGTGAGGAGCAGCGAACAAGCGGGTGGACACCCCCCTCCCAGTGCAAGAATTTCGTGCACCGGGCCTTTAGTCAAAACATAAAAGAGGATTCCTTTGTTAAGTGCGTAGGTAGCTAAAACTGAATAAGAAAGGTAGCCAACACTAGAAAAGTGAAAAATGGACATTTTCATGGAACCTCGCCGTGTTTCAGTATTCCAGGATAAGCACGCACCTCCACCCCGGGGGAAATTTGCCTGTGTACTGCAGGGGTTCTTTCTCAGCCACAAAAGCAAACCAAGGAAGAAAGAAGTATTGTGATTGGAGTTTTGTTGAAAAATGTAAGTGATGGGGTTGTTCTTTTAAAATTACTTTTTTGAAGACCCAAGAAGGAAAATATGGCTTGTATTATTTTTCACGGTAAATGAGCTTTTCTATACACTCCCCCCCAGTGCTCAATGTAATCAAGGAAATAAGATGACATATCTTCGTCTCTTACGTTATCCAACTCCTGATCACCTCACAGAGCAGGGCTACTGAGTTTCCGCAGGAAAACTTGGGATCCAGGTCAGTTTCTCTGACCCCACACCTGGGCATGAAGAGCTACCCCAGCTTCTCAGAGGAGACAGGACGACCACTCTCCCCAGCCCCTTCCTGACCCCACATGCCCCCAACCACAGGCAGAAGATGACTTTTGGGGACTTGCTCCTCAAGTCCCTTCAATGCCATGATTATTTTGCCCACAAGAAAAAAGTATAAATTAAGATAATATTTATAATCATTATGTTTTTTTGTCTTTCAAACTGAGGAGTACCTATCAAGTTTCTGGTAGATAATAAATATACAATACACCCTCCTTACTCTGAGCATATACACACTGCTGCCCCGCACACACGGCTGCCCCCCGCACACACCCCTCCCAATTAGGGAACAGGAGGAAACTCAAATTATGTCTCAATACAGCAGGGAAGAGTGTCTGTCTCTTTTATTTGGCTTGAGGTACCCCTTGGAGGATTCTCTCCTTTTGCCTTTTGAGCCCTTTTTGAAAATCACCTTGCTCTGGTGAATAGATTCGGGTATAAAAACGGTTTGTAAGCAACGATGCACTCTTTCCCCAGCAAAGCTGAAGGTTTAATAGCCAAAAGCATTACCATGAACCTCCCTGCATCTCCAACACAAAGGTGTTTGGTTTTTAAATCCGGGTTCCTGAACCTTCTAGGCTTGTTCTCCCATCCACAGCAACTTCTAAGGTGCCATCCTCCCTGGCCGGAGCGGCTCTTTTTCTCTATATTTCTAGTACTTTCTCTGAAACCCTGCACGGCAGTCAAGTTTGCTAAGCAGACGAATGCTTCGAGCTCAGACCATTTTGCCCAAGGAGAAGCGAGCTGGCCAGGGCCCCGAGTGGCCAAGGCAAGCGACGCACACACCTGCCCTCTTGCAGGCGCCGCCCTCAGCAGAGGGGCAGAGCCTGCGCATGAGGGTCTCCAGCCAAAAATGCTAGAAGATGGTTTCCTGCCGTTAACCAGCTCACCTTGCCACGGGTCATCAATTATTCAGAGGCAGGGGAAGCTACTTTAACACAGGTTTTTGAAACATCAGTGTACTCGGTATCATTTTCTTGCCCCATGTTTTTTTTTAAGAAATACATTCTCACTGGCTGACAGGGACACCCCCCTACCCCCCATCCCACATCCTAAATCCACCTCGCCATTCACTTCACCATCTTCCTGAGGCCCTCAACTTGGATTCCGTGATCAATAAACAGTGCTGCTGCCTCAGTTGCCTTTATCTCAGACCAGAAAAGGAACACGATTTCAAA
Source organism: Cnephaeus nilssonii (assembly GCF_951640355.1). Taxonomy (NCBI): domain Eukaryota; kingdom Metazoa; phylum Chordata; class Mammalia; order Chiroptera; family Vespertilionidae; genus Cnephaeus; species Cnephaeus nilssonii. Next base: position 9,669,295 of record NC_137089.1, on the reverse strand, counting down.
ACTCTGTTTTCTACACGCTCAGGGCCTGAGACAGGCAGCGGGGGGACGGCGGCCTGTTTATGCCCACTGGCACTGCCGCTTCCTCACCGGCAAAGCTTTCCATGGAAATTCTGGCTGCATGAGACTTGGCGAAGCTTGGGACTATTTTTGGAAGCTTAGGAAACCTCAGGGGAGTGACTTTTACTTTTATGCATGTACGGGGTCCTTACTTTTATTTATTAAAGAAACAAAAACATGTCTCCTGCTTAACTTCAACCAGCTTTCCTGTCAAGCAAAACAAGACGTGTTGGCTGGTCCATTCGGCCACTGGCCAGGGTGGAGGGGGAGCCCCTTTGATGGCGGGTGCATCTGAAGCACATGTGACCTGGGTAGGAATCACCCCTCAGAGAAAGGGAGGAGCCATGGGCTGCTGAGGCTCTTGTACCAAACCATCAACCTTTGGGAGAGGGTTTGAGTCCGGCTGGGAGAAATTCCAGTAAATGTAAAGTGTTATTTTCAAAAGCCTTTCAGGTGGAAAAGAAAAGAGGAAGAAAGTTCAACACCCCTCCCCCTGCCCCTTTACCCCCCCCCCCCCCACACACACACACACACACACACATACATCCCAATGGGTGACACTGACATCCCAGAGCCTCGAAAAATCAGCAGAGAGGATCACGGGGTAGGAATCACCCCCACAGATTTAGCTTCACCACCACCCCCCACCAGAGTCTAAGTGTTCATTTTTAACAAGTTGTGAAGGGCAGGCAGCCAACCCCTTAGCCTTCATGAGACAAATTGATTCAAGGTTTTTCTCCTTGGGTCTGCAGCCAGGCTGCCTGCAACAATAGCAGCTGGAGCGGTGCTATTGTTTTATCTCTGCGGAGACCTGCAACTCCCTCCCTGAGGACAAGCGCCCACCGGGCATCTACAAATGGGAAGGAGAACTAGCCCAAAATGTGAGCAAAGGGAAAGTGAAGGCTGAGGGGCATTTCTTGGTAGGGCATCCTTGTGCCCAATGTCAAGGCTATTGCTTCAGCTCTCTCTTCTTTTCCTTCTACACACGCTTCACCACCACCCATAGGATTCTAGCTAGGATTCACATTCTATCCCAACGTATTGGCAATAACTACGAATATCTATAGGCAATGATGAGCAAATCACTTTTGCTTCCCCGGACCTCAGATTCATCCCGTTACATGGGTAAGTGTCAGAGACTGCCAGTTGTTCACCATAAGTCTGTTCCATCTTCTTTCTGGGAACAGAGCTAGAATATACAGTATATCCCAGCTCCTTTGGGGTTAGGCATGGACATGTGACTGTCAGGCCTAGCGAAACAGAATATGCGCAGAAGGGGTTGGTGCCATATTCAGGCCAGGACATTGGTGTCCCCCATTTTCCTCTTCCTACCAGCCACTTGTGGTTGGTGATAGAGACCTTGATGTCCACATTTTGAAGTGGCAAAGCCAGGAAATATATCCCAGAATTACCCTATGAAAACAAGCTCCCTTTTAAAAAAATATCTTCCTTGGACTACTTCATGAGCAAGAAATAAGCATGGATTGGGTTAAGCCCCTGAAGGTTTGAGGTTTACCTTATCCTAAATAATACAGATAATAATTCCTGCCCTGCCTCCTGCAAAGGACAGTGGGAAGAACCGAATGAGATATTCTGTGTGGAAATGTTTTGCAAATATACCCCATCCTTCAAGTCCAGAGCATAACAACATCCTCTGTAGATGGGAAAGCACCCATTAGTTACCAGTATTTACTGAATCCAGGCATCATATTATTTAAACTAGAGGCCCGGTGCACGAAATTCATGCACAGAGGGGGGTTGTCCCTCAGCCCAGCCTGTACCCTCTCCAATCTGGGACCCCTCAAGGGATGTCCGACTGCCCGTTTAGGCCCAATCCCTGGGATCGGGCCTAAACGGGCAGTCGGACATCCCTCTCACAATCCAGGACTGCTGGCTCCCAACTGCTTGCCTGCCTGCCTTCCTGATTGCCCCTAACCGCTTCTGCCTGCCAGCCTGATCACCCCCTAACCACTCTGCTGCCAGCCTGTTTGCCCCCAACTTCCCTCCTCTGCCGGCCTGGTTACCCCCTAACTGCCCTCTCCTGCAGGGTTGATCACCTCCAACTGCCCTTCCTTGCAGGCCTGGTCCTTCTCAACTGCCCTCCCTTGCAGGCCGGGTGCCTCCCAACTGCCCTCTCCTGCTGGCCATCTTGTGGTGGCCATCTTGTGTCCACATGGGGGCAGGATCTTTGACCACATGGGGGCAGCTATATTGTGTGTTGCAGTGATGATCAATCTGCATAGTACTCTTTTATTAGATAGGATAGAGGCCTGGTACAGGGGTGGGGGCCAGCTGGTTTGCCCTGAAGGGCATCCCGGATCAGGTGGGGGTTCCTTGGGGTGTGGGGCGGCCTGAGCAAGGGGCCTGTGGTGGTTTGCAGGCAGGCCACGCCCCCTGGCAACCCAAGCGGAGGCCCTGGTATCTGGAATTTATTTTCCTTCTATAATTGAAACTTTGTAGCCTGGAGCAGAGCCAAGCCTGGGGCTCCCTCCGAGGCCGGCAGCCATTTGTGTTGGGGTTATAATTGAAACTTTGTTGCCTTAAGCGGGTGGGCCCGGCCAGGGTGGGCGGAAAGCTTTGCTTCCCCTGTTGCCGGTGGCAACCCTGGCCTGCTCTCTCAAGCTCCATTCTACCGCCATTTGTTTGAATTTGTTTACCTTCTATAATTGAAACTTTGTAGCTTGAGTGGAGGCTTAGGCCTCCAACGGCTGGCAGAAAGCTTGGCTTCCTCTGTTACCTAGGAAACCTTGCTCTCTGTGGCTGTAGCCATCTTGGTCTGGGTTAATTTGCATACTCGCTCTGATTGGATGGTGGGCGTGGCTTGTGGTGTGTCAGAGGTATGGTCAATTTGCATATTTGTCTATTATTAGATAGGATGTTACATAAGGATTATTTCACTTAATCCACATAAGAATATTAGAAAACAGATACTATTGCCATCCCTAGTCCCCAGATAAGGAAATCAGGGTTTACAAAAGTGAACAATGCACCCATGTTCAACCAAGCTGAAGACAAAAAGTCTGACACCAGGACCAATGTTCTTTTTTTAAAAATACGTTTTTATCGATTTGAGAGAGAGAGAGGAAGAGAGAGGTAAAAACATTGATGAGAGAGAAACATCAACATCAACTTTCTGCCTCCTGTATGCCCCCGCTGGGAATCAAGCCCACAACCCTGGCATGTGCCCTGGCTGGGAATCGAACCAGTGACATCTTGGTGTAAGGGTTGACGCTCAACCACCACAGAACCTATAGTCTTAACCATGAAGCTAGAAAGAAAAGACGCCGTCCAATAAATGAATCATTGGAAGTTTTAATTCAATAACACTTTAAAAGCACTTTGCTTCAATTCCCTATTTTAAAAAGAAGCCTGCTGTTTGGCATCCTGCTGACCCAGTGTTTCCACTTTACTTCCCACGTCTGCACAGAGATCCCACCTATGGCAGCTGGCGTTCTTTTAAACAAATGATGCAGGCCACACCTAGAGTCCTACCCTAAGTTTGAATGCAGGATTTGACGTTTACTAGCGTTTTTAAATCTCAGTCCAGTGCATTTTTTATTCCCTTTAGAACCTCTTTTGTCCTTTTAAATGCATTTAATATAAGCTCAGAGACAAAGAAATGCTGTTTAATGGGTGAAAAAGGGCAAGGGTGCCTCCCAGGTATTAACTCACTTAAGAAATCTTAAAGCAATGTTACCTCATGCTTCCACCATCAGACAGAATCCCAAAGTACAATTACTGAAGCCGAGTAATGAGACCACCAAAGGTAAGCAGGCCATTATAAAAATTTAATAGCTATTGAGTACCACGGGTTTTTTTACTGTCGGTCAGCTCAGAGTTTTTTAGCACATGTTTTTTCCATCCTTGCAATGCATGGGGAAAATTCACAGTGTCCAACATCTCTCAAAACCACATTTCCACCTGTGTGGGGCAGTGGAATTAATAAGCATATAGAATAACCTCACAAATTTGGACACCTCTCATCTGGAATTCATGATATTTCAGTTACAGATACGTGGGCCTGGCCAGACAAAAAGGCTGGTAGGGGCGGAGGTCATTGCACAAAGCTCGAAGGAAATAGGGGCTGGCACGGTCAAGGTGGGGGGCGGGGGGAGAAGTTGGGTGGTGGAGCTCAGAGACTATTTATTATACATGCATATTTTAATGATCAAATGAGAATTGTATATCTAAACTCACTAACTGTGTGCGGACATTGAGTTTACCCTTTGGTATTCATGAGGGTTTGGGAAATAAATTTAAGCACTTAAATAAAATTGCAGGAGGAATGTTTAACCTGCTTGCTGATTAAAGTAAATAAAATTTCTTGCACTTTTCAGAAGTACATTCACAAAAGCTATCGGCATAGTTATCTATTCACGAATGGATACCGATAACTAAAGACTGTTAAGGCTTGACATAAAAGTAATACAGTGCCAGTCAATGAAGTACAATTCAACTCTGACACTTCCAATCATTCGAATAACCTACCTGCAACGCCTAACCATCTGCACCTACAAGCAACCTGTTTCGGAGTCTGTGAGGTTTGGGTTCCTCTGCAGATAGAAAGGAGATAGATCCAGCTCCAACTTGACCATGGGCCTACCAAGGTGACGCCGTGCTCTCTTGTGTTTCTCTTGTTTACAAAACCACTGATAAACTCCGACTTCTACCTCATGCTAGAATAACCATCCTGGGCTCAGCCTCCTCCATTTCATCCTAGCCGGCTGCTCCAGCAGTCTCTTCAGACTTCCTCTAAGATCATAAACATGTGACAATTTCCATTTGATGATGTTAGAAAAGATAAAAAGTGTAAATAGCCCTACAGAGACAAATGAGCATGCTCTACTACCTCCAGATGGCCACCAAAATACATCATTCTCTCCTAAGGACAATGGGACATCAGCATGGTATCACAAATGCCTTCTTATAACAGGACTATATCCCATTCAGAACAAAAGTTAAAAGAAACTCAAACTCCATTTCACTTACTGAATCTCTTTTCTCCTCACACCAGAAAGAAAGTCATTATCTCAGCTGGCAAGGCTGTGCCAGGACCTGTGCATGTTTCTCTGTCTCATATCATCCCTGCCACTTTCCAGCCACTGATCAAAGGGAAAACATAAATAACCGAAATTGTACTCTTAAGAATAAATACTTTTATTGTGCTTATTCTTGATTAAGCATTTATAAAATACAATTATAAAGAAGAAAATAAAAATCAGCCCAGAGATAGCATTTTAGTATATATCCATTTACACATTTTATATACATACACTGAGTGGCCAGATTATTATGATCTCTGAATGCATAATAATCTGGCCACTCAGTGTATATCCTATATAATAAAAGGCTAATATGCAAATTGTCCCCTCGACCAGGAGTTCGACCAGCAGGCAGGCCGGCCAACCGCCCATGTCCCCTCCCCCTGGCCAGGCTGGCCAACCCCACCCATGCACGAATTCATGCACCGGGCCTCTGAGTGGCCAGATTATTATGCGTTCAGAGATCATAATAATCTGGCCACTCAGTGTAGATACACATATATAGTTTTAAATTTTTTGCAAAAATGGAGTATGGCACAATGTATCTAACTTGGATTTACCAAAATTATAAGGAGGTTTGGAGATGTGAGTCAAGAACACACAGCTGGGTTTCCTCTGAACTCTCAGTAACGAGTTAACAAAAAGGAGGACATAGCCATGCTTTCCATTTCTGCCCTGAACATGTATGACTCTGGCACATGGAGGGCTCCAGGGAGCACAGAGCAACCTGGGGGCTCTGTGGTAACAGCAGTACCTGGCTCATGGTGGCCCCACAGGTAGTGACTGTGCCCAGACTCACCTTAGGAAGCCCACCTAACTGGTACATGACTGGGAGGTGCCTTAGAGATGCTTCATTAAAAAGCTAGGTCTTGAGATGACTATTTCATTTTATTACTTTGGTATTTACTGAACATCTAGTTAGATCCAGGTGGGAAGTGTCAACCTCAGAAAACTGGGGAGATTCTGGATGAACACTGAGAAGTGGAGAAGGCCCCAAATGGAGAGAATGGAGTAAACAAATATATGAAAGCAAGACAACAACTAAATTTAAAAGAGGCTTACAATTTACCAAGTAACTTTACGTACACCATCTCATTTAAGAAGGGAGTCCATAAAAAAGGCAGGTCTAGAGTCAATACTGTGGAACTGACAAGACCCAACTGGGGGGTAGATTGGTGAAGGCAAGAAAGCAGAAAATGGGAAAGTGACATATTCACTCTCCCAACAGCTTGCCGGGTGGAAGCAGGCAACTAGACATTACTTAGAATTTCCATACAATGGCACCTCTCTCAGACCTACCGGCAGAGGCTAGAACTCACTCACCTGCCTTAGATGACAAGTTTCCCGGATTGTTTCCCTAAGGTGCGTGTGCTTCACAGCACAGCACATTTCTAAATAACAAAACTGGGCAAGGTTTTCAAATATAAAACTTTTCATGACGGTTGCAAACACTGGACCGACTCACTGAATTTATTCTTCAGAGGACCCTGGGCAGTTAGAATTCCGTGTTGCTATTTACACAAACAGAAGTAATTCCCCTCTTGTTTCTTATAGAGTTGCCACCACCATGTGTCCCTGGAGAAAAGGCTGAATGCTGGATTCATGAGTGAATAAACTAAATATTTTTTTAAATCAGTGGTAATCTGTGTCTCAATTCCTGCCCCAAATTTCAGAAGGTGGCAAGTCCTGACCCCTTTTCCTATCCAGGGGCAGATAATGTGGAAAACAATGCTGTTTCCCTCTCCCCTCTTAGTACATCTCCAAACCTATGCCCCACACTCTTTGGCTAACACACTTCTTGAATTAATGTGTAGAGAGTTTCCCAAGATCAACACTGACATCTTTCATCAAAGCCTTAATTCAAAGCTAACTGGTATTTTAAGGTAACAGAACCAGCTGTGCACACAGCATGTTTGCCTGAGACACCTCGGCAGGATCCAGGCTGCTTAATGTAATCATTCAAGCACGAATGAGCCCAGCAGCTCCCTGGAATCTCTGACCAGATAAAGGCAGACAGGCAGCGCTACTCCTGTGAGTTTTGCTTTCCACCTTGAGTCCAGCTGTCTTGACCCTCTGGGAATTTCTTTCGATGTAATTCCAAGTATTTCAACCAAGCAGCTCAGTCTCCAGCATTTGACAGTTCAATTAATATTGTCATACCTAGATAAATGGGACTATAAAACATCCACGTGTCATTACAATATGGCCTGTTTTGAGGAGCCACCCAAACTAGGGCAGGGGCTCAGAGGTCACCGAAGCCTTTGGATTTACGGATTCTTGGTCAGAGAGAGGTCTCTCCTGCTCTCAGGTGCCCTTCGTCCTGAATGTGTTCTTGCAGATGATCAATTACTAGTGACATAGGTCAGAAAAGACGTTTATCTGCTTCATCTCCCCCCGAACTTCATCCCTGATGAGATACCTTTCCAAATGCTTTGCAGCAACAGACTCGAACAAAACTTCTCTCCTCCGGAGACTGGGGAGTGAGGGTCAACAGATGCCCCTCTGCTCCGGTCATTGCCCCACTTGTTTAAAAAGTGGTTATTCTTCATCAGAACCAAAGTGAATACAATCTGAGTGTTGGGAAAGGATTCTCTCATGAGACTACCTGGTTCCGGACACTGTACAACCTGAGGGAACTGACCCTCCGAAGTTGGGTGAGAAACAAAAGAAGCGTTTCCAGGCTTTGGAGGTGCCAAGCAGATGTTATTTGAGACCGTTGCAAAAACTGAGATGGAATAGTAAAGCAACCTCATTTCACCACATTATTAGGCTCTGAGATGATTGGAGAAATGACATGGACTCCCATTTAACCAGAAGCCTTCAGTCTTGAGGTGCTCAGGTGATGCCACTGCTGTCATAATCCCTCTAAAAGTTCAAGATAGGCTTTTAACTGGATTCTACCTCATTGTATCTATAGTTGACTCCTCAAATGTGGTCAAGAATGTGCCTGTTTGATCCTATTTTGTAGGGTGAGTTCGAAGTTTCAGGATACACTTTACCTTAGATTTAGTTTGTAAGTCTAAGAACATAGAACGAGCAATAAAATTTTTCAAAAGGTTATTTATTGTGTGACACTTCATGGAGTTCAACTTAATTCTGTGAAAGTATGACAGGATTGGATTTTCTTTGCCCTCACACACCCTTTCTAGAACTGGGAACAAAACCATCTCCTTTTTGGAGAACCCGGCCACAGAGTAATAGGAGAGACTCTTTGAAATGCAGGGGGAAGAGGCCAAGACACTTAACAAAATAATATTACAGAGTTATGCTCTCAGAACACTTGGAAACAGCCACTTCTCTTCATGCCCTCTCCTCTCTATGCAGGACCTAAAACACGCATGGCACTACCACCTCCACTAGCACCCAGTCTGTTGAGAGGAACAGAAGGTAGGAGGAAAAAAGAAACCCTATTGTTTATGTGTAGATGTATATACACTCTGCCCCCCCGAGAGAGCTTTGGGGCATGAGGGCAGCTAGTACCAGATCTTGGCTTCTAAGTACTCTTCTGCACCACCAGGTCAGGGCTCCTTAGAAAAATAGATTACCCCAAGTCTGGAGTCGGGAAAGTGAGCCTGGGGCATCTTGTCGTACCAGAAAGCAAGGAAATGCTTGAAGTGTGATGAGGACGTGTCAAAAGGACAGAGGAGCAAACTTGAATGGGCCCCACTCAGCCTGGTAATGTTAGGCCAAACGTGACCAGGTCAACCAAGTCTCCTGGACACCAGTGGTTCGAGCCAGAGTGGGAGAAGAGAATGTCAGGTGGCCCTCGGTGAGAAAGGACATCTTGGACCTACCTGGTGTGGTTGTTTTCTCATGCCCTCTGAAGAGCCCCGTGATGGCAAGCGACCTTGTGAAAAACAATTGCTTGCAGCCTGCCCCTCGTACAAAAGTTTTTAAGAGAGTTTGAAACTTTAAAATCCCAGATATGGATACTAAGTTTAATTCTTTTTTTCTTTTTTTAATTCTGATCTTTGTGATGAGGCCAGCTGTGAAATGCCCTGCCTTTTAAAAGGTCTTTGACTCGCCCTGACCGGTTTGGCTCAGTGGATAGAACGTCAAACTGCGGACTGAAGGGTCTCAGGTTCGATTCCAGTCAAGGGCATATACCTTGGTTGTGGGCACATACCCAGTAGGGGGTGTGCAAGAGGCAGCTGATTGATGTTTCTCTCTCATAGATGTTTCTAACTCTCTATCCCTCTCCCTTCCTCTCTGTAAAAAATCAATAAAATATAAATTTAAAAAAAGAGGTCTCTGACTCATGTTTTCATTTAACAGAATCATAGAAATTAGGAATGGAAAAGATTCGTTAAGTCATCTTGTACTTGCCCCCTGCCAAACGGACATTGTTCCCCTAGGTCTGTGGGCTCCGACTGCTTCCAGGCATACTTGCAATGAAGCGCAGTCCCCTGCCTTGGACAAGAACCCCACGTCCTCACAGTTCTTGCAGCCTGTTAGATACTCAACCCCACTAGTCCTTTTGTGATTCTTTTTTCATCGCATTTTGTAGTTAGAGCTTCTTTACCAATTCCCCGTAAAATGGGAAAATTGCCTTTGGTTCTATAACCCTTAAAGTATGCCAAATCTAAAATACTGAGTGAGAATTAAGTTTTTACTCTAGAAACATGTCTAACATGTGCCCAATGCCAATGGTGAAAAGAAACAAAAGTGGGAGGGGAAAAAATAGTGAGTTACAAGGATCCTAGAATATGCAGAATTTTGTGTGATCCAGAAAAATACCTGTTTTATGAGACAGTGGTAGCGCTTCCATTAGATTATCAAAAAGTGACCCCAAACGTGTCAGGCCCACTGCTGCGAATAAGGTTACAGGGGAGAAATGGAATGAACTCTTGAGTTGGTAGTGGATCAGGGGCACGTTCTTGAATCTGCTGCCAACTAATTCTGTGGCTCGAACAAGTCTCTTCACTGCTCTGGACTTCATTTCTGCCTTTGAAAAAGGAAGGCAGAGAGAGAAAGATGGCAAGGGATACAGGGGAAGTTGAATTCGATTATTTCTAAGGTCCCCTTTAACTCATAGAATCCTATTTTGTGATGAACATCACCAATCTTTAAATTCTAGTTCTGAAAGTGTCCCCTATGGGCTGACAGCCATCAGTGCGTTCCAACTCCTGCCCCTCTCCCAGACCAGGATCTCTGACAAAGGCGTGCTATGTGCAAGTAGCACCGGGACGCCCCAGTGCAGGTAAGCGTGAGCTCCTGCCCCAGCCACATCAACATCATAGCACCCAGCTTATGAATAAAGTTCCTCGGTCTTCGTGTCCTGGGTCACGATTCTTTTAAATCGCTCCAGAATGGAAGCCCCTGTGCTTTACATGGAGATTGCTTTGAAAGGGGCTATTCAATTTTCCTTCTATTTCTTCCTTTATTCCACGAGTATTTATTGAGCAGCTACTATGTGCTAGGCCAGTGGTCAGCAAACTCATTAGTCAACAGAGCCAAATATCAACGGTACAACAATTGAAATTTCTTTTGAGAGCCAAATTTTTTCAACATAAACTTCTTCTCACGCCACTTCTTCAAAATGGACTCGCCCAGGCCGTGGTATTTTGTGGAAGAGCCACACTCAAGGGGCCAAAGAGCCGCAGTTTGCCGACCACGGTGCTAGGCAATAAGCTAAATCCTGAGACACTGCTGTCAACAAGACCAGTCCCTGTCCCCAAGAAGCCCAGGTGGCTACTGGCTTGGTGGGACTGAGAGGAGAGAACGGGCTGGGGCTGGCATTAAAATAAGGGGGGAGAGAGACTTTGCGAGTATCACACTCTGAACTTCCCAGGGAAGGGTCATCTGGCACCCTTCCAGAAGTGAGAATGAAAACTTCGCCCACGTTGCACTGTGCCCCCGATCAGGAACGATTCTGAGGTTTTGTGTTTTTTTAGTTTTTCTTCCACTAAAATCAAGCACGCTAGATTAGCACATGGATACTGCTCTCTCCAGGAACAGGATTCCCTCCCGCCGCGAGCCAGCTGACGTCACTGGCCTACACCTAGTAACACTAATCCTGGTGTTATGTTTCCTGCGGGGGAAGAGCCGACGGTCTCTGTCTCTTTCCCCAAACGGCTAATATTTCTTGCGTGTGTTCTTTTCCTTTCAAGTTAGCATCTTGTTCTGGTGAAAAAAGGCATTTCGCTTATCTAAGAAAAAAAAAGCCTGCCAAATAGAAAGCATTCTCTCATGACAATACCCCCAAAATACACAGAATTCTATACTTACAGGGGTGAGCATTTCTTTCTGGTGGTGATACTTGCCTGGACCAAAATTTAAAGTCTACAAAATAAAAGCAGACTCCCAGCAGTGAAGGAAGTGCTCACTGAACAGATGGTACCAGCCATTCAGACTGAGCCTCGGTGCCATCCCCTCCCGCAGACCTCCAGGAGACGTCCCCCTCCCACCAGCCACTCGGGGAAAAGACTCCAACTACTGAAGAGCATGCCCGGCCCACACAGCCACCGCCCCCAGCCATGGCAACGTAACAAGGATAAAGCAAATTGTACTCACTCACTATGAATGCATGAAATAACACGGAGGAGTCACGTGAGGTGAAGGAGGCCCCAAGTGGCACACTCGATTAGCAAAGATGGTCCCTCAATCGCCTGATACGTGGAGAGGGTCCCATTGGCTGAAGGGCCCTTTGTTTCTGTCCCATTTGAAGTTAGATGCCCTGGCAGGCTGACCTGGGTGGGGTACTAGTAAAAGAGGCCAGGAGTTCTCCAAATAAAGAGGAGGTGGGATGTGGAAGAGGCCATGGTGGTTGGGGTTTGAGGAGGGAAGGAGCAGAGAGTGGGGAGACAAGGGAGCAAGGCTACATAGCAGATGGGGGAGAAAGGCAATGCCTGGCGAGGGATTTTAAGTTGTTTTGACATGAGAAATGTATGTACCCTGGATTTTCCCTGTGAAATCTACGAAGAGTCAACAGAGCTCACTGATGTTTCGGTGCAAACAGATTATTTGGGGTTCAAAGTGAAAACAGAGTGGAGTGGGTGGTCCAGACCCAGGACTGGAAGATGAAAGGCCACATGGCTCACCCAACTCCATCACCCTCCCCGCCAGGTAGGGGAGGGAGGGCAAGGTCCTGTGTGTAGGCTTGCCCATGCTCAGCAGGGCCTCCTGTCTGTAATTCAAACCTGTGAAGTGTGTCACCACGCCCTGCCAGCAGGGGGTGACTGATCCAGCCCCACCCAGGAACAGCCACATTGACAGGGGCCATGGCTCCTGGAGTCAACAATGACTTCTGCTTCCTGGCGGGGAGAATGTGCCCCTTGTGGTTACCAGGGCCAGCCTGGTGGATGTGTAGCCTGTGCCCAGGGCCCCCCACTTAGAAGGGCCCGCCCTTGGTTTCACGCTCTACTAGTTCAGTCTTGGCTTTCCTCCCCATTTTAGAGCACGTCCTCCTGCGTTTTCATTCTTTCACTGGGTCCTGCGAATTATGCAGCCAGTCCCAGCAATCACCACCACTCTGCCAGCAAAGCACAGACAAAGAAACCAAATTAGACCGTGTGAACAAGAGGGTCAGAGCGAGGTCAACAGTTAGGGGTGAGGCCCTCTGATGTTGTTACTAGAAACCCTGACCTTGGGATTGAGATCTGGGTACAAGGCCAGGCTCTGTCATTTTTAGCCGGGTGTTCTTGGATACATGTCAGAATGTGCCTGAGCCTCGGTTATTTGTTCACTGGTTCCCTCAAGTGGGAAGAGCAGATGGATGTTTTGATAGGGGAAATCCACAATGCTAAGAGAGCAAAAAGAAGGGACGCAAGATGCTCCCGAAGGAGGGAGAGGGGGAGCTGGGAGGGGCAGCTGAGGGAGGGGAGTGGGCTTAGAGGAAGGTTTCCAAAGTGTAGGGACTCTGCCCATTGCTGAGTATTTCTACTCCAATCATGCACCCCATAACTGGGGATTTAACCATAGGATGGGGTTGGGGACCCAGGGGGCCCACGGTGAGCTGGACCTGAGCTAAAACTCCAGTGCCCTATGCTGACTGGTGGGCCACAGTGGCATTTGGGGTCTCCTGGAACCAGTGTCAGTTCAGAGCCGGTGTCCAAGAATCTTCGAAATGTCAAATGGTTTCCTTTCTCCAGTGCACACGCCCCTGGGGAGATACTGTACGTCCTTTAGGAAAGGAAAGAGAACCTACTGCTGCAGATGGCGCTGTTCCTACCTGGTCTGCCTGCACATCAGAGCTGTCATGAGGATTGAAGAAGGGAGCCTTGGGTAATGTTAATATTGAATAATGAGTCCATCCAAAAACCAGGGAATCATAAGAGAGAATATTGGTTACATGGTGCTTCCTTCATGAACGTGAAACTATGGTTATCTTTTCTGCTTTTTTTCCCCAACTCCAAGGTGACCGTAACTTAAATCTCTCCTAATAAGAGATTGAATTAGATGTAAGCGCATCCCCAGGTTTAAATGTCCAAGATCTCGGGTAAGATACAACGAATATCTTCCTCCATAGAAGGTGCCGTGACCTAACAGATAGACACAGGACTTTCTTTTGACTCGCAATCTTATTTTGGAAGCAGTGATGACATGCACACAACCGCGGAGACCTGAGGGCACCATTTAATTTAGCTAAGTGTTTAATTTAGCTAAACTAAATCCTGCAAGGCAGCCTGAGAAGCCGTATCAGACTAAAGCTGGTACTTCAGCACAAGGAGGCAGCTTCCCACGGAAGTGAGGCTCAGTAAATCACAGCACCTCTCCCCTCATCAAGATCCGTAGGCCGGTTTGGCCTCCTTGCTGCCACACTTGGTCACCAAGGTCTCCTTTGATGTTTCCTACTTCCTTGCCTGATGCTTCATGCTGTTTCTCGGAACTGATACACTCACCATTCTAACGGTGTCATTACATTTCTTTTCATTAATCATCACACTATCCCTGGTCAGCAACTGTTGAAATTTGGGAGGTTGGTTTTTTATAATTGGATTATAGTTCAGTAATTTCCCAGAACACCTGGGTCTCTCAAGCAGGTAGGCAGTTTTTCTGGAATGACAGCTTCCAATATTTTTTACCTAAGAACATATTGTTGACAGACGGGGGTTTGTGGTGTCAGGAACCCAAATAGGACCACGAAGATACAAAAGCAATAATTTGGGGCGTATTAGGACCTGGAATGGTCGAGAAGCTCGGGCCATGAACCTTTTAACACCAGGAGCTATTCCCAGTTTGTACTGACAGAATAATACACAACATGTTGTATGATTATCCAGACGCTTCAGCCTCAATGGCAGATCTCCAGCTGGTCTGACCTGTCCGAGGACAGTTGTTGTCAGAAGGGTCTTTCCTAGCAAAAATGGCTCATAGGTCTTTTTTCTACTTTTATGTGTGCCTTCAGAGGATGTCATTTTGATCTCTCAACTGATTGCTTTGTCCTAACTACCCTTAGTCTTGGAATCACAAGTCTAAGAACATTGGTTACCAGACATCACAAGTATGACAGACATACTTACTATTCACTGAATATTCATGAGCTTAGCCACATTTGCCAGCATGTCCTCCAGTGGTTGGGGGCAGGCCATGTGGCTGGTTCTGGCCAATGGACATGAGTAAAAGTGATACACTTCTGGACTGAAATATTGAAGAGCCTAGCATTACCCTCCAACGGGAAATATTGGTAAGCATTGGGAGTATGTCCTCTCTTGTGGATATTCTGGTCATCCCAAAGATGCAAGGTTAGATAAGATGTAATTGTGAAGTGCTCAGAAGAGGATGGAAATAGAGGCTGTACAACACAGCATGGAACCTTTGCTTCTCAGCCAAACCCCAAACTTGTTTTTGTTGTTGTTGTTGTTTTATTGAATTTATGGAGGGAGGGTGATATTGGCTAATAAAATTATATAGGTTTCAGGTGTACAATTCTATAACACAGCATCTGTATATTATAGTGTGTGTTCACTACCCCAAGTCAAGCCTCTTTCCATCACCATTTACCCCCCCCCCATATACTTCCCTTTACCTCTGAAAATCACCAGACTATTGTCTGTGTCTATGAGGTTGTGTTTATTTCCAAACCCCAAACTTCTATGTCAGGCCAATAGTAGAGTAAATTAGAAAGCTAAAAATCTGGGCAACCACAGATAAAATTGTAAATTTATTTCAAGAGACTTGTATTGGACATGTAACCTCACACAAGTGATATTTTTTAAATTATCTCTTCCTTCCTCTGCCACTTAGCCACTCAGTGTCCAGTTTTTCCAAACCCTGAAGTCACCCCAGCAGCACCCCATCCCCAGTACCTTTCTTCTCTTCCTATCTGAGTATTAGTCCTAAATCCAATTCTCTTCAGGCTTGGGCAAGCCATTGTATCCATTTATATGAGCTGAGGCAATACTGGCTACTTTGGGATTAAGGCGTTATACTCTTAGAGGATCCTATCTAATAAAGACGGAATATGCAAATTGACTGTAACCCTGTGACAAATATGGAGGCGCCCCAGCCAATAAGGCAGGAATATGCAAATTGACCAGACAAGGCGAGAGGCGGAAAGGCAGCTCCGAGCCAGAGCAAAGGCAGAAAGGCGGCTCTGGCCGGAACAAAGGCGGTGCCGGCAGCCAGGGGAAGGAAGGCCTATTCTTGCACGAATCTTTGTGCATCGGGTCTCTAGTTACACTATAAGAGGCAACATTGCTTCTGTGATTGAAATTCACTATTTGAAATCAGGCCTCAATGAAAATTCAGGCAGAAATTTCTTGGAGGAAAGAGGCCTTTCAAGGCTTCTCAAATTGTTCTGGAGACATAGATGTCTGTCTCCTCTGCTCACCTGTTCCACAGGGTCAGGCATTGTACCCACGGAGCAGCCTTCCCTTTTCTGTCAAAGCCATAATCCCCTCCAAGGTGTCCTATCACTGACACTCTTACTCTGAACTTTCCACATCCACTTGTGATAACGTCATTCTCACTGTGACTTTGGAGGCAGAGAAAGAAGCAGAGAGACACCTGGGTTTTCTGCCACTGAAATTGGAAAATAGTCCTTGAGAAAAGATGTCAAGGCCCAGCAGGACATACTTTTTCACCAAAACACTGTAAAATGAGTAGAGGTTTCACATGACGCTCATGTCTTGGTATGTGTTTGTTGTTTTTAGAACAGCAGGCTGCATATCTGAAGCAATACATACATGTATGATGTAGGCATTACCATGCATTCAGCCAAAAAATGCAATGCATGTTTGGGCTGAATAGAAGGTAAATAAAGGTGTAAATATTGCATTTTCCGTTACTATGGAGATGCAAAAATTTAGGCTGTCGTCATTTTGGAAATGTTTTCTTTATTATTATTTGGGCTCACTAGCTGCTGTGAATATTCCTATCAGAAAGTCTCCCGGCCCTGTGCTGCTATAATTATGCTTCTCCAACTAGCATTTTTGACTTATCTTTGTAGATGGAATATCACTGATCCCTGAAAAGAAAATTCATTATCTGTTCTTTCTTTATTCCCAGATGTGAAATCTACATTTTAAATATTGAAAGTATTAATATTAAAAGCATATTTTAAAGTCAAGATTCTGTAGTCTACCTGGCTGTTAAAAAAAACAAAAACCGTATGTCTGTTCAAAGCTTTGAAGGGTTTTTTATCTATTTTTTTCAACTAGACAAGAAGTAGATCTAATGCCATTTGAAATCTTACTGAACAGAGTTTTAATTCCTAACCCTGATACGTCAGCATGAAAAATCAGAATGTTAATCTGTGCATGGAGTCTTAACATCTCCATTACAGTCATTTATTTAGATGTTTCTAGCAACTAAGCTAGAATCTGTGGGATAGCTCTGCTAACTGTATGTTTGAATGAACAAAAATATAGATTTGGAGGCTGACTTACACTACTTTTTCCTAGATGTGTTGGTTGGCTTCTTCCCAACTAATTGATATATTAAACAGCCACTAAAACATTTCACGAGCACTTACTATGCAAGGCACTGGGAATCTATATAATAAAAGCCTAAGCGACCGTTATGGTGGAACGACCAGAACAGCCAGTCATTATGATGCACATTGACCACCAGGGGGCAGACGCTCAATGCAGGAGCTGCCCCCTGGTGGTCAGTGCACTCCCACAGGGGGAGTGCCACTCAGCCAGAAGCCGGGCTCATGGCTAGCAAGTGCAGCGGCAGTGGCGGGAGCCTCTCCTGCCTCCGCAGCAGCGCTAAGGAGCAGCGAACCAAGTGGTAAGGAGCAGTGAGCAGGCAGGCGGTAAGGAGTGAGGGGTCCTGGACTATAAGAGGGATGTCTGCCGAGGGGTCCTGGACTGCAAGAGGGCGCAGGCTGGGCTGAGAGACCCCCCCACACACACACACTCCAATGCACGAATTTTGTGCACTGGGCCTCTAGTTCAAACATAAAGATGTGGTCCCTGTCCCCCAGGACCTTGTGTTGGTGATAAGAGACCAACCTGTTACTGGGGGAGTCAAGATGGCAGCAGAACAGGTGGGAGTTACACTCACCTCCTCCCAAGACTAAGTCAGAATTACAACTAAATTATAGAAAAATCAACTAAAATATCAAACCAAAGACTAGCTGAACAGAAAGAAGTCTTTTAACTGAAGATGTATAGAAGAAGCTACATAAACATTGGTAGGAAGGGTGAAGACACCAAAGGGCTTGTCTCACACCCACATGTGGCAGTTGAGAATCTGGAGGGATATTTCAGCTGCAAGGGTCCAACCTGAGAAGTGAGAGGTCTCAAACTCATTCCAGGCTCCCCAGCTCGGAACACCAGTGCCACAAACAGAAAGTAGAATGGTGGTTACAGGGGCTGGGAGGAGGTGGAATGGGGAGATGTTGGCCAAAACTTCCAGTTGTAAGATGAATAAGTTCTGGAGATCTAACATACAGCATACACATCCTACCTAATAATAGACAAATATGCAAATTGACCGTACCTTCACTATGCCCTCGATTGGCCAGGAGGCGCGGGGGGGCGGGACTCGGGGTGGCTGGGGTGGCTGATTGGGCCGGCGGGACACTGAGCTCGCGTCGCCAGTGGCGGCTCGAGCTCAGCGTCTGTGCCATGGCTGTGCTGCGGCACAGAGGGGCCTCTGGGGCAGCGAGCTCACGTCCCACCGCGGACCATCAAAAGTGGGGTAGCTGGGTACCTGTCTGCTCAGGCACCAGGCCTTTCAGAAGCCTCCGGTGGGGCGGAGGCTTCTGAAAGGCCTGGTGCACCAGTGGACAGGCACCCAGCTCCCCCGTGATTGAAAGCGAAAGTGTGTAGGGGACCCTACACATGCATGATTTAATCATGCACTGGGCCTCTAGTAATATATAATGGTGATTATAGTTAATGATACTCTATTACACACTTGAAAGTTGTTAAGAGAGTAACTCTTAGCAACTCACCACAAAAATAAATGATAATTATGTAAGGTGATGGAGATGTTAGTTAATGCTGTGATGGTAACCATTTTCTGTATGTAAGTGTATGAAACTAGCATGTGTACAACTTAAACTTCCCAATGTTACATGTCAATAATATCTCAATAAAGCTGGAAAAATATCTAAGTCATGGAACTGGTCTCAGATGAGATAAGGGACTGGATGAGTCAGCAAGTCAGGTCTCTGAGTTAGAAAAGCAAGATATAAGCCATGAAGTGGAGAGTAAGACTCAGGAATTAGACAGAGAGACCCAGGGATGCAAGCTTGGGATGAGGTCAGGCCCAAAGTAACAGTCAGATGATTAGCAAACCAGCCATCTGCTCAGGACAAGATGACAGAGACTGTCAGGGAGTCCACCACACTGTGGGGAGCAGGGCTATAGAGGTAGGAGAGGGGCATGCTTGTTTTATTCCTGCAGGTGCCACCTTAGTGCTCTCTTCTGAAACAGCCCTTGTCCCAGAGCATGGCACATAGCTGGTGCCCAGTGTGCCCTGAATGAGCCAGAAGTTGGTGTGCCAGTCTTCCAGCTGGCTTTTTGTCTCCAGATGATTGCCCTGTAGAGATACACCACGTAGCACCTATGTGGTTATCTACTTACAATGCCACTTCCACTGTTACTTCCCAGCTCAAACACCTTCGATGTCGCAAGCAGAGGCTGAAAACTGGAAGCCTCAGAGCTGAACCCAGCCCCAGATGGCTTTTGTTAGGCTCACACTGTGTTTTTCAAAAACTGGATTAGATACCTTTATAAATAGAGATTTCAGGTGCAGGTGCACGCACCCGCATGCACACACACACACACACACACACACACACACACACACAGATTTCTGGCTTCTCTCAAAAGCTCAGAAGGTGGCAACTTTGGGCCCATGTTCTCACCTGGTAATAATCAGCTGGCATTGAGTAGTGGCCGCCCTGTCCCTGGCATCTGCTCTCTACTGTCCCCCATGTTCCCACCAGCACCTTCGCACCTTTCCTGGCCCTTCACCCACTATGGTTCCTGCTGGCCCCCAGCAGTTTCTAGAACTTGTTAACCCCTGACCTACAGGATGAATTCTAAACCCCCAGCATTCAAGGCTTTCCTCAGTCTACTCACGTCATGACACTACTGCCCAGTACCGGTATGTGAACCCTTCTTTCAATAACTTCTCTACCTGCTATCCCTTAAAAATCTCTCTTTTCCCACCACCCTTCATTAGACCATTTAGTGAACACAGGATGATAAAGGTAGATGCTATGATCACTATGTGACTTTTCAACAGATAAGTAAAGAAAGGATGCAGGTTTCCTGCCACTTGAATCTGAGACTGTATCATATACATACTTCCCATTAAAACCCAAGAATTTTTTTGGACCTAGTAAAAAGTATTACAGAAATACTAGAGGCCTGATGCACAAAATTCATGCAAGAGTAGGCCTTCCTTCCCCCAGCTGCCAGCACCAGCTTCCCTCTGGCACCTGGGACCTGGACTTCCCTCGCAGCCCAGGCTTCGTCCAGAAGGTTGTCCCGAAGGTTGTCCGGAAGGACGTCTGGTCTAATTAGCATATTATGCTTTTATTATTATAGATTTGTAAGTGAAACACAATTTTACATCCTGTCAAGGGACATCCCCAGAAGCAGACATTATTGTAGTGTCTTTTTCCCCGTAAGGAAGTGACCCTCCCCCCCCCCCCCCCCATTTTTCTGAATTGTATCATTTAGCCCCTCCATGGCTGTTCAGAAACTGGATCCATTCCCCTGGAGTGACACTCCATTCGAGTCAGGAAGTAGAGAGACAATCAGTACAGAGAGGGCAGGAGGGAGGGCCCTGCTGGCCTGGGATCTGAGCCGGGCTTCACTGACAACTGCACAGCCCTTAAGGTGGGCAGCACCTTCAGCTAGGAGGAGATGGTGAAGAGATGCTCTAACTGGCAATGTAACTGGCAATGTAACTGGTGTTGATTTATTTATTCAGCAGTTATTAAAAACATACCACCAACCAGGTGCTGTGCTAGGAAAACAGTGCCTATCAACAAAGATAATCAGTCCTAACTCAAGTCTAGTGCATTTCTATGGCTGGCTGGCATGTAAAGTGATGGTGAGCCACCTTATAAGGAATGGACAAGAAAAACACCCTGGGGACAGGAGAGCAGTAAGAACAAAGAAACTAAAAGGCCAATAAATTTAACAAGACCCTCTAGGATATGAAAAAGGACCAACTAGAAATTAAAAATACACTGACTGAAATAAAAAATATTATAGAGAGACCCAACAGCAGACTAGAGGAATGCAAGAATCAAGTCAAAGATTTGAAATACAAAGAAGCAAAAAACACTCAATCAGAAAAGAAAAAAGAAAAAAGAATCCAAAAATTGGAAGATAGTGTAAGAAGCCTCTGGGACAACTTCAAACGTACCAACATCAGAATTATGGGGGTGCCAGAAGAAGAGAGAGAGCAAGATACTGAAAACCTATTTGAAGAAATAATGACCGAAAACTTCCCCCACCTGGTGAAAGAAATAGACTTACAAATCCAGGAAGCGCACAGAACCCCAAACAAAAGAAATCCAAAGAGGACCACATCAAGACACATCATAATTAAAATGCCAAGGGCAAAAGACAAAGAGAGAATATTAAAAGCAGCAAGAGAAAAACAGTTAATTACCTACAAGGGAGCACCCATACAATTGTCAGCTGATTTCTCAACAGAAACTATGCAGGCTAGAAGGGAGTGGCAAGAAATATTCAAAGTGATGAATATCAAGAACTTACAACCAAGATTACTCTACCCAGCAAAGTTATCATTCTGAATGGAAGGTCAGATAAAGAGCTTCACAGACAAGAAAAAGCTAAAGGAGTTCATCACCACCAAACCAGTATTATATGAAATGCTGAAAGGTATTCTTTAAGAAGAGAAAGAAGAAGAAAAAAGTAAAGATAAAAATTATGAATAACAAATACATATCTATCAACAAGTGAATCTAAAAATTAAGTGAATTAAAAATCTGAGGAACAGAATAAACTGGTGAATATAATAGAATCAGGGGCATAGAATGGGAGTGGATTGATAATTCTCAGGGGGAAAGGGGTGTGGGGGGTACGGGAAGAGACTGGACAAAAATCGTACACCTATGGATGAGGACAGTGGGGGGGAGGTAAGGGCAGAAGGTGGGGTGGGAACCGGGTGGAGGGGAGCTATGGGGGGAAAAAGGAGAAACAATTGTAATAATCTGAACAATAAAGATTAAATTTTTTAAAAAAAGAACAAAGAAACATGGGACCTTGAGGGACTTTGCAGAGTGGAGCTGACAAGCCAGCTGGACTGTTACAAAGAGAGAGAAATAGATTTCTGTGCTCTTTAAGCCGATTTGACTTCGGAACTTGGTTGTACAACATCTACTACAGCCCCCAGCAAAGGGTCCGGTGCACATTAAGCACTTCATAAATGATGAGATGGTTGGCATGGCCATGAGGAACCTGCAAAGACCAACGTCGCTTGCCTGAACGCTGAGAAAATAGCTCCCTGCTCAAAGTAACAAAGAGTTTCAGCCTTCTGGATGCAACCCAGAACTTGCCTTTGAAGCCGTCTGCCCCTTTGTTCTGAGAGCAACAACTCGATTGAGCCTTTTTAATCATGCAGTAATGAAGTTGTCTTACAATTAGCTTGGAAACTTTTGAGAGAGACTAATTTCCTGCAATTAGGCCAATGGGTACTCGAGAAAATTAATTGGGACATTTTTCTTAAGTGCATTTATTTGCAGGACACAGACGAATAAGGCTGGAGATGTGTTGGTTACACTCGTTACTCCTAAGCTTTCGTCAGGTCAAGCTCTGGACGGGCTGGATCGGCAAACATCTCAAGCCCTCCATGGAAGGCACGCCTCTAAGACATTTCATTCAATGACTTTTTTTTTTTTTTTTTGAGTTGGCAAACTAAATTGTGTTGTCTGTGATCTCTTTTTCCTTTTTTCAATAATCCATATTTACCCACACTCTCCAACTTCCTCACCTTCTTACTTTACATCCTAAACGCTTTCCTGATTGGTCTCTTATATCCAATTGGTCACCTATATCCAATTGCTATCAATAATGGCCATGGTTGCTCACAATCATGATCTCTCCTTCACAGGCATTATTTTGTGTAGACCTAGCAGTCATTAAATGGGTGAGCCAGAGCTTGAGTCATAAGCTTAGTTAGAAATGTGGTAACTTTTATTCTTTTATTCTCAAAGAAACTGGCCCTTCCTGAGGGTCTCCTCTGGGGCAGAACAGCTTCAGAGGAGAGAGCAGCCATGCTGTTCAGTGTTTCCAACCTGATTTTCTTTTTCTTTTTTCCCCCCCCCCCCCCTTTTTTTTAATCTATTGATTTTAGAGAGAGGAAGGGAGGGGTGAAATTGGGGGGGGGGGGAGAGATGTTGTTTCACTTATTTATGCAACCACTGATTGATTCTTGTATGTGCCCTGACCAGGGACTGAACCCGCCACCTTGGTGTATTGGGACGATGCTCTAACCCAGTGGTCGGCAAACTGCGGCTCGCGAGCCGCGGTTTGCCACTCTGTTGACTAATGAGTTTGCCGACCACTGTTCTAACCAACTAAGCTACCCAGCCAGGGCTTTGATTTTTCTATTTCAATTGCTAGAAGAAGCAATGTGAGAATAAAAGTAATCTCCATGTTTACCAAAAAATTCCCATTGTGCGGCCAGGTTGGGAAGATCCGTTTTAATCTCTCCCTTCCCTTCCTTCTCCTCATCCTCTTCCTGTTCACCGCAGCTGCCTCCACCAACACCAACCCCATCTTCACTGTTATTTTCAAACAGAGAATCACGCCCAGCTCTGGAGCCCCAGGCTCTGAACCTTGAGCTCTCCTACTGGCACCACCCAGCAGGCTCTAAAGTGACAGACAGTCTGTGAGATTGGGGGGCAAGGGGGGACCTAGGGCTATCACTGCAGTGGGACTCACACATCCCTGAGGCCCCAGACCCACTCTCTCCATCAGCTGCTCCACTCTGGCCTTTCCCCATCTTAGGAACGGAGGCTGGTTTTCTGTGGCTCCTTCACCCTTCCAGCACTTCCTCTGCCTGTTGGTTTCGCAGGGAGGTGAGAGGGGAAAGGCTGCAGGCAGGGCACTATTCCCGCTGAGCCCCCTAGAATTAGCCCCTGTGGAGGAGAGGTGTGGAGCAGGAGGTGTGGGCAGCTCAAAGCCAAAGGTCTCTGGGCGTTCTAACTGTGTATTTGGGTAGAAGACAAAATTCACAATTCTGCTCCTACCCCTGGAGGACACTTCTGTATGTCCTTCCCCCTCGAGGTTATTTTTCCCAGCCATTAAAAGGCTTTTATTTCAAGCAGGTTTCACGGGTTTTGGTTGCTGCTTTCTTAAAGCACAGGGTTATCCCAGTGCCCCCTGTCCCTCCCTGTCCGTCAGACTCCCTGGCAAAGCAGAGGGACCCCCAGGAACCGACAACTCCACGGTGTTCCTGGACTTTGCTCCAGGCACCAATGCTTTCAAGGTCACCTTCCCCTCCGGCTTATTTGTATTTGGAAAATGTGGTTGCATCAACCCACGGCCCCCGCAAAAGAAAACACCTATAAAAGGAGAAATTGGCCCTGCGGAGGACAGTGGAAGTGAGATTCAACCTGCATCGGGCATTACCGGAAGGATCAAAACCAGCAGGAAGCACACCAGAAATAAAAATGGATTCCCACCTCCCACTCACCCGAGTTCAACTTGAAAGGAGGAGATGGAAGTGGCCACAGCTGGGCTGGCACGGCTCTGCCCTGGCACCACCCTTGGCACTGGCACCTGCCCAGTTTGCTCTGCGTCTCGCTCAGGGCTTGGCTGGTCAGGAGGTGCCCCTGAACCACCATAAAACAACACACAAAATTATGTTTTTAGTTCTCATACGGTGCATTTGAACCTGAACCCTCTGCTGGGAAAGAAAGGTGAAATTAGAGTATTGCATAAAGCCTCAGAGATTATGGAGCGGAACCATTTTTCTGAGCTTCCGTTCCTGCATTTGGGGTGGGGACAGTGGAGGTAACTTTTTCAAGGCCCCACATCAAATAATAATAATAATAATAATAATAATAATAATAATAATAATAATAAGTGGCAACAAAGGCACCAGGCTCTAGCCTCCCATCAGTGCTCTTCCACCTTCTCTGATGTTGCTTAGTGCTGTCATAATTCGGGATGACAGATTGACACGCCCCCCCCCCAAAAAAAAAGCCACAATATTTTACAACTCCTCTCATGAATCCCACCCAAAAGAAGAGATCATTTCTCCACCTCCTGACCTTGAGCTTGGTCACGTCACTTGCTTTGGCCATTTGGGACAATAGCAAACCTGCTACAATCAGGAGGCTTAACCTTGTTTGTGGGCTGCTGCTTGCCCTCCCTGGCTGCACTCCGGACCCTGAGTCTATTGTGTGGACATCCGCCAGCTAGCCTGCTGCAGAGGCTGAGTGGAGAAGAACCGACCCCCTCCGGCCATGACACCATCCTAGACCACTCACCCTCAGGCAAGCTGCCTGCTGGCTGGTTGCCTGAGTGAGCCCAGGCAAGACCAGACTGCCCAGCTGATAGAACAGTGAGCTAATAGTATAATTAGTTATTAATTAAGAGGTATTGTTTTAATTTACTATATTTGGGGGGTGGTTTGTTGAACAGCATGAGCTAACTGATATACTTTGATGGGTCAGGAGAGGGTTTGCTTTCCACTAAAATGTACACACACACAAACTTGCTTTGGAATGTTCGCCATAGAGTCATTTTTAGATTGAGAGCAAAAAATACAAATAGTTTATAATAAATATAACTAGCAAAATATATACTGCCAGTTTATGTTAATGCAAAATAAGATAAAGAGACAAAAGCAGGGACAAGGAGGAAGAAGGGGAAAGAAACAAAGTAAGAGACACCACAAAGTGAAGGAAATACCAAGCAGCCTGGAAAGAAAATTGAAAGGAAAGATAAATACTGTGCAACTCAAAGAACAAGAAGAAATAATGAACTCAACAACAACAAAAAACACACATGAGTTTTTCTTTCTCTAGAATTCTCTTTGCTGGTCCATTCAAAAGTGACCCCTTTCCTTTTTCTATTCTTTAAAAAGACAAGCTAGCATGGTTTGGGGGAGGGAGCTATTTTTTTTAACAAACATTTCTTGAGTAACTTCTACATTTTTTTTTTTTTTCGTTTAAACACGGTGTTAGGCATTAGAGCAACAGAACAACTGGAATATGGCCACTTCTACAAGGAATTTGCATTCCAGTGGGGAAGGCAGGCATAGAAACAAATGAAGTTACGATGTGATCAGTGCCAAACAGAAGTATGTACAAGACACAGGGTTGCGATCCCTCAGACAAAATGGAAGCATCCACAGCCCAACTCTAGTGCCACCATCCCCAAATGTTCCCATGATATACCTCCTTCAATCTGGCCTGCCCACGTGTCATGTGACTGAAATGACACCTGTGTTTCACCGTGTTTGTTACAGGTATCTAGTGCTGTATAACTCATCACCCCAAACTTAGCGACTTAAAATAGCACCCATTGGTTTGCTCACAATTCTGTCATCTTGGCTGGGCTCAGCTGGATAGCTTGTCTCTGTTCCATGAGTTCTCGGGGCTCATTCATGCATGTTCAGTCAGTTGGCAGATGGACTGAGGCTGGCGACTCCAGGATGGCTCCACTCACAGCTGTGATGGCCCACAGCACCCACCACCAGGACTTCTCTGTCCACACAGCCCCTCGTCCTCAAGGGGGCTAGCCTGGGCTTCTTTCCATGACAGGACAAGAGAGCGAGGCAGACACTGTCCCAGAACAATGTCACTTCCACTGAATTGTTTTGGCCCAGGCAAGTCTTTTTTTAAAAAATATATATATTTTATTGATTGTTTACGGAGAGGAAGGGAGAGGATAGAGAGTTAGAAACATCGATGAGAGAACATCGAGCAGCTGCCTCCTGCACACCTCCTACTGGGGATGTGCCCACAACCAAGGTACATGCCCTTGACCGGAATCGAACCTGGGACCCTTCAGTCCACAGGCCGACGCTCTATCCACTGAGCCAAACTGGTTAGGGCCAAAGCAAGTCTTTTAGGCCAGTCCAGGTTCAATTCAGGGAGGTGTAACTTATTGGGGGCCATTTTATAACAATTTAAGGTAACATTTTTGTGACCAAAAGTTTTCATTATACCACAGAGAATAAAATATCCTAACCCCAACTTCTAAAGTGTCCAAGTACTCTCAGAGAGGCAAATACCCATGTCCTTTGATTTCTCACCCTTGGGTTAGGCAAGGTCTATGATAATGCAGTATCTTGAAAATGCTTAAAACTTCTACTGAATAGCCCTTTTGTATAGGAACATCATGGGTAGAAACTTAAATTAGAAAATGGTTGGTCCAAATATTGACAATTCCCATTCGAAGACTCTATCAGATAACACTTATGGAGTCCCAAAGACCTCTCTGTGAGCTCCCATTTATGACAAGTCATTTTGGAGACAGCGGAAGGTACTGTATTAATCTCTCAGTCTCCTGAGGTTCTTTTTACTTTTAAGATGGTTACTCACGAACCATCTGTCTTCCTGCAAGGTCAGGAGGTGTCAGGACCTTTTAAATAACAGGAAATGCTTATTAGAAAAGCAGATTCCTGCCCAGCCCGTCAGGTTCACTATGTTTATAATGAGGCCCAGGTAATTCTGTATAAACATCAGGTAATTCTGGTACAAATGGTTTGTAGGCTGCCCTTTGAAAACATTGCATCACAGGGGTTTCTGGGCCATTAGGGAGTAATTCTCCAGTTTAGCCTGTCCTATAAAGTTCTTGATCTTAGGATTTAGCAAAACACATACCCTAAATTTTCTTTTTTTTTTTTTGGGGGGGGGGGGCATTTAATAGAGAACATGGGTTGCAAAACTAGAAAGATTTTACAAAGCCAATTCGTGTAAATTCCCATTCTTCTTCAACTCTAATTCTCAGCCACTCACAAGAGTATCTATCTGCCTCCTTGAGGCAGATATTGAAATTGAAGACATAATTCAATAGACTAAAATTATTTCTCAAGCAAAGACTTCATTAGTCATAACTTTCCCCTTAAGAAAAAATGTCCTCCACATATAATATTCATCTGAAGAATCCAGGCATCTCTGTAATGAGTACTAAATGCCTAATATGCCCAGGTTTTTTAATATACCCAGGCAGGTAGCCACCTTAACCTAACACGTGTTTCTGTGGAGTCTGATGAGCCCAGCCACTCAAGGCAATGTCCCCACAATCACAGAAACCTGGCATCCACTGGCCACGGAGCCAGACCACCAGGTAAGGGCTCTGTTCTGCTCTGCTGTGCAGGCTGTCATAAGTACTCCTGGGGAAGAAATGGAAATTCTTTCATCTGTTGGGAAATTACTCCAAAATGCAGTGGACCTCATTACATAAAATGTGAAAATAAGTAAATTTAAGAAAAAAAAATAAAAATCCCTTTTTATTCTAAATTAAAGAAAAAGTATTTCTTTTCTCCATTTTCTCAACTAATCACAATGACTCACTTGTCACAAAGCTGAGATTGATGCTTTCCTTCTCTTGAGGTTTTCAAGAGAAAAGTTAAAGAGGCAATAAAACCAACTTGGAAAGCATATTGAATGAAGTGCCATGTAACCCCGGGGCAGGGTGACAAATCACACATGCTCCATTTCAACCCTTGGATTCTAGAATTTTTCTGGATGTTCCAAAATACAGAAAGAGCCCTAGCCAGTTTGGCTCAGTGGATAGAGCGGCGGCCTGCGAACTGAAGGGTCACGGGTTCAATTACGGTCAAGGCCACATGCCCGGGTTGGTGTGCAGGAGGTCGCCGAGTCTCTCTCATCATTGATCTTTCTATCTCTTTCCCTCTCCCTTCCTCTCTGAAATCAATAAAAATATATATTTTTTTAAAATACAGAAAGAACCAAAGCTTGGAAAATGGAGTATGGGCCCAACAGTAGCCAGTAGGCTGGCCTTCTTTGTTTATTCCACCTACAGGGCATTGTCTCAAAGGAAATTGTCCTGCTCCAGATAGGAATGCTCCCTGGCCAAATCAGGTGCCCTGCTGGGTCTTCAAGAGAGAGAGAGAGAGAGAGAGAGAGAGCATTCCTTCATCATACAAGGGTGGGGCTATCACCCCTCAGGGGTATCTAGCAGCAGGAATTGTATCAAGGTAAATTTTCCTGCTGCTAATCCTAAGTGTTCTGGGTTCAGGGCATTAAAGAGACTTATCTCATTTTCCTTTTCTTCTGTGTCTTACTATCCTGGAGAGGTTTTTTTGTTGTTGATGTTGTTGTTTGTTGGTTTTTTTAATATATTTTTATTGATCTCAGAGAGGGAGAGAGAGAGAAACATCATTGATGAAAGAGAATCATTGATTGGCTGCCTCCTGCATGCCCCTACGGGGGATCAAACCCACAATCCGGGCATGTGGTGCATTGACTGTGAATCAAACCGCAACCTCCTGGTTCACAGATCACTGCTCAACCACTGAACCACACGAGTCGGGCTCAGGGAGAGTTTTTGAAGCCAATTCCCTTCTCTGCATCATTACCTTGTTCCCTTTCTTTGCTAAATCCTTACTGTGTAAAGACATAAATGTCTATACATAAGCGATTTTGTCCCATTTCCCTGACCATTGGCAAAACAATTCCAACTGTATGATGATGTAATAATTAAGGGAACCATTTAGGGGTCATTTTTCCCTGTAGTTTAAAGTATACATAGGCCAACCAGTATTTTAATAGAAAACTAATTCCTTCTTAGTCATTGGAGTATAGCTGTTAATGGACCAATCCACTAAAATTTGACTCTTCAGAAGTTGGAACAGAACAATCCTTGATGGCACAAAAGTACAAACCCAACACCATAACCATAGAAAGACCCCAGACAAAGTAGGAACATGCTGCAACCTTTTGCGGCGGGGGTTTAGGATCTGAAAAAGGGACTGATGCACAAATGAAAACACTAGACAAGAAATATGAATTTAGAAGGCATGGGGGGCCAGGTGGAGACCTCTCTCTTGAAGAGGCACACTGAAACCTGGCCTTATCCGCATTTTATTCAATTTTAGATACACATCTTGCCCTCAGTAAAGCACGACAAACAGCAGACAGACCATCTCTAAGGTGAGTAAAGATCAGTAAGGTTCAGTAAACATTTACTTTGAGGCTAGTAGGTCAGGAAATTGCTTTGAGCCATCACTATCTCAACAGAACAATTGGTGCATAGCATTAGCCCTGCTAAAGCTCAAGGTCCATCGGCCTTCCACGTTCCTTGGTGCACTCTCATGATAGTAGCGGTAGTGGATGGCTTCCCGCAGGAACACAAGAATAAAATTTGGATCCATAATTCCATTAGTCCAAACGCATATACTCATAAGCAAGTCCTAGGATCTTATCTCCTGCCAACCATACCACAAGCAGTCCTGACCAAATTCAAATTGACACAAAGCCCAAGTGGCACAAAGACCAAGCAGCAGGGATAGAGGACCCTCAGTGTGCATACTGGTTGACTAACTCAGTCTTGGAGTTCATCTGCTCCCCAGAAACCCGTTTTCTTTCACCAGCCAAGCATTTCAGGAGACTGATGACTTGAGAAGGAGGGCAGAGAAATTCCTCAAGAAAAGCTCTCAGCAGCTGATGGGAAATCCCCACAGTCCTGCTCCTGGGTCAGCCTGCCACAGGCAGCTGGGACCCTAGCCCAGGACCTCCAGGACTTACTGAGTTCCACACTGTCTCAACTGGGTCACCAAAAGTTGTAACTGGAAAATGCTGGTTCCACTGCCTGTCTCAAGGAAGCCAAACTCATGAGACAGGTGCTGGTGCAAAAAGAAAGAGGTTTTATTCAGATGCCAGGCAACCTGGGAGAATGGTGGACTCCTGTCTCAAAGACTGTCCCATCTTCTTGCTCAAGCCCACAGTTCTTACAAAAATGGGGAGCAGAGGGCTTTTTTTCTATCCAATTATCTTGCCAACTTTCCACATACTTGGGTCCTGTCCATTCATCTTTCTAGCTTTTGATGAACTGGGGCCATATCCATTCATCTCTCTAGCTTTTGGTGTGGTCAATGTAAGAACCCCCCCTGCTGCCATTTTGGAGACTCCTCGTCACTATGACTGGCTATCTAAGGCAGTCTGTTCTGCCAAGGAACATTTGGATATTTGTAACATCATTCCCAGGCCACAGAAAATTATCAACTTAAAAATCATGTTGGTATGAAAAAAGCTCCTAGATTTATTGAATTTTTAATCCTGCCTGCAGTTGCCTTGGCAGGGCCAGACCAAACGATATGGCCCACGGGCCAGACTTTCCCCACCCCTGGACTCTAAGGTAACACCATAGCAGGGATAGGGTGGTTAATAAGAGTCTAACTAAAGGCCTATCCGTTTTTTGAAGCATCCAGCTAGAATTATTGCAGTCCTAGGTTGTTCCCTTTCTTTGCTAAATCCTTACTGTGTAAAGACATAAATGTCTATACATAAGGGATTTTGTCCCATTTCCCTGACCATTGGCAAAACAATTCCAACTGTATGATGATGTAGTAATTAAGGGAACCATTTAGGGGCCATTTTCCCCTGTAGTCTAAAGTATACATAGGCCAAGCAGTATTTCAATAGAAAACCAATCCCTTTGGTTTTGTCCTGCTTTCCCTTGTAAGTGTTCTGGTTATATATTGCCTAATAATAAACCACCCAAAACTGGAGTCGTTTAAAACAAAAAGAATCATTCATTTTGGTCATGAATCTGCAATGAGGATACAGCTTGTTGGCGATGGCTCTTCTCTGCTTCATGCAGCTTCATCTGGGGAGGTTAACATGGGGCTAGAGGATCTACTCCCAAGACGGTTCAGTCTCATGCCTGGCAAGGTGATGCTGCCTATTGGCTGAGAGGTCAAGCAGAGGCACTTTCTGTCCTATCTGTCACTATGTCCCCAGAACGCATCAGTATACATGAGGAAGACTCTGAAGTGGTGGTTTTTTGCTTTGTTTTTTTCAATAAATGGGTGGTAGTTTGAAGCCATATTATAAAAGCAGCTCCAATGCCAGATCTAGAACTTGGCACCTATTCGGCAGGTAATGAAGAAGCTTGGTGGTGCTTTAAGCAGGGAAATGGTGAAATAAAAGTGCCACGTGAGGAAGTTAATTGGACAGCACTGCGGAAAGTGAAGTGCATGACACAGATGAGCAGTTAGTCCGGTCACGTGTGGACCAGAGTCCGGTCAGAGTGATGTTGAAAAAGGAACTGAGTGAAGGTTCAGAATCATTAGATGCTGCAAAGTAAGAATCTGCAGGGCATGGTAACTCAAGTCATTTGTATTCTGCTCGTTGGCAGAGGATGGCTCTGTATTAGATGGCTTTGATTAGTCAGATGCCAATAGAAGAGTGGAATGCAGGGCCTTGATAGGAGAGAAGGATGGAAGGAAGGCAGCTCAAATTCCCTTGAGAAAATGCAGATAACGAAGATAACTACATTCTCAATAAGTAAACATGCAAATAAATGAAGACAAGGGAAGATAAGTAAAACAATTCCATTTCAGCAGAGGACATTCACTCCTCCTATCTAGCCTCAGAAAGACTCAGCTATTGCTCCTTAAAGCAGGTCACCCTGGATGGTGATAATAAAAGCCTTTCTGCTTTGGGCATGTGCTGTTCTCATCGACAAACAAACCATTCTTCACATCTGAAACCGAAGTTTTATAAACTTGTTATCATACTTTAAAACATCTACCTCCTCTTGTGAAACAAACTTCATGAAATAGGAGAAAATCATTCCAAGTATTTTTTTATAATAGACAGAGAGGACAGGTGTTATCAAACAATCTGGCTACCGTTACAAATACATAACTACATTTAAATTTGCTAATCTGAGTGCTTATGCCTTAAAGGCCAATATTTACTTTTAACATTAAAGAGCTTTTCATCGTGCACACATAATATATTTCATTGATTTTTTTACAGAGAGGAAGGGAGAGGGATAGAGAGTTAGAAACATCAATGAGAGAGAAACATCGACCAGCTGCCTCCTGCACACCCTCTACTGGGGATGTGCCCAAAACCAAGGTACATGCCTTTGACCGGAATCGAACCTGGGACCTTCAGTCTGCAGGCCAACACTCTATCCACTGAGCCAATCCAATTAGGGGCATGTACACATAATAAAAGAATGGAAGATCTGAACAGCCCCACAAATGAGATGTTTCTGCATCTCTTAAATTTGGAGGGTCCCCCCCAAGCATACTTGGAAAATTTAAACTTTAACTTTCAGGAGCGGCTCAGTCCTAACTGAGATACAGATATATATATAAATATATAAAATGTCAGATGGCATTTCTCAATCCTGGCCTTTTGTTACAGAACTTCTAGTTCATGGGAATAAAATGGCACTCAACACCACACTCTGCAAAAGTATTTTGGGTGCATTCATGTAATTTCTCAGCCAAGGGAAGCTTGTCTGGACCAAAATGCATTGGAAATCTCTTTAAAATGTAATACTCCCTGCAAATCTGCAAGTAAACTCTCAGCCCCTCCCCATTTCCCAGTGAGTTTGCAAATAGATTGAAAAGGCAAATCAGAACCGTAGACTAAAATGTGTCCCGATTAACCAATTATAGAACATTTACTTTCCAAGCCTCCACGTGGGGACCAGCTTCCCATGTTTGTGTTAGTGTCCCTCTTATCTTAAAAATCATGATTTATCTGGAAAAAATTTTTAAAAGGTCAGTGGCTATATACTAGTATATCAACAAAGGAATAGTATCTGGTCTTAAAATAGAAGAGGGAAAATGCTAAGCAAAGTGCACTTAACAACAAAGCAATAACCCACTCAAACCAAGAGGAAATGGCTTGAATGAAAACAAATGACTTGAATTTTTTTAAAATAAACCATTTTTAAATTATACAAATGCAATTTCCCACTTGTGTTTACTTGGGTCGTATTATTTTTCTATTTACATATCAGCCAACCAGAGCCCGGTGGCTAGTTTCCTCACAGCAGCCGAGGAGGGCCACGTTCCTTGGCACCTGTCACAACAGAAATTGCTCTCATCAGCACTCATTGGGTTCAGCCTGTGCAACTCCTGGACATTACTGCTTTAGAAAACTTCTTCCCTTGCTACAGCATTAATTTCATCTTTATAACAAGCCTGTGAAATCAGTGCTCTTTAAAAAATAAAAACATAAAAACTGAGACTCAGAAAGATTGAGTGGTCAGAAAGATTAATCAGCTAGCAGAAGAGTAAGATGTCATATAAACTCTAGTCATTTGACTCTAGGTCCATCTTCACATACACTGCTATATGATGAGCAGATCAAAATGTCCAGAATTCCTGACACATGCCCAGAGCTACACCAAGATTCTTCATACGCCATTCTTCTAACCCACTGAGCAGAATCAAGCCTGAAGTAAACAACTCTACCTAGTAACTTCTAAAGATGACTAAAAAGAAAATAGCTACATTTTCTACTGTCAATCCTATTAACCCCCCCCCAACCACATGCACCAAGTATTTTAATACTTGTTAATTTTCACAAAGAGTGTAATTTCCACTCTTGACTTGATTGTCTTGGTAACTACCTTTAAAACTATGTGGCCAGAACTAAGGGAAGCAGATGGTCTTAGGCAACCCTGCTAGCAGTTCTCAACCTGTGGATCGCGACCCACAGGTTGAGAACCGCTGCTGTAGAGCCTGAGACCATCGGAAAACACAGATATTTACATTACAATTCATTAACAGTAGCAAAATTACAGTTATGAAGTAGCAACGAAAATAATTTTATGGTTGGGGGTCACCACAACATGAGGAACCGTATTAAAGGGTCAGGGCATTAGAAAGGTTGAGAACCACTGGTCTAGGGTCAGGTGACACCCCTAAGCTGCCTCACTTGGGTGATCATTCCCAGCACCCCACTGTACCCATAAAAACCTTATGTCCAGACTTGTTCTGCCACACCATAGAGCCTCTTCCCTCAGTCACCAAAGGACTGGAATAAATACTACCTGCTGTTTATTCATTTGTATTATTCATTCAACAAATAATTGAGTATGAAAGATCAACAATGTGTCAGGTACTGTGATAAGTGTAGGGGGATAAGACTGTTTACTTTGAGTGTGGAGCTTAGAAAATAAATGTTTTGAAGCATACTGAGAAGTATGGTGAGATAGAACAGTGTCTTGGAATGGGTACCTAACACGATGTAGAGGTCAGAGAAGATTTCCTGAAGAAAAGCATGTCTAAGCAAAACTATCCTATATAAGAATCCTACATAATAAAGAGGTAATAGGCAAATTGACCCTCACGCCCTCGCATCACAAGATGGCCACCACAAGATGTTCACCCCCACGTCGCCACAAGATGGCCACCCCCACATTGTCACAAGATGGCCGGCAGGGGAGGGCAGTTGGGGGCGACCAGGTCTGCAGGGGAGGGCAGTTGTGGGCAACCAGGCCTGCAGGGGAGGGCAGTTGGGGGCGACCAGGCCTGCAGGGGAGGGCAGTTGTGGGCAACCAGGCCTGCAGGGAAGGGCAGTTGGGGGCAACCAGGCCTGCAGGGGAGGGCAGTTGGGGGTGATCAGGCTGGCAGGGAAGCAGTTAGGTGTCAATCAGGCTGGTATGGGAGCGATTAGGGGGTTATCAGGCTGGCAGGCAGAGTGGTTAGGGCAATCAGGCAGCCAGGCAGGCAAGTGGTTAGGAGCCAGCAGTCTCGGATTGTCAGAGGTTTAGGCCCAGAGGCCCAGATTGTCACAAGATGGCCAGCAGTCGGACATCCCGATCGGGCCTAAACCGGCAGTTGGACATCCCCCAAGAGGTCCCAGATTGGAGAGGGTGCAGGCTGGGCTGAGGGACAAACCCCGCCCCCCCCCCCCCCCGCTCCAGTGCACAAATTTTGTGCACTGGGCCTCTAACTAAGAATAAGTGGAAATTAGTCAATCTTCTCTTTTAGCCTCTTAATAAGGTTGTTATCTCCATCTGATAAATCAGTGGTCGGCAAACTCATTAGTCAACAGAGCAGCAAACCATGGCTCACAAGCCGCAGTTTGCCGACCACTGTGATAAATAGGAAAACTGAGACTATGAGGGATCTTGTGATTCATAAGGGCCAGCTAGTCTCAGAATTCAAATCCAGCTCTGAAAACCACAAAGCCCATGTTGCATTGCTCTTTAACTACTCTGCAAGCAAAACACCTTCCCACAAGTCCTATAGGAGCCCATGAACATGCATCAGTGTTGGTCCAAAACCTCTCCCCTGTGCTTCGGCAGTCTTCTGAGAGATGTGCAGAAAAGGTCCTGGTGCCAGCTGCTGTTTGGGCTGCTAAGGCACCATAACGCTGATGCTAGAGCAGAGCTGGGCGTGATCTGGGGAGGCTCTATTCAGAAGGGTCCCTTCCTGAGCCACAGGGAGCCCTGGGTTCTGTAGTGAGCTGCAGTCACAGTGCCAGTGACTGATTTACCCATTAGAACCTCATGACTTCGTCTTTCAAAGCCATGAATTCTTTGGTATCAAAATTGATGTTACACAGCTTTGTCAACTGTCTTCTTCCTCAAACATGACACTGGGATGTTTTAACAGATCCCATCCACTGTCAACAGAAGAGGATTTGAATTAGAGATATTCAGAAGAAAGTACCACAGGCCCTGATGGACAACAACGATGATGGGAATTACATGGATAAAACTGTAGCACAGATTCCTACATCAGCAACTTTGACTTAGTGGGCAAACCCTCTCTGTGTGTGCAAGTTCTGATGCATTTGTCCAAAGAATAGTCTCATCACCTGCCAGCTGCATCTTCACCACAAGATCAGTTCTCATTCTGAAAATCAGTGCTCATTAGTAAGATAAAAGTATTATAATTTGGCCCCTATAAACAGCCCTTATAAATACTAGATGCTAGTTGGCTCTCTCTTGCTGCTTTCTCTTCATTGTAGATTGTCCCAAACACATCAGTTAATTAGGGTATCTGGTCAGTTGTGTTCCAGGTAACTGAGGTGTCTTGGAGCATAGGTTAATTTTATGCTCATTGAGGTGCCATTTACATCCAGCAGAGGGCCTCCTTTCCCAGGGCAATTACTCACAGTGACAAGCAAGCATGGTCAGTTTTCTGCCAAGCCTTGCTCTAACCCAGTCATCTGTCCTGGGAGGAAACCATTCCTCGCCAGGTTGTCTTGACCATCAAAGCTACGACACTGTTCTCTGGCTTCTTCTCTCCTCCCTCCCTTTTCCACTCTCGCCCCTCACAGTTCCCCATGACCTCATGCTGCTTCTGGCGGCCTACAGTCCCTTTGTCAAGGTACTAATCATGCAGACAAGAGGACTCCCTAAAGGGTTGCCTTACCTATAGGATTCCTATGCCCCACCCTCCAAGCCAGTTCCCCATCACCTTCCCTGTTCTGGTTCCCTAAAAGAGATCACCTCCTCAGATAGGCTGAAAGTAGTTTGAATCTCATGTGGGGTTTTTTAAATGACTAAAATAATAACTAATATGAAGAAAATAAATGTCAATGAACCATCAGTAGACTTAATTCCTCTAGGAGGTGCTTCCATTTTTAGAAAGACTTTATCAATCTAAAGGAATTGCTAATTGAGGGGCTTTATTGATCAGGAACAGTCTATCATCACGCCTCCTCTGAAGAACCTTGATCAGCCATATCCCCTGACACTTCCAGTCCCACCATTGGCCTTTGCCTGAACCTAATAGGCAGTAACATCCACGGGACTCATTTTCTCCCATGCTCAGGCAAGAATTAGTTGAGGAGTGATGGGAATTATGTCTCTCTGCATCATTCGTTTATTAAATCTTTATTGAACATCTGTTATGCCAGATATGGAGGCCTAAGAAGGCCTCCATGAAATTCAAGACTTTCTATTTTAGATAAAGAGACAGACATGTATACAAATTAGAGGAGTACAGCATGAGAAAGGAACACACAGGGTCCTGAGGGAGCAGATTTACAGAAGACTAATCTTTTCCCGATGATGAGAGCAGGGGAGGGATTCCAGGCGAAGGGGACAGTATGGGCAGAGACCTGAAGCTGTGGGAGGGAGTTCTGTCTGAGCAGAGGGCACCTAGCCCCTTCCCACAACCATGCTGCTGATTTTACTACAGTTACAAAAGAGGTTGTAGAGACTCAGCTAGATGGTTACCCACAAAGGTCAGTGAAAAATTAAGTCAACTGCTGATAGCTCACAGAGCTGATGGATTGAATGGGGTATAATAAGGGGCAAAAAAAATGGTGTGCCTATTGATTCAGCCACCAATAGCTACATGATTTGAGGCAACAAGTTAAATTCTCAGAACTTCGTTTCCTTATCTGTACGGTGGTGATAAAACACATCTCATAAAGTTGTCTTAAATATGCAATTGTAGTGGTGGTATATGTGAAGCTCCTATCACCCAGAGATGTCAACTCAGCACTGCCTGGCGTCTGGTCTCCTCTCCAGTCCCATCTCTCTATGTGGAGACTCTAAGCTGAAATGATTGTTCTCAGTCACAGCAGAATGCAGCACCTCCAGAATTCAGGTCTGTGGTCTCACAGAAGCAGGCACAGGGGGTATCTTACTTGACAGCATAGGGCCATGTGTGCCCCAAATAGTATATGCAAAGGCCACAGGCACACTGACCAGTTTGCAATTACCCTGAACCTGGGCTTTAGCTCCCGTGGTCACCATGTTGCTGCTCCTTTTTATTTTAGCAAGTCCTTAAGCCCTTATTCGTTAACAATCTGGTTCTCCAACCACACCTTGACAGGTAGCCAGCAAGGGCAAAATCCAAGGATATATCATGGACAGTTGGGGGAAGCAATCAAGCCGTGAAGAGAGAAAGCTCTCGCCCACTCTACAGCCTTGCTGTGGGTCAGCTCTGGTCCGTGTGCCAGGGTCCCTCGGGCATGACGTGGTATTCTGGTAAAATCCCCAAACTGGAAAAGGACTTTCAAAATCATCACGTTCATCCTTTGCCCACAAGACTACCTAAGAACTGCAGCAAAGATGAAGGTATGTCTAATTATTGAAGAGGTCTTTATTTCTTAGGAGCCATCAAATCGATTTCATTTAAATTCTCTTTACTACCTCCCCAAACTCAGGAAATACATGCAGATAGGCCTCTACCAGCACTGACTGACAAGCAGAGAGAGAGAAAAAAAATGCTGAAAAGAGAAGGTGGGGAATGTGTCCAATTAAATCAGTAAGATTTAACTGCCCAGATGGAGCTAAGTTAGACAAGGGTGATATCAGAGGACAGCTGGAGGTGGGAATATCTGCATGCATTAGGGGCTAAGTCTGGGGGGGGGAGGGGGTCAGAAAGCCCTGCGGCTATTTAAATAATTTAATGCCAGTTTAACTCCCCTGTTAAATGCCAGCTGGACTGTTCTCATGAGAGACCAGAAACAAAGCAGCAACCTTAATTCATGTGTTCATTCAGTGGGCAACCACTATGTGCCAAGGGTGTGTCCAGGCCTCCATTGTGTTGAAATCCCTAGTAAGTTGGGCAGACACCTGAGGGTTACTGCCCTTGATCAGAGCAACCCCTGTAATCTGAAACACCCCCTCCAGCTGACCCTGAGCCTTCGTGAAGCCAAGACGTCATGTCATACCTGCTTCTTCGCTTTCCACTGTTACCAACATCAACCCAGGGTCAGGCACCGTGGAGGTGCTCATGAAATTCCATTTGACCCATCATCGAGAAGACAAGTTCCCCGACCTCAGGACAGAGTTTAATCCACTAAGAGGAAACTTCTTCAGAAAGTTCTTCAAAGGCTACATATGCGCTCAGAATAAGTAATCGGACATGAGAAAGGCCACGTTCAGAGTGTCCCAAAAACGCAGGCACATGTGGTACAAAACATGAACAGACTCCAAGCTCGCAATTGCTTTGTTTTAACCTTGGCAGCCCTGCAGCTTGGCTCCCGCATTCAAAGGGATGATGTATTTTCCCATATTTATTATTTGCCCTGGACTACTGAGGGAAAAAGCAGGGCAGCAGGCCGATGTGTCTCAGTGTTCCTGCCAGGAATAACAGCGAGGCCTTGCACCAGCGCCTCATTAGCTTATGGAAAACAGTTCCCCAAGGAAACTGCAGGGTGTAAATAAATTTAAAACATTTCAGCCTTGTGAGGCCTGCAGATGCCAGATTTGTAAAATAGTGGTGGCTCAAAAAACGCTGTAACATTCTGTTGCACGTCTCGTAAATTTAGCATGCGTTCTATGTCTGTTAATAAGCAAAATGATATCACACGCTTACTTTTTTAATGTAATATGTATTACTCTGCTACGTTTATACGAAGCAAAAATGTAGTTGGTAGGATAAATTCAGTCTAAAGTAACAGGATAGTCCTAGACGTATTCATGCATGTGTCTTCCTGACTCGGGGCCCTGTTTAAGGGTATAGCCTCTGGAGATGCTATACCATGTCCTAGGACCGTGGTCGGCAAACTGCGGCTCGTGAGCAACATGCGGCTCTTTGGCCCTTTGAGTGTGGTTCTTCCACAAAATACCACGGCCTGGGCGAGTCTATTTTGAAGAAGTGGCGTTAGAAGAAGTTTAAAAAATTTGGCTCTCAAAAGAAATTTTAATCGTCGTACTGTTGATATTTGGCTCTGTTGACTAATGAGTTTGCCGACCACTGCCCTAGGATATGGGCAAAACTTTCTATAGATTCATTTGTTATCCAAGCTTCAAATACGGTGCTAGAGAGTATTGTACCTGAGAGAAATGGGCGAGGTGTAAGTCTAAACCTCTGACTGGGTATTTCTCTGTTCACTGTTAATAAGACACACAAGGACTTCCAGGCAAAATGACGGCATAGGTAAACGCGTGACACGCGTGACTCGCCTCCTCGCACAATCACATCAAAATTACAACCTAAAATATGGCTGAATGGACGTCTTACAACTAGGGTATTACATAAGAAGCCACATCAAGGCTGGTAAGAGGGGCAGAGACGTGGAATGGGTTGGTCCCAGCCCCACGTGTGGCAGATAAAAATTTGGAGGGATATCTCCCCTGCAGAGGTTCCCCCTGTCACTCAAAAATGTTCCCTGGGCTGAAGTCCCAAGTCCTTCTTAGCCCGATATTCCAGCCCTGGTCTATTTTTCTTTAAAAAGAAATATTTATTTGATTGGGGTGACATTGGTCAACATGAACATATACGTTTCAGGTGTGGGTTTTATGTTACAAGATCTGTATAATGCACCGTGTGCTCCCCACCCAAAGTCAGATCTCCTCCTGTCACCTTATGTTAGAACCCCCTTCGTATTTTTCTAAGATCATCTCCCATTCCTTTTCCTAAATCAACTCCTCCCAAGTGAGTAACTCATGCCCCCCAACCAAGCAGCCTTCGATTCTCTTGACTGTATTTCCCAACATTCTTTGTCTCAACCATAAGTGCTCTCTCTCTACTTTTCTGTACCTTCTGAGATCCTATCTCTAGAAATCTCCCCTGACCATCTCAGGAGAATTTTGTCTCTCCCACTCGTTTTGAGCTCTTGTTTCTCTATCACTCATCCAGCATTAAACAAATATCATCTCGTGTTGACATTTGTGTTTTTTCAAGTAACTGTGTCTTACTTCCCCCGATTTATTCACCGCTGCATTCTGCCTTGCACAGAGCAAGCATGTAAGAAATGTTTGTGGCTGCTGTTAACGATGAAAAACAAACGCTTTGGTAATTCTGAGGCATCTGACATGCCCAACCCATCCACACTCCATGTCATCGTTTCTTCCACTGTAGGTTAACAATGTCTGTCCCACCAGCAGTTTTCACCATTCCTTCCTGGTGCCCTGACTAACCGGACAAAAGGAAACTCTT
Organism: Cnephaeus nilssonii; assembly: GCF_951640355.1. Lineage (NCBI taxonomy): Eukaryota > Metazoa > Chordata > Mammalia > Chiroptera > Vespertilionidae > Cnephaeus > Cnephaeus nilssonii. The sequence goes on along the minus strand of NC_137089.1, from coordinate 9,628,004 downwards.
GTTATCTGTCTCAGAGTGGATGGGAATCCCCAGGGTCTCAGGCTCGTGGGCTCTCACATCCCCAGCAGCCATCTCTCTAGCCCTGCTTTTTTTGGCTGTCAACCAGCTACTATAGGATCTTCTAAAAAGCATTTAATATCCCTGGGCCTCTGGCCCTAAATTTCACTGTGCTCTCACTTACAGTTGTCATTAAGATAATCTAGAAAATAGGCTAAAATGTTCTGAAAAGTCTGAAGTTCTACGCAAAAGTGTTTTAAGAAACCAACTTAGCCCTTTTAACCTTTTGCACTCGGATGTCGAGTGTGAGCATAAGAATAAAGGAATCGAGAGAAAAAAAGCAAGCGAGTGCAAAGGGTTAAGCCTATAGGAGGTCACTTAGTTTAGTATCTTGGCAACCTAACCACTTGAAAGAGTTGTCCCCTTTCCTTATAACCTAGTTTTGTTTTTGTTTTAATCCGAGAAGGACGAAAGCGTCAGACAGAAACTGGCTGGGAGAGGAATGCTTGGGCAGGAAGGCATTTTAAGAGTTCATTATGTTCATTTTCTTCTGTGGTCTAATTCTGAGTTTAGACATGCTGACCGGTCTTGCTTTCAAAGGCTTCAGAGAACAGCTCTGAGAAAACAATAGGGATTGCTGAAACAAGCAACACAGCTGAGACGGTCAGATGGGCTTGGGAAACCTCAGTCCCTCCAGATTCCCACAATGCCATGGGCCATGGGTAAGTGAGTCATTTCCACAACTGGCTGAGGGAAGTCAGAGAAAGCCCCTGCACCTTAGGGTCCCTGGTGGTTGTTTCTTCTACGAAGAGGCTGCTTAGAGAAGAGGATGCCCCAAAGAAATCCTCTGTCTCCTCCACAGGACGTCCTAATTAGGCTGCCATGAACAGATACTGACAGACCAGCTAAATCACCCTCAAACATCTACTGAGTGCTTACTGCGTGCCCAGCAGAGCCGTGAGTCTGGCCAAGGTTTAGGGCCTGATGCTTGGTGTACTACAATTAGAAAATTCTTTGGCCAAAATCTGGGTGCCTGCTCCAATGCAATTCCCCTTGACAGAGGTTCTTCTTTCATCTTGAACAGTCCCCACCCCATTTCATGTTGCTGATTGCATCAGGCCTTTCCTAGAAGAACAGAAACTGATAGGTGAGTTATCATTAAAGCGCATGAAAAGTGGACAAGAAGGTATAGAAAAAGTAGTAAGACTTCTCCCTGACTCATCAATACATAAAAACTGGGGTGCCTGTCTTAGCTCGGGCTGCTGTAACAATACACCACAGACTGGGTAGCTTAAACAACAGAATTTATTTTCTCACAGTTTTGGAAGCTGGAAATCTACGTTCAAAGTGCCAGCCTGGTCAGCTACTAGTGAGAGCTTCCTCCTGGGATTGTGGAGAAAGAAAGAGAGCAAGCTTTCTGGAGTTTCTTCTTAGAAGAACACTAATCCCAAGATGAGGGCCCCACCCCCAGGACCTCACCTAAACCTACCAAAGGCCTCATCTCCAAAGAGCATTCCACTGGGGCTAGGGCTTCGACCTGTGAATTTTAGGGAGATGCAAGCAACCGCCTCACCACTCGAAGAACCAGGAAGCCCAGCACCTCTCCTACTTCCTGAGTGATAATGGCCTTGGGTCTCCACGCTGCCACATTCCATTGGCTTCCAAACCTTTAAATGGGTCAGGAGTGGGAGGCTCTGAATAGAGGTCTCCTGCCATCAGCCTAATCATTTTTTATTTATTTATTTATTTATTTATTTATTTATTTATTTATTTATCACCTGCATTTATTTTATTTTACAGTCTTAAGAGATTGAGAGTTTATTAAATACTAGAGGCCCGGTGCATGAAATTCGTGCATGGCTAGGGCCCCTAGGCATGGCCGGCAATCAGGGACAATTGGGGCCTTCCTTCATTCTGCGCCACCCCCTGGTGGTCAGCACATGTCACAGCAAGCGGTCGAACTCCCAGTCAGTCGAACTCCCGGGGTGACAATTTGCATATTAGCCTTTTATTATATAGGATTGCATGCAAACAGAAGCATCATATTCCATATAGTTTTGTTTTAACATAAGCCCTTGGAAACTAATTTAAACAAAAAGACTACGTGCAAAAAAAAAAAAAAAAAGTCTGATGGGCCACTCCCACTCCCCCACCCCCACCCCCACCAATCCCACTCTACCTCACCCCGTTTCTGCCCCAGCAGTCCCTTGGTGTGAATCTCTCCCAGAGTGCACTCTCACACAGCTGTGATATTCCAAACACTTACTAACCCACCAGTCAACTAGATAGCCCTCAGCAAAGGACTGGGCAGGGCCCTGGAGGCCTCAACTGTGCCCAAGCCATTTAACAACCAGGACTGAAGTCTTTCCACATTTAACAAACAAAATAGCCACACAGGTGTGTACCAACTGAGGCGTGGCCCTGCTGGTGCACAGTCTTACCACCAGAAAGCACTCTCCCCCAGGACTCGGGCCTGGGCTCAGAACTCAGTGCTCCCACTCAGACTCAGCCCCTCCTTAGCAACCCAGCCTATTGCTCCCTTGTGTTTTCTGGATGTTGTCAGTTTATTAGACCAGATGGTAATCTCCTTTGAGGACTCCACCCCACTGTTTCATCCACTGTCCACAGGGCTCAACCCCATGCTTTGCACACAGTGGGTCATCAAGCAACACTAAAGAAAGCCTATCCTGAGCTTTTGGAACCACCCAGGTGATCTGAACATCACTGCCCGACAGACATGTGTTATGGGCCGAATGTTTGTGTCCCCCATGCCGTCTCCCCCCACAAATGCACTTATGGAAGACCTAAGCCTAGGGTGGCCGTATTTGGAGATGGGGACTGTGAGGAAGTATTTAATGTTAAATGAAGTCGTAAGAGTAGAGCCCTGATTGACAGCATTATGTCCTTATACGAAGAGACACCAGAAAGCTTGATTATCCCTCCATCTCCCTTTCTCCCACACACCAAGGAAAGCGTACAGTGAGAAGTAGGCACCCACCTATAAGCTAAAAGAGGCCTTAGAACAAAACCTACCTTGCTAACACCTTGACCTTGGACTCCCAGCCTCCAGAAGTGTGAAGAACACGTTCCTGTTGGTTAAGCCACCCTATCTGTGGTGCTTTGTTATGGCGGCCCTCGATAGCACTCACATGATGTTCCCATTTCTTTCATTCCATAACAACCCTGTGCGGTCAGTACTATCATCTTCATGGAAAAGGTATGAAAATGGAAGCCTCAAGAGGTCATGTGATCTATCTGTGGTCACAGAGGCAGTAAATCCAGCATTGGGCTCAAGTCTCTGTTCAACAGACCGCAAAGCCTATGTCCTTAACCACTAGGCATGACTGTCACCTAGATTTGCCTCACATCCTATCTAATAAAAAGGTAATATGCAAATTGACCATCACTGCAACACACAAGATGGCTGCCCCCATGTGGACACAAGATGGCCCGCAGGGGAGGGCAGTTGGGGGGACCATGTCTGCAGCAGAGGGCAGTTAGGGGTGACCATGTCTGCAGGGGAGGGCAGTTAGAGATGACCAGGCCTTCAAGGGAGGGCAGTTAGGGGTGGCCAGGTTGGCAGGGGAGGGCAGTTAGGGGCAATCAGGCTGGCAGGGGAGCAGTTAGGCATCAATCAGGCTGGCAGGGGAGTGGTTAGGGGTGATCAGGCTGGCAGGCAGAAGTGGTTAGGGGCAATCAGGAAGGCAGGCAGGCAGGCAGGTGAGCAGTTGGGAGCCAGCAGTCCTGGATTGTGAGAGGAATGTCCTACTGCCCGTTTAGGCCCGATCCTTATAGGATCGGGCCTAAACGGACAGTCGGACATCCCTCAAGGGGTCCCAGATTGGAGAGGGTGCAGGCTGGGCTGAGGAGCCCCCCCCCCTGTGCACGAATTTCGTGCACCGGGCCTCTAGCCTATATATAAAACCTAAGCAACCTGTCAACCATTCAGCCAGTAGCTATGACACACACTGACCACCAGGGGGCAGACGCTCAACGCATAGGCATGGAAACATGGAACAGACTGATGAATTTCAGAGGGAAGGGGGAGAGGGGAGGGCGGGAAGAGATTAACCAAAGATCTTATATGCATACTAAAGGCCTGGTGCACATGGGGTCCCTCGGGCTGGCCTGAGGGTATCAGGCCAAAATCTGCAGTCCGACATCCCCCAGATTGCGAGAGGGCACAGGCTAGGCCGAGGGACCCCACTGGTGCACAGATTCGTGCACTGGGCCTCTAGTTATAAATACAGTAATAACTGTGGCCACAATAATCGCTAAGATATGGAGTGTTTACATGTTGAGGAATCATGTTTAGCACTTCTGAAACTCCCTTCTTTCTCGCCATAACCCTTTGAGGCAGGTGCATTATTGGCATTTTCATGGCATCCGATAAAGAAGCTAAGGATGGCATGCCTCCCTTCATTTCTGACTCCCGTCGGCATTCTGCCTTATCCCTCATTCCTCCCTGTAGGGCGAGCCACGTGTCATTTTGTCAGGTGGTGAGTGACTTTCCAAACGGCCTTCAATTCTTTCTGGAACAGGGCAGGGCGCACCTTGACTTTTCTTCTTCGAATCCACACAACAGCAGATGTGAGAGCCCCGCTGGGCTCCCAGGGACGATGTCTGGAAAAGAGCCAGACAAGATCCTCCTACTGGGAGTTTTATTCTGTCGTTCACACGCAGCCCACGGTCTGGTACTGTGGGAAGCAGATCACGTCCAGGCGCACGCCGAGGAGCAGGTCCAGCCCCGCTCTGCTGGAGAGCTGCGCCCACCCTGTCCTCCTCACCGTTTGCCGGCCTGAGCAGGGGCCAGCACCCTCTTCTCGGGCCCACTGAATGGGGGGGGGGGGGTCCCCTCATTGCAGCAGCCCACCGTCCCTCTTCCCGGCCTCCTCCAGAATGTTAACAAACACTGGATTTTTTTTCCCCATGTGGGGTCAGAAATGCAAGCCCTGCCTTCAAGTTCAAGCTCTCCCCCTAAGCTCCTAGAACTGACCCGTCTCCCCTGGGCTCCGGGGCTTCCTGGGGATGGCTCACCCCTTTGCGAGGCTTCAGGGTAGCGTCTGACATCACAGCGTGCCCAGAGTGTGAAGTAATGAGTGGGCCACGCGCCAAGAAAATGTCTTTTCCCCTCGCTAGACCCCAGAGCCGCCTGAGGAAGGGCCACGTCCCCCAGAGAGGCTTTGTGAAGCTGAGAGCAACACAGTCAGCCATCCCCTGCGATTCCCACTCGGGAGCCCAACCGGGCACCGTGGCTGCTTTCGAGCAGCAGCTCACGCCCGAGAGCTGTGGCTGCCAGGAGGTGGGGGCATGGAGTGTCTAGAGAAGGGGACACTTCCTGTTTCAGGGCTTGTTATTGTACCAACTTTACCCAACGTGTTGTTACCTTCTGACTAGTCATTTCGAAGGATCTGTGTGATCGCTACCCAGTCTCCAAAGCATCTTCTAATGCAGTCAGATCACCCCAGTCCATACCCCGCAGTCAGATCAGCCTGGTCCATACCCCGCAGTCAGATCAGCCCAGTCCATACCCCGCAGTCAGATCAGCCCAGTCCATACCCCGCAGTCAGATCACCCAGGTCCATACCCCGCAGTCAGATCAGCCCAGTCCATACCCCGCAGTCAGATCACCCAGGTCCATACCCCACAGTCAGATCAGCCCGGTCCATACCGCGCCTAGTCGGACTCGCCTGGTTTGACAAGAAGGGCCAGGGTAGGCCAGGGAACCCAAATCTCTCCCCCACCAGCCTGTCAATCCCCCTGCGGGAAATGCCCACATTCGGTAATTCCTTCGAGCAGGGAAGACAACCAAAACAAGCTTAGAAGCCAGAATTCATGAGCCTTATCCAAAAGGACCTCAATTATTTTTTCTAACTGGTAACACCCGAACAAGGGTCTGAACTTCACACACTACCTTTCCAATGTGCAAACCGGAGTTAAGAGTTGAAAACCAAAAGTCTGGTTCATCCTGCAAACATCACCACAGGCTGCCTGTGGCCACAGGAACCGGTGAGGTGGTGGGCTTCCTTCCCTGGGCTGACCAGGGCTCCTGCAGGAGGGGGCCGGGCATGTGAAACATCCTTTAGTTTCACGATTGCCAATGCACGAAACTGAATAAACTGAATTGCGTGGGAAAAAGAAGGAGGGAAGAAAGACACTGCTGAGCTACAAGGGTACTTATCTCGCAGCAGCACCGTGGCTGAGCTTCGAGCTAAATGCCTTTCCATCCCCTGAGGTCCCCGTTTGATCAGGTGACATACTGTTGGCCTCACCTGAGCCCAGCTGTCACTTTCGTCTCGATTTTTGTCAGGCCTCATGAGGCCAAGGAAAAGGCTAGAGGGTAAACCAGGAATCTGTTTACTCAAGTGTTTTTGTTCAAGTTCCTTTAGCATCGCACTGTGCTTCCCCAGCCCCGCTCGTGCAAAAAGCAGCTTCGCCAGCAAGCCTGGTAGCACCAGCTGCTTCAGAGGCGGCGGTTACCCCCAACCCTGCCTGCTTGGCCATCCGAGGAGGTTTCATTCGGCCAGGGTTCGCTGAAGGCGAGCTGCCTTGGAGGGTGCATCAGCACTCGGTTGATTTGATTGGATACACGTGTACATATAACAGGACTTTCTCAGAAAACACATATTGTGTGCGTTACAAAGCTGTTTTTCCACCCATGTATGTGGGGAGAGGGAGGGAACCTGCTTTCTTGCTAATTAAAAAGGAAAAAGAGCCTTAACCGGTTTGGATCAGTGGATAGAGCATCGGCCTGCGGACTGAAGGGTCCAAGGTTCGATTCTGGTCAAGGACATGTCCCCAGTAGGGGGTGTGCAGGAGGCAGCTGATCGATGTTTCTCTCCCATCGATGTTTCTAACTCTCTATCTTTCTCCCTTCCTCTCTGTAAAAAAAAAATCAATAAAATATATTTTTTTTTAAAAAAAAAGGAAAGTGCTAGGGATACATAGCACTTCACCTAGAGCTGGGAGGAAGTCGCACTTGCCTTGCTTTTATCACTGGCTGTCCCTCTTATTCCTCCACTGGCACAGCCAGACCCCCAGAGCCTGCCCAGGCCCCTCGTGTGCACCAACACTGCCTCCCAGGAAGGGACTGGGAATGATCAGGTGGAGCTGGTTCCCATCTCCACAAGCTGAGTTAGTCCCGCTGCCAACTCTTCATGACAATCACATCTCAGTGAAAGGATCCAGCCATGTCGGTCTCCCCTTCTAGACCACAGGCTACATGAGGGCAGAGACTGCTTTACTCCTTTTTCTATGCCCACCTGCTTTCTTGGCATATGAGTAACTCGACAAATGTTAGCTGAACTAAACTGGTCATTTTCTGAAATTTGATGGGTTATCATTTTTCATCTTCACCAAGTGAAGTCCCAGCCATCAGCTTCTCTCCTATCTTTAAGAATCTCAATCGAAGCAATAAGGATTTCTCCAAAAACTCTGGGATTGCTAGTTATTTTTAGCATTTTATTCAAAAACTTTTGAATTGCTGCTGTTATTTTTAGCTTTATTTTTCTTTCATTCCAAAAGTATCTCAGTTTGAAGTACACGTTACATTACATGGTCGTCTGTAATTGATACAGACACCAAGATGGGATTATATTGCAAGGATTATCTTAGGGGAAATATCTAAGAGAAGAAATGGGGGGGGGGGGGAGCTGGGTACCGCTGGGAAAGCCTTCAGATAGCCAGGAAGTCTAGCGAGGGAGGGTGGGTGTGTGGAGCAGTCTAAGGAAGGTTTAGCAAGGCAGCCAGGGAGCTCTGCAGCCTTCAGAGGATCTCCCAGGATCGGGCCTGCCCCAGTCTCCCTGACTCAGCACAAATGTAGAGATGGGTTTCGGAGCTTAGGTCCTTAGTCAATTACCTTCCTGTGATTGGCGGGCCAAAAGGTAGGTGCATTCTCATGGCCACCCATTGCTCTACTTAGGAAAGGGATTATTAATCGTCTTCATTTTGCCATGCTGGCAAGATATAGAAGCCACCCAAGTGCCCATCAATAGACAAGTGGTTAAAGAAGTTGTGGTACATATACAATGGAATAGCACTTGGCTATACTGGGAGGAGGGGGGGAAGGAGAAGAAGGGGGAGGGGGAGGGGGAAGGGGAAGGGGAAGAGGAGGAAGAGGAGGAGGAGGAGGAGGAAGAGGAGGAGGAGGAGGAGGAGGAGGAGGAGGGGGAGGAGAAGGAGGAGAAGGAGAAGGAGATTATGCCAGGTGAAATAAGGCAGTCAGAGAAAGACAAATACCACATGATTTCACTTATATGTGGAATCTAAAGCACAAAATAAATGTGGCAGAAACAGACACATAAATAACAGAAAACCAACTGATGGTTGCTAGATGGGAGGGAGTTTGGGGGGCTGGGTGAGAAAGGTGAAGGGATTAAGAAGTACTAATTGGTAGTTGCACAGTGGTGGTAGGAATGTGTAGGACAACATAGGGAATATAGTCAATAACGCTGTGATGATTATGTGTGGTGCCAGGTGGGTACTAGAGTTATGGGAGGGGAGAGGGGGGTCACTTTGTGGATGATGTAGTTGTCTGACCACTATGCTGCAGTTGATATTCAATATAAAATAATACTGAACGTCAACTGTAATTTTTTTAAATGGGGTTGGCAATGAGAAGGGCTGGCAGTCAGCATTTCCCATGCCCCTGCCTTCTTTACTATAGCACAACAGACAGACCAGGCGGTCAGACACAGATATTTGTCCCCGCCTCACCATGTCATACACCATCTCCTTTACCCTGGCAGTGGGCCTACCACCAGGTCATGCTACCCTCCTCTAAGGTAAGAGAAGGGCTTGAAGAATTTGGCAGTGAGGCCTACATTGCTGTTGAGGTCTAGCTAGAAAAGGGGTCTGGCCCACCAAAATGCCCACTTTGCTGTTCACCATGAAGAGTGTACACATGGAAAGACAATGACCTCCATTTTCCTTCCTGCTCCCCTGGCACTACTATTCACCTGTGTGTTAGAGGGCAAAACTGTTTCCTACCATGTAACCCCCCGAAGGTATCAGTTCTATCTTTACATTCAGTATTCTGCTCACATTCTCTGGGCACTCTGACACATCATCTGTCCACCTTCACTTAGTGTTGCACGTAGGAGATGCCCAATAAGTGTTCACTTTAATAATTGCCCATCCCTGCCTCAACCCAGCTATCCACAACGGCCAGTCTCCTCGGCTGCCTGGTGGCACTGAATTGAAATAGGAGTGGGCCCCTCAAATGCCATGTTTGTACTGTATGGTCACAGCTGATTAGACCAGATCGAACACCTTACCCAAATTTGGAGAATCAGATTGTCTGTCCTGCAAACTTGGAATTAAAATGTAAAGGCTTCTGGGATTCGCAGGTGCAGCTAGGAGTGGTTGGAAGTCATACCCCACCCTGTAGACAGAGAAAAAAGACAACTAGTCTGCAGAGTGGGAGTGAGTAGAGCAGTCAGAAGCAGCTGCCGCCAGTGCCGCTCAGATCCCTAGTTCCACTCCAGTGTGCACTGGCCAATTCCAAGTGCCAGCATTTGCTAGCAATGTTCTCCAAAGTCTCCCTCAGCCCTGAACCACTGACTGAGAGAAAGTAGTGCATAACCACCTCAACTCCCTCACCTCTGAGGTGGAGGTCATCTGAGGACGTGCTCTAGAACACAGGTTATCTGTCAACCAGGGCAATTTTGCCCCGTGGGGGACATTTGGCAATGTCTGGAGACATTTTCAGTATCATAACTGGTGAAAGGGAGTGCTACTCACATCTATGCTAATGACCTACCATGCTCAGGACAGCCCCACAGCAAAGAATTATCCAGCCCAAATGTCAATAATGCCCAGGTTGAGGAACTCTGCTCTGGAGGAAAAAACTGAAGACTAAGTTCCCATCACGCAGAGCCAGTAACCAGCTTGCTAAGGTGCCCTTTGCTGCCGGCTTTCTCTCTTTCCCCATTCACCTAACAGCGTTTTCCTTCACCTCCCAAATAAACTACTTGCACTTGAATCCTTAATTCAGGCTCTGAATCTGAGCAAACCCAAACTAAGATACTAAGTTTCTGATTCCAATGGTTCCTAAAATGCAAACAGTTTAGGCCAATAACGAGAGTTAGCCAACTCTACAGTCAACCCACAAGACTACCCTTACTTCAAACACCAACTTCAGGTTCAAGGGGGTATCAAAATCACCTTCAGTTGCAACCCAGTGGACATATCAGGCTAGACCTATTCTCTTTGTGCAGCTTTCTTCAATCCAAGGACCCACTGCATTCTCTAACCTAAACCTCTGTTGAGATTAGGATGACCAATCAGCCTGGCTTTTCCCAGGTCCATCCTGGTTATAACAACTTAAGTCCCACTTTCTAGGAAATCCTTCAGTCATGAGCAAACTAGACAGTTAGTCACCCTAATGAAGATTCAATATTTGGAGGGTTTTAGGCTATTGGAAGCCTGGCCAGGGGATACTTTAACCTTCATTTGAAATCACTGTGTATATATTTTATGGGTCAAAACCTAGGGGTAGAGGGGCAGGGTGGGAATAAGCGGCTGGATTCAGGCACACTCCCCAAGCACATAACATTACTGAACACCAGATCTGCAGGCTGGCTGGCCTGAGAAACATCCCCTGGGGCCATGTGGAGCCCCACGGCAGTGAGGCGTCACAGCTCGGTGGTGAGATCATGCCTAGAAAGACTTCTAAAAATGTGAACTGCTGAGAGTCATCATTAATTATATATTAGAGGGCACTCAACCAGGAGAGCGGGCATGCAGAGCCAAAGGAAAACCTCAGTGGTCAGCAGCTGGAATTAAGAGATTGCCTCATGCTGGGACTGACATCAGCCCCCTTCAAAACAGAGGGTGTGGCCTATAGAAGGCTGTCAGCCTTGGGGGGATGCAGGGTCACAGCATAGCAAACTAGTGTTGGGAGAACATGGCGACTGCTTGGAGAGAGACTCAGAGATACCACACAGGCCATAGAAATAAAATTCAAAGCCTCTCAATATCAAGTCCAAGAGAATCCAGTAGTACCCTACGTTCCCGGACACGAAGAAAGTTGTACCCTCAAAAAGCTAAAAATCTATCCATGAGAACAGAGACAAAAAGAGCACACTTGTGTAAGTAACTACCACAATATGTGCAACAGACAATACATTCTCCAGGAGTTTGTGACATGCATCTGCTCTACAAGTGTGAACACCATTGAACACGTCAGGCACTGTGCTAGGCACTAGACACCCAGGAGGGAAGCCAGTTCTCCCTATCCTCATGAAGCTCATGTTCTAGCAGACATGAAACTTCTGATGACATAATTTTATAATGAATAAATATTTGGTAAACTCTATGAAGTAGCATGAGAGCACTAATACCACTGAGCATAATGGTAGTATTATTGCTTTAAGTCAAAAAAGAATGCTGGTGTTGTCAAAACTCCAGTGGACTCCAGGGAGGGTGATTATGTAGGGAAGGAAGCTTTATAAGACAGAGACCTGCTCTCAAGGGAGTGATTCTGGCAGGAGCCGACTCAACGGAACAAGCTGACCCTGGAGAAGGCAGCAGCCACCAGGAAAGCATGCTGGGTCTGACTCTGAGAGGGTGACTGACGTCCGAGATTGAGTCAAGTGGTTAAGGTATGGCTGTCCAATAACTATACCTGCTGTGTGCTATTCTTACCCTCCTTCTTCATCCAGGCATTCGCTAAGTAGTTATTGAGTCTCCCCACTGTGCTTGATGCTGGGTTGATACAGTGTAGAGTCTCCCCACTACGTGCCAAGCACTGTGCTTGATGCTGGGTTCATACAGTTCATACATAAGGACTTGCTGTCTGGTCGGGGAGCTAGACAAGTTAATAACAAGTTGTGACGGGTGTGACAAATGGGGGTAAGTATAGAATGTCTATGTGCTCATCTCCCCTGCTAACACCTCACACCATTCAACTCCAATCCTATTCAACTAATCACGGTTCCTTCACTTCACCTATTGTGAATGCTGTTTCTTCTCATAATGCTTTTTCCCATGCTGTTCCCAATGCTTGGAATTTCCTCCTGCCCACACCCCTTCATCTGGCTCAGCCATATTATATTCCACAATCCTCCTATTCACATGTTCTGTCTCTTCCTGCTCTGTGCCTGGCACATATGACATTCCCCTACAAGAATACTTAACACTCTTTATGGCAATCTTTAATTGCTATACATGAGGAAAGAGCCCACCCATATATCATTTGTGTTCCCAATTAATTCATGCAGCACAATATTGAATATTCCTGATTAAATAAATATTCTTCTTCTCTGCTATACATGAGGAAAGAGCCCACCCATATATCATTTGTGTTCCCAATTAATTCATGCAGCACAATATTGAATATTCCTGATTAAATGAATGTACAAATGAATAAAATGAAATGATCAAAAAAAATCTATCTTCTAGGAGCTAAGAAAAACAAAACCAAAGAAACGAGGCATGAGGTTGAAAATGTGAACAAAGTTAGGCAAAGATGACCATGTCCTTCAGTAGGATTTTCTCCCAATAATTTTCTCCTTTATTACAGCTATATTTTTCCCACAAAGAACTGCACGTATTTTGCTAGGGTCTTTTCACATTAAGGGTTCAGGACTCTGGAGAAGGGCTGTGTATAAATGAATAAACTAGACAAGAAATATCAATTTGGGAGGCATGGGGGAGCCAGGGGAGGCTCCACTTTCTAGTGAAGTGGGCTCCCTGAATGTCCGGACCCACTGCTTTTTATTCCCACATTTTGCCCTATAGCAAAGCAGATATACATGTCAAAGGTAAGGTTTGGTAAACAATAAAGGATCATTCAGGTTAGGGCCGTGGTCGGCAAACTGCGTCTCGCGAGCCACATGTGGCTCTTTGGCCCCTCGAGTGTGGCTCTTCCACAAAATATCACGGCCTGGGCGAGTCTATTTTGAAGAAGTGGCATTAGAAGAAGTTTAAAATATTTGGCTCTCAAAAGAAATTTCAATCATTGTACTGTTGATATTTGGCTCTGTTGACTAATGAGTTTGCAGACCACTGGGTTAGGGGAATTGCTATTGGCTGTTCCAGCAGCAGGTAACAATATGCAGATTTTCAGCCCTGCTGAAAGAGTCCATTCAACCTTTTGAGGATTTCTCGCATTTATTATGGCCCACTGGATTTAGCCTCCAGCAATATGTACAATTTGATAAGTTTAGACATATCCAAACACCTATGATACCATCATCCCATGCAAGGTAATAGATCTTTCCAACACCTTCCAGAGAGAAGGCTTACTTAGCTAGGCAACTTTGCCCTGTTTCTTCTCCAAAGCTCTTCAACCAGTGGGGCAGGAAGCCAGGAGTATCTATCTAGTGGAGCCTCCTTCTCTCAGAAATAAGAACAAGTCCTCCCATCACAACTATATTCCAAAAACAGTCATCAGAAAAGCATTATGAAGGAAAGCCCATGCTCTCCAAGGTGTGGGTCTAGACTTCTATAGAAATTTAGATGGTGATCTCTACTGAAACTTTTCCCACAAGACCTTTTCATAAACTCTAATGGTTCAAGTTCTCTCCTGAGATGGAAAGACAATCCTCATATCACCCTGATTATCTAGGTTCATTGCTGGTAACAGAAAGAATACCCACTAATGCCCTGGCTGGGTAGCTCAGTTGATTAAAGCATCATCCAGATATGCCAAGGTTGCTGGTTCAATCCCTGATCAGAGTACATACAAGCATCAACCAATGAATGCATAAAGAAGTAAAACAACAAATTGATCTCTCTCTCTCTCTCTCTCAAATAAATAAATAAATAAATAAATAAATAAATAAATAAATAAATAGTGCTCCACTAAGGGAAAGAGTGGAGGAGGCAGAGAGGCAGAGAGGGGCAGGAAGGAAATGGAAGAATTGAAAAGTAGATGGGAAAAAAGAAAAAAAGAGCAAGTCTAGAGTTTGTCTTGTGAGCCACTCAGACTTTTAGAGTCAATCACATTACACCAATCTGTGATATTTACAGTTCCCAGTTGCATTGCACCTGATCAAAAATATAAATACCTTTTGCATGCCTAGGTACGCATGACCTGCTGTTTAGCCTTTTAATCACAAAGAAAAAAATATATATTTATTCACTCAGAACTGCAGCATATAAACCCAGTTAAACACTCTGTAGTTCAACATCTGGAATTCATCACCAGGTTATGCTCGTCTAAGAGCTAGCATAAGAGAGATAGGCTAAGCCTTAAAACTTACACAGCCACAGAAGTGGGCTGAGGCAGGATTGATTACAAGACTATCTTCAACTTCATTTTGCTCCTGGACAATTAGTTTGTAGGTTGAGTGGCATTTCTAATAGGAATAATGTTGACAAAGCCGTTAAAAACACATTGAGTTAGAAGAAAAAGTTGGGGGAAGTTGAAAGTCTTTGAGAAAAAACCAGATACTGCTCAACATATGGCTGTTTTTTAATTTAAAGGTTTTGTTTTGTTTGTGTGTTTTTTAAGTGGTTTCTCCTTGCCTACAACCAGAATCTTACCACACTGTACCATGGAATAACCAGGGTGGTGTTCTTAGGATAGCCCAGCTCCATGCGTTTGCCACATGAACTGTGTCCTCTGTCCCTCAGGAACTCTGCAAGCTTGATGAGCTTGTAAGTGATGGGTCATTCACCAGGCAGACTGCCTGGGCCAACCACTGTTCTTTTTTTCCAGAAAAGACCTGTTCTGTTCTCTCCCAGTGCTGGCTCAGCAGAGTCCCCTCCAGAGGCTGAGCACCACATAAGGGTTCTGACCTTCTTTTATACATGACTAGAGGCCTGGTGCACGAAATTCATGCACTTGGGGGGGGGGGTCCCTCAACCTGGCCTGCGCCCTCTCACAGTCCGGGAGCCCTCAGGGGATGTCCAATTGCCATGGAGGTGGGAGAGGCTCCCGCCACCACCGCTGTGCTCACCAGCCGTGAGCCCTGCTTCTGGCTGAGCAGCGCTCCCCCTGTGGGAGTGCACTGACCACCAGGGGGCAGCTCCTGTGTTGAGCATCTGCCCCTGGTGGTCCATGCACATCATAATGACTGGTCGTTCCACCGTTTGGTCGATTTGCATATTAGCCTTTTATTATATAGGATAAGCTTCCAGGTATTCAGGAGTCTTTCCACACACGTGGCAGCCTGGGCGGTTGGCTGATGCAAGAAGCAAGCAAGATTACAAAAGTCAAGGGCCGTGGTTATGGTAGAGCAAGTAAGGGGAGGGCTATCTGCTCTCGCTTCCCTTCTCATTCCCCCCTCTTGATTCTCAAGTTGCCCCATTATTTTAAGGGCCAGCAGTGTACTTAGTGAAGGATTTACAGCCCAGGTGATATCTTAAGTCACCTTGACAGCCAGAGTGCTGTCATACCTACTCAGGAGAGGAAGTCTCCCCAGTGTAGAAGAGCCACTTGGGGACCAATAGGGCAGAGGAAATTTGCAAACGAGTCAAGAGCTATGGGAGGGAATGCCCATGTCAGAGAACGAGAACTAAGAACAGTATGAGCTCTGGAGTTAGAGCTGATTTTGAATCCTAGCCCTGCTCTTTCAAGCTGGTTGCTTTATCTCTCTGAGCCTTTGTCTCTTCGTTTTTAAAAAAATGGTAATTGTAATAACAATATCTATCTAATCAAATTATTGGGGGAATTAAATATTCAACTATGTGTAATACCTAGAACAGAGCCAGGCACTCAGTAGACGTCAATAAATAAGTCTTTCTTGTGCATTTGATACTGTGTCCTATGCAGTAGTTGTCCCAATCCCTACTAAAGACAGGCAACATGGAAGCTTGTGATTTGTCCTGTATACAGCCGCCGAGTCTTGAAGGCTTTGCATAGAGATCATAGGTTCCCAAAATGTCAGAACTACAAGAAACCTGAGAAATTTCCTAGGCTGAGTACTTTGCAGTTTTCCTTCAGACACAGAACCTGTCCTTCAAACAAAAGGTTCCTGCAGAAATTAGACACAAAACGCATAGAGCAGAGCTAATTTGGTTGGGATGGGGATGGCAGGGCCCAGCAGAAATCACTTACTTGCTACTGAGAACCTTTCCTTTAGTGATACCCTTAAAGCACAACCACAAGACTCCCAAGCCCCCTGATAACTTGGTTAGAAAATGAATGTTAAGTGACCACCCAAATTCAAGGACCGAGTACAGAGCCAGGTCTAGAACCCAATACTTTGCTACATGATGACTGCCGGTCCAATGATATTGTAAAGAGGGAAAGAGAATAAATTTGTCTTTAATGCTCCCCCACCTTCCCAGCTCATGCCTTCCCCCCCCCCACCACCCATTACCTCCCAGTTACTCAATGTCCTCATGCAAATCTCTGTCTGACAAATATTCTCCCTTTGCCACTAACATAGTACTTCACTCTGGTTTGCCCTCCAAAAGTATCCCCTCCTCCAAACCTTTACAGTCTCTTCTTCCCTCTCAAAAGTTCTCTGCGCCCTCTCCTGTTCTATCAAGACCCTTCTCATTACTGGTGAACATGCTAACAAACCAAACAGTAAAAAGATATGTTTGGATGCTTGTATATTTTCCAAATAATTTCCCTAAGTATATTTTAAGAAAAACCTTCTAGTAACCATTTCAAGAAAATCCTAAGAGGAGATTCATGGTGACCACTAGGAGGTTTTAGACATGCGTGTGTATTTTCACATGGCACCAGGCCTCCTTGCCTGATAGTGCGAGGATCAGTCTCCCAGTGACATCAGTCACTTTGGCCATACTTCTGACCTAGACCCGTGGTCAGCAAACTGCGGCTCGTGAGCCACATGCGGCTCTTTGGCCCCTTGAGTTTTTAGCAAAGGCCAGCTTAGGAGTACCCTAATTAAGTTAATAACAATGTACCTACCTATATAGTTTAACAAGTTTAAAAAATTTGGCTCTCAAAAGAAATTTCAATCGTTGTACTATTGATATTTGGCTCTGTTGACTAATGAGTTTGCCGACCACGGATCTAGACCATGCTCCCATTTCTCACTCACCTCCAAACCTGGCCAATTCACCACTATTGTTGGCTATCATAAGGAGAGGGGACTTCTGTAAGTCCATGGTGAAATACTAGAAGGAAAAAGTGGGAGTTGAATGAAATACGCTTGAAGGAAAGCTGCCAGAACAACTCCAACTTTCCATGAAAACACTCCCCACCCACTGCTCTCGAGCACCTGATGGATTACTATTCCTGAGCAGCACAGAAATCACAAACACTTTGATTGGATGCAATGCTGCAGAAATAACTGGCCATCACAAGACCTAGATTCTAGTCCCAACTCTGCCATTGACCAGCTGTAGGAATTGGAAAGTTCTCTTTACCCCTTTGTGTCCATGTCTCCTCAACTGCAAAATGGAGAGAGGGGTTATGATTGCTCTGAAGTCCCCTCAGATCTAATTTTGTAGGATTCTGCCCCACTGAGAAAGGACAGCCGCCAAGAAGGCCTTGTATCTAGGTGAGATCATGTGACTAGCTCTCCCTAGTAGAATATGAGTAAAAGTGATGCATGTCGCTTACAGGCAAGGCAATTAAGACACCCGTGTCCTTTTTCCACACTCTCTCCCTCTATTTCTGGCCGGATTCGGCCACAAGACAGAGGAGGCTCAGTCCTTGAATCACCACATGGAGGAAGCTGCCACTGACCAGGCCCTCTCATGCTGGACTATTAGATGAATGAGAAGTAAACATTTCTTGGGTAAAGGCACTGAAATTTGATGGTTTATTAGTTACTTATCTTAACTATTACAAGAAGTACAGAGTTCTGTGATATTTAGACCTTCAATTCGATTTGGAAAATATTTATGGAAAACACTATGCTAACAGCTGGGGAAATTAAACAATGAGACACATATAGTCCCTTCCCAGGCTTAAACCCAGTAGAGCCTAGAGACATATATATCCCTAGTAGAGCCTAATATATAACTATGTTCTGAGGCAAAATGAGGTAAATTCTATAAGAAAAGCAAAGGTGTTTTGAAAAGGGAGAATGAATAAAGCCCATCAGCTCACCTCACTGCAGTCTGTTCTGAAAAACAGCCCTATGAACCACAGTTAGTTCCCAGATTGAGGTGAAATTATGTTTCAGTTACTCATGTCACCTGGTACTCGAGGTGACCCATTCTGCCTGCTGGTCAACACACTTGGTTTAGGGGTAAGGGCTGCTCCCCGGATACACCAGGATCCCCACCATGCCCCATGCTCAGCCCAGGCACAAAGAATGTGATTTTCCCAGAGCTGCAGTCCATTCTTTCCTAAATCTTTAATTCTTACAGATGAAGGATCAAGATATGTCAGGGCCACCGACCACCCAGAGGGACTTGGCGGGTGGGTTGGGGGGGACAATTACCATCAAGGGAAAACAGTCTAAAAGGACTGACCCTGAGGCATTTCAAATTTGCTAACACCTCTGAGAGGAAGACCGTTGGGTATCAGGTGGTCACTAGCCATTGAAAGTTACTCTGCACTACTCAGGGGTTAAGAATATTGCCATTTATTACTTGGGGAGTTGTCAAAGTATTATTTTCATTACGCCAATAAATTCTGTAAATGTAAAAATAAAAAATACTCTACGTTCTGGAACTTGTCTTATCTAAATCTATATGATCTGGAAATGTTTAGCCAGGGAGCTCTGTAATATAAAACAGATACAGAAAGGGTCCCTCAGGAAAGCCCTGAGGAAATGCCACACTATTAATTACACGTTAAACTGGAGTCTCTTTAACAGCCATCGCCTCTGCTGTGAAGAACAAAGCCTCATGTTTTTCAGGGGGAAGAATAGAGGAGCCCATGTTCTTTGGCTCCTTTGAGTAAAGGCCCTTTAAGTACGAAACAAAATTGTGAGCGGTGTTTGAGTTTTGTTTAGATTGTGGAGAGAGGGGAGAAGCAGCTCAGGGGCTTCTGTCTGTCAAATTCAAAAACAAAGAGAAGACAGAAGACTTCTAATTATTTTTACTGCAATCATGAACCTAAACGAAACTTAAATCAAGATTTGTACGGCGAAAACGCCAAACAAAAAATTCTCCAGGAAGATTCACTTTTCCCGCAAACCTGTCTAGAAGCCTTCTGTTCACATGGAATCCATGACATTTTTCCAAATTATTTTAATTTTGTATCTAAGGGGGGAAAAGGGAGAGAAAATGACATAAAATGAACACGTACAGCTGAATGTCACTTATATACGCACGGGTAAGTGGATCCCACTCTTTGAAGAGATCCACTTTGATGCAGAGTTTGTACTTATGTGATCTGTGTTCTCTGAATTATTCCACAGAAGAGATGCTATATTACTAAGTAGCAACGTCGATGTCACAGATTGACCAAGTCAAATTCAAAATGGAGACGAATGTGACTGGCATACAGGAGGGCACAAGCTGGCCCAGTGTGTGAATGGATCATCAGACGAGCTCAACCTCCACGTAAAAGTCTAGCCACTTGCCTGCACCACCCCAGCTAAGCAAGCTCAGCCCCGGACTTTGCCAAGAGCATAATCACAAAGGACGCATCCTTGGGCACCAGCGGAAGCCCATCACAGCTAACACACTACCCCGGGCCTACAAAGCCTGCTTTTTAAGTTTATCTTTATTTATGTGCTGAATTCCCCCACAGCCTCCTCCATGAGGCCATTGAGGGTTCATTTCTGAAGCTGGTGCAATCCTTGTTTTTCCTTTGACTTTTGCCATTCAACTCTGGGTCTCTGCCCACGAGTTCCTGGTAGCCAGCTGGCTCTTGGGTACTGCTTGGCAGAAACTACTGACCCTTTTATTCCATGCTGCCTAGCTTCTTCCTGCCACAAGGAGGTTTTCCCAAAGCGGATGGAAGGCATTTCACACAGGATGAGCAATTATTTGTGCTGTGTTTTGCCACCGAGTTTCTGTATTGCTCTCCCAGGCAGATCTGATAGAGTTCCTCCGAACAGCTGGAAAGGATGTGAACCTGGGGAAGTTTTGAGTCAGTTACCTCAGATGCTGTGATTACGGCATTGATACATTTTATTTTGTGGTTCTTTTCCTTTTTTTTTAACTACTCATTTCTTCAAAATGTGTTTCTGCCGGTTATACATATTTTTACGTGCAATAAAATATTAGTAATAAACAAGAATTCTTCATGTGTAAAATATTGTTTAAAACACTTTTCAGACCCTTTCAACACTACATGTAGGGAGTGAGAAAAGTGCAAATGACGAATTGCTTCCATATTAAGATTAGTTGTAAAATTCATCTTACCTTGACCCATATTTGAAATTACAGTGATAGATTCCTATGAGAAGGAGCATAAAGCTTAGTCAGGTGGTGGTAAAATTGACCTGTTCTTCCTACCAAACACGCACACACACACACCAATTTCAGGAGAGAAAAATGACCGGTTCACAAAAGCACTATTTATACCACATAGTCTCCAGTATTTCAGAAAACTGGACATGGAAAAGCTTCCCATTCTGCATTTGGCCCTCCTGGCAGAGCCTCGGGCCATAGAGGTGCCTAACCAATGTTAATGAAATGACCTTGGCACAATTCCTGTTTCTCCAACCACTGCAAAGACCAAGGACTGAGTGATGAGTTCTTAACTGAAAGATCAGTCCACTTTGCTCACTTTAACTCTTCTAGCACTAAAGTTGGATAGAGTTTTTTTTGCAATCCGTCAAGTGATCTGTATTTCCAAGGGAAAATAAAGAAATTGATGTCAAAAGGATGACAAGATATACAGGTGCAGTCTACACAAAGAAAAAAATGAATTCTAATATAAGTACTGATCCAGACTCTATAAGAATAGTAAAGTCTATGAATATCAAGTAAAATAATAACTATAAAGTAAATGAAGTAAAGATTATACATGTAAAATATTTAGAGCTTAAAAGTATACAAGCATATATACTTACATAACTAATAAGCACCAAGTAAAGAGTATATAGGTAAAGCATATAAGCCTAAAGTATATGATTAAATAAAACTGTAGAAATATTAATTCAAACTATCAAAACAATGATTTCTTCAATATTTAGATGTTCTGTGAGAACTGCTTTAACCCAAAAGAAAAAGAAGAAGAAAAAAGATTCCAGACATCTACAAATGAGCCAATCACCTGTCCACTTCCCTCCACCTGTACAGACACAGGCAGCACAGACAAAACAGTGGGGAAAAGTTAAACCACGGACAGATTGTCTTGTAAATGACTGCTCTTCTTTGGACAATGATTATTTATTTATTTATGTGGTATAACATTAATGCTACTAAGAAACTTGACATGTAATGAACTTTCCACTTACGATGTGGTTTTGCACTTCACCCAACTTTTATGCGGTAATAAAGCATTGACAAATGTGTCCAAAGCAAGCGATGATGGAAAAAAATAAAGAGAGCAATAACATTTCTAACGTGTGGGCTACGTTTCAGGATATTCCCTAGTTTTAGGAAAATAGAGAGTATTCCGCTGAAATCCTCAGCTGTTTTCCTATAAACTCTTTAAGAAAAAACACCATGGGGGAAATCCATTTTACTTCAGAGTATCCCTGGTGTTCAAGACTTCTGAGCTTCAAATCAAACTTGGGCCTTTGGGGGCTCAAGTTTGTTTTCTCTCAGTGATACATGGTTTCCTGCTTATAAGGGAGGAAAAAGTCCTTAAAAAGCTTATAAAATTTTTCAAAAGGCTTCTTGGACCTTGAATCCAGCTTGCAAAACAACATTTTGATGAGTTAACTGTAAATAAATCTGAAACATAGGATTAGATTTCCATGAAAATGCACATGAGTTTTTAAACTATGAGGGAAAAAATTCTCAGCAGAGCAGGCTTTAGGCTTTTTTTGCTGACCCCACAGCACCTGAAAAGTGATTGGGTGTGTCCAAGTCATTGCTGTGTTTGCCATCAGTAAGTGCATATACCTTTTCCAAGTTCCTAATGTAATGCTCATCCTTTTAGTGCACCATTCATCACCCCACGGTTTTGCCACAAAACAAGTGCCAATATGACCTGCATCCGGCCATCTGGTATGCTCCCGTCAGCTTGTCCCGGAGTCTAGGCCCACCAGCACCTCCCGAGGGAATGGGTCTAAGCCAGGATGTGTTCATTACAGAGCGATCGTAAGCACTATCGGCTACTCACACAGCACAGAAAATGGAGAGGTGTATGTGCTGGGGAAAGGGACAAGGGTCTCAGCCCTCCACACCTAGGAAATACCTTGGGAGATTCCTCTCCACCAGAAAGAAAATAATTGGGTTTTGATGCTTTGGTTGAAGTGCAAGGGCTATTTTTGTCATTTGTCCCTCTTTGTACGCTAGCCTAAACTCTCTCTTTGGTTTGCTTCAGCAAACATGGGCAGTGAATCCAAGAAGTACTGTAAGATCCTGGATCTCATTTTCAAATTAAACATGGAAAGTAAGCAAGAAAAGCTAGGATGAGGATCTGAAGCATGACAGACATACCCACTTTTCCTAAGGGACATGTTTCTTATGGTGCCCCACACTGCCTGCCTCGTGGAAAGAACCTTAAAGAAGTTTCCAAGAGTCAATGTCAGCGCCCTGGGTGCTCTGTGAAAGCTGAGAATGAGAGATCCAGTCGGGCCTTACAGGATTCTTGTCTCTCATCTTCCCCACTTTACAGGTGAGGAAATGGAGACCCCGAGAAGCTGAAGAGACCAGCGGTCATGACACAGTTAGGTGGCCAGCTCCACACACCGTCTGCCTTTAGTCCCTGGTCCTTTGGTGGTTTATCTAAGAGTCACAGTGAGATATCACCTCACACCTGTTAGAAGGTTATTATCAAAAAGGCAAGAGATAACAAATGTTGGTAAAGATGTGGAGAAAGGGGAACCCTTGTGCCCTGTTGGTGGAAATATAAAGTGGCACAGCCACTATGGAAAACAGCATAAAAGTTTCTCCAGAAAATTAAAAATAGACTACTTCATTGCAGTGTCTTGAAAGATAACTAAATTAACATCACAATATTGCTAAATGAGTTCAAATTCAAAGAAAGAGTTCTGGTTAAATGTGAAGTATTAACAACATGCGTTTATCTCCTCATCCTACTAAAACCCAAATAAAATACAGAAAAGGAATTTTTCAAAATGTGGATTAGCCCATAGAGAGAATGGGGAGATTTCACCAGGCAAAACATTTACACTAATTTGGGGGGGTGGGGGGTGACAGAGTAGGAGGAGTGATGTGTGGCTTAGCAAAGCAGGAAAAATTACAAAAATTGAATTTCAGAGTCTGCGGAGGTCACAGTACCAATGAGAGTTGCATCGATTTGCTCCATAGCACCTCCGAGAGGGTCACCATTCAGAGGCTCAGGCGCCCAGAGAAGGCCACTGTGAGATTCTACTTTCCCAATCCTGCCTGGGCAGACTGGGAGAAACTGCCTGTCTCCAAGGACTGTATAGGAAAACAGTCCTCCAAGTCCTTTCTCGTATGCCACCCAGGCAGGCTTGGCCTGGCCCTGACACCTGCCCGAAACCAAGCTCCAGAGGCTCCAGACTCAGTGGCACCAAACACAAAGGAAAGCAGACAGGTATGTAAGATTAAAATAGCAGGGGGGGAGGGGAGTTTTGGGGTATATTTCCAAAGGAAAAGATATCTGCACCCCGTGTTCAATGCATTATTTACAATATCCAACACATGGAAACAACCTAAGTGCCCGTCAATGGATGAACCCATAATGAAAGTCACACACACACACAATGGAATGTTATTCAGCCATAAAAAAAGAAAATCCTGCCGTTCTGACAACATGCATGAACCTGAAGGTATTGTGCTCACTGAAATAGGCCAGAGAAAGAAAAACATTGTATGGTATCACTTATATGTGGAATCTAAAAAAATTGAAAGTCAGACTTATAGAAATAGAGTAGAGTGGTAGTTGATGAGGGCTAGAGCGTGGCCGGGGGGGGGGAGAGTTGATCAAAGGGGAAAAGTTGGTCGAAGGACACATGCTTTCACTTATAAAATGAACAAATTCTGAGGAGCTAATGTATGAGATTGGGATTACTGTATTGTATACTTGAAATTTGACAAGAGTGGATCTTAAGCATCCTCAACACACACACACAAAAGGCAACTATGTGATGTGATAAATGTGTTAGTTAACTTGATTGTGATCAATATTTCATAATATATAAAATCACCACATCATACGCTTTTAAATGTACAACTATATTTGTCAATTATACCTCAATAAAGCTGGGGGTGGGGAGAGTGATAAGATAGGAATTTGTAGCTAGATGGGAAAACTATCTGAGTTAAATGATGGTCCAGTCAGCTTTCAAACATCTGCAGTAAGAAACAGAAAAAGTCTGGAGAACTCATAGCAGGTGGCAATTCAAATAAAGATGCTATTTGCCCTGGGAAGACACAATGTGATGTGTCAGCCATGACTACAAATACTTTCCAAATTAAATCCAATGTCATGGCCAGAGATTGATGTTCATCAATGGATGAGTGGGGCACAGGGTCCTGAACCATGCTGGGTGTCACTGAAGAATGAAATGGGCAGCCGAAGAAGTGCATCTATGTTTTTTAAATAATAATAATAGTGTGTGTGTGTGTGTGTGTGTGTGTGTGCGCGCGCGCGCGCGCGCGCGCTTGCACCCGTAGGAAATGACAAGAGAAAAAGCAGTCCCTCTTTCCTGCTCTGAAAAGCTCTCTGCAGCGCTCTCTGCAGTCAAGAATACAGAATGGAGCCCAAGGTGCTGGTGTGGCAAAACCCACAATGGCTAAGAGCCCTCCAACATTGATGTGATTCTCTACTTGCAAGTCAGCATACTTGATAAAGTGGGTACACCTTTCCAGAGAACTATTTGCCAAGTTGGCTATAAGTTTAGGTAAAACAAGTCCCTAACTTTTACAAAAGCTCTAAAAAAAGACACCTTACAAGTCAAAAATATGTCCCTCCTTCAACCTGATCCTAATGCCTAGAATGTCACTTTTAGAACATTTCAGTTATCCATGGCTGCATAGCAAACCATC
The DNA here is from genome assembly GCF_951640355.1 of Cnephaeus nilssonii. Classification (NCBI taxonomy): domain Eukaryota; kingdom Metazoa; phylum Chordata; class Mammalia; order Chiroptera; family Vespertilionidae; genus Cnephaeus; species Cnephaeus nilssonii. The sequence goes on along the minus strand of NC_137089.1, from coordinate 9,603,083 downwards.
CCAAATATTAGTGGCTTAAATAAACAATAATCATTTTGTTATCTCTGACAACTCTGACCAAGCTGGACAGGTCTTGTCATTCATTTGATGTTGGTTGCAGTCACCAGGAGCCCAACAGGCTGGAAGTTGAGGCTACCTTCTGACCAGAGCCCACATGTAGCCTCTCATTTCATAGCAACTGTGTTCCGAGAGAGGCTATGACCAAAATGAACATTCCAAAAGAGGGCATGGAAGCTGCAGGTCCCCTGAAAGCCTGGTCCCAAAAGAGGCCAAGAGGTACTTCCACTGTGTTTTATTAGTCATATAACCAACCACTGGCCCAGCCCAGATTTAAGGGGATAGAGAAATAGACCCTTCCCCTCACTGGGAGAAGTGACAAAGACTTTGTGTTCATTTTTAATCCGCCACAGAGCCTCGTTGCTTTTCTTCTGTGTTTTTACCATATGTATAATAGCTGATAGTCACAGTAGTCTCAATATGAACAAACCATTATTCCAGCTCAATATAAATGTTGCTTGGATCCTTTCCTGAGAGGTATATCTGTGGTAAGATGGGTATAATACATTAAAAGCATGGCCCCAAATATTTACCTCTTTCTATATCCGTGCCCTTTGCCATGTAGTTTGGCAATGCTCTCCACCCTGACTCTGGGCCCATCCAAGTGATTTGCTTTGGCCAATATAATGTTAGCAAGGTGATACAAGATTTGCAAAATACTTCACAATTGAGCTTGCCCTCCCTCTTATACCTCTGCCAACATCCTAACAGCATATCTGGACTCACTGTGCCAGAGGATGAGAGACACCTGGCAAAGCCCATTAGCCCAGCTGAGGTCATCTTAGATCATTGAACAGCTAGCTACCCCCACCCCAAGTAGGTGAGCAAGTCCAACCAAGATCAACAGAGCCCTCTAGCTAATTCCCAGCTCTCTCCAGAGTAAGCAATAAGCACTACTTATGTCACTGAGGTTGTATAGTTGCTTGTTACTCAGCATTATTTGGGCAATAGATAACCATTGCAGAAAGAGTGTTGGGTGAGGATTAACAACAACAACAACAGAAATTAAAAAGAGATGCCTGGAAATAGTCAAGGTTATCACAAAAGAGAAAAAGGAGACAGAAATCAAACTTGATACAACTTTAATTTTTGCCCTGTTGCCACGTACAATTATTAAACAGCTAATAGATTGAACCATAAATTTTTCACAGAAGTGATTCATTTGCAGCAGGGAATCATTTGGCACCAAGAGAACGGGGCTTATAAACAGCTTGTGGTGACAACAGAAAAGTGCAAAGAAAGAGCTCCGTTTGGTTTTGCTGGAATCAGTCACATCCATGGCACTTGGGGCTAGAGGCGGCTCAGCAGAGCCCCGAGCAAAATGACAAATGAGGCCACTGGGTGCGTGTGCACCGGAGGGAACCCTGGCCTTCGGCTAGGGTTCATTAACGAGATGGAGCTTTCTCCTTGAAAATCTGGGCAGCAGCTTTGAGAATCCTTCCAGGGACTTAGTTCTAAGTTTAAAAGGCAGATGTGAAGGTTCCTTTTGCCTGCGTTTGGGTGTTTTGCAAGGTCTTAGCCATTGGGCTTATTTATTTTCTTTGCCATAAATTACAAGCATAATGTGTGCATAATATATGTGTATAAATATGTAACTACATACACATCTGTGTGTCTGAATATATATCTATCTCAGCCCAGGCGCATATACTGGGTAAGTCCTATAGGAGCTATAATAAATAATGGGGAATACATGGAGCCCTTAAAAATGGTAATAATCCATGATTCACATTGTCTGTCACAGCCACACAGAAATTATAGCCTCCATGCAGGTGCAGTCTTACAGATATTGCTATCTTTTCTTTCCAGAAAACAGCCTCTGTTATCATGATGATTATAAATTGTCTCATTATGTAACACACTGCTCTGAGCTTATGCAATCCAGATTTAACAAGAGGTTCTCAGCCTAGATGGCTTTTTTCCATTGTAGATATGCCCTAAAATGTGTAACCAGTATAATGTATGAGCAAAACTACAGTTAACCATAAATTTAAGTATAATAAAATAAATTGAATTATTGTGGTAACATTAAATTATTACATTTTAGCCCTCTCTCTTTCATTTAAAATCTGTAATTAAATAAAATATGTGCAGTCATACAAATGAACAAATGGCTATGCAACCAGTCACAGAAGAGATTCGCATGTATTTTCTCAGGCATGACCGGTGTGTTTCATTTGATACATGGTGCTACAAGGTCACATAAATAACATGAACACAAAAAGAATGTAAAGGGTCTAAGGACACAAATTATTAAACAGAACATCTATTTAGGTGCATATATATTTTTCAAGTATCTAATTTAACACTTATAAAACGTCCAGCATATATACTCAACTATATGGTGGCTGTATCCAGGCATTTTGATCCAAGTTCTTTTTTGAACTAACTAGAAAACAGCAACCAAACTATTTCAAGGGCAAAAAGACATTTTTGCGGCCAAGCCCCTCCACACATGGACAAATTTAGTCGAGTATTCAAGTCTCCCTGAGCTTTGAGCAAGCTGTGGGGTTGGGTTAGAGGAGAAGCGCTGGAAAAAATAGAACAGGAAGATGGTCTATCTGAAGATCTAGCCAACTTTACATCCCTCTGAATTGCCCTCATGGAAGGCCATGCTCTCTAGGTAGAGAGGTAGCAAGTGTAGAAGCATAGGTCAGAGAGGAAGAAAACAACAAATAGGATGGTGTGGGGTTTTGGGGGGATTTTGAGGGTGTTGTTGTTGTTGTTGTTGTTGTTGTTTTGCATGAAACTCAGTTGTGCATTTCCAATAACATTCTCTTTTGATGTTGAAAAGGCACTGAGTCCACGGAAAGAATTCTTTATAATATTATTCAAAAACCAGATCATTTCCAAACAAAACCAATTTGGAAGACTAAATGACCATTTGTGCATCCATGACTGGTAATGCAAGGGAACATTTATTCCCAAACTTAGTTTTAAATTCAATTCTAGAATGTATCTTCTTCCGGGATGCATGGAAAAACCTTCCTTCTCACATCCCTCCTCCATTTCCTCCCCTTGTGTATTGTAGGTGGCAACTGACTTCTTTTGCCTTAGGAATGTTAGAACAAGGACATTAGGATGATGCCAGTAACAGTCATTTACTGAGCACTTAGAAGGTGCCAAGCACTATGCTCACATAGATTAGATCACCACCTCACCTACCTCTTCCCAACACCACTCCAAGGTTTGCGCTATCTCCCATTTAATGGGTAGGAAACTGAGGCTCAGTAAGCCTTTGGATCACGGAGAGCATTTCTTTATTTTAGGATTGGGGTGAACAACATCAATCAGCTAGGAAGTGGCAGACGTAGGATTAAAATGCAGTTCTTGCCTGGCTGGTTTGGTTGGATGGTTAGAGCCTCGGCCCCCAGACTGAAGGGTCACAGGTTTAATTCTGGTCAAGGGCAGGTTATGTCAGTTGTGCATTCCCCAGCCCCAGTGGGGGTGCATGAGGGAGGCGACCAATCAATGTGTCTCTCTCATGTCAAAGTTTCTCTCTCTCTCTCTCTCTCTCTCTCTCTCTCTCTCTCTCTCTCTCTCTCTCCCTCTCTCTCTCTCTCTCTCCCTCCCTCCCTCCCTCCCTTTCCCTCTTCCCTCCCTTCCACTCTCTAGAAATCAATGGAAAAGAATATCCTCCAGTGAGGATTGAAAAAAAAAAAAAAGCATGTCTTCCTCCCTCAGCCAGATATCCCTCCTTTATACCAAGGGTGAGAATGGGCTAGCACTTAGGAATGAAAAGAATGCCATTAGCCAGCCTTCCCTGGGGAGAGTGAAAGACCATCTCATCCTCCAGACTCTCCTCCTCCCTTCCCATCTCTTCCTGACACCCTTATCATACCACCCAGCCTCCGGGAGGCCTGCCAGCAGGGCTGCCTTCCACTTTCCCGTGGGTTCGGCCCTGCCCCTGCAGGAGAATGGGACTGTTTTCCTGTGTCACCTGCAGTGCCACATATGTGCTCAGTGTCGTCCTGCTGCTGTTAAACTGTTTCCAACTTTCCCAAGCATTTAGCATTTGGTTTGGACAAACCTAAAAGACATCTTTCCCTGTACTTTTTCCCATAATTTTAAACCTAAATGTATTTTATGAGAAATCTAATCCGTATGTTTCTGATTAAATTTGTAAGAGCCATTTGATGTCCAAGGGCCTTTTAAGTTTTTATAAGCCTTTTTAAGACCTTCCCTTAGAAATGTTTTGCCAACAGAAAATGAACTTAGATCTCTCTAATTCAAGTTCAGTCCCAATCTCAACAATCTTAAGGCTCTGCTGAAACTATGTTGCTTGCTGCTCTAAGCTGATCATCCATAGCTGTCCAGGGTGTAACTCATCGCTTATACCTTTGCTCAAGGCTCCCAATGAGATGTAGCTTATCTCAGATAGGGAATGATGGTTAAGTTTTATTGCCAAATACATTATGTCACAATTTAGCCTATGTCTACACTCAGCTACCAGAGAGACTTGCAGTTAAATTGGATGATTGAGTCAGTAAAGCATCAAGATCAGTCCCATAGAAAAACTAAAGTCTTTGTGGGTTTTTTTGTTTTGTTTTGTTAACCTATAGGATTCTTTTTGTATTGACAATGTGGTTTCTACTCCCAGCTCTATAGTTTACTAGCTATATGACCCTGGACAATTCGCTATTGTCTTGAAATATCGTTCCCTTAACTATAGAATAGAAATTATAATTTATGACCATTTTAAGGATTAAAGAGATAGTATCTGTCAGGTGCCTGAGATATAGTATACCAGTAGGTCCTAAATTCTAGTCTTATGCAGATAGATAGATAGCATGATGAAGATAAACAGATACACTGATACATAGAATAAAAATGATGTCTATATAGAAATCATCTGAGGAACATATTTGAAATGCAAATTCTTGGACACACTCCAAAAGTCAGCTCAGTAGATCTGGGATGAGGCCCAGGAATCTGCATTTTGACGCACTTCTTGGGTAATACAGGTGGCCTAAGGACCACATGTTAGAATCAGTGACTTATGGTAATATGCAGGAAGGAGAGATAATAAGATGTAATAGAGATTGTGATACGATGACAACTGATAATGAGGAGATGATGTTGCAGAATCAAACAAAGGAAGATTATGAAACACTTAAGGAAAAATTGTACACTTCAGTTTCTGAATATCTGCTTAATTATTTGCATTTCTCAGAGGAGAAACATAATAAACATAAAAGCAAACTCATGAATGTATTACAGTTAACATTCAAAATGGGTCCAATCCATTTTGCACCAAAGATTGTTAAATCTTTGCTTATACTATAACCTACAATTGAAGAAAACTATTTTATTAGGGATAGAAAGTGCTGAATTTTAAATTAGAAACCACGTTTTCAAATTCAGCCTTAAGTAAACGTTCAAATCAGAGGACACAGGTTTTTAATAACAGGAAGGCTGAGAGATTGAGAACCTTTAAATTGCTGCCTCAGGACTTTGAGAATACCAGCTCTCTGAGAGGCAGCAGGGACAACATGAACATCTTTACAAGACAAGAGTGCATGATGGATGCGCGGGAAGAAATCAAGACCAACCGACCGAGAACAAGCCAGGGCTGTTAATCCAGAGCTTGCTGGACAGCAGGAGGGGCAGCGCCATCACCTGTGTTTTGGCAGAAACTCAAGGGCAGGCAGAGGAGGGGGAAGCCTCAGAGTCGGGAAGAGGGAAGGCGTCGGGTGCGCTCTGCCTGGAAGTCTGCTGGCCTGGGGAAGCGATCGGTGGGTTCATTAGAAATGAGGTATCCCATCCGATAGACCGGGGTGCATATTTTGCTTTCCCCCATCAGTCTAAGTTGGAAGCAAGGGCAAAAATTAGGGAAGCTGTCAGTTGTTAATCCAGTCCTAGCCATTTGGGGCCAACTGTTACCGCGTTTGTGTGGCTTCCTGGATTGTGACTAAAGATAGAGTCTGACTTCCTCCAGCTAGGACTAATACCATGCCGGCTTCCTGAGCTCGTGGCTATAAAAATGAGCTCGTTTCCTGCAGGTTGCTGCAGGTTGTGGGTCAAATCTGTGTTTGTATATATAATCTGGCTATTTTCCATTTGTATGTTAAGTCTCTCAGATATAATACAGTGGGACAAAGGTCTTATCATTTCAAATTTATTTATTTCACATCTTGTAATTATAAAATGAAGTACTTATAAGAAATTCTCCTGTGAATTCTAGTTAATTATAATGGTTTTATATAACCTTCAACACTGATATTATAATATTTACTTATTTAACTTATTTGAGATTATAGTATTTACTTATTTGTTATAAAGTATATGTATATATATTTACTCATTGGTTATAGGAAAATTAGTGTGGCATTGTTTAACCTACTTACTACCCTACCTTAAAGGTTATTGTTACAATTAATTCAAACAGAATGGAAACTATTCAGATCCTCTTAAAGATGGAAAAAGTTCATCTTTTTTCTTCTATCAGTCATGGTATAGATACCCAGGTCGGTGCAGCTCAGTTAGTTGAGAGTCGCATGCAACGAGCAATCCCCAGTTGGATTCTGGGTCGGGGCACATGCAGCAGGGGATTGGGGGGGGGGGGGTGCTAGCTTAATCCCCAGTAGGGTATGTGTGGGAGGCAGCTGATCAATGTTTCCCTCTCATCGCTATTGCTCTCTCTCCCTCTCCCTCTCTCCCTCCCTCCCTCCCTCCTCCTTCCTTTATCCAGAATCAATAACACCTTTTTTTTAAATCATGGTACAGGTAAAGATAAATGGTAACTTCAGCAGACACATTTTAAAAACACAATGCCATCTTCAGCTTCTTCCTGACAGATTGCTGGTAATTATTGCAAGTAATCTATAAGATTTTCTATTTTTTGTATGTGATCTAAAAGGAGACCCTAGTAATCACAACTTGGTGGCTGACTATAAACTCTTCTGGGTAGAGCTAGTGCCATGGAGCTGACCCACAGGAACAGCTGTGATCTGTCCGGTGATATATGGTGCCATGGATCAGTCATAGCCACAGAGAACAGACCACCAGAGTGGGCTCAGCTCAAGACCTGAGTCGGGGGCTGAGAGAACGGAGTAGCTATTAAGGGAAACATTCAGGAGATCTAGACATAGAGTTCAAAGGCGATTCCAAGTTCAGGACACCTCGAGCAACAGTTTGCGCCCAGCAGTCCATTCTAACAGGTGGAGCAGGAGCTCAAGCGGCAGTAAAAGCTGTGGCTCAGTCAGGCCAGCAGGTGCCAATCAGAATATGTGTTCACAGCAGCAGCACAGCTTTGAGGCAAGGCCCCAATGCCAGAAAGCAGGTCTCCAAAGAGAAAGATAAGGTACCAGGGTCTGCAGTCACAGCCTGAGCATATGACCAAAAGAACCTGGCCAAAATTACTTAAGAGCAGTAGTTATATCTGGCAGCGTGCAATTGAAGAAAACAAAACTATTTCAGCTATTTTCATGGAAAAGGGATTCGGCAAGTGCTGCCTGGAATTTCACTGGAAAGCTGGAGGAGTGGGCTCGGGGCCGAGACTCCACGAATGACTCCTGGAACAACTCTGCCAGTCAGTCTGCCAGTGAAGAAGGTGGGGAATCAGGAAGCTCCCACCACCTCCTCTTGAACCCACAAAGGAGGGGAGTGAACACTGAAATGCTGCTCAGTCAGTGCCATCAAAACAAAACCCCTGTAACTGTCACCACAGTCACCCTGGACCCTCACTAAGGAGTCAAATGATAGGTCACTGCTACCAAAAAAAGCCAACACCTCCTTTACCTTGCTCTAGCAGAAAATAGCCAAGCAGTGTTCCAAACATCGCACAAGTGTGCTGATGGGTGGCAATGAATTCTCATCCAGAATCCCAGCAGGCTTCCCCGCCTCCACCATGCAGGAAGGCACACTGGAATAAGGGAGTAAATGCTGAGCACGAAACCTCTAGGCCAGTGGTCGGCAAACTCATTAGTCAACAGAGCCAAATATCAACAGTACAACGATTGAAATTTCTTTTGAGAGCCAAATTTTTAAACTTAAACTTCTTCTAACGCCACTTCTTCAAAATAGACTCGCCCAGGCCGTGGTATTTTGTGGAAGAGCCCCACTCAAGGGGCCAAAGAGCTGCATGTGGCTCGCGAGCCGAAGTTTGCCGACCACGGCTCTAGGCCAAGACCCAGTCCTATGGAATGGAGAAATTGCTGTCTGGCCAGCGTGGCTCCGTGGTTTTGAGTCTTACATTTAAGTCTTCAATCCATTTTGAGTTCATTCTTGTGTGTGATGTAAAGTGGTCTAGTTTTTTGGTGTGTTTTTTTGTTTGTTTTTTTGCATGTATCTGTTCAATTTTCCCAACACCATTTATTGAAGAGACTGTCTTTACCTCATTGGATGTTCTTACCCCCTTTGTCTATTAATTAACCATAAGGCATGAGTTTATTTCTGGCCTATTCTGTTCCATTGATCTATGTCTGCTTTTTTGCCAGTATCATGCTGTCTTGATTACTATAGCCTTGTAGTATCATTTTATATCAGGTAGCGTGATAGATTGCTCTGGCTATTTGAGGTCTTTTGTGGTCCCATGTAAAGTTTTTGAATGTTTGTTCTAGGTCTGTAAAAAGTGCCATTGGTATTTTGACAATGATTGAATTAAATATATAGATTGCTTTGGGTAATATGGACATTTTAAAGAAGTTAATTCTTCCAATCCATTAACATGGTATATACTTCTAATTATTTGTATCTTCTTCAATTTCTTTCTTCAGTGTCTTAAAGTTTTCCAAGTACAGGTGTTTTACATCTTAGGATACATTTATTCCTATATCTAACTTTGAAACTCCATTTACAATGTATTATGTTTTCAATGAAAAATAGTAAAATAAAAAAAATTTTAATGTATTCCTACAACAGTGTGGTAATTTCAAGGGGGAGGGAGAGATGGAAAAAGGCAGAGAGGGGATAAATGGTGATTGAAAAAATAAAATATTTTTTAAAGTAATTAAAATTAAAATAAGCCCACCCCGTGTGGCTCAGTGGTTGAACATCAATCTATGAACCAGGAGGTCATGGTTTGATTCCAGTCAGGGCACATGCCTGGGTTATGGGCTCGATCCCCAGTAGGGAGTGTGCAGGAGGCAGCCAATCAATGATTCTCTCACGTCTTTGATGTTTCTATCTCTCTCTCCCTGTCCCTTCCTCTCTGAAATCAACCAATCAATAAATAAATATAAATAAATAAATTATCCCTAGGTACCTTTTTTTAAAAACAATTGTAAATGGAATTGTTTTCTTAGTATCCCTTTCTGATAGTTCATTGTTGGTATATAAAAATGAAACTCATTTCTGGATATTTATTTTGTATCCTGCTACTTTACTGAATTCATTTATCAGGTCTAGTGCTTTTTTGGTGGACTCTTTAGGGTTCTCTGTATATAGTACCATGTCATCTGCAAATAATGACAGTTTTACTTCTTCCTTTCCAATTTGGATTCCTTTTTATTTCTTCTTATTGTCTGATTGCCGTAGCTAGGACTTCAAGTACTATGTTGAATAAGAGTGGTGAAAGCAAAGATCCCTGTCTTATTCCTGATCTTAAAAGTTTTTAGTTTTGCCCATTGAGTACGATGTTTGTCATATATGGGTTTGTCATATATGGCCATTATCACATTGAAGCATGTTCTTTCTCTTCCTACTTTGCTGATAGTTTTTTTTTATAAATTGGTGCTGGATTTTGTCTATTGATATGATCATGTGATGTTTATCCTTCATTTTTTATGTAGTGTATCACATTTATTGATTTGCAAATAGTGTACTAATCTTGCATCCCTGAAATAAATTCCACTTGTTCATGGTGTATAGGTTATTTAATGTATTGCTAGATGCAGTTTGCTACTGTTTTGTTGAGGATTTTAGCATCTATGTTCAACATGGACATTGGGCTATAATTGTCTTTCTTTGTAGTGTCTTTATCTGTTTGGGGGATTAGGGTAATGCTGGCTTCCTCTTGAATTGAAAACAGGATCTCAACGAGATATCTGTACACCCTAGTTCACTAGAGCATGATTCATAATAGCCAGGGTATGGAAACAACCTAAGTGTGTCCATCAAAGAATGAATGAATAAAGAAAATGTGTGTATATATACAATAGTATTTTATTCAGCCACGAGGAAGAAGGAAATCCTGATATTTGCACCAACGTGGATGGATCTTGAGGGCACTGTGCTAAGTGAAATAAGCCAGACACAGAAAGACAAGTACTGTGTTATCTCACTAATGTGTGGAATCTTAAAAAAAAAGCTGAACTCATAGAAACAGACCACAGCTACCAGGGTCTGGGAGAACAGGAGGTGAGGAAAGGAGGAGATATTGGCCAAAGGTCACAAACTTTCAGCTACAAAAATGAATACATTCTGGGTATCTACTGTACAGCACAGTGATTACAGTTAATAATAGTGTATTGTATACTTGAAAGTTGCTACTAAGAGTGGATCTTAAACGTTCTCACCACAAAGAAAGACATAGTGATTGTGTGATATGATGCACACAGTTAGCTAATGCTACTCACGGTAATCATCTAATCAGCACATTGGACACAAATATGAGAATGTTACATGTCAACTGTATCTCAAAGCTGGGGAAAATGAATTTTTAAAGAAATCAAAAGGAATAAAGGCTGCCTTTTTTTTATATCCCATCTATATGCCACCTCTGGATTTGCTTTTTCACAATCATCCTACCAGCTCAGAGAGAGGTAGGTATTGTCATCACCAAGACGAGCCAGCAAGCCCAGAGAGGTGAACACTTGAGGATCACATAGCAAGGATCTACCAAAGGTGAGATTTAAACCCAGATCATGTACTTTTTACCACATCGGGCTGCTGCCTTTCAAGAAAGGAGGAGTGTCCCATCTATGGTCAACAACCAGCCAGAAGTTGCTTTCAGGCCCTTGCCTGAACCTATGAGAGAGTTTAGAACAAAGAGCTACAGTTATTGCCTTTAAAATGTGTTAGATCATCTAAGATGACAAAATCATTTTATTATTCTCACATAAAAAGATCACTGTTTGCACAAGACTCTATTATTTAAACAGGCTTTTTGGCTCAGTGGTCTACAGTCATTTGGTTCACCTTTGAGTAATATCCTGATGTTAAATGGTAAGGAATGGGGCAAGATTTTCAAACAGTGCATGGAAAGTTTGAGTAATATTGTTCCTTGTCTCGGGATTTGGATCATCTTGACTTTCCTGCAATTTCTCATAGTCTTTTCGCAGTGATTCTCAGTGAGCTTCTGATTAAGTCATTTGGTGTTTACCACATCCCTACCACCCTATGGTCTCTGTGCAGCCCTTATGGCTAATACAAAATATATGTGGCTGCTTGCATGATTTCCTTTCCAAATCATGTCAGAGAGACAAGACTTGAAAGTTAAACAGACTAGAACTCCACTACACAGCTGGTGAGTATGTAAGTGGGTACCAACCCGCTTGGGAATGTTTGCTTAGCAGTGTGTACTAAAGCCAAACACATGTATGCCTAATGACCCAGCAGCTCCATTCCTGAGTATATCTCCAACACTAAATGACATATAGGAATGTTGCTAGGAGCTTTATCATCATAGCCCAATACTGGAAACAACCAAAATACTCATCAACATTAGAATGAGTATATAAATTATGGTATTGTGTACAATAGGACATGACACAAATGAAAAAGAAAAAACTATGAATACTCTCAACAAAACGGAAGAATATCACAGATATAATGTTGAGTGGAAGAAGCTATACATAAAATACTACATACCATATGATTCCACGTATATGAAGTTTAAAAAGAGCTTAAACGAATCTGTCATAATAAAAGTCCAAGTAGTGGCTATCTTTAGAGAGATATTACCAGCGAGCACAAGGGAATTTTCTGGAGTGTTGGAAATGATCCAGGTGGTCATTACATCGTTTTATATACACATGTGAAAATTAAACGATTTAACCAATGTGAAATTTAAGTGGTATGTGCAGATGTATTGCTATATGTAAGTTATACTGCAGTTTAAAAAATGAAGTTCAGTAAGTTGTAAGATTTAGCTAAGATATACCAGGAGGCAAAGTAAGATAAATTGCTAAGAATATTGTACAAACAAACTCTGAGAATACAAATGATGGCGAGGGACCTCTGTGGCCGGGGTGGGGCGTGGAGGCCTCCACCTGAAAGGTGAGCTGGAGTTCTGTCTGTTCGAACAGGTACTGTTTGCACTGGCGGACTCATTCCCTCTGGTTTCATTTTCACAAACCCCTTTCGATTCATTGGCCCCGGCCTTGGATCCCTCCTTGGAAATCGGGACTCAGTTCACGTGGAAGGCTTGAAAATCTACAAGTTCTGAACCATCTGCCTACTGTTCCTCAGATGTGTGTGTGCAGCTCAGTCCTGGGGGTAGAGGCAGTAAAATGCTGATTTCCAGGCTCCCAGTTTTCTGATTTGATGAGTCTAGCTGTGATGGAATCTGAAATTCTGCATTTTTGACATGCATATCTCGTGTGTGCGTGCGTGCGTGCGTGTGTGTTTTAAAGGTGGCCACACTTTGAGAAACATTTTGTGACTCTTGCAAACTGGCCCCAAGCCATTTTGACCCAATTCTGAAAACTCCTAATCAGTTCTGAACTTGCTTTAGTGAAACCAAGCTATATGATTGTCTAATCAGAAGAAACTGTGCTGCCAAAAGGCAAGACAAGACCGATGCTCCTGGTGGAAAGTTCTAGTTAGATGGGGAAGTAGGTGAAAGCTCTGCTTGCCTCCTCCCACAACTACATCGAAATCACAACTAAACTGCAGAACAATAATCACTGAGCACCACCTGAAGTCTAGCTGAGCAGAAGTCCTATAACTAAGGATATACAGAAGAAGCCACATTGAGACTGATAGGAGCGGTGGAGATTCTTTGACGTCAAGTGGACCTGAATTTTATTATCAACCCCAATATGTACTCTTTGTGTGACCTCAGTCGTAGGCTCCTCTTCTAAAACATGGACATAAAATCTTCTATCACACTGTAAATTAATAGAGGTTAAATTTCTAAAGGTACACAGTAAAGGACTTAACACGGTGCCCAGCACATGTGACTGTCCACCAATGATTAGTCTTCTTACCCACCTGGCTTTTCCATTCACATCTTTTCTCAGCCATCTTTCCAGCCTGAAATTATCACTTCCCACCATCTACTCCACATAATCTAGGACAGGGGAAGCCTAAATTCTCCTGTAAGGAACATGCCCTAGCAAACCCTACTCCGACCCCATTTTGTTTTCCACATACTTTGCACCATCTAGTCTGGACCAACTACAAACTCATGCCCATGATCTCTGAATACTCTCTTTCAGCCTTTATCCCAGAATCCAGGAATATGCACACAGTGACCTTGCAATAACTGCTTGGGTGATTTTAATTGGTGAGAGTGGGAAGCACTGGTGAAAATACTGCAGGGTAAACACACTACCTGCTAGAATACTTTTTTTTAATTTAGATATTTTAATAAACAATCTATACTTCATTCATGCTAGCCCAAACCTCAAGAGAAAATAAAATAGCCTTTTTACTAAATTACAAGAGTAAAGAACTATTAGGATAATTATCCCATAACAAATGCCAGAAATAAGTGGCTATCTTGACTTAATTTTATAATCACTTTCCAAAGTATATACTCTAGCCTTACAAAATACAGAGAAGAGGCATTAATATTGCTCAAATCTTCCTAATCCATGAACTCCTGGGTAGAAAGCCCTAGGTTTATCTATAATGGAAACTGTCAGTGGACATAAAAGAAATTCAATTTCTCTGGTTACGTTTTTCCTCTGCTACCAGTGAGCAACAGGGAATGTTAAACTCCTGAAGGAAACCCATAAAAAAAAATCCATAATCCAGAGAAAACAAAATCCAGCTAGTTAAACTATCACCAATAAGAAGTTTAAACAGAAACCATTTTCATTTGCTTGGAATCAAAACTCAATTTTTAAAAAAAAACTTCAAAACAAGAGTTTACTGTTTCTCAGACAGCTGCAGTTGAAAAAAAAAAAAACCCACAAAAACAGTGCTGGAAAGTGCTGTAGTTTACTCATACTGAGCAATTTCCAGGTGTAAAGGGGATACTGGAACAGAATAAAAATAAAACAAACATGAACCAAGAGTTTTTTAGGGTCATATTTACATCTGACTTTCTGGTGGGTAACGTTTTGCATGTAAATGCAGCATGTGGGACTCTGTAGTGCTTGTTTGAGAAAACCCTTATCCTGGGGACTGTTTCAGGCAGATTTCCCTCTGACAGGCTCCATACAGACTGCTAGCTCAGAGACCCGTGGGGGAAGGACCGGCTTGGTATTATTTGTCATTGTCCTTCTGTCTGAAGCAGCAGGCAGAGTTAAGAGCCTTTGATGGTGAGTGCCGCAGTTTAAGAGCAGAAGTGCCAGGCAGCTGTGTGTGCTGTGGAACAAGCAATAAAAAGAAAAAAGCAGGAAGAGAATTGCCAACTTCTTGCAACATGGAGCCATAACTGTCGGAGCCAACCTGGTCATTTTTCCATCCAGCCAACCCCGAGGTTGGCATCTGACATTAGTGTGGAGAATGACATCAGAGAGTCTCCAACCACCTGCTTAACTACTAACAAGTTTGCTCAAGAAGTGCCAGGGAAGCCAGAGAGGCAAAAAAAGAGTCAGGAGAGGGAACTGATGTTCAAAAGGCTCTCGCTTTTTGTTAAACAGACTACTACTTCAACCAACTGAATAAAGCCAGCCTTACAGAACAACATGAAAAAAAAAGAAAAAAAAAAAGCATTTTCATTTCGGAGTTAAAAGGGGAAAATAAGACCAGCAAATTTAGGTTCATGCAAATCAGCTCAAGTTTCTAATTTGCAAACCAAACAATCTGACTTTGGATGGTGTTACAGACTGAATGTTTGTTCCCCTCTAAAATTCATATATTGAAGGGCTAATCCTAGTGTAGCTGTATTTGAAGAAGGCAATAAGGTTAAATGAGGCCATAAGGGTGGGGCCCTGATCCAATAGGATTAGTGTCCTTGTAAGAGACACCAGAGAGCTAACTTTCTCTCTACACCCATGTGCAGAGGAAAGACCATGTTAGCTCAAAGCAACTGTCTTCAAGACAGGAAGAAAGTCCTCACCAGAAACCATCCCCTTCCAACCTTGATCTTGGAACTTATCAGCCTCCAAGCCTATGAGGAAACAAGTTTCTATTATTTAAGCCACACAGTCTATGGTATCTTGTTGTGGCAGCCTGAGCAGACAAAGACAGCTGGCTAACTCCAACCAAAGGAAATGAAAGGCTCACAGAACTGACTAGAGCATAACAGCCAGCCTGAAAACAGGCAGAATCCAAGTCAGTTCCAGAGAATAAGGAATCAGGAACTGAGCACTGACCAGGACACCACTACTGGGTTAAGGAAATTCCAACTGTTTTCTCATTTTTTCCATCGCTCACTCAGAATTCAAAGTCCCAGGATGATGTGCCTAGGCCATGCAGCACTCCTGGCTATTCCAGATAGGGAGAGAGCATGTCCTTCTCACTTCCATAACAGCCTGTTGACATGGTAGGTTAAGTGAGGGATAGAGAAGGTAGTAAAGTAATAGAGATGCAGTTCCTCTCCTCTATAACCTTGGAAAACAGCAAAACCTACAAACTACATATATATATAAAATAACCAGAGTAAAAGTAGCAATATATGAACAAGGAGGAAATTATTATAAACTAATTATACCAATGTCAATGTATGTGGAACAGTCCTAGATGACGGTCTTAAATCTGTCAGTTGACTTCAGGCAAGTAATGACTTTTCTGGGCCTTAATTTCCTAACCTATTCAGTGAGGCCAGGATTAAACAACCCGTAAGGTAGCTTCCAGCTCAGAGATCATGTCAGCCAATGCTTTTATTTTTTATTATTTTATTGTTGTTAATCCTCAACCGAGGATATTTTTTTCCATTGATTTTTAGAGAGAGTGGAAGGGAGGGTGAGAGATAGAGACAAAAAAAGACATCCATGTGAGAGAGACACATTGATTGGTTGCCTCCCACACATGCCCGGACTAGGGCGGGAATCAAGCCCGAAACCCAGGTACGTGCCCTTGACCAAAATGGAACCTGTGAGCCTTCAGTCTGCAGACGATGCTCTACTGAGAAAAAAACAGCTAGGGCTGCTAATGCTTTTCATCTACTGAGTAAACAGATTGTGCTATAAATCAGGGAAGGTTTCTGGAAAGGGGGTAAATTTTCAACCTGTTATAAGACTCTCCACAAATTTTATTACACAAGAGCAATAAAGTCTCCTATGCCCACCTAGAGGCCAAATCCAATTCTTGGAGTTCCGTTCAGAACTTAGCTTATTTGATTCTACTGTTGCCTTTGCACTGCTGACCAGTTTGCCTTTCTTGAAATTTCTTCCTCCTGATGTCCCCAAGACTCTCCTCTCCTGGTCCTCTTCTGCGCTCCGCCAATCCTCCTCGGGCTCCTCTCTGACTCCTCTTCTTCCACCCCTGCTTAACGCTACTGATTCCTGAGCTCTGCCCTTGGCTTTTCTCTTGTTCTTCTACATAGTCCACCTGGGCAATTTCAGCCACACCTACGGCTACAGATACCAAACTGCATAGTCTCTCGCCTTTATCTCTAATGGTGCTTCCTTTCCCAAGTACCAGATCCATACATCACCCACCATCTAGCAAGATAACGTGTTCTCAAATGCCTCATTGTAACAGATGCAAAACTGAGCTCATCAATTTCCATTCACAATCTTGCCCTCCTTCTAATTCATTGAATGAATAATGCCACAAGCTACCTAGGCACCTTGAAGCCATCAAAGCCTCCCCTGCACGTAACTGGTCCTTAAGTCCTGTCATTCCACATATCTCACAAATCCAGCCTCTCCTTTTCATCCTCACTGTCATATCCCAGCATTAAGCTCTCAGCATCTCTCCCTCTGTTTCCCCCTCACCCCTTCCTTGATCACTCGACCTCCTTGCTCACCCGTGTCAAACACACCAGAGAAATATTTCTAGCATAGTCATGATTTCCCATCACCTGCTCCATAGTCTTCATATGTTATTGAACACTGATGAAATAAAATCTGAATTCCTTTGCAGGTCAAACATCATGCATAGTATTCATGGCATGCCACACCAATGTCCCTGCCTTCTTTATAACTTGCTTCGCACTGTGCTGTGCTGTAGCTGCCTGATTGTGCCCATTTCATCTTTCTATGCCCAGTGCTTAACACAATGCCTGGACAAAGGAGCTCGAGAAAACACCAATTGAACGAACCAATACAAACGATGAATGAGCCAAATTTCCCCCTTTATACAATTAATTATTTTTTTAATATTTTATTGATTTTTTTACAGAGAGGAAGGGAGAGGGATAGAGGGTTAGAAACATTGATGAGAGAGAAACATCGATCAGTTGCCTCCTGCACACTCCCTACTGAGGATGTACCCGCAACCAAGGTACATGCCCTTGACCGGAACTGAACCTGGGACCCTTGAGTCCGAAGGCTGACGCTCTATCCACTGAGCCAAACTGGTTACGGCCAATTAATTATTTTTATTGCCCATACCTTTAATAATACCATGCTAAAATAACAAAAGTAAAGCTATATGCAATTCTCTTTCATCTTAGAGTTTTAAATTAGTAAGACCTAAGTGAGCATGTAATTCAATGGTTCTCACACCTGGGTGCACATTAGAATTAAGTGAAGAGATTTTTTTTTTAAAAAGCCATCTCCAATCCAGACCAATGAAATGAAAATTCAGCCTGTGTATTTACTGGGATTATTCGAGTGTTTTCATTGCAGGGTGGGGGTGGACAGGGGGGAGGAAAGACCAACATTCATTAAACATTATACTTAATGCAGAAAATATTATACATGTTAATTTATATACTCTTTAAAACAATCTATGAAGTTGAATCCTCTTTTTACTTATGAGGCACCTGAAACTTGGTGATTACGTCACTTGAATGGGTCAAATCCAGAGCTGTCTGTTTCCAAAGAAGCCTCCACGAAGACAGTGTAAAACATGACAGGACAGGGAGAAGTGATGGAGGGAAAGGACCTTGGATTTGAACAGCCCTGTGGATCTTGTGGAGACAGCCTACAGTCACCCTGACTTGAGTGTGTGAGAGTGAACAATCCATCTGGACTTCCTGGAGTTTTAAAAAATATATATGACCATTTGGCCTGTTCCAGGCAAGACTTATAGATGCTTGTGAAGGTTAATTTTAAGTGTCAGCTTGACAGTCTCACGAGGCTCCCAGATTAAACATTATTTTTTTGTTGTGTCTGTGAGGATGTATCCATATGAGATCAGTGTTTGAGTCAGTGGACTAAGTAAAGTAGATCATCCTCCCCAGTGTGGGTGGGCGTCATCAAATCCGTCCAGGGCCTGAATAGAACAAAAAGTGGAGGAGGGAGGAATCGGCCCCTTTTTATTCCTGCCTGGCTGCCTGCCTAAGCCGGGATAGTAACCTCCTCCTGCTCTTCAACAGGGACCTGCTTCACCAGCTTCCCTGCATCTCAGGCCTTTGGACTCAGACTGTAACCATACCACCAGCTTTCCTGGGTCTCCAGTGGGCAGGTGTCAGTGTGTGGGACTTCTCAGCCTCCATAATCGCGTGAGCCCATACCTTATCGTGGACATACACACATCCTTTTGTTTCTATTTCTCTGGAGAACTCTAATACAATGCTGAAATTGGAGAATGAAGGAGAAAAGGGGTATTTACATAGTCTCAAAGGGTATCCCAGAAGAGGCTTCCTTACCAAGCAGAGAGGGGTAGCTTTGCAGTGCGAAAGCCTACAGACACCACCGTGACTGAGTAAGCAGACTTACTCTCACCAGCCATCAGTAATGCGGCAGATTGATACCATGTACCCCGATATGGTGTCCTGAAAAAGACCACGGCATCATGTCTATGACATTCTCGCCAAAAATCTACCACTTTGATTATGAGGAAACATCAGACAAACTCAAAATGAGGGAGAATCTACAAAATTAACTACCCAATCCTCTTCAAAAGTATCAAGATCACAGAGGACTAAGGAAACATTCCAAATTAAAGGCAACTAAGGAGATACAACAAAACGCAGTGTCTAGTCCTTAATTGAATTCTGGGTCACAAAAGGACATCGGTAGGGCAGTTTGTGAAATCTGAATGAGGTGTGTAGATTAGATAATAGTATTATATTCATGTTAATTTTCTGCCTTTGGGGTTATATAAGATGTTGATATTTGGGGACTTTGGATTGAAGGGTATGTGGAAAGTCTCTGAACTATTTTTGAAACTTTACTGTGAGTCTGAAATTATTTTAAATAAAAGCGATTTTTTTAATTAAAAGATGTTTAAAGTGTGACATAAAGTTATGAAACTGGTTTTTATCCATGAATCTGAAGGCAACTCTGAAAGGAGGACCAAGTTATTTTGAGCATGATGGGTGTCATGTACCTCTCAGGGCCAGTACATTTTAATGAGATGAGACACTTTTGCTTGTATAAAAAGCCACACTTGTTACATTACCAGTCTTTTTTTATTATAATCCCATGTGTATTCTTCTTCTTCAAACCCTATTGAAAAATTTTTCACATCCACTTCACTAGGTACCATTTGATATATCAGAAGCTAAGTGACTGCCCTGGCTCACAGCCGAGGGGACAGCCGCGGCAGAGCAGGAAGCAGGTGGCAGGTGTCTGCTCCCTGTTCGGAGCTCCTTCCACTTGACACCTGCCTCTTGGTCTTATTTCCCTTCTGCAGAGCCCGCAAGACCCATGTCCCAAGGCATTTGAGAGAGACCAGAGGGGCTGAAGTGGTGGGATAAGTATGACAGACTCCACTTATGTGAATTACTTTGCTTAAAGGGTCATCAGAATCTCTCTAAAGTTAAAAGAACGTTACAGTTAAAGTATGTTAGTCAAATATTTTACATTCTGGGGAAGGAGAGAACCCTAATCCTTTCCCCCCAAGAGCTGTAATAAGAGTGATAACAAGTAATACTTTCAACAATAAAGATCAATATTTTTAAAAGAGTGATAATGCTTAGCATTTGTTGAGCAATTACTATGGCTATCATTGCTCCAAGTTATACGTTAGCTCATTTCATCTTGAAACGACCCTATATTGTAGATGTACTACCCTTCCAGTTTCACGGATGAGAAAACTAAGGAACTGAGAGTTTAAGCACCTTCCCCACAATCACACAGCTCAAAGATGAAGAGAGAACTCAGTGAGATCAAAATGGTCCAGGCTCTTTTTTTCTAGAATATTCAGGATGCGTTTGCCTCTTCTATAAACACTCTCAAAGTTCTCTATGTCTTTTTAAAACCCACATCCCCTTGAAAACACTGTCCCCATCACCACAGCCTCTTTTCAGATCATTAAGAGGACTCATTTCAACTACTGAAAGCTAGAGCATCCTTTTGTCCATTTGAACACTTGATAGTGTTCACTCTGCCCAAAGAATCACACCTGAGAGACTAAAAGGAGACAGAATTTTTTAAATTGTGTATGTGTGTGTGTGTGTGTGTGTGTGTGTGTATATATATATATATGCAGTCCCTACTCTTTTAAGTGCTTATAATCTCATCAAAGAAATCCAATTTTTACTATGGGGGGAGGGGTTGGAAATTACTTTCTTCTCTGTTCATAAGGATTTGGTGGAGTGTGAATTAATATATTTTATCAGCCACAATTAGATACCAATCCTACACTTGCCAATGGTCAAGATGCATAATTCAACATCCAGGTTTAAAAAGAAATCTTGATTTGCTTGTTTAAAATTATAGTAAAATTATAGGATGATATATAATTTGTATATATGCATAAAATATCTCCAGAAAGCCATGGGGAAGGGAAATTGGTGCCTGGTAGAAAAGGGTGCGAGACTTCTTCTCTTTAACCTCTTTGTACCTTTTTATTTGAATAACCTCAACATATCCCCAACTGAAATGTAAATAATGTTGTTTGAAATTTTAAAAGTCCCAGTTTCAAAATCTGCCTTGGATTTTAGTTTTAGCATCTGTGACTCTTAAAAATCTATGATTTGTGTTCTCTTTACTTTCCATGGGTACCTCAATTTCCCTTTCTTGACTAAAAGAACTACGTGTCCCTTCATTTGATTTTATAATAAACTCGCTGCTGGCTTTAAGTTCAATTGCCCGAGTTCACAGTATCCAATAAAGTCAGACACACAAGATAGCTGCTTTCTAAGGTTTTAAAACACTCAGCTTTCACGTCTCTGGCTCCCTCACAGCTTCCAATTCGGGCTGCCAGATCCTTCTTTCGGTGGCCTAGCCAAAGGCACCATGGTCCCAGCGTGGTTGTGTGTGAACCATTCTTCCAGGCGCAATCATTAGGGCCCGGTGCTTTATGTCCAAGTACTAGGTCAGAATGTACCCCATATCCTTCAAGCTAAAACTTCCTTCTTTAGCTAATCTATCCCAAGAGCAACTGAGATCTTAAATGTATACATAATCAGTCTCTCAGCATGTATTATTGTAGGTAAAAAGTGTACTATTGTCGCTAGAATGGGTGTATTATGTTCCATACTTCACGTTCCAATCACTTTTTGTGGGTATGGAGGTGGGATAGTGCGGGGAATCTCACCCTGCAGTGCCCCCTACTGGTCATTTTAAGAAGAGTTTGAGAATGGAAGGAATGGCAGTAACTTTCTAAATGGTGCTGAGAGAATAATCATGTGGCAGGGTTGAGGGGTTTTTTTCCCCACCTACCCTTCAGATTGGGTATCTTTTTGGTACATATGCCATCTGGTCACAAGCTTACAGAGTATACTGAGTCACACTGGTGACAACCCAGTGTTAATAGAAGGGAGAGGCCCTTCAAAATATAGGGAGAGATAGAAAAGAACCCCTTCAGAGAGAGAACAGAATGCCTCAAATCTTAAGAGCTCCTCCCTCCTTGTTCCCAGTCCAGACACGGTGGCCACAATGGGACATAAGGTCGGTTTTATCTGCGGAAAACGCTATACTGAAATTTTCCTTGGATTTTTCCCCACCTCATGAATTTTCCTTGTCTTTCAAGGAAATAATAGCTCTGAGTTTTTCATTTGAGTTTATGTGGTTCCCTTGAACAGATTGGCTTTGTCTAACAACAACTTGGTTTGGGGTTAGGTTGAACTGAGAGCTTTAAGACTGGTATTACACAAAGAGCCCAGAGTCCTGGGGTCCAGCACACTCTGGGCAGCCAGGGGCAGCAGCAGGACCCTGAAAAATTCTGTTCACAAGCTCAGGTCCCAGAAGTTCCACTGTAGTTGGCTCATGATACTGGAATAGAGTCTTTGTGAGACCCCACAAAGGATAGCTCATTTCATCTTCCATGCTAGGAAACAGGACTTGGGAAGAATAACCACCAGTGTTTGAATAGCACTTTACAAACCACATTCACATATGTTATTTCCTCATTGAATTCCTATAACCATCCCTACTTTAAAGATGAGAAAACCGAGATTCAGAGAGGTAACTTGTGCCTGGGATTAGGCATACTAGTAAGTGAATTTGAACCTCGCCTATCTGACTCCAGGGTACTGAGTCAAGATACCATTCAGAAAACTCAGCTTCCAGCTTTTCTGGGGAAACTCTGGAAATTCCAATGGATATAAATGTGGGGGAGGAATAAACTTTCCTCTACCCTCAAGGTTCTTCTGTCTAGTCTAATAATCAAATAGATATTAGACAAATTAGCAAGGAGAAATAACCAAATTTAATACATACATATGTATGGGAACCCCACAAGCATGAGAGGTTCAGAGATAGAAAGGGGGGTTAGGTATATAAGACATCCTGAGCTAGGGATGAGGTAATGCAGCTTGGGGCTTCAAAGGGTCATTGTAGAAGCATAAAAAGAACAGACATTTCATGAATAGAAGTTTGCCCTGCATACAGATAGTACTTAAAGGGAAGGGCTGAGGTTTCTCTTGAGCTTGAAGCTAAAATTGCCTTTAGCTCAAAGTAATTTGCATACTACTGAGGCACATCTTAGGGTGGCTCATTCTGAACCCCCACACAAAGAATTTGGCACTTTATTTCCTAGCTACTAATCCATAAATACAATATGCTAGCTAAATATTATAAGCTGAGCCCACCAGCCAATAAATGCCCCTTTGAGACTACCCTAAAAATACTGATTTTTTTTCTGTGTCTTCTTAAATTCCCTTAGAACTCTCTTCTTGAGAATTATCATCTTCAACTATTTACACACAATTAGAAGGTCCCTTTCACCTGGTCAAGCTCTGGACCTCTCATTCTTTTCACCTTTTCTTGAGCCTGCCCATCAGTCTCTGGACCATTTCATTTCACAGGCACATATGATGTCCAGGGTTCCACCATGTTTATCCACAACCCACAGGAAGCTGTCAGTTGTTCCTCAAAGCTGAGTTGGGCTTTTTCACACTAACAAATCCCAGCACACGTTGTCTTCATAACAAACTCATTGTACTAATTTAACATTATATGTGAATTTTAATCATTTAGGTCTGGGGTATAGCTTTCACATTTTCTCAAACAGAATGGCAGATTTCATTAAATCAAATTATTTGCCAGCTTACCCTTGGGGGAAAAAAGGGGAGGGGGGGACATTGTAATACTTTCAACAATAAAGATAAATTTTTAATAATATATATTTTTATTGATTTCAGAGAGGGAGAGAGAGAGAGAAACATCAATGATGAGAGAAAATCATTGATCGGCTGCCTCCTGCATGCCCCCAAACTGGGGATTACACCCACAACCCAGGCATGTGTCCTGACCAGAAATCATTCATAGGTCAACGCTCAACCACTGAGCCACACCAGCTTGGCAAAGATAATTTTTTTTAAAAAAAAGAACGAAGACAAGTCTTAAATCCATAGGACAGGCTCTGAGGAAGGGTAGGCTGCATAGCTGAAAGTGCTATGCCCAGGCAAAACTACTTCTCTTCAAGGGGTTCAGGCTCACTGAATCAGAATCAAAACCCTGTGATAAGTAATGTAATAGAAATCAGTATAAAGCAAAAGTCCAATTTGCTAACGGTGGCTCATTCTTATAACCTATAAAAAATGTTTGCTTTTGTTTTCGAGTGAATAACTATCCAACCCAGTTTCACCTTAACCACAAATTTAATAAGCATGTTTTGTATTTTTGTCCAAATCGTTACTAATATTTTGATACTCAAAATCAATGCTCTTTGGGTTTGACTGTTTAATTATTGTAGCAGGTTAAATGACGGCTCCCAAAAAGATATGTTCACATCCTAACCCTGGGAACCTGTGAATGTGATCTTATTTTGAAAAAGGGTCTTTGCAGATGTAATTAATGTAAGGATCTCAAGATCACTTTGGATTCCCTGGATGGGTAATGACAAGGATCCCTGTAAGAGACACCCAGGGGAGACACAGAGAGAAGACCATGTGAAGATGGGGGCAGAGATTGGATTTATACAGACACAAACCAAGAAACGCATGGATTCCCCCCAGAAACCAGAAGAGTTAAGGAAGTATTCTCCCCTCGAGTCTTTGGAGGAAGGTCAATCCTGCAGACACTTTGATTTCAGACTTCTGCCTCCAGAACTGTGAGAGAATAGATTTCGGTTGTTTTGAGCCACCAAGTTTGGATAATTTGTTATGAAAAATTATCACTGTTTAAACACTGCTGTGTGTCTCTTTGTATTTATTCATAGGAGTTAGATGTTGTGTGAAGGGGGCCATCAAAGGAGCATACAGACCACCAGGACACAGGGTTAAGGATCAAGTTCAAGAGGAGAACTGTGACTAACAGGGTTTTTTAACCTTTTGCACTCGGATGTCGAGTGACTCGACACGGTTAGCATTAGAATAAAGGAATCGAGAAAAAAGCAAGCGGTTAAGGGTTAAGATTCAACTGGAAATAATGGGAAATATGAATGGGGTGTAAGCAGGGAGGGGTGGTTTCTGAAGTCAGGGTGCCATTTAGACAGTTTCCAGAGTCCAGACACAAGATGAAAACTGTGTCAGAGGAAGAACCAATGGGAATTAATACACTAAGAATAAAGATTTTCAACCAGGTATCAAACATTAGAGCAGGAAAAGGTAATGCCTCTATCCAACCTGAGAATGCTGGAAGGAAAAGCTAGTTCAAATGGCAGCTTAACCAATGGCCGTTTGAACTCCTGAGGCCTGCACACCCCTCAGGTGGCTCACCTAGAGGTGTTGAACACGTCAGCAATTTAACTTCCCAGTCCCGTCAGAGAGATCCAGGGGTTGTTAAGTCCTCAGCGGTGAACAGGATGTAGTCACACAAAAATACTAATAAGATGCAAAAGGTATAAAGGAAACTCTCACCTGCTCAATTGTATTGTAGCAGCATGAGCTAATAATACTTTCAGGAGTTAATTTTTCCTCTTTAAAAAAAAATTCAAAGGTCTTTGTGGTAATGAGAGAGTTCTGTATCTTGATCATGGTGGTGTTTAAACATACTAGTAGCTACACATGTGATAAAATGCACAGAACTAGTCTCACACACACACACAAATGAGTGCATGTAAAACTGGTGAACTCTGAGGAAGTCTGTGGGTTGTACCTGTGGCGAGCTGGCACGGCCATGGCATACTCAGCCCCGGGGCGCCTTATGTGCCACGCCAGCTCAGCCAGGTTCAGTGACCCTGAGAGGGGGCGGTGAAGGATTGAGAAAAGACAGACAAGAGAATGAAAGCTGGGTCTGGGTGGGACACAGCTCCCGGATGGAGAGACAGCACCACGGACTACAAGCCGTGTCTTTATTTTATAGCCAGATGCCACGAGGCAAAGTAAGGGCGTGGTCAAGATGTTTACAACATTCTCGTTGGTGTCAATCCTACTCAATTACATGCACCTGATCCAGCTTTGTTTACTTGCAGCCTATATCACTTAGGCACGTGGGGCCACGTGTTCAGACCACAGGTTCAAGCTCACAACTACAGCTGTTGGCTATAACTGTGCTGGGAGGGCTCTGCCCTCCAAGCTGGGACTTGCACGTGGCCACGAGAGGACTGTGCCCTCTCATTAGTCCAAGGCTTGAACCTGTCCAAACTCTATAGCCGCTCTCCAAGTACCAATGTCAATTTCCTGTTTTGATATTGTACTCTAGCTCGGTAAGATGTTACCTCTGGGGGGGGGGTGGGACTGGGTAAAGGACTTCTCTGTTCTATTTTTACAACTTCCTATAAATCTGTAATTGTTTTAAAGTAAAACTTTTTTTAAACGAATTTGAGAGTAAGGAGTGTTATTGTGACTCTGATCCATCCAAGAGAGAGAGGGTCTGCCTATGGGACCGCTGTCAGAATTCGAAGCACATCCCTGGAAGAAGGAAGGCTGGCCCATGCAGCTTCCTCCGAGCCCTAGAAATCAAGTCTCCTTGGCAGCTCCCTTCCTCCTCCCGGGATGCCCATTCTAGAGACACACATAAAAAGCCGTGGCAAACACTGGATTCTGGCTCAGGAAACCCTTCCCGAATGCCTCCCCATCGCCTGTTTGGAGCCTTCCCACACATCACACATGGTTCTCGGTTCTCTTGGCTCCTCACTTTGGCTCCCTCTCTGCTTGTTGCTTAGGGTGGAGCTGGTAATGGTGCCCCAGACTCTTGGCACTGACTTAAGGCTTTGTGGGAAAAGACTTAGGCATCACCTCTCAGCTCCAAAAACTAATGTGTCTCTGAAAAACAAAGCTGGGAGTTCAGAGGGATCAATGATGCTTCCTGGTTCCTTAACCATCCAATCTGGTGAATTATTTTTAATGTCTTTGTTCTGGTTTATGCTCAGCGAGCAACAACTGATCCTGATTTGGTCTTTCAAGTGATTTGCTCACTGGAAGAGAGTGACCAGAGAAAATAACCAACATGTATTATCATAGCTATTACATTTCTCTTTGTAAATAAACCAATCTCCATTGAACGAATTGATTGGTTTACTGGTTCCAAACAGCCTCAGCAATCTTAGGAAAGAAGAACAAAGTTGGAGGGATCACAATACCGTATATCAAACAAGGCCATTGTAATAAAAAACAGCCTGGTACTGGCACTAGAACAGGCATATAGACCAATGGAATAAAATAGAGACTCCAGAAATCAACCCATGACAATATGGCCAATTAACAGTTGACAAAGGAGGCAAGAACATACAATGGAGTAAAGACAGTCTCTTCAACAAATGGTGTTGGGAACATTGGATAGGTACATGCAAAAAAAAAAAAAGAAAGAAACTAGACCATCAACTTACACTATACACTAGAATAAACTCCATGTGGATAAAATGCTTACATATAAGTCACAAAGCCATACAAATCCTAGAGGAAAACACAGGCAGTAAAATCTCAGACCTCTCATATAGCTGTATTTTCACGGATACATCTCCTAGGCCAGTGGTCGGCAAACTCATTAGTCAACAGAGCCAAATATCAACAGTACAACGATTGAAATTTCTTTTGAGAGCCAAATTTTTTAAACTTAAACTTCTTCTAACGCCACTTCTTCAAAATAGACTCGCCCAGGCCGTGGTATTTTGTGGAAGAGCCATACTCAAGGGGCCAAAGAGCCACATGTGGCTCGCGAGCCGCGGTTTGCCGACCACTAGAGCAAGAGAAACAAAAAAATAAGCTAATGGTACTACATCAAACTAAAAAGCTTGTGCACAGCAAAAGAAACCACCAACAAAATGAAAAGGCAGCCCACTGTGTGGAAGAATATATTCACTAATGATACATCTGATAAGGGGTTAATTTCCAAATTATACAAAGAACCTATACAACTCAACACCAGGAAGAGAAACAATCCAATTAAAAGATGGACAAAGGACGTTAATTGACACTTCTCCAAAGAGGACATACAGATGGCCAAGAGACGTTTTAAAATACTCAATATCACTAATCATCAGAGAGATGCAAACTTAAAACTACATTGAGTTAGCACCTCAGACCTGCCAGAACGGCTACTGCCAATAAATCAACAAACAAGTGTTGGAGAGGATATGGAGAAAAGGGAACCCTCATACACTCCTGGTGGGAGTGCAGACGGGTGCAGCCACTGTGGAAAACAGTATGACGGTTCCTCAAAAAATTGAAAACGGAACTGCTGTTCGACCCAGCAATCCCACTTCTGGGAACATATCCTAAGAATTCCGAAACACCAACCAGAAAGAATGTATGCACCCCTATGTTCACAGCAGCACAATTTATAATAGCTAAGATCTGGAAATAGCCCAGGGCCCATCAGTTGATGAGTGAATGAAAAAGCTGTGGTACATTTACACAACGGAATACTATGCAGCTGTATAAAAGAAGGGTCTCTTACCCTTTGTGACAGCGTGAGTGGACCTGGAGATTGTTATGCCAGGCGAATAAGCCGGTTAGAGAAAGACAAATATCACATGATCTCCCTTATATGTGGAATCTAATGAACAAAATATACTGAAGAACGAAATAGGCCCAGAGGTATAGATGCGTGGAACAGAAGGACAGATCTCAGAGGGAATGGGGGTGGAGGGAACGGGAAGTGGTTAACCAAAGAACATATGTGCATAATCCATGGACACAGACAATAGTGTGGGGAAGGCCTGAGATAGGGCAGGGGTGGCCTGGAGGGGGGCAGAGAAAGGGGGGAAAGGGGACATCTGTAGTGCTGTCACCAGTAAATAATTTTTTTAAAAATACCCACCATGCATCACTCCCCCTTTCATGAACCTTGCTACAGCCTCTACCAAGTGACTACACCCACAGGGTGTAGTGCCTGGGAGGCAGGCATGGCACACACTGGAAAGCAGCTTCCCAGAGGCATATCAGAAAAATCAGACTGAATGACATGCAACTCCCCACGCAGCCCTGCCAAGTGAGCACGTGGGGGGCCCAGCCCAGGGTAAAGCGGACGAGCTCCCCCCCCCCCCCGCCCCCTCCTGTTTCAGAGAGATGCGTGTGGAAGAAGTTCAAGGGGGATAAAACCTGTTTGGCGCACAGAAAAGATCTCATCACAAGAAAAACTATATGCACCTGAAAATTAGAAGTAATTATCATTAGTGAGAAATGGAATAATTAGTCTGTTTTTGCAGCGGAAACCCAGAGAGGTGTCACCTTTCTGCTCTGAGCTCCTATTGGACGCCCCTAAGGGAGAGCCGGGCCTTTCCCGTCCTTTATCCCAGGAAGCGTAGTGTCCTGATCAGGGGAGGGCCGCACTACCCGAGTTACATGGGGCTTCCGGGGGAGAAGGAGCAGGACGCTGAGTGAGAAAAACTCCCACAAAACCTTTTAAAGGGTGGAACACGTGGAACACACCGAAGAGAAGGCCTCATTGGTGTGGGGTTGGAGAGTATTTCCTCCTTTTACTTGTCCTGATTCAAACACTGAGGGATGCCATGCAGAAATGAGAAAGCAGGGGGTTGGGGGAGGGAGGGTGCTGGTGGAGCTCGTGTATGAAACATATGGAATAAGTTATTGGAAAAGTGGCTCTAACGGAGTTTATAGAAGCTGAGGAGGGGCAGTTATGCTTCTTTTGGAGACAGAGAAGATTGAGGGTGTGGTGAAAAAATAGCAAAACCTAATTAAGATAAACCAAAAGCAGAGGAGAAATTTGGGCCAGATGACCTTTCACCTTCCCTAGGATGATTTATGTACTTAGGCATAGCTAGACTGGGCTGGATTTCTGGGGGTGGATGTTGCCGGTGAACCTGCATGAACCTGGCATTTCTGCAGGAATTCTGGGCAGAGCGATAGTTCTACCGGCCGTGCTAACGTCAAGCACTCGTGGTGATGAGGTTTCATACTTACGTAGGACAAACCATTACTATATCTTAGACTTGTACACCTCACTCTGACAAGAGGAAAAGATGAGTGATAGGGAAAAGGCAGGAGGTAAGAAGAAAAGGACAAAAAAAAATCCGATTGTACAGAAATCTGAAGAAAAAAATGACTTACTTTTTTAATGCCCTAATCTAGTCTTTTATCTCTATTGTAGAATAGTTTCTCTATTTGTGACTTACGGGTATTAGAGGTGAAGAGAGACCCAACTGGGCCTAAAGACCCAATCAGATCTAACCAGTGCAGTGATGGGCAACCTTTTGAGCTTGGTGTGTCAAACTTCGCCAAAAAACTGAGCATAACTCGGGTAGTGTGTCACTTTGAGGAAAAAACATTATTTAGCAAATGTTTCATCCTCAGGAGCAGCAAATGTTTCATCCTCGTGTCATCAGAAATGGCTACGCGTGTCAGTGCTGACACACGTGTCATAGGTTCGCGATCACTGAACCAGTGGATTGCATAGTAGCTTGAGCCAAAGAGGGTGGGGCTGAATAAAGACGTGCGACAAATGTCAGCGTATCTAACTGATGAACTGTCACAGGGAAAGCAGAAGCCAGGATCCCAAGGAGATGAAATGTCTGATGGAGAAGTTTTACTGGTGTCAGGTATGGGTGGGGAGATTGGGAGGATGCAGCGTCTAAGGCCCAACATGTCAGCTGAAGGTTGACCCTGAAAGCTCTCCTAAAGGTTGAGATCCATGGAAGGGTTCGGAAATCAACATAGTCCATTCTGCTCCAGAATTTTAAAAATAAGACAGGGCAGTGCCCTCGGCGGCCCCGGCTCCGCCTCCCGCTTCCACAGTGTTTGGGGGCACAGCCCCAGGGCCCCCCTGCCTCCAGCTTCCAGCCCCTCCTGCTCTCCTCCATCTCCACCTTCACCACCACCTGCGGGCCCAGCCCGCACCCCGGGTTCCCCCCTTCACCCCTCATTGCCGAACCCCCAGGAGCTCCCCATCCGCCAGAATGACCCCCCGAGGGGAGGCTGCCCCCCGCCTGGCAGCGGCCTCTGGGCCCGCACCCACCTCTCTCGGGGCTTCGTCTCCACCGCGAAGTGCGGCTCGGAGGTCACGGGCCGCCCCGCGAGTTGGCGGAGGAGCAGCTGAGGGCGCGGAGCCTCTGAGAGACGGACACCAGCGGGGCGTCCTCCTCCAGGCCGGGCCGAGGCCTCCCCAGTGCGGGGGCCACACGCAGGGCCATGGAGCCGCCTGGCCTGGGAGAGGGGCCTGACCCAGGCCGTGGGGAGCTGCAGGCCCTGGGTCTCCCTGCAGGCCCTCAGCTCCGGGACTTCCTGCAGAACCACTTCCGGGGCGAGGAGGTGCAGCTCATCAAGAAGAGGGGCCACACCTGAGTCCCCTCCGCAGGCGGCCGGCCCCAAGCTGGGCTGGGGAGTATCTCTTGGAAAGGCTCAGGCATTCCTAGTCAAGAGCATGGCTACTGCCCAGCTGGCGTGGCTCAGTGGTTGAGCGTCGACCTATGAACCAGGAGGTCACAGTTTGATTCCCAGTCAGGGCACATGCCTGGGTTGCAGGCTCCATCCCCAGTGAGGGGTGTGCAGAAGGCAGCCAGTCAATGATTCTCTCTCATCATTGGTGTTTCTATCTCTCTCTCCCTCTCCCTTCCTCTCTCTGAAATAAAATTTTTTTAAGAGCATAGCTACCAATAGTCTGGGGAAACACAACACCTGTGCGTGCTTTTATTTCTTCTAAATTATAAGGGAAAGGGAATGATGGAGGAGGAGTAAGAGGAAAGGGAGGTACTGCAGACAAACCTCTGCTTTGAGAATTACCTTGGGCTGGTCCTTCTGCTAAGGTGGACAACAGATTTGCAGTTAGAAGTCTCCATTTGGCCACCCACCTAACAGATTTTGGGTGATCATTCAATTTCCATAAGCCCTGGTTTTTCCTCTGTAAATTAGCACCAAATACTTGGAGTAAACCCTGGTGAGTGCCACCAGCATCCATTCCCTTCTGATTTCCTAACACAGTGGTCGGCAAACTGCGGCTCGAGAGCCACGGTTTGCCACTCTGTTGACTAATGAGTTTGCCGACCACTGGCCTAGTCCTAGACCCTCGATTCCAATAATTACAGGCTGTTATTGTTCCTTGTGATTAAGCCCCTATCAGAACAGACCGCTCTTTCATCCACCCCCTCCATGTGACCCAGAGGATCCAGCTCCATGCCCAGCTCTAGGAGTGACCTGATTGGTCTGCCAATCACAGTAATCCTCGACTTCCTTGCCAGTAATTGTCTCAGGAGCCCAAGTCAGTCACTGTAGGTCACCACCCCACCCCTGTGAGATGGACACATTACCTAAAATGACTAATTAGGAGAAGAGAAGGACTTTTCTTCCATGGTTGGGTGAGAGATGTTTCTTCGTTTGAGCTAGACATGAATAATGAGATGGGTAGCCCCAGATGCTACTGACAGAATTCTTGCTATCATGAGGGAAAGTAGCTTTGGCTGGAGCTGATGCCCTAGATCAGTGGTCGGCAAACCTCGGCTCTCGAGCCGCTGTTTGCCGCTCTGTTGACTAATGAGTTTGCCAACCACTGCCCTAGATGACGGAGTAGAAAGAGAGAACTACCTGAGTCCTCACAAACTTGATGGGTTAACAATCCTAAAACCATTGCACTTCAGGGTTTAGAATTAAGACAATTATAACTTTCCTTATTGTTGGATGACATTGGAGTCAGGTTTTCTGTTGCTTGCTGCTGACTGTATCACAGTACAGCAAAGCTAATGTGAAGATTAAATTAGGTTGTTTATGTAAAAAAACATTTTGTAGACTGCAGAAGCTTTATAAAAATGACAGTTTTTGCAAAATCCTAAAGTTTCAACTAAGATAAAAGGGTTTTTCTGAGAAAAATTCTTAGCTATTTTAAGCCTCAGCTTCTTTCTTTTGGGACATATTTGTTCTGTCCCTTGACCTCTGAATAAGGATGGTAGTCTCTGCAACACCTAGTATATTATCAACACTTAATAAAATGTTGTGTTAACTACAAATTGTCACCAGATGTTCTTAAGGCTTTAGAACCTTCAGGTGAAACTGATTGCACAAAATAGTGGTTTAATTGTTACATCATCTATCTCAATAATGGCGAGCATCTGACTGTCTTAGGGCTGAAACCTCAAGTTAGGCTGCCGTTGCAGGGTTTAAAATGTAAATGCTCAATATGTGGTCCCTGAAGGCAGATTTGGGGAAGAGTCTACAATCAGCTTCTCTCTGCATCACCATCTTGAATTATTTTGTTTAAAGCTCAACATCCGAAACAAGATGTCAAACAAGAGGAGGTCAGAAAAGAACTTTCTGGCTAAAATAAAGTTTAGGAAGACAAGTACTCCCAGCAGTTGCAGACAGGCAACCAGAAACATCATCCATAAGAGGTTAATTAGAAGACAGGGTGACAAGACTGTTAAGAAGAGCTAGAAGGAATTGTCTGCTCCTCTGAAGGGTACCAGGAAAGGAACTGGCATCCTGCATCCGCAGACAATGATCCTCCCATGCAGCAGGTCTCAACCCTGTTTATAGATTGTAATCACCTGGGGAGGTTTTGTTTGTTTTGTTTATTTGTTTATTTGTTTATTTGTTTGTTTTTAGTACCTTTTCCCAATTAAATTACAATTCCTGGGGAGTAGGTGGGACTGAATGGATAGACCCGTGGTCGGCAAACTGCGGCTCTCGAGCCACATGCGGCTCTTTGGCCCCTTGAGTGTGGCTCTTCCACAAAATACCACGGCCTGGGCGAGTCTATTTTGAAGAAGTGGCGTTAGAAGAAGTTTAAGTTTAAAAAATTTGGCTCTCAAAAGAAATTTCAATCGTTGTACTGTTGATATTTGGCTCTGTTGACTAATGAGTTTGCCCACCACTGGTATAGACCAACTTCATTAACATCACCTAGAAACTTGTTAGAAATGCGGAATCTCAAGCCCCACTCAAGATACCCTCTCAACGCCTACTGAATCAGGATTTGCAGTTTAGCAGGATCTCCAGGTGATTCTTGTGCCCATTAAAGAACAGAGAAGCTTGTTTTTCCTCACAT
Source organism: Cnephaeus nilssonii (assembly GCF_951640355.1). Classification (NCBI taxonomy): domain Eukaryota; kingdom Metazoa; phylum Chordata; class Mammalia; order Chiroptera; family Vespertilionidae; genus Cnephaeus; species Cnephaeus nilssonii. The sequence continues at coordinate 9,569,211 of NC_137089.1, read as the reverse complement.
AATAGTTCCTGGGGGGGAATCCAGGGTAGCAGGGAAGCTGGACTCCATGCAGTCATCTGTAGATGCTGCCTTTATGTTTCTGTGTCATTTCTAGGACGTTGCTAACATGTGCCCGGCCAAAGCTGGATTGCTATGGCTTCAACCAGCAGAAGGAAACAGAGTGTTGGAGAAGAACCTTCTATTGTCTTAAGGCCTAAAACCGGAAGTGCTACATGATGTTTCCGCTCTGAATTTAATCACAGAGACACAGCTAACTGAAAGGATGTTGGCGAAAGCTAGCCTAGTCACATGTTCAGGAAAAAGGGAAGAACAAATTTTGGTGAACAAAGATCAGTCTCCATGCCAGACACATAGTTAAGTGCCCGTAAAATGATAGCTATTATTCCAGCTATTAACTAGATGTATGCTTCACTAGCTTAGAATACAAACATGCTTCATTTCTTTTACTCTTCTAGTGAATTGCTTGAGGCCCAAACACTTTACTAGCAAAAAGTCTGAACTTCCTTCCATGAGGCCTTTCCTACTCTTTCATTCATGGCCCAACATCCTAGGGCCTTTCTCATTTATAAAAAGTCAAACACACTTCCAAATTCGAGGTGATAGAAACAACTAGAAAATTCTATTAGCTCACCGGTACACTGCTTTGATGACTACGTATGCATATACCAAACACTGGTCCCACCCAATCCAATGACTAATTACTCCTGCCATGGGGAAGTCCTTGTTTGTCCCAGTCCACAGGTGAGCCTCCACTCATACTTTTATGTCAAATGCATCTGCTCCGTCACCATCCCTAGGCATGAAACTGTGACAGGCTAGCTGGGTGTAGAAAGGACCTGCCTCAACCATCTGCTATGAAGAAACTACCCTTCACCATGAGATCTTTACCTAGGTCACCAGGCCAGACATGACCATGGTGAATTCCAGTCTAGGGCCCTTGGTGTTCTTTCTTTCCGTTAAATTCCAGTCTAGTCCATCTCAATACATCAGTGTCTAATAATATTAACCCTCAAAAGAGAAGGGCCAAGGACTTTCATCCTTTCCCCTTAAGAGGCTCCGTGGCTCCTTGGCAAAATTACCAGTTCCTATTCAGGACCAGTTCTACATAACAAGAGCTATGGTGAGGGGGCTACCATTGTCAGATCATAAACAAAAATCTCTTAATAATATTACCCCGAGGGTAAGAGGTATCTACTGCCTTATATCTAACGGATGTACTCAAGTGATTTTTCCTATTATAATAAAAATCTGCTCTGAAGCTGTCTGCTGGATATTAAATAGGCTGACACCATTTAAAAAATCTCATCTCACCTCTCTTCAATACAAGTATCATTATCTCTGTTTACCATTCTAGAAATGGAGAGTTTAAGAGACTCCCTAGTCTCAATGACCACAGAGCCAGGATTCAAAATCTGGTCTTTCAGGCTAATATTAATATAATATCTAACTTTTATTAAACACTTTTTATTCATCATGTACTTTTAAAAAGTGTTTAAAAATAATTTACATACAGAAAAGCTCACAAATCACAAGTATACAGCTTGGTGAATTTTCACAAAATGAATACATACCCACAAAAAGAAACACACTTCCAGCTCCTCAGAAACACTTCTCATGGCTACTTGCTACTTTCTAATCATTCTCCCCAGCCAGGTAGTTATTATTCCAGTTTCTGGTTTTGCCTGTTTTTTAACTGTATTTAACGGAGTTATCGAGTATTCACTGGCTTCTTTCACTCTACGTTACGCCTGGGAGATTCATCCATGTTGTTGAATGTAACCCCTTCCACCTGCCTGCCTGCTTCCTCACTATCAGGAGACTAACCTCCATCTAGCATCCCTCCCCAGGGCTCAAGCAAAGCAGTCTTTGATGTGTGGGTTTGTTTTAAAGTAACTAACTCCTCTCTGCTTGGTCCAGTGATTTGTCTGTTACAAAGCAGCGCCCTGGCTTTGGAGAAAAAACATTAGGCAAGCCCAGAGAGCTGCAAGGCAGCAAGGATGGTCTTTTCCTCTTGGAGTCACTGTTAGAAACCAACCTGGGTCTCTCAGTAGCTCCGCAGTTCTGTTGCCTCCAACGTGGGCTTCCATTCAGCCTTCACAACATTCCTGCCATTTAAGTACTGCATTGTTAACTCCATTTTTTTAAAAGATGAAGAAACTGATAGTCAGAGAAGATAATGCCTTCACGTACACCCCACCCTCAGCTAGTAAATGGGGGAAGTGAGATTGAATACCAGGCCCATGTGATTTCTAAAGGCATGTGTTCAGCACCATTAAATCATGTTTCCTTTAAATTCAAAAAGCTAAAACATTTATTTTAATTTGTTATACCATAGAAAGTATGGAAAGCACACGTATTTACTAGTCACAATTTACAAATAAGGAGACTGGAAAGCACGAAGAATAAATGTCTCACCCAAGATCATAATACAGTAAGAGAGCTAAAACTAAATAAAACCAAGGCTAGCAAGGTCAAGTGACAAATAAGAATTTTAGTCTCACTGTGCTTAGGAGTGGGGATATTGGTCTAGATTTCAGTGAGAGGCCAGTGTGTAAATTCATTGCACCACTTTTTCTTTGCAACATGGACTTTTCAGCTTTTCCTGGCTGATTGAATTTGGCATTTTCCTTCACACTCGCATCTCATCTTCTCTGTGGACACAGGATGGTTGCTGGAGAATGTTAAGAGAGTACAGACAGATTCTACTCACAGTGGGGAACTGAAATAACTGGGGAATAATGTGAACTGGCAAGAGTAGTATAAACTCATGTACACTGATCTGGAAAGATCCCCCATAAACAAGAATTTAAGAATTAAGTTGTCTGGTTGAATAAATTTGCCTGCCAACTCCTTAGAAGTAATTATAAAATCAAATTAAAGCAAATTCTTACCCTCACCTCAGTTTTTGTGTTTTGTTTTTTCAGTGAAGAGGAGAGAAGAAGACAACCTTAAGATAAATAATGCCAACATGTAAAATATAGTATGGCACAATAAAGTCAACCAAAGGGTACTGGGCTCGATTCCAGTCAAGGGCACATACCTCGGTTGCAGGCTCCTCGTAGGCCTGGGCCCAGAGCTCATACAGGAGGCAACCAATCAATGTGTTTCTCTCACATCGATGGTTCTCTCTGACTTTCCCTCTCTCTTCCACTCTCCCTAAAAATCAGTGGAAAAATATCCTCAGGTGAGGATTAAACAAAAAAAAAAATCAACATGGTTTTCGCTCTTAGACCCAATTTCATGACCCACATTGTACGACCTTATGCAACTAACTTTACCTCTCTGTCCCTATTTCTTCAGTTGTGACATTAAAGTTATATAAATAGCTCAGAATATGGTAAATGTCCAATAAATTAGATTATAGACATGAGAACCCTATACCCAACAACACAATCATGCCCTGAGGCATGCTGAGACCTCAATGCCAGGCTGACAGGAGGATGGAAACCATGCCAGTATGGCTTAGCCTAAGAGAGCTGACCTGACCCTGGCTCTATTTGGGGGGAAGGAGTCCCTCAAGCAAAAGAACAGTATTTAAAGGCAAGCTTGGATCTGATCCAGCCTGACACTTATACCCAAGTGGCTGGAACTGGAGGCTTGGAAAGGCAGTAAGACGGTGTGAGCTATGGATATACTCATAGTCAAGTGGACGACAGAATCTGATTCCGGACACACTCATTCATGTTAAAACATATCCTTAGCCAGAACTAAGAGAGACAGGGTGCAGTCTCCCAGGAAGAGGGGTCAGCATGGGCCAGAAGTTTGTCAGGCCTCTTGTAATAAGCTAAGAAATGATGCCCAAAAAAAGATATCCCTGTCAAATCGCTGAATATTACATTATTTGGGAAAAGGGCCTTTGCAGGTGTGATTAATGGAGAAGTTTATCCTAGGTAATCAGGGTGGACCCTAAAAGCAATCACATGTATCTTTATTTAAATAAACTCAGAGAGAGAGAGAGAGAGAGAGAGAGAGAGAGAGAGAGAGAGAGAGAGACCTGCAAAGGAGAAGGCAACGTGAAGACTGAGGCAAAGATTAGAGTGATGAGGCTATAAGCCAAGGAATGCTAATAGCCACCAGAAGCTAGAGAATGTAAGGAATTGATTGTCCCTTGGAACTTCCAAAGGGAATGTGGTCCTGAGGACATCTTCATTTCAGGTTTCTGGCCCCCAGAACTGAAAGAATAAATTTCTGTTGTTTGAAGCCACAAAGTTTGGCAATTTGTTATTGGCAGCCCTTAGAAACTACAAGAGCCCTGGGCAAGGGTTTAGGGTTTGGACACAGTTTCAGCCCAAAAATACAGGTGGAGTTCAATCTAAAGGTAGAGTACAAGTTCATTGCAGGGGATCATGGGGAAGACAGCAGTGTGGCACTTTGCTCACTGGATACCAGATGGAGGCTCTCCAGACCAATCCTGATTTAACAATGATGCAGAAGAACAAGAAGAAAGAAAAAAAAAAGTACAGAGAGAGAGAACAAGAAAATCCTAGTTTGGCTCAGAGGCTGGCAGATCTCATCCTGCAGGTAGGATATTTCAATACCCACAATCGAGCAGGGCAAACAGGCACTGACACAGTAACTAGTGGCGTTCTGCCAATAAATGGTAATGTCTAGTAGAACCTGGCCACATGCAGTCGGAGATGATGTTGGTTTCAGAAGAAAAAAAACAAAAGGCCAGAAAATATGCTTTTCCACGGGCCGGGCACATGCCAGCACTGAGGGTGCAGAGGTGAGCCCACACCTTGCCCCCCCAGAGCTCATGGTCTTCTTTGACTCTCCTCTGTAGCCCCCACAGCCTCTCCTAGCTCTGAGACCTCCCTGTATGCTCAAAGGAGACTAATCATCCTTTAGCCAACTTTGCCTTGACTGACCATTTTGCAGCTTATTAGTTAAAACTATCATTTATACAGGCTTCCAGCTCACAAGTTAGAGAATCAGCCTCACTGTTAGAATACAATGGGGTTCCCTAGCTCCCAGATGCCGTATGATAGGATTTTAATATAGATGTTCTCAAAAGATGCACTTCCCCCTCCCTTTCTAGGTATAATAGGAGAAAAAAATATGCATCAGTTACAGTCCTTCTCCTCATATGTAATACTAGAGGCCCGGTGCACAAAATTCATGCACGGGGGGGGTCCCTCAGCCAAGCCTGCACCCTCTCACAATCCAGGACTGCTGGCTCCCAAACACTTGCCTGCCTGCCCACTTCATTGCCCCTAACCGTTTCTGCCTGCCAACCTGATCACTCCCTAACCACTCCCCTGCCAGCCTGATCAACACCTAACTGCTCCCCTGCTGGCCCCATTGCCCCTAACTGCCCTCCCCTGCCAGCCTGGTCACCCCTAACTGTCCTCCCCTGCAGGCCTGGTTGCCCCCAACTGCCCTCCCCTGCAGGCCTGGTCCCCCCCGACTGCCCTCCCTGCAGGCCTGGTTCCCCCAACTGCCCACCCCTGCAGGCCTGGTTGCCCACAACTGCCCTCCCTGCTGGCCTGGTCCCCCCAAACTGCCCTCCCCTGCTGGCCCAGTCACCCCTAACTGCCCTCCCTTGCAGGCCTGATCGCCCCTAACTGCCCTCCCCTGCAGGCCTGGTCCCCCACAACTGCCCTCCCTTGCAGGCCTGGTCTCCCCCAACTGCCCTCCTCTACCAGCCTGATCCTCCTAACTGCCCTCCCCTGCAGGCCTGGTCGCCCCTAACTGCCCTCCCCTGCAGGCCTGGTCCCCCCGCAACTGCCTTTCCCTGCAGGCCTGGTCACCCCCAACTGCCCTCCTCTGCTGGCCATCTTGTGGCGGCCATCTTGTGTCCACATGGGGGCAGCCATCTTTGACCACATGGGGGTGGCCATCTTGTGTGTTGGAGTGATGGTCAATTTGCATATTACTCTTTTATTAGATAGGATGAGGTAATATGAGGTCTAGACATAGTCCTAAACTATAGAGTGATGGGTAAAGGATTCCCATGAAGTGGCAATCTGATATTAAATTTATATCATTAATCTATGGCCACTAGAAATAGTTTTATCCAGAAAAACCAGCATGAAAATGAAATAAGACTATGTAATACATGGTTGCAATGAAAATCTCCTAATAATCAAAGAATTTCTCATTTGTTTCACTTCTCCGGCCATGATTGCTTCATCTGTAAAGTGTAAGAGACTTATTTATATGCAATCACTAAAGTCCTTTCCAGCCCCTAATATTCTTTGGGAAGTTCATTATAAGCCTTATCCTTCCACGGTTCGGAAGTTCGGAGAACTTTCAGGTTTCAGAAACCTACAGGCCAGGCCATAAAGATTGGTTGACGTGTGGAAAAGTGACTGAGGACACAGAGCAAACTTGTCTGCTTAAAACCCTGGATTCCTCCCTAAGAGACAATATGGCCAATCGGGGAAATGGAAGACTGATAGGCCATAAGCCTAAGCCCAGAGCTGTGGGACATATCCCATAGCCTCCGTAATTTGGTCCACACTTTGCTTTCATTATAACGCCTAGCTGAAATTCCTACACCCCCTCTCTCGTCCCCCAACTGATCCTTTTTTTTTTTCCTTAAAGCAGGTTTAACTTTCCGAAGGTTGAAAATCATAAAGCAAAAAAAAATAATATGGAACAAAAAGGAGGAAAGAGAGAACTGTACTCTTATAACTGTAGAACTGAAAGAAACATTTTCAAGTTCAAGTCTCAAGAAAAGGCTGGACTACTAACTCCCCAGAGAGTTGACTGGCTTGAGCGGCAGACATTAGCACTTGCCTGCTCAAGCTGATCCGTTTGCTGGCTGCGAGGTGGGTGGTGATCAAATATCCTTTTGGGTGGGGTCAAACATTGTATTACACTCTCGCAGCACATCTATGAATACTGGCCTTTTGAACAAATGACTGTAGTTCCCTAGGCCTCCGCTGAAGAGCCTGCCTCCCAAATACCAACTTTGAACCTAGCCCTACCATATGGACACCTGGGGTCAATGAAAAATCATGTCCAAGGGGCCCCAAAGCATGAGGAGGTCTGGCGAAAAGTGATGGGTTTTATGCAGGCTGCTGAAGAGAAATGCACTGAGGATAGAAAGACAAGGGAGTTGCATGCCTTTGGAACGTGTCTGTGGATCAAAATACACCCTAACAGATTCTTGGGAGAGCCCCTGGTGGCCATGTTAACCCTGGCATTGTTATCATTAAGAGGCCATGCTCATTTCTGGCACCTAACATCGGACACATTGACAGCAATGGGGTTGATGGAAGAGGAAAGAATCTGTTTTGCAGTTTTAAAAGGAACAAAAAAAAAAAAAAAAAACAGTTCTCAGATTTCTCAGGCCACTTGAAATCACGCCAGAGAAATACTTGATTTCAGCATTCTTAAGCTCTGCGATGATGCTGTAAGTGGTGTCCCCCACGTGTGATGATGTATTTCAGGGCCAGAGTTTTCTCAAGATGTTCCAAGCCTGCAGGCTCCTGATCCTTTTTCAAATTATGAAGACGCTAGTATCCCAGGGAGAGTTGTGATTAGTCTAAACTCTCCGCAGCTGTGAAAGATGGATGTACAAATTCCAATAAAGATGCCGCGTGCTCTGGACTGCATTTACCTACATGACATCGAGGCCTAATTCAGGGACCACTTGAAAGAACCAGAGCCTCCTCAGCGCTACTACTCCCTTTCTTCCACAGCATCCGCTGCCAGGGGGTGGGGGGGGGGGGGGGCTGCTCTGCTCTGGGAGGAGGCCTCCCCTCACACCGCCGTCACTGCCCAGCAGTGGGTGTTTCTTTAGAAGGTCTGCGGCGTGTGGGAGAAAAGCAGGGCTGGGAACATTAAACCCAAGTGGATGGGAATTCAAAGAGGCCTTGCAATTTATTATGGGAAGAGCCAGGAGGAGGATAGAACACCTTCTAACTGAAGGGGCTGGCCTGAAGCTGTGTCGGACCATAGAACCAGGTGTGTGGCCACCCCTGCCTCGTTCAGGTGCTAGCAGGAAGGCAGGCTCCGAGCACGCTTCCGTTCCTTGGGAGAACCAACAGGGCTTTGGTTTCTCGTTTGGACACCTTTCCCCTAAAATACTTCCTTGGAACACCAACTAAATGTACTAATGCATGCCACGCCCCTTTTGCCACACTGACTACAGTAATGTGTCCTCAGAAGACACCTGGCTGAACTCCTTTATGAAACATCTGCTGCTCAGCATGCTTTCCAAGACTGATAAAGAATTAGGGGACAAGCTTTCACACCACCGTTACACACAGTAACAATTACAGAGGTAATGAATAAGATTCCGCACTTTGAGAAACGAAAGGAAAATACCAAAAAATATGAATGCAGTCCTTACCCCTTCTCCGTGATTTCACTTTCCACCCTTTCAGTTACTTGCAGTCAACTGTGGTCTAAAAACATTAAATGGAAAATTTCAGAAGTAAACAATTCACAAGGTTTAAACTGCACACTGTTCCGAGTAGTATGATAAAATTTCATACCAATCTGCTCCCACCCACCCACACCCAGGGTGTGAAACATCCCTTTGTCCACCACATCCATGCTGTATACGCTACCCACCCATTAGTCCAGTGGTTCTCAACCTTTCTAATGCCGCGATCCTTTAATACAGTTCCTCATGTTGTGGTGACCCCCAACCATCAAATTATTTTCGTTGCTACTTCGTAACTGTAATTTTGCTACTGTTATGAATCGTAATGTAAATATCTGTGTTTTCCGATGGTCTTAGGCGACCCTGCTAGCGGTTCTCAACCTGTGAGTCGCGACCCACAGGCTGATAACCACTGCTGTAGAGTCTAAGACCATCGGAAAACACAGATATTTACATTACGATTCATTAACAGTAGCAAAATTACAGTTACGAAGTAGCAACGAAAATAATTTGATGGTTGGGGGTCACCACAACATGAGGAACTGTATTAAAGGTTCGTGGCATTTAAAAGGTTGAGAACCACTGCATTAGTCACTTAATTATCAGATGACTATCAAGGTATCCCAGTGCTCATGTTCAAGGAGCCCTTATTACTTAATAAGGCACAAAAGTAGTGGTGCTAGGAACTCTGATACACCAAAGAGAAGCCATAAAGTGCTTCCTTTAAGTAAAAATATAAAAGTTCTTGACTTAATAAGGTATTTTATCACCCCACATCATCACAAGACAAGTGAGTACAGTACAACAAAATATCTTCAGAGAGAGAACCACATTCACCTAACTTTTATTACAGCCTATCATTATAATTATTATAACTGATTCCTTATTACTTACTGTTGTTAATCTCTTGCTGTGCCTAATTTTTAAATAAACTTCATATAGATATGCATGCATAGGAAAAAACATAGTAGATATAGGGTCTGGTACTATCTGGTTTCAGGTATCCGCTGGAGTCTTGAACATATCCTCAAGGGACTGCTATAATACAGTGTTTTTAAATTGTCTTCTAATATGATTTCATGAATGCAGAATCTTCTAAAGCCATGTATACTTATCGTGTACATCCACTTACATTGTTCAGAGTCCTCCGAAGCACACTAGGTATAACTCCTGACATCTGGAGAATTTTAGTCGTGCACTATCATTTTACAATTTATCACACAAACACATATGTGATATGTGGCATTTCTCCTTGTAAACACAGGCTTTTCTCTCTCTAAGGCACAGCAGACACAGAACACAACTGAAGTGAAAAGTCTCAGTGGAGAGTTGAATGGGCTAGAAATGAAATTCTGAAAACACCAGCTTCTAGATGATCTATTAAAATGGGGGTGGGCCCTAGCCGGTTTGGCTCAGTGGATAGAGCGTCAGCCTACGGACTAAAGGGTCCCGGGTTCAATTCAGGTCAAGGGCACATACCTGGTTGCAGGGCTCATCCAAGGAGGCATCCAATCAATGTACTTCTCTCACATCGATATTTCTCTCTGTCTTTCCCTCTTTTCCACTCTCTCTAAACACCAATGGAAAAATATCCTCAGTTGGGGATTAAAAATAAAATAAAAATTTTAAAAATGGGGGTGGGAGTAGAAGAAAACCAGCTGCAATTGTTTTTCCTAATAGTCATACAAACAAAACACACAACTAAAAGCATTTCCTCTTTTATCTTTTCACAGTCCTTTATGCAAATCTTCTACATGCTAATAGATTCTTTCTCCTACAGTTAACCTTTGAACAACATGAGTTTGAACCAAATAAGTCCACTTAAATGGGGAATTTTTTTTTTTTCAATAAACACTTGTACTGTTTTCCATCCGGGTTTGGGAGTCTGCAGATACAAAGAGCCAACTCTGTACATTGACCTACCTCGCCATTTTATATTTGTAAACTTGAGCATCCACAAATTTTGGTATCTGAGGGGGTCCTGGAACAAACCCCCTGAGGACATCAAAGAACAACTAAGTTTGGGATGAGTCAAAGTTATAGAGGAAGGTCTTTCTTTTTTAATAATTTTCTTACTTTTCAATTACAGTTGGCATACAATATTGTATTAGTTTCAGGGATACAGTCCAGCGATTAGACATTTATATAACTTATGAAGTTATCACTCTGATAAATCTGGCATCCTATAGTTATCGCAATACTATTGATATATTATTTTACATCCTCATTGCTGGGTCCTTCCTTTGTCTCTTGTTATAGCCTTTGTTTTACAGTTTTGTCGGGTGTAAATATTGCTACTCCAGCTTTTTTGTCTGTTTGTTTCCATTTTCATGAAATAGCTGTTTAATCCCTTTACTTTTCAGTCTTGACTTCTTTAAAGTAAAGATTTACTTCTTTAAGTCTAGGGCTTATAGATAGCATATGTAGGGGTCTTGTTTTCTTATCCATTCAGCCACCCTGTGTCTTTTGACTGGAGCATTTAATCCACGTGCATTTAAAGTAATTGTTGATCGATTTGTATGCTTTGACATTTTATTATTCATATTTTTTAATCTTTTTCTTTTCTTCTTAAAGTCATCCCTTTTATATTTCTTGTAACACTGGTTTGGTGGTGATGAACTCCTTTAGCATTTTCTTGTCTGGGAGCTTTTTATCTATCCTTCAATTCTAAATGATAGTTTTGCTGGGTAGAGTAATATTGGTTGTAGACCCTTACTTTTCATCACTTTAAATATTTTATGCCAATCCTTTTGGGTCTGCAATGTTTCTGTAGAGAAATCAGCTGACCGTCTTATGGTCACTTCCTTGTAGGTAACTAACTGCTTTTCTCTTGCTGTTTTTAATATTCTCCCTTTGCCTTTAACCTTTGGCATTTTACTTATAATGTGTCTTAGTGTGGACCTTTTGGGTTCATCTTGTTTGGAACTCACTGTGCTTCCTGGGCTTGTGTGTTTATTTCATCAAGTGAGGTGAGTTTTCAGTCATTTTTTTCAAATATGTTTTCAAATTCTTTCTTTCTCTCTCTCTCTTGCACCCCCCATGATGCAAATATTAGTATGATGTTGTCCCAGAAGCACCTTAAACTGCCCCATTTTTTAAAAAATTCTTGCTGCTTTTTGCTGTCCTAATCGGGTGTTTTCTATTAGCTTATCTTCTAAATTGCTGCTTTGATGCTCTGCTTCATCTCTTAAGTCCCTCTAGTGTATTCTTCATTTCAGTTGTTGTACTCTTCATTTTTGACTGGTCCTTTTTTTCTGTTTTCTATCTTGATTTTTGTTTCCTATATGTTTGCTGAAGTTCTCACTGAGTTGACCTATTCTTCCTCTAGGTTCGTTGATCATCCTTATGACCAGCATTTTAAATTCTGCATCTGATAGATTGCTTGTCTCCATTTTGTTTAGTTCTTTTCTGGAGTTTTGTCTTATTCTTTCATTTGGGACATGTTTCTTTGTCTCCTAATTTAGTTTGTTTCTATGTATTAGGTGAGTTGCTACAATCTCCCAGTCTTGGTAGCATGGCCTTATGTAGATGTCTTGCGAGGCCCAGTGGTAGAGCCTCCCAGGTTAACCAAGCAGGGTGCTCCAGGTAGTTGAGCTTTGATTGCCATTGGCTCATCAATGGCAGAGATTGACCCCCAGGCCGATTGGTTGCAAGGACCAGCCATGACTATAGGGGACGAGCTGCTATGCAGAAGCTGAGCCTATGGAACAGAACTCACTTCAGCAGGGCTCTGGTGCCCACAGTCTGTCTTTTTTTTTTTGTTTCTTTGCTAAACCTCACCTGGGGACATTTTTTCCCCTTGATTTTTAGAGCAAGTAGAAGGGAAAAGGGGGGAGAGAAGAAAGAGAGAGAAAGATTGATGTGAGACAGACACATTGAGTGGTTGCCTTCTGCACACACAACCCAGAGTCAGGGATCAAACCAGTAACCCAAGTACCTGCCCTTGACCGAGAACCGAATCTATGACCCTTCAGTTCACAGGCTGATGTTCTAACCACTGAGCACCATTGGCAGGGCCCAAGTCTGTCCTTTGAGTGTCTCACTCATGGAGGTGGTTGGGTGGTGCTCCAACATGGTCTAATGCTGGCTCCAGGGCATCCAGGAGGTGCAGGCCAAGGTCAGCCATTGCCTATGCCCTTCCTGGGGCATAAACAAAGTGATCTGTAGATGGTTACCACTCCGGCTGGCCTTGGATGCGTCTGGTAGAGGCCAAGCTGCAAACCAAGGCTGGCTGCCGCTAGGGGCTGTCCTGAGGCCACATAGCAAGAGGTACGGGGCACACTGAGGCCAGATGTTGCTTGTCTGAGGTTTGTGAACCTTTGGAAGATTTTAAGAAAGTTCACAGCAAAAGCCAAGATGGGCTATTTGTATGAAATAACCACTGGGAGTAGCTTGGGTGGGCCCAAAAATTGGGTGGGATGGGGTCTCAGGGAACCATCAGGATAGGGCAAACAGTGTTAGCCAGGTTGATGGAGACTCTGATATGGCCCTCACCTGTGCAGATAGAGGGAGGGCTCAGTAAAGGAACAATGGCCTCTGCCAGCACTTCTGTCTGAGGGAAAGCTGCCCCTCCAGCCCTTGCCCTGGAACCAGACAATTCAGTTCCCCTCCATATTTCCCTGGTGCTTTTTGAGCTGCTGCCCAGGTGCTGGAGCTCAGGGCAAGGGAGTTTGTCAGCAAGTGAGTCTGTGCGTGGGCCCTTTAAGAAGAACACCTGGGACTCCAGCAATCCTCCTTCTCACTCAACTGCAATCTACTCTGGTTTTCACCACCAGAAGTTATGGGGACCTCTCTTCCTGGCACTGGAACCCTAGGTTGGGAGTCTCGTGTGAGGCTGGGACCCCTCACTCAGGGGCAACCTCCACAGCTGAGCGGAACCTGCTCATTCCACATCTCAGCCTTTCCAACCAGTGTCCATGTGACTTCTACATATCCTTAGTTACAGAACTTCTGTTCAGCTAGACTTCAGGTGGTTCTCAACGGTGGTGGTTCTGCAGTTTCGTTGTAATTTTGAAGTTGTCACGGGAGGACGCAAGTACAACATTTACCTTCTCCACCATCTTCACCAAAAGCTGCCAAAAAATTATAGAGGATTTCCCACTGCGTAGAGGTCTGCACCCCTAATCCCTGTGCTGTTCAACAGTCAAATACTGACATATACCATCTCAGATTTCATCTTTTCTAGAGAAAAATCAAATCATTAACTTAAGCCCATTAAACTGGATGGCAACTATTCATTACTCCCCCTGGAACCAGGTTGGAAGGGCAACTTCAGTATCAAGTGGCTTATTCCTGTCTTTCTGCTGGGGGACAATTCCAAATACACTCACATGGCAAGGCAACTTGAGGGGGAGGGGGGGAGAAACACTTTGAAAAATTGAGTGGGCAATCATACAATATGCCAGGACGCTGGTCGCTCAAACAAAGCTGCAGGGAGAATAACCAGAGCAGCCCTGCGTGCAAGGGGAGTTTTGCCTTGCTTGGAATATTCAGGGTGGTCGATGGTAACATACGTGGCATGCCGGTACATGTTTCACAATCAGCTTTGAGGAAGAAAAAGCCATATTTTGTTGTATTTGCAAGTTCCTTAGTGTAAATGCACCCAGGAAGGCTAATTTCAAGTTACCCAAGTACATCACTGAATGGAAACTTAAGAAGAGATTCACAATAGCAAACCATTGCACAGTATTTCATATACAATAGATGTAAATGCCCTCAAGCATAAATTATAGTAAATGTAATGAAGTAAATTAGACCATGGTGATTTTTGAGTATTATTTTTGTTTTCATAGTTAATTTTATTATGCTTATGTAATTTAATTTTAATAATGTTTGCATTAGCAACTGGCACCCAAATTTGGGGAAAATGTAACAGTGGGATCTAATAAGCAGGTACCTTTCGCTCCAGCCCACTGCCGCAAGTTGCTGTTCGGGGTCATTAAAGTTGTTTTGAACAAACAACAAACCCAATAAATGAAGCTACTAAATCATCTGGATCAAACTATCTCGTTTCCAAGGGTGCCAATCTCTTTGCTACCCCACTTTAGAAATATTTAAAGTTCAGGTCACATTTGTGTCGTATTTATAGGAGTACCATTAAGTGACAATACCTTAACATTTGCTATCACCCATTACTCTTTTCAAAGTAGTGCTTTTATGGAACGGTGGGACATAACGAATTCATATCGGTGGGGAAATAGCATTTTAATACCCTAGTGGATGAAAAAAGAATTGTGGGAGCTGTTTGGTTAAGAGCGAGGTTGGGGGATGAAGCTGGGAGCAACGCCAGGAAGCTCAAAGGCTGGTCAGCCGCCCCAACGTTCCGGGTTCCCTCCTGGAAACGGCTCCATCGCTGTGCAAGCAAGTGGACAGCAGTGCTGGGATCTCCTCCCTCTCTCCTGTTTTCTAACTCTTAACTTTACAGTTTGACTAGAATTCAGTTTTTTCTGATGGCGGGGGGAAAAGTTTGGAGGGGAGATGCTCTAAGCGTCCCTTCAAAACGCTAAAATGATTAGAGCCAGAACATTCAAATATTCTCTTTAACAACGTTTTCTTCCTTGATCCGAATGTTACTGTAGCAGACACGTGCATAGGTTCCATATAGATTTCACTGCTAAAATTAGCAGAGGTAGTCGTGGCCGAGTGGTTAAGGCGATGGACTAGAAATCCATTGGGGTCTCCCCGCGCAGGTTCGAATCCTGCCGACTACGGGAACCGAACTTTTGCTACCGATATACTTGCTTGTTTTCCTTTCGGAGAGTTTTCCATTTTTCCCCGCAGATGATTTAAGGGCTGGGAGAACGGCTGGAGTACCACAGGGACCCCGCGGTAAGCCCGGAGGAGGAGCGGACGAAGGAGCTCGGGAGTCGTGTGAGTGTAGTGACAACCTGGACCCAGGAGGGGGAGACGCGACCGAAACGCGCCAGACACAACCTGGAACGAGCGAAAGCAAAGCGTCGCGAGGTCGCGCAGGAAGGGAGAGCTCGGATCTCAATCCACGGGAACCCCGGCGACGTCCGACGCGCGGACACGGAACTTAGTTCCGCGCGAGCGAGCGCGTCCGCGCCCCGCCAGCGCCGCCTCGGGAACACGCGCGCATGCGCAGAGGAGGGAGCGGGGGGGGGGAGGGCGCGCGCACGCGCGGCGCGTTCTCGCGTTGCCCCTGGAAACCGCTGGGCTGATGCCCCGAGGTGAGCGGAGAAAGACACAGCCTTTCAAGATGGCGAAGGACCTGGACGAGCTCTTGGATGAGGTTGAGTCCAAGTTTTGCAGACCAGACCCGCTGAGACTGGGCAGGGCCGAGCGACCCAAAGGCTACGGCGGCGGCATCCTCAGCCACGACCGGAACCGAGCCGAGGCGGAGGAGAAGCTCAGGTTACCGGGCGGGAGGAGAGGGGTGGGCTCTTCTGGGGAAGCCTGCTCCGAGCCCTGCAGCCTCCCTCCCAGCTCGTCTCCCCGTTCGGGCCACGGTTCTCAGTCCCCACCCCTGGGGCCGCGCACTCCCAGCTCCGTGGGCGTGAGGTTTCGGGCACCGCGGGCCCGGGCCTGACTCCGCCCCCGGCACGTCCCGGAGAGCTGGCCCCGCCCCGGGGGCCCGCGCCCTCCCGGAACCCAGTCCGCGCGTCCTCGTGGAGGTGGGGGGAGAGGGGGCCGCTCGGGGCCCTCGGTGACCCCCGGTGACCCCCGGTGAGGGGCCCGCCCGGAGAACTGAAGCCTGTTGCCTCTGACCCCATCCCCCAAGCAGAGTAATCCTGGCAACAATTGTTGCCAAAAAAATAATAATAATAATCATTCCGTTCTGTAGTCCTGAGCTGATTTTTGTTTTGCTTTGGCTCGGAGCATTTGGGGAAAGATTTTAAGTCGTTTTGGGTTTTGATCCGAAAAAACGACCGTTCGAATTGGCCGATCTTTTCCTTCTGTGTGGTCCTAAAAGGAGGGCTTCCTTCTTCGTCTCGTGTCCCGACCTCAACCCAAAAAAAAACAAAAAACACAAATTTTGTGTCTGAATGAGATGGCCCTTCCGAGGGAGCCGCTGCCGCTGCAGGAACCCTTGCTAGGCTCGGTTGGAAACGCCGGTGGGAGCACACAGCTGTGGGACCCCCCGAGGAAGGCGCTCCTGCTCATTCGTGGCTGCGTCTGTGGTTTGGTTTTGCTGTGCATGTGCGTGGTTCCCACAGGTATTTCCCCACTTCGTTGTTAGCGAATTTACCAGGCTTGCCTCTAATGACATGTATCCGTTTACAAAGAAATTCACCCTCAGAAGACAGATACATTGAAAAGATTCTAAAGTTCGGAAACGTTAAGTTCTAAAAAGTAGTTGAGTGCTAAGCAGCATTCTAAAAAAATAATAAGGGTAGTGCCCACAAAATGGACTGCGTCGAATGGGCTGACGTTCATGTGATTGGATGCTTCTGCAGGTGTCGCTCATTCATTTGTATATTATCATACACACGCCGGAGAGCCTTCTGTACTCATTCCCAGCACCTCTACCTTCCCTACCCCACAGCAGCATCGCCTTGCGATGTCTTTCATTCTTTTTATTCGTTCCTTCAGGGAATGGAGAGAATTTATCAGAGAGCCTTCCAGTGCCTGTTTGTCTTAGGAGAACTAGGTGCAGAGTGGTAGGATGTCTTGCATCAGGCTGCTTAAAATGGAAAGGGCTGCTAAGGTGGGTGCTCTCCAAACACAGGTCCTTTTATGCCTGTAAGACTGCTAAAATCCATCCATAATGCCTCCAGCACCCCATCTCACCTTACTACCACATCAGCTCTTTCAGTAATACATTTATAAAAGCTGTAGCAAACCAGAACAGTTTTCATGTGTTAACATTTCTTTTCATTTGACAATGTCGTTGTAAAGGTTAATTATGCAACAGCAGCCAAGGCCCTAAACCTAATACCAAATACAATCCCTACCGGATCTATAATGTCAAACATTAAAAAAACCTTCCTGAGCCAAAATTGATATTTAAAAGCTAGGAACTGATTTATATTATGAATTTATTAACAGGAGACTCCCTGTCCATTGTGTAGTGAAGTAGCCTGTATCTTTTCCTTATGAGTTAAAATACTGAAATTGTCTCTTTAAATGATAGCTCTGCAAATAATAAAATAAATGACCATGCTACATCTGGATACCGGGAACAGCTGCTCTTTAAATAAGCAGTTGATGTTTAAAAGTACATGCCCAGCTTTTTCTTGAATATAATGTATAGCTTTAAATGTCTTAAGTATGTAAATTTGTAACTGACAGCTTACATTTTTTGTCAACAAACAGGTTGTGTCCATAGAGAAAAAAATTAGTGTCGCATTTATCCTTCTGTTATCAACTCTAATAATAGACTTTATTTAAATAAAACTCTTCTGTTACTGGCTGACTTTATACGCTCTTAAGCTTCAGCTGTTTTGTTTTATTTTTCAGATCAACAGAAAGATTTAAAAAAGAAGATGATCTTGACAGTCTTATTAATGAAATATTTGAAGATCCCAACTTTGATAAAAAATCCTTTGTAAGTCAAGTGTTATAAATATGCAATAATTTTTTCATTTTTAAGACGTTTAAAATAGTCTGAAAACTTACGGAATGCACAAGTATCTATAGTTCTTTGCATTCTGAGAAATACTGTCATCTAAATAAATTATTCCACGTAGAGTTGTAGAAGAAATAAAATATTAGAAACTCTCAGTGTGTTTTTTGCTATTCATTTCTCAGCAAGAATGCGAAATTAGAAAAGCTGCTAGAACAAAAGGCAACTCATAGTTGAAGTTGGTTACCTGTATATAGTCTCTATAAGAACACTTTTCTGAAAGACCGAAAACAAACAGCTTTCATATAGGAATGTGCTTAGCATCTCAGATGCAATGCCATTGCTGTTATTCCATAACCCATGAGTAAATTGTTAATATTTTAAATATTTACCAGTAAATGCTTGTGTATCTACATTAGCTTTATGAAAAGCGTATAAAATAATATAACAACCAACCTTGAAGAGGAATTACTAGGTTATGAGGTGTGCTCATTTTCAATTTTTTTATATACTGTTCATACTGAACATATATTAATGTTTTGCCATATTTGCTTTGCTTTAATTTTTTAAGTTATAAGTAAAGTTTAAAAACTCCGAATCGTACTTATTGCCTTCCTACCCAGAGGTAACCACCAACCTTTCTATCCATACTTGTATACTTTTATTACATAGGTATTAACCGTAAGTCATTTTCATTGCTGAATATACCTTGTTAAGTAATTCTACCACAGTTTACCCACTGCCCTGGTAATGGACATTTAAATTATGCCCAATTGTTGCTCTTACAAACAATGCCTCTTCAGATATCTTTGCATTCTTTTTTTATTCACGTACAGGAGTTTCTCTAGGATGTATAAACCTTGAAGAGGAATTGCTAGGTTATAAGGTGTGCTCATTTTCAAATTTTTTACCCATTGCCAAAGTGTTTTCCAAAGTGCTGTGTCAGTTTTATTCTTCTTACCAGTAGTGTATGAGCATTTATATACTTTAATTTTTACCATGTTGGTCATTATAAAATATATTGGTTAGATTTTTTAAAAATATTTTTTTATTGATTTCAGAGAGGAAGGGAGAGAGAGATAGAAACATCAATGATGAGAGAGAATCATCCCCAGTGGGGGGTGTGCCTGCACACCCCCCACTGGGGATGAAGCCCGCAACCCAGGCATATGCCCTGACCAGAATCAAACCTGCGACCCTTCAGTCTGCAGGCAACGCTCTATCCACTGAGCCAAGCCGGCTAGGGCATATTTGTTAGATTTTAAATAAAGAGACCAAATGAAAGTCTAAGTTACAAGGACCACAAAGAAAAAAAAAATCTAAAAAGATAAATATAATACCAAAGTTTTTTTAAGGGTAGGGAAGATTAAAGCAAGACAGTGGACTGAAAATCACTAGGCAGTGCTGGTGTTAAGGCTATGGACATGGCCAACTACGTTTTTGTCAACCAGACAAAGAATAAACTGGCTAGTATAGACTTTATCTTTATTTCTCTAACATTTTCAATTAATCCGAGGTAATTAATAAGCTGATGGTCTCATTGATTTACATGTCAACCCAATAGCAATGGTGTTGAATAGTCTGTGAACAAGAATGTATCATAAATGCCAAATAGCTATGCTGATTTAATTAATAGTAGAAAAAATAAACTACATAATGTTCTTGTTGGGATTCATTGATCACCTGAGCAATTAATTATTAAATACTTACAGAGTACATATCTGTATGTGAGGCACTATTTCTTCAGGGCATTTCAAAAGCAGAAGGAACTATGTCTCTGGCTTGGCTTTAAGATATACAAATCTGAGCCCTGGCCAGTGTGTTCAGTTAGAGCGTCACCTCAAGCACCAAAATCTTGTAGGTTTAATCCCCGGTCCCAGTTGGAGTGCATGTGGGAAGCATCCAATCAATGTGTCTATCATCAATGATTCTTTCTCTCTCTCCTCTCTCTCTCTCTCTCTCTCTCTCTCTCTCTCTCTCTCTCTCTCTCTCTCTTTCTCTCTCTTCCTCTTCCTCTCTCCCTCCCTTCCACTCTCTCTAAAAATCAATGAAAAAATTATCCTTGAGTGAGGATTAACAAAAAAAGGTATACAAATCTGAAATAAAAGTAACTCTTACAATCATGAGTAAATAAACTTTTATGTTCTTCTGCATGCTGCTTTTTTAAGTGGTTATATCCAGTTTTCCAGCCTGCAAGGGAGAAAGAAACCCAAATAAACATCTGAAGGAGAGCAGGTCTATGTAACACTGACTGGATAAGGAAAAGAAGTGTCTGAACGGCCCATCCATGCCCACCTCGTCCTCAGGGGCCAGGTCATGCTCCTGAGAGCACTGCTCCTTCCCCCGCCGCTGGCCCATTCGGCTGTTTCTGAACTGCGCTTGGGCCCACACAGAAGAGCCCAGAAACCACAGCAAACGTCACAGCTCGCCAGCTCCAGGTCACCAGCATGAACCTGGATGGTACATGACACATTTGGAGAAACAGGAGGAGACTCATGCACATGATTATTTTTGAGACATGCGCCCCAAATTTCCCCAGTTCTGTTTAACATCAAATAGAAGAGTTAAAAGAAATAGTGAAATGAAATATTTTTGCCTCCATTAAATTTCCTCACCTACTAGGTCAAATGAAGCCATGTTGCTGCATAGTTTAAATTGCCTTTTCTCCATCTCACTTCCTCTCCTTGGCGGTGGTCTTAGTATGTGGGTTTATGTTGTTTGGTACGATATACCAGTTAACACTTAATAAATGCCCGCTAATGATGACGATGTTATATAACCATATGGGAACTACTGTATGGTTGTGGCTAGGTAGGTCTACAGTCTCCTCAAATGCCTATTGGTTGATACCTTTCCACTTGATCAAAATTAATATTCCTGAAGTTACCCAGGAGTTTAGTTAGTTTATTTTTAGTTCAGGTGAGTACTATTCACAGCCTTTAAAAAGGAGTCTGAGGTGTGTGTGTTTTTCTCAATTGAATTTTTCCAGGATGAGGTTTTAAATAGAAGGTCCTTCATATTAAATCATTGAACTTTACTATTAATTGAAGAATTATAAAGTGACTCTAAATCTTAGCATGCTAATAATGGCAGTATATCAATTTCCTAGACTAAAAGCAGAGTAATTTGCAAATTCCTCAGGGAGGTCAACTTCCCTTTTGCCTTTAAGAAAAAGGTTTTGATCATTGTTTTTATTTCAGAAACTTTAAAATGATACAAATTTTTTATTTTAAGTCATTTAAAAAATATTCTTGTTACAAAGTAAAGAATATTAGTTTTCATGTTACAATTATCTAAGTTACTCTTGGCCTTTCATTGTTTTGTTTTTTTAACAGAAATTAAAATCTAAATCTTCAGGTAACACATCTGTCAGAGCTTCCATTCAAGGCCTCAGTAAAAGGTAAGTTGAGATTGCTTTGGTAAGTTACACACACTAGTGAGCAAACACTATGAGCATAGTCTAGTAGATTTTATTACCTTAAACAACAGTGACATTGAACAACAAAGCACTGGTTGGCTTTCAGGAGAAAGACCAATAGCAATATCTTTAGTGTTCCTATGGTCTGTGACCCCTTAGTATAAAGGAACTTGAATGAGAGATTATTGCTATTGTAAATAATTTTCTGCCAGGTGAAAAAAAAAAGTGTGAACAGTTTCTTGAAATTAATGTTCTGTTATATTCTTCAGTATTTACTTTGTCCCTTACATTATTTGGCAAACACATTTTTCTGTGACTCATTTTAACTCTTTGAGTGTTCCTGCATATACAGGTTATATCCAATAAAGCAGTGATCCCGGAATAAATACCTCTTCTTTAAAATGGTTGGCTTGCTCCGGAAAATATACAATTTGATTATAAGGCTGTAGAGTTAACAAAGCCAGACTAACGTCTCACATTTCTTCCTTGTAATTTTCTTTCTCTCCCGTTTGTTGACCGTGTCTAGTTGCAGCCCCGTGTACCTTGGTGGAAGCACTACTCCGTGCGGAATTGGAACAGCTACTTCACAGAGGTGGGATGTCAGAAATATACTTTCTTACGAGGTTTCCCAATTTATACCCTGTTTTTAAAACAGTAATCTTGGCATCGATCTGTTTCATAATCAGAAGTGTGTTTTCTTAGCCAATCCAAGAGCACTTTACTGAAATCTTAGTTGTTTTTGGGTGATCGCCGTTGAAAGCTGTGATGGTGGTGACGCCTTTCTCTGCGCCCCACGTGAAGGGCCTGGACATGCCAGTCCCCGCTTGGCTCCCACAGGACACCGGGAGAGGGAGCGTCCGCCGTGCGTTTTCCTTCTGGGCAGAGGAAGCCAGGTGGTGAGACACGCGAAGCAGCGCAGGCCCGCAGCTTCATGACGTTCTCCCCACACTGACTTGGCCAAACAGCCAGCATGAGAAGCCGCACGCAATGAGCTTTGTCTAGATGAGGAGAGGGACTTTACACAAATAACTCCAAAAATAGCTATTTAATCTTCACATGCTCTGTAATGTGAAGGGGAGGTACAGAATACTGTAAGCATAGATCATTGGCACCCCGATTAATATGAAGGGTTAGAAAATTCTTCCCTAAGCAGGTAACATTGAATCAGCCTCGGATATGAAAAATGAGTAGAAGTAAAGAGGGGGGACCGTTGGGGCCAGAGGGTATGCCGTGTTAGATGATCCCTGAGCTGGGAAGAGTGTTGGAGGAGCAAAGAGCAGCTGGGGAGCTGCAGCGCAGGGAGTGGGGGAAGAATGGCTCCTGATGGGGCTGGAGAGGTCGTCGAGGGAGATTTGGTTTGTTGGCGGTCCGTAGTCCTCTGAAGATTTGAGAAAAAGTTGGTCATGGATGCAGTGAGAGCAAGTGGTGGTTGGTTGGTTGGTTTTTAGCAGAGAGTCACCTAATCATATTTGTGTTTCTAAAGAAAGTTATTTTAGCTGCTGAATAGAAAATGGATTGGAAGGTGAGAGGCAAGACAGGAGAGGCCAGTCAGCAGGCAGTATTTCACAGTGGTCCAGGAGAGAGATGATAATGGTAGCTGTGAGCCGAGTGGTGGCAGTGGCTCTAGGGAAAAGGTGTCACATTTGAGCTGTTTAGAATCTAGAATTGACAAAATTCGGTGAATTTAATGGCTAAGAGAACACTGTTAGGAATGACTCCCAAGTAATGTGCCTTGCCCAGGGTCACATAAAGTGTTACAAAACAAGGACTCAAATGTGTAATTGAGTCCTGCTCCATTATGCTTTCTAGTAAACCAGTTTGTAGAAGGCCAGGTGATATATGTAAGAGGGGAGAACCGTGGCTGATTTACAACTGCAGCTGCTGTTCTTTTCCATCTGTCCAAATATCAAGAATCCCTAGTCTACTGTGTAGATCTGACAGGATTTTACTGAAAACCACAGGGTTTGGGCAGAAGACTATATTGGGCTGTATTTGGAAAATTCCCATCATAAACATCTTTAAAATAATGAACATCCTCTTGATTGGCTGGACAAAGGGACAAA
The DNA here is from genome assembly GCF_951640355.1 of Cnephaeus nilssonii. Lineage (NCBI taxonomy): Eukaryota > Metazoa > Chordata > Mammalia > Chiroptera > Vespertilionidae > Cnephaeus > Cnephaeus nilssonii. The sequence goes on along the minus strand of NC_137089.1, from coordinate 9,545,866 downwards.
ACTGTTGATGACCCTTCCTATTCAATTGCCTCTACATTTTAGAAAAAGAAGAGTGACTATCTTTCATTGGAATCATTACATTATTTTTTAATATATTTTTTTTTATTTCAGAGAGGAAGGGAGAGGGGGAAAGATAGAAACATCAGTGACGGAAAAGAATCATTGATTGGCTGCCTCCTGCGCGCGCACACACACACACACACACACACACACACACACACACACAGGGAATCGAGCCTGCAACCCAGGCATGTGCCCTGACTGGGAATCGAAGGTGACCTCCTGGTTCATAGGTTGACGCTCCACCACTGAGCCACGCCGGTCGGGCCATTCCTTTATTTTAGGTATGCTCTAGTTAGACGTAGTTATAGACGATAAATATTTTTAAGCCCTGAATATAAGCACTGATTTACATGTCCAGGGCATAAGTGAAATTGAGTCTATTCTGCCTGTTTTCCATGTGTTTTATTTGTTTGATTTCTGGGTAGAGTTCTGGTTTAGAAGTAATACTCAATGATTTTAGAGTGTAAAGATTTGAGTTTTTACCCCGTTGGTGGGGAAGGGAAAAAGAGTAGTAGCAGGAAGCGTAGTGGCATTAGTAAGGTATAGATAAGACTAAGGCGTTATTTTCAAGCCAAATCGAATTTTACTCCTAATTATTTTTTAAACTACTTGCAAGGTCGACTTATTGCATAGACTGGTACTAATTATGATCTAACAAAGTGAATCGTAGCAGCAGAATGATTTCTGAGCTGCAAGTGAGTTTTATTTTTCTCAAAGGACAGTGTTTGTAGGAAACTGTGGTAGTGTGAATAGATTTGAATAAACTACTAAATTTTAAATTAAATTAAAAAGCTGTATGTAACATTATGGTTGAGATTTTACACATACAAAACGTCAGGAAATTCAAAATTATAGTTCCCACAACAGCAATAATTCAGCCAAATTGCACATATGTATTAAGGCATTAAAGTTAACACTCTGTGCAATCATGTAATAAACTACATATGCATAAGAAAGCACGTTATGGCAGCTTTGGGAACCATCATTTTGCATTTCCTGACTTTGTACATTCAAAATCCAAGTTCAAATGTGTACGAATATAATTGTGTTGAATTTCCATATGTACAAGTACAACTTCATAAATTGCTCACAGTTTAAAAGAAAATATGGACTTATGAAACTTGTATAGATTTTGAATGTTTAGTTACTGTTATGATTAAACATAATTTTAGACATAGAAAGCATTTATTCTCAAAGGAATCTGTAAGCCAAAAAAAAATGCAATTTTGAAGTTACCATATTTGAATTTCAAGGAAAATAAGTGAAAAATATTTGGCTTTTACTTTATTATTTTTTAATTACAGAAGGATTGTATCCTTATTATAAAAACAAACTTGAAAAATGTATAAAGAGAAGGATAATAATCTCCTTCCCTCCCTCCATTCCCACCATTCCTGAGACAGCCAGTGTGGGCTTGATAATAGTATATTACTGTCTACATTTTTTCCATGTTCTTATTACCTTATAAACACCTGTATAGGAATTTTTTGTTGTTGTTTTCACAAAAATAGGATTATGCTATATATGTTACTGTGCACCTTGTTTTCTACATCTTTCTAGGTCAGTGGAAAAATTAATTCTCTTTATCAGCTGCCTAATATTCCATAGAATAAACATACTGTATGTTATTCATTGTTTTTCCCTTTTAGGTAGGTATCCAAGTGGTATCTTGTTTTTTGCCACTTCTACAATACTATAGTAGAAATTCTTGAGATATATGCTTATGTTGATGCTTTTATTCATATGCAATGGCTCCCCAAAAATGGAATTGCTAGTGCAACAGCAAAGGATAATTTTAACTTTAAAATAATCCCAAAGGTTAAAGCAGTTCACATACCCACCAGAAATATCTGAGGAACTTGGTTAAAAATGTATTTGGTTGTTGCTTTAAATTTTAATTATTTGTTAGATTTTACCTTTTAAACAAACAGGCACTGTTATAAGCACTTTAACAATATTAACTCATTAGGTCCTCATTGTAATTCTAAAAGATGTATAAAAATTATTAGTATCCCCATTTTACATACAGGGAAACAGTTACAGAGAGAAGTTGAGTTACTTGGCTGTAGTTGCACAGCTAGAAAGTAGAATCAGTAGTTGAACCTGGGCAATTTGTGTTCACAGTTTACGCTCTTACCTACCATTCTACAATACCTGTATTAGTGAGATTGGCTATATTTTTAAGCTTTGTCTTTGTCATTTGTAAACACTCTGAATAGTATAAGTAAGTATTGGACCTTGTGCTGGAAATGTTTTCTTCCACTATTTTTCACTTTGTTTTGGGTTTGTTTGTTTTTTGTGTGTTTGTTTGTTTGTTTTTTGAAAATTTCTATAAGGGTTTATTTGAGCTTAACTGATGACATTCCTGGGAAGCAAGATGTCAAATGCTCCTGTTCTTGGCATCTTAAAAACTCTTATTTCCTTTTAATTTTTAGGTGATCAAATGTATCTATATTGATTCTAGTTTTTAAATATTTCAAGCAATATTCTTTAAAGTAAGTCACAATTATTATACAAATCAAATTGTTTGCAGCAGCCATTCATAAGTTTTGTCATATATTATCATCTTATTCCTAAAGTTACATGTAGTATGTGAGTTTTAAGAATTGCGTGTCATTTGAATTCCTCAGATATTCACTAAGCGTAGTTCTAGCAGTTCCGCCCTCTTCCCTGCATTATCGCTTTGCTCTTCACTGCTTCTTTGCTTTTTCCCTTCTTTCTCTTAACCCCACTTCCGTTTAAATGGCTCAGGTACACCTTCTCAGACAGGCCTTTGCAGTCCACTCTATTTAAAATTGCAGCCCACTCCCTCCACTACTCTGTTTGTTTTTTCCTGCTCTACTATTTCATTTGAAGCATTTTTTATCTTCTAACATTGTGATGAGTGCTGTTTATTTCTTTTCTCATTAGAATCTATGCTCCATGAGGACAAAGTCTTACTAGCACATAGTAGGCTTTCAGTAAATACAGAATGGAGCAAATTAGGTTTACAATTGTTTATGTGAAAAATAATAAATACAATACTTAGTAAATAATAATATAAAAATAAACAGTTTCGTGTACTCACAACTATAAACCTACTTTTGCCTGTTTTGTGTGTGTTTTTAATGGGTGGATGAATGCATTAATGCCAACCACTGAGGAAACAGAAACAAATAAGATACTGTCCCAGCACTTAAGTAGCTTAAGGGGGAGACATTCATTTCAATACAATGTGGCAAATTCTGTGATAAAGGCATTCTTGAAAATTTTATTAGGAAAGGAAGCAACTTAAAGAAGTTAAGTGAAGACTTCCCTCAAGCACAATTTGAAAACCATTGAACTAAAAGATCTACACATCCGTTTCCTTTCTTTTCTATCTGTACAATATACATGTGTGCATAAATGTATCCATGTATAAGATCTTAGTAAAATAGGTACGCGTAGAAATTGAACCTGGAATTTTAGGTATATAATCATTCCTTTGTATAAAAATTTACAATCAGTTTAATCTTTACTTTTTTGTTGTTAACTCAGTAATTTGTAATATATGGTATATCCTATGAATAAATCACCATATTTTTATATTTATACATACCAATAATCTTTAATGTACAGTTCTTTTTCTCTAAACAGATCATGTGATCATCTGCGTTGTACAGCGTGTGATTTCTGGGTAGTAAGCTACGATGACTATATGTGGGACAAATCATGCGATTATCTGTTTTTCAGGTATGCTTCTAAAGAATCTCACTGTGAAAATGTATCAAGTATAACTTTATATTTCTATTTTGCTGTAATGTCTCTTGTGGACTTGGCCAGATCGTGTGGCCTCTACCTCTTCAATATTCCTCTCACCATCTCCTTTTTTCCATCTGTCTGCTGTCAGCCTAGGTAAGACATGTTGCTTCTGGACAGTAATCTAGATATTGCCTTCTTGCCCAGCCCGTGTGGCTCAGTGCTTGAGCATCAACTTAAGAACCAGGAGGTCACGGTTCACTTCCTGGTCAGGAGGGGAATTTGATATGCCCAGGTTGCGGGCTTGATCCCCAAGAGACAGCCGATCAATGATTCTCTCTCATCATTGATATTTCTACCTCTCTCACGTTCTCACTTCCTCTCTGAAATCAATAAAAATAAATATATATATTTTTAAAAAGAATATAGATATAGCCTTCTCACTGACTTTTCTGCCTTCAGTATCTTCTTTCAGACCACCTTTTCCTTGCTGAGAATTAAAGCATAACTAAGAATGTGCCATTCTCCTACCCAGAACCCTTTTGCTTACAGAATTATGTCCGAATTCCTTAGTATGGCACCCAAGGCCCTCCAAGATCTAGCCCCTATCCATCACCCAGCTTTGTCTTTCCACAGTATAAGATTTTAGCTACATCAGATTCCTCAATACTCCCATTCCCCATTACTTTGTGCAAGCTCTCCACCTCCTGGGACACCTTACCATTTTATCTAAATCTTAGGTTGGCACATGTCTGCCTCTCTCCTTGCGGTCAGGATAGGCTTACTCATACTTTTGCAATTTAGACATCTTTATACACTACTAACTACCTAATGTTTTTAAGATGTTATAAGTTATAAAAATATGCTTAAACTACGCATTCACTTTTTTAAATAAAAATTAAGAGTTAAAAATTAATAGTGCACATATCATTCATTTTTGGCTTCCCTAACCTGTGCCTAGACAAAGACTGTCTATTCGGATACAAGTAATCATAAGACATTGTAGCATTCTCCCGTAGCAGAAAGAAAAGGGGGAGTTTTCCAGACCTCTTCCCACATCCATTCTCATGTAAATCCCTAGGAGTCTCCTCTAATGTAATAATTTTTAAATTTTTTCACATCAAGAACTGAACTATTTTGAAAATCTTAACGAAAATTTTGCATCTTCTTCACACACCAAAGTAAATGGAAATGTACAAATATACAGAAAAAGTATAATTTAAGAGGTTTCACATTCCTCAATCCAAGTAAAGCCTAGTGACCTCCCAAAATCCCAGGTCAGGTTAGCCTACCTTTCATCCCATTATTGGAAAAGTTAACTTCATTTCAGGTCTGTTTGCCTTTTCTGACTTTTCTAACTCCTCTGCTAGTTACTACTACTCGTTCATCTACAGCGTGATTAATAATTCCCACATGCCACCAAGATGCACCAGCAATTTTTACAGAATAATAGAATGCATGCAATATCGAAACAGGTGAGCACAGGCATTAAGTGAGCTTTTCGATGATTTAGTTGGTACTTGAACTTGCAGTGTCTCAGTTAAGAACTCTAGATCTGTGGTAGCCTGGCTTTGCTTGCTTGTTTGATTGTTTTGTTAATGAGAAAGAGCAGCTTTATTTTTACCCAGGGTCAGGCACAGGCACTGCCAATCCTTGTCAGATGCGGGGGTGAGGGAATGTGAGGTTTGGGGCATTAAAGCGGAAGACCGTCTGCAGAGAGCTCGGAACCCTCCCGGGAACATCCCCGCTCAAACCAGGAAAGCGGGAACGGGGTGGCTGGGAAAGGCCACAGACAGCAGGGCTCGTTGTTGGCTCTTTGGGGTTCCGTTTCCTCGGACATGGTTTGTCCCAGCGTCAGATTCCAGGGCAGCAGCAGCCCCCAGAACTGCGGCCGCAGCCAGAGCCCCCAGACTGCTGCCCACGCCCTTGGTCACAGGCGTCAGAGCTCTGGCACTCCTAAAACCCCTAGTTAAGGAGTCAGTCACTTTCTGGCCTGAGGGGCTCAGCTGATTGGAGCATCATCCTGTGCACCTAAAGGTCGAGGGTTCGATTCTTGGTCAGGGAACATATTCAGGTTGCAGGTTCGATCCCCGATCAGGTTGGTACAGTAGGCAACCAATTGATGTCTCTCTCTCACATCTATGTTTCTCTCTCTGTCTCTCTCCCTCACTCCCTCCCTCTCTTTTCCTCTCTCTCTAAAAATCAATTTTAAAAAACATTTTTTTAAAAATTCAATCAGGTATCAGATGTTAAATTTGTCAAAATACATTGCAGATTGAATAAAAAACTTTTTTTCTTCATTTAACTTTTTAGTTTTCATTAAACACGTAGTTTTGTGAATTTTTTTTTTTCTTTCTGACAAAACTTACATGATTCATTTCTTCCCCTGGCTCACTATAACCTTAGCTAAGACTTTGCTGGTCAGAGTCTCAGTTTCTTGAATCAGACAGTTGACCTGGAAAATCTCTCAGGTTTTGTGAGGTTCTAACCTTTAAAATTTGCCTGGATTTTGTACAATACAGGACTGAATGTGGTGTCCACTGGCCACCAGAGGGCACTTTGTAGCCTGCCTTCTCCTGCAGTGACATAAAAAGATGGGACTATATCTCTTTTTTTAATATTTATACTGTGTTTCATCATTTTACTTCGCATTTATCATTTTATTTTGAATGTTTCTATTTTTCTTCGGCCATAGAATAGTTAGATAAATTCAGTACATGGATTATCTTGAAAATCATAATTGACTTTCAATTAATTAAACATAAATTAACTTCTCTAGTCTTTTTTTATAATAACATCAATCAGATGGTTATCATTTTCATGATGGTCCTGCCAATTGATTTAATTATTTTAACATTGTCACTTAATGTAGGTTAGGTATTATTTTATTGCTGACACTATAAGTAAATAAGATATCATTAAAAAATGAAAGATCTATCAGTTCCAACACAGAAATAACAGGCACTTTTTCTCTAGTAATGAAAAATTTCTGTACTTAACCCATCAGAAGCGCATTATTTTTATGCCTCCTATATCCCCTCCATTTGCCATGTTGCCGGCTTTTAGCATTTGGTGTAGTAAGTATCTGAGGTAGGAGATGACCACCACCCTTTGCACTCTGTTCTCACTTGATCTGAGCCACGAGTCAGAGAAGCGATTCACCGTATTCTCGTATCATGTCATCTCTGATAAAACAAATCATAATTTCTCAGCTTTTATTAGGTCATTATGTTCTAAACAGCCTTAATAAACAGGCCTAGAGAAATGCCATTGAAAAGTACTAGTTACTGAGGAAATACCCTCAGAAAGAACAGGGAATCACATCTGCTGTTGTTTGTGTGAAGGGAACCAAGGTTTGTTGAATGTTCAGTTGTTAATAAAAATGGGAAAAATAAAGCAACTAGAAATTTTTTTAAGTCATTAAGCACTGGAAAAGCCACTGTTCTAAAACATTCATGTTTTACTAATAGGAACAACATGCCAGAATTCCACAAATTAAAAACAAAGTTGGTAAAGAAGAAAGGAGCGCGGGCGTATGCCTGCCAGTGCAGCTGGAGAACTATTGGAGAACTGACTGACCTGCAGACGGACCATCAGCTGCGTTGGGTTTGTGGTAAACACTAAGAATGCAGACTTTTGCCCTGGCCGGGTGGCTCAGTTGATTGGAGCATCATGCCATAACCCGAAAGGTTGCGGATTTGATTCCCAGTCAGGGCACCTAGGTTGTGGGTTGGGTTCGATCCCCGGTCGGGCTGTGTACAGGAAGCATCCAATCAGTGTTTCTCCTCTCATCAATGTCTCCTTTCTCTCTCTTCCCGCCCACCTTCCTCTCTCTCTAAAAACCAATTAAAAATATATATATATATCCTTGGGTGAGGATTAAATAAATAAATAATACAGATTTTTCACATTCAGACAAATATATCCATGAGAGCAGTCTCTATTAATCATCATAATATTTAAGTAAAGGTACATAGCAGTATCATGCCCTTGGGAAAAGACAATAAATTTCATTTAATGACTATACAAATTTTCAAAGACAAATAGACTTAAGAAGACAATGTGCTTTAACGTTTTGGAATTATCCCTTTTTGATATAATGGACATTTCATTTTGTAAGCAAAGAAACAAGTTCTTCAGATTCTTCTTTGCCAGCCTCTCTTCTATTTAATGAAAGTTTAATTTAGCAGTTTTATACCAATCTATAGCCATTTATCAGTAACTGCAGTGTTACTGACTGCTAATACACTTGGTGTAAATATTCCTCATTCAGAGCATTTAAATGGGATAAAGGCGGCCAGTGCAGAGAGGTCATTGAGGAATATATACATCCCCTGGTCCAGTCAGAGCTGTTGTTGCAAAGGATCGTAATTTAGATGTGGCAGAAACCATGTAAGCAGTGACTAATTGAGGAGTTTTCAGGAGTATAGGTAAACTGTAAATGAATACACTGCCTACATCTGATCTTACCTCACCAACTTAAAGTGATATTATGTACAATAATGGTATGTATTTTAGGTTTTAGCTTCTTTCTCCTCCTTTTGTTTGTGTGTATATATATATATAAAAAGTTACTTGGTTTTTTATTTTAGCAAATACGCATTTATATATTTTTTAAGATATTGATGCACCTAAAATTCCAAGGAAAGATCCAAATATGGACAGGTCATTGTTGGTTTTTTCATTACTTTCTAGCTTTTAATTCCTAAAACTCTATAATCAAGTAAAATGCACAGCAAGTAAGATATTTTCTCAGGCAGCCTGTTGGTTTTTCTGGTAGGATCAGAGTGACATACTGTTTATTAGATGAGTATGAAAAGAGAGAGCATAGCTTGTTGGGCTCCTTCTTGACATTACTGAGACTTGGACAACCTACAATAGCACATTTAGGAAATCAGTTACCTCAAAATTACCAGCTCCCAGCCACCATCAAGAGATTCGGAGAGCTTTCTAATCGGCCAAAACCTCTTTACTGCATGTGTCTAATATATGATTCGATTGTTGATACAAGGCATGCTGAAAAAGAGTAATTAAAGCAAAGTTATGATCTTCTTAGTCTTGTGCTTAATCCAGCCATCCTACTTAAGCAAAGAAGAAAAGCTTTCTGGTCATTAAAAGCCTTCTCCTAGCCATGACACATTTGCACATGAGTAAAACTCAGTAAATCTAGTGTTGCAACCGATCAAATCTGGTGGCAGAAACTGGCATTTTTGTATTAATATGTTTATAGATCTTATCTTTCAATAAAAATGTTTTACTCTCTAAAATGTTATATCACTGTAATGTATCCAGAAACAGAGGGATTTGGATTGAAGTCACCTATTTCAAAAAAATAGCACAGCAACAAGATTCACACATTCAGAACCCCACTTTAGTTATAATGGTGATGTTTGCTTTGTATGCAAAAGAACAAATTTACTAGATTATTAATTTTAAAATATACTTTATTACATAACTGTCCTATAACTTGGATATATTACCCATGTTTGGAATTTTGTTTGTTTATTTATTCCTCACTCGAGGACATGCTTAGAGAAGGTGAAACATCGATGTGAGAGAGAAACATTGATCTGTTGCCTTCCATATGTGCCCCAACCGAGGATCAAACCCGCAATGCAGGTTTGTGCCCTGACCAGGAATTGAACCGGCAACGTTTCGGTGCACAGGACGATCAACTGAGCCACTCTGGCCAGGCTGTCTGGCATTTTATAACATAGTAATTGTAATAATTCCCCAATGTCAGAAATATATATGTGACTTCACATTTTGTTTGCAATTTACTTTATAAGCTTTTTAATATTGTACAATTTTAATCTAAAATATAGAATGTTATTTTATATACAAAGGGATAAATTATTACCAGTTATAATTTAAGCCAAAATGCAGTTACTTTAGTATCAATGTAAACAAAAAGCATAGTTTCTGGTGAACTATAATTTTAAAATGCAAAATCTATAAAATTTAAAAGATGTTTTGCCCGTTTGTTTTCAATGTTCATAATTTTTTACCTTTAGCAAGTATTTATTTTTTGTCAAGCCAGGTAGCTACTTTATTTGAACTGTATTATATTCTCTGGCCCCTATCCTACCAAGAAATGAATAAATAATAGCTTTATTCTGTATTTAGTAACATTTTTGTTGTGTAGTAAAACTTTCATATTGGGATTAATTTGAAATAACTTTGATAATGTCTTTTAAAATGTCAACAAAAAAGTTTCCAACCATCCAATTGAACAGATAATTTACTTATTTACATTGGCGAGGAGAAGCATACCGAGAGAGAGAGAGAGAGAGAGAGAGAGAGAGAGAGAGAGAGAGAGAGAGAGAGTTGGTGTGTGCGTGAGCGTGTATAACAAAATGTGGGTATTTAAAGGAGCCAGGTCCAAGTGCTGGAAGAACAAGCCATGTTGAGATGGTGGTGTAGCATCCTTCTTTTCTTGAGTGAAAGAAGATGTCGTCAGACTATGATTTTGAATTGCTTTTCCTCCTTCATTTACTGACCTGTTATTTAAAAATAAGAACTAAAAGGTCTTTGTATCTAATCAGTACTCTGATGAAGCTTAGCAGTCACTTTCAAATGTTGGTTTTCCTCAAATGTTATGTCTTAACAAAATCTCTATCAGCTAACATACTACCCCTATTAATCAGCTTAACCTATTATTATTTAGATTTGTTCTTGAGCTCTGGTCAGTGTGGCTAAGTGGTTAGAGCACCGGCCCGCCTGCTCACCAAAGGATCGCAGGTTCAATTCCCAGTCAAGGGCATGTACCTGGGTTGCAAGTTCGATCCCCTAGATGTGTCTCTCTCACATTGATGTTTCTCTCTCCCTCCCTCCATCTATCCCTCCCTTGCACTCTCTCTAAAACTCAATGGGAAAAAAAATCCTCAAATGAGGATTACAAAAAAAAAAAAATAGTTCTTGAAGGGAAGAAAATATTCAAACTATACAGTCTCTTTAGAGTTAACATACTTATTTGTGTATATGACACCATTTTGTGCTCTCTTTTCAAAGATTGCATGGGATATATAGATATAGATATACATGTAGTTGATAAATTTATTTTCAGACTTCCCCAAATGCCTTGAGATAATGGGTGACAATATGAAGTGTTGCAAAATCAGCGGTGAAAGTCACATCCCTTGGGAAATTACTTAACTTTTTGGTTTCATTTGCCCAAATGAAATGGTGACAACCTTTTTGTAGCTTAAGTATTATGACAACATGTTTATTTTTTCATTCCCTAAATATTCCTTATAAGAAAAGCAGCTATGCTATTGTTTTTATTTTATAACTAGTAAATGTAAATGTGGCCAGCTTTATCTTTATATAAATTGAAGCTACAACTTTCAAAAACAAACCAAAAATCCACTCACCCTGGTCTCTTCCTGTCTGGTTTAAAACAAATTGTTCATCATGAAGGCGTGCCGGGCCTTTCACAGTATCTTTTCAGCTTTATCTGTCTCTGCTTCTCTCTTTCAACCAAACCTATATCCTACCCACAGTCCCTTAGATATACCTCACGTTTTACTGTCTTGATATGTCTTCTCTTCCTTATCTTATCCTATCTAAGTTTGACTCATTTTTCAAAGCCTATATCTTGTACACCAATGTTTTTCAGAGTGTTATCCACTCTCAGGGGAATCCCCAAGAGTCTTGGGGAGGGGGGAGGCCATATGGTCAAACCTGTTTTAGTAACATTAAGATATTAAAGCTGCTGGCACCTTACGTAACATGATCCAAAGCAGCGGCACCATGCATTTGCAATAGAAAAAAACAATTTCACTTAAAAGTATCCTTGATAAAGGCAGTAAAAACTATTAATTTTATTAATCTCAGCCTTCAAGAACATATCTTTTTAATATTCTGTTATGACTGTATGGGGAGCACACAAAAAGAACTTGCGCTAAACAACTCTTCATGGAATCCAGTTTTGCTTGAAAGAAAACTGACAGATAAACTGTGGTCATTCAGAATATTGAATATTTGCCACACATTTTCTCAAAAATGAACTGAGTGAGTCACCTCCAGGAAAATAACTGACAGTATTTGTTGGCAATGATAAAATTCGAGTCCTCAAGCAAAAATTAGAATTTTAGAAAATTTGTATTCACCAGTGACACCTTCCTCATACTTAAAGACTTTCCTAAGACTAGTGGTGATATGAACAAGTAAAATCTTTGATACTATATCATGAAACATGACAATATTTGGGAGATCTGTATAATTCAGCAAACCAATATCACCAAATGACCAATGCATGATATTACAAAACTGTTCATTTAAAGTGCAAGATAGACCAATGGATTTTAATGTAGCAGAATACTAAAAGTTCATTGATGTGATTTCCGTTTCCACCTTGCACTTAACTTTTAAGAAACTAGCACTTAGAAAGTTTTGAGGTAGTCATGCAGAATAGTCACGTGAGGCCCAATTTTCTTCTTAGGCTTCAACCAAAACGTCTTAAGAGAGTGAATGCAGCAGCAGATGTGCAAATCCAGCTGTCTTCTATCAAGCCAGAGATTAAAGAGATGGGCAGAAATGTGGAACAAATGTCACCCTTCTCACTATATTTGTTTTGGGAAATACAGATATTTTTACAAAATTCAGCAACACATCATGGGTTTATTTTTTTAATTAATAGTATTTAATGTTCTTAGTTTTAATTTCTAATACAATAAATATCCTATATAATAAAAGGCTAATATGCAAATTGTCCCCTCGACCAGGAGTTCGACCAGGGGGTGGGGGCGCCCAGCCAACTGCCTGCAGCCCTTCCCCCCATCCGGCCAGCCCCGCCCCCAGTTGGCCCACTCCCACTCCGAATGGGGCGGGCCAGCTGGACCCCACCCATGCACAAATTCATGCACCAGGCCTCTAGGCAATAGATAAAACTACAAAAAAAACACAAGCTAGTTGGGGTTCATAATAATTTTTAAGAGTGAAAAAGGGGCCTGAGACCAAAAAGGTTGAGAACTGTTGTACCCTATCTAGACTACCCTCCCTTCCCACAACCTACCCCAGCCAAACGATGTAATTTCTCCTCCTCCCATTTGCTTTTGAATTTTCTATTTCTTATACCGTACCTTGTATTATAATTATTTGTGTGCTTATTTTATTCTTCTTGGACATTAGATATCAGACTCTTTACTGTCTGGGACTGTTGTGCTGCTGACTTCCTGGATCATTGTGAGTAAGCCACTGTGTTTGCAGGCTGATCTACAAAATGAGAGTTGGATTTAATGACGTAAGTTTTCTTCTGTCTTGCAATGGTATGAATACTGTTCCTTTTAAAATACTTTATAGACCCAGTGTTACACTAGCCATACATCGGGACAAGGGGAGATACATGTTGTAGGGAAGAGCTCAGATTCTGGGGTCAAAGAGATGTGAGTTTCAAAAGGATAGGATCCAGGCTGGTGTGTCTCAGTGGTTGAAGATCGACCTATGAACCAGGAGGTCATGGATCGATTCCCAGTCATGGCACATGTCAGGGTTGCAGGCTCCATGCCTAGTGAGGGGAGGGGGCATGCAGGAGGCAGTTGATTGATGATGTTCCTCTCTCGTCGATGTTTCTATCTCTATCTCTCATCCTCTCTAAAAATAATAATAATTTTAAAAAATTAAAATGTTTACCTTAAGAACAACTTTCTGCCATGATTCTAGATAGGTCTTCCCTTTCAGCTTTCTTCCTATTTTGATGTAAACATCTTTAGATCCTCCAAGCTTCATCTTATCCATTTAAAGGGAGCTTCAAAGCACAAGTGCATTTCGCTTACAGTGCCCGCCTGCGCTGTGCTGGGTTTGTGGCCCTGGGGCCCAAAGGCACTAGTCATCAGACAGGAGAACTCATGGTTTCCCAGGGAGTGGCAGTTATCGGTCTTTTATGTTAAGTGGCTTTGATTCTGGTCAATACCAAACATCAAAATACAGACATCTACAGGCCGAGCCAGTACATTTAGGCTATTTCACAACCTAGTGAAATTCAACACTGGACATTCCCCATTTGCTCATCATTGATTGTAACATCACCAGAATGGAAACCGCTAGCCTGTGTGTCAATACTTGTGCTAGAAACATACATTGCTTCCAGAGGGGAGAAAGGAAAGCTTAAACTTCCCCTTTTTTAGTCTAAAATTCTTACTGCAATTTCAGGTCAGGTCACACGTTCTGAGCCCAACCTCGGCCATCACTGAGGCCTGGGGGGCCCAGCCACAGAAGGCTATCCTGCAGGAGCCTTTACAGGGCTAAGCTAGTGACCATGAAGATAAAGAGACCAGTTTGGCTCCAGGGACTTGGGGACTTGAAAAGACGCAACATTCTGGTGAGACTAATAAATTGGGACTCTAACCCATAGGGGGCAGGCGTGTACTGAGGACCCGGTCTCATTTCCTTCTTGGGCTTTGGTCTTGGGAAAGCACCCGGAACACTTTTCTAAACCATCATCCGCTCTGATTTTCATCAGAATCTGCCTGCTGTTTTTATCGGAATGAAAATAGAAATCGCCCCTCGTCGAAACCACCGTGTCTAAAAGGATAGGCCCAGGCACTAGGTGGGTCTGACCCAGGAAATTCACTCAAAAGCACTTGTCATCTTGCGCTTGTGGAAGGAAATGGAAACGTGCTAACTGCTTCGCTTCAAAAACCAAATCTTGAAGCACTTCTGGGATTCAGAGTTAACGAGGAGCAAGGAAATAATCCTCACCTACAACGAAAGGTGGGACCTCAGGTGACAGGCTTGGCAGAGGGGGCTGGGAAGTTCCTGACACCAATTATCTGGGTGTCAGGAGTCTTGGAAATTATCAAGTCCAGCCAGGGGCACGTGGGTCCCAAGAAAGAGGACTTTTGATGCTTTGCCTGCACTTTGGCCTAATCCTTCTTCCTCTCAACTTGACCAGTGTGTGACCTGCCCAGGCCAGATCTCTCCAGATTCTCCCCTAGGTTCTTCATCCCTTTTTTCACCTCCCCCTTCTTCAACCAAGACAAACCATCCTGTTAAGTCTATCAGGGTGTCCCCCACTGAAAACAACTCCCCCACCGAAAAAGGAACTGATAAGTGCCCTCCACCAGCTGTTAAGAGCTGATAATAGCTCCTAGTGGCTCTGCGCTCTCACGGATCTTCTTTTTTAACTTAATTTTTGAAAAGACAATATATTCATGGGGCTCAAAATTCAAACAATATAGAAATTCTCATTCCTACGCCTGTATGCCTTCCATGGAGCCATTCGCATCCCAACTCTGTGGAAGTGGCCATTTTAGTTAGTTTTTGTGTATCCTTTCAGAGTTACTTTATACTCATACAAGCAAATACAGATTACATAATTTCAGAGAAGTCTCAAGAGTTCTCGAGACTCTCTTAATCCTGCTCCCAGTAGGACTTCAGGCACTGAAAACCTCACTGAGCAGCAGGCCTTTCCCACGGCCCCTTCGTCATGACTTATAGTGGCTGCCCTCTTGTAGCTGAAGTTCCCTGCTCCATAAAAAGTTGGTTCCAATGGGATTCCGTCACAAGATCATCACCCAGGAAGAACCACAACCCGCTGCCTCAGTTCCAGGTCTCAAACGAAGAAGTCATGGGGTTGGAGAAGCTCTGAGGCCCCTCTTTTCATTGATTGAGTCACTTGTTGATCACTCCTATGGGGCCAGTCACTGAGCCAGGCCCTGAGGCCACAGATAAATTCCCTGCGTTCATGGCGAAAGGAAGACAACATAAGCCAAGGCTGTCATTTAGAGTATTTCAGTTGCAACTGACAGCAGATCCAGCCCAAACAGGTCTATGTGTCAGAAGGGACTGATTGGTTCTATTAAGGGAAATGTGCAAGGATAGAGTTGGCTTTAGATACAGCTTGATTGAGCGCTTAAGTGATGTCACTAGGAGCCATCTCTTGGTTCTGCTCACTCTGGGTTGGTTTTCAGGCTACTGTCAAAGAACAAAACTCAGCCATGCCAGTTTGAAGATCTAATTGGCTTACAACCAGAAAGGCTCTGAGGGGTCATACAAAATGGAAGGTGTTTATAGGAAGAAAGGTAGAACAAGGGAGCTATTAGCAAAGAGTAGAAAGGATTATTTTTAGGCCAAGACAGTTTTATTGGGGAGTGGGGGTGGGGATGGAGGGGGGGTGCAGGGTTTTATCATGCAGAGTGCCTCTCTTCCTATGGGAGGGATGGAGAGGGCCCACATTGAACACCTCATTGGTGTTGACCAGAATATTCCAGACTGGTTGTTTAAGATTCCATTTCTGGTGTATTCCAAAACTGCAATTAGGCCATGAGCCTTTAGCACAAGTGACGCCATACTGGGTCTGTGGTTTTCTCTTTGAACACTCTGAATGGTGGCCCAAGCAACCTCAGGCTCATACCATCACCACTTTAGGTCAGTGGAAGTGAGAGAGTCAGTGATCTCAGACTTAAACACACGTTCGCCCCACCCATCAATTACAAGTGAGGTGAACGTTTGAAAGGGGAACTGCAATGTGCAAAGAAGGAAACTGGCCTGGGTGAGGTGTCGGGGACATGCTCCCTAACGAAGAAGCAGACCTCAGTCAGGTGAAGGCTGTCGGTTGTATTCATGGAAGGAGAAACTGGCAGGAGAAGGCCCAGAGGCAAGAGAGAACAAAACCCTTTTGAGGAACTTAAAGCTCTACAATCTGATTGGAGCACAGAGAACAGGTGTGGGGGAGAGAGGGCG
The DNA here is from genome assembly GCF_951640355.1 of Cnephaeus nilssonii. Lineage (NCBI taxonomy): Eukaryota > Metazoa > Chordata > Mammalia > Chiroptera > Vespertilionidae > Cnephaeus > Cnephaeus nilssonii. The sequence goes on along the minus strand of NC_137089.1, from coordinate 9,529,402 downwards.
ACCAGGGGGAGTGACATGAGTGAGGCAGGCAGCTCGGATGGGACGGGAGCCTATAGGATGGACCTGTCACCTTGAACCCAAGCCAGAGTCCACTGTGAACCCGACACCTAGCTGTTCTCTGTGGGCTGAGTGTTCAGACATGTCACCCACATGGTTGCTGGGGCCCCAGTGCTGCATGCATATGAGGATCAAACCTGACCAGTAGGTCACTTCCCTACTTGAAACACGAACACAGTCGCATATTCAACATGGCCGTTGAGGCCCTGCCTGCTCTCCGGGCTCCTATCTCTCCCCACCTTGGCTTCTCCCTGGCTGCTGGTCCCACTCCCCCAATTCGGAGGGGAGTCAGGACAGGCGTGGGCACAAGCTGCGAGCCTGTCCCTAGGACCTGTGCTCAGGCTGTACTCACCGGGGCTGCCTCTCCCCCAGACACCCACCTGGACACCTACCCTGTGGACTGTGACAGAGGGCGAGTGAGCAGTGACCTTCTGGGGCGAGGAGAGAGCAGCAGAGCAGGGGCCACAGGACCAAGAACAATGGTCCTAAGCACTACCTCTGGGCTCCGACAGCTGCTGGAGGCTGATCCAGACTCCACCTTGAACTCCTGCTGAAAATTTTTTGTAACTTCTTGGGAGGGAGCTCTGGCAAATGCGCCGTCTTCAGGGCCACATGTATAGGAAGGTGGACAAAGCGGTAAAAGAGAGGGCCAGGACTGTATCTATTTAATGCTCTTCCCTGCCCTGGGTTCTCGGTAGAATTTTCTCCCCACTTCCTCTCTGGTTTCTGGTCTCTTTCTGACATATGTAAGATGCCCCGTTTACATGTGTGTTTTTAATTATAAGTTGCCTCCATTACTCTCTGGAAGTAGACTAATAAATGAGAGAAGACTGTCGTGAAAACGGGGTTGGTTTTTGTCATTGCACCGAGGGGCCATGGGTGTAACGAGTTTGCTGGAGACCAACCAGGTCCTCCCAGTTGTAGGGCATTTCCTTGTCACCCTGAGCTGTCAGAGGGGAAACAGCCCCCACGGGTGGACGGTCAGCTGCCCCTGTCTAGTTAGTTGCTCGTTAATGTACAAAGTACAATCTCCTGCTGCCAGCCAGAGCGTAACTACAGCTGCGCGTGCACATCTGTGTTTGGCTAACAGAACGGCCAGCTCATGCCAATCATCTCTTTTATGCAAAAGGACAGAGAACGTGCATAGAGCCTCACAGGGGCTCCAGTGTTCTCGGATGTGGTTTATCTGCAGGAATTGCCATCTGCATTTTCTCGTTTGTCAGCTAGAAAATTACCCTCCTTCGGGCCTACTCTTAGAACTGACTGGAGCGATCAACCCCGAACCCCCTGGAGGCAGAATCCCAGACTGCCTGAGCGAGCGCACCGCTCTCCGTTCAGCTTTCGTTCAGCTTTGCACAATGGGTGAATCTCGATTTTCTATTTCTCGACCTTAGAACAATGGAAAGCCCGCGCAGAGCGGCTCGCTGGCCAGAGCTAGGGCTCCCAGACCTGTGAGAGGCCCTCCCAGCCGAGGAGAAGGCCCGTGCAGGACCCAGACCTGGCAGTGCCCGGAGCACCCCTAGGACATCAACCCTATTGCTCGGCACCCATTTTCCTCTTTTCTGCCCATTTTTCTCTTTCCTCCAGAGTATCTCCGGGCACATTACAGAGATGGCTTAGAGCTCTTTAAAGCAGGACCTAGTCCGTGTGAATGCCGTGTGACCATTGTTTCTACAAGGCTCAGGAGCGGAACCAGCCCTCCTTCCTCTCCCCCCCCCCCCCGCCCCCAGCTGAGCAGGGTGGGCAGACAGCATGGCTCTGGCCTTCCCCATGGCCCCAGCCCAGAGCAGCTGCCTCTCACTGCTCATGGGCCAGGCTTCCCGCCTCCTGCGAGGCTCTTTCCCAACAAAGAAACCGAGTCCAGCAAAGAGCCCCAACAGCCACTGTCCCCACACAGTGGGAGGCCAGGTCTGGAACAGCCATCTTCCTTGCTAGGCCCCACACCACTCAAGGCCTCTTTAAAAACAAGCCCCAGCCCTGGCCCTGGCCAGTGTAGCTCGGTAGGTTGGGGCGTCATCCTATACACCGAAAGGTTGTGGATTTGATTCCTGGTCAGGGCACATACCCGGGTTGCAGGTTCAATCCCTGGTCAGGGTGGGGTGCATATAGGGCAGTGGTCGGCAAACTCATTAGTCAACAGAGCCAAATATCAACAGTACGACGATTGAAATTTCTTTTGAGAGCCAAATTTTTTAAACTTCTTCTAATGCCACTTCTTCAAAATAGACTCGCCCAGGCCGTGGTATTTTGTGGAAGAGCCACACTCAAGGGGCCAAAGAGCCGCATGTGGCTCGCGAGCCGCAGTTTGCCAACCACGGGTATAGGCGACAACAGATCTATGTTTCTCTCACACTGATCTCTCCCTATCTTTCTTTTTCTCTCAGTCTCTCCCTCCCTCCCTCCCTTTACACCAGGCGTCCTCAAACTACGGCCCGCGGGCCACATGCAGGTGTTCTTGCCGTTTTGTTTTTTTACTTCAAAATAAGATATGTGCAGTGTGCATAGGAACTTGTTCATAGTTTTTTTTAAACTATAGTCCGGCCCTCCAACCGTCTGAGGGACAGTGAACTGGCCCCCTGTTTAAAAAGTTTGAGGACCCCTGCTTTACACTTTCTCTAAAAATCAATGGGAAAAATATTCTGGGGTGAGGATTAACAAAAAAAAACAACAGCAAAAAACATCCTCAGGTGAGGGTTTAAAAAACAAAAAATGAAGAGCCAAGCCCTAGATGACTCACCTCCCACAAGCCCAGCCCCTCCGAGGTGTTTTGCTGGATACAAGGCCTTCCACTCCCGAGACCGCTCTGCCCCCCTCCCCGCTCCCCGCAATAGCTGTCACTGGAGGCTGTACACCAGCAATGGCCTCCTCCACTTGAGAAGATCTGCCCGGGGACAGGGAGCAGCGCAGGGCGGTGGGGCGGCTGGAGGGAAGCCGGGACAGAGAGAGCGAAGAGCGGTATCGACAGGGATGCTGAGGTCTCCAAGACGACGGTCAAATGAGAGGGAAACAAGCACCCAAGTCCGCAGAGCCTGAGAGGACGAACCCGAGTGGAGGGGGAGGGCAGCGATGAAGAGGGCAGGGAAGGGTGTGGGGAAGTGTGAGTTGCCACCCAATAGCCATCCGCCCCTTCTTCCTCAGCAATAAGTTTTAGGTTTTCACTGGAACCATGGCCACCGGATTTTTATTTATTTTTTAAATATATTTTATTGATTTTTTTACAGAGAGGAAGGGAGAGGGAGAGAGAGTTAGAAACATCGATGAGAGAGAAACATCCATCAGCTGCCTCCTGCACACCCCCCACTGGGGATGTGCCTGCAACCAAGGTACATGCCCTTGACCGGAATTGAACCTGGGACCCCCGAGTCCGCAGGCCGACGCTCTATCCACTGAGCCAAACCGGTCAGGGCAAGGCCACCGGATTTCTAAAACTCACATTGCCGGGCAGAGCTGGCAGCTCGGACGGAGGGGCCGAGGGACTGCTCGCTGGTACCTCCGGACGCCCGTGTCCCTCCCCCTGCGGCCGACGTGGAAGGCCATCGTGCTGACCGGAGCTGGAGCTGCGTCTTGGGGCCTGAGGATCAGGGTCCCATCCTAAGAATGGCAGACAGTGATCGGGGAGAAGCCCAGGTCCCTGAGGACTTCAGGAACCTCATTTCCCTGCTCTCGGCTGTCTGATTCTGAGACATCTTTAACTTAAAAAAAATAAAATCTGGTGTGTTCGAGGTTGCTATTTCAGGTTTTCTGTCAGCAGAGGAACTAATCCTGAGCATTGCAGATGGTGTGGGAGGGTGGCACCCAGCTCAGAGGGGGGGGGGGGGGGGGGGGGAGCACCTACTGCCTCTCAACAGCTACGAGAGGCTGCGAGAATGTCAACTGTGGGTTCCAGGCCCGAGGGGAATGGGGGGGGGGAGGGTGTGAGAGCAAACCACCTCCACTCACAAGGGCTCCAGGCCATTATGGTCCTTCGCACAGGTGAGAAGGTAGAGAGAGGTTCTGCAAGGAGCTGGTGGCCGTGCAAAGGGTGTGGTCAGTGGAAGAGAGTTCCTACGAGGCAAACTGAAAGGCTTGAGAAGGCGCTCAGTGAGAAGAGGAGATGAAAGCCATCCGATCAGAGCGTTCTATGGGCAACCACAAGGGAGGCCCGTACTTAGACAGAGGTCAACCTGGAGAGCCAAGGGTCTAACCAGGCCCACATTTTTCAGTGGAGCTGAGCCAACTTCCTGCTCGGCTTGTGGGGTTTGGGGAGACTCTGCTCATTTCCCGCAGCTGCCTCCTGCCGGTAGAGGCGAGAGGAGGCCCGCCCAGGGTGGGGAGGGCAGGCACAGAGGCTGTTCCTCTGCAGCCACAGCCACCCTGGCGTGCCAGAGGGGGGGGGCCGCCCCCCACTGAGAGCTCCCGACGGCGGGGGGGGGGGGGGGGACACCGTATTCTCAGGCTCAGGTTTCCACTTTCTTTTAACTGTGTGTTTCTAACCCCCTTTCCATATTGACTTCAGAGGACTCTGCATCTCCATTGTGAAGAGCAGACCCTTACACAGAGCTGAAAATGTAGATTGTGGGTCTTGAAGAGAACCGTTTCCTAGGAAGAAGCCTGCCAGGACTCCAAGGGAAACCAGCACAAAACCAGACTGAGGGACGGGAACTCGGGGCTGTCATTCCAAAGGGGCAGCTACAGGGATCAGAGGCTGCAGAGAGCCGTGTCCCTCCCTGAGTGAAAGGCAGGGATCACCCTTGAGAAAGGAGCGGCATTCCTGACATTTTGGGCAGAACCTTAACTAGGTCCATAGTGCAGACCCAGAGCAAAGTCCGAAGGCTGGTGATAGGAACGTAACACAGGGTTGGGTCCATTAACCACCAGGGATTCTTGCTGATGATGCACTCGAGCTGCCTTGAATCTCCACCCCCCCTCCCCCACCTCCATCCACCCAGGATGATACTTGGGCAGTGGGCTCCAGTGGAGTGGGGCTGGATTTGGGGGTGAGATCATGATTTCCAACTGTGGGGAGAGCAGGCGAGCAGAGGCTAAACATCAGACAGACCCTGACAAATGGCGCAGGAGCCTGCAACCACAGCCACTGCCCCAAACTCACATTCCTCTTCTCTCTATTAACCCCGAACAGAGGAACCTCAGCCTGCTGCAAGTGCCGGCCGACCAACTCATGAGCATGGTGCCTACAGAGCATCAACTGCCTCTTGCAGGAAGACCTTGGACTCTAGAGGGTATTTTGTATTAGAACTAGAGGCCCGATGCACAAAACTCATGCAAGAGTAGGTCTTCCCTCCTCTGGCTGCTGGCACCGGCTTCCCTCTGGCACCCAGGACCCGGGCTTCTCTCGAAGCCCCAGCTTCGTCTGGAAGGACGTCAGGTCTAATTAGCATATGATGCTTTTATTATTATAGATCACTTGGTGCCTTATAAACAAAACCAAAACAAAGCTGATGTTCAGGCCACACCCCAAACCCATAAAATCAGTATCTCCTGGGGCGGGAATCAGGCCAGTGGGATTGTAGAGGTCTCCAGATGTTTCCAATGTGCAACCAAGGTTTGAACCTGAGGCTGAACTCTGGCTTGGCCTTGTACCAGCTGTGTGATTTGGGGCAATTCCCTCAAACTGTACTTCCGTTTCCTCCCTTGTGCAATGCAGATTCGACTAGCGCTATTTTATAGCGTTCTTACGGGTTGAACGTGCTTAGGCAGTGCCTGGTATGTAACTCTTCCAGTGCTAAATGCTAGCTACTAATATCAATGGTAGTCAGGATTCAGTTTGAAATCCAAACCTAAAAAATGGCCTGCCTCTTTGGCTTTTTGGGGATTTGTCAAATCTCACCCTTTTCATCGGAGCATGATTTGTGGGGGTGGGGATGGGTCAGGTTCTGTGGTTAATGCCAGGGGTCTTGATCCAACATCTAGAAGGGTTCAGGAATCTGGAGAAGCGCTGTGTGTAAATTAAATAAGATTCCAGAGACGAAACATAATTTTGGAAGGCATTTGGGGGGCCAGAGGAGCTTGGCTGAAGAAACCAAGTTCCCTCTTGTCTCAGGACCTCTTGCTTTTTATTAACACAATTTGTCCTAAGGCAAGGTAGATATACACTTCAAAGGCCAGGGTGTAGTACACAGAATCCATTATCAGATTGGAAGAATTACCTCTGGCTGTTCAGGAGGAGGCAATAACATGTAGATTAAGATGCCCTGAGCTGTCTGGCAGCAAGCAATCAATTTATGCATCCTTTTCTGGTTTAGGGAAATGCCCTCAGCCATTTCCAGTTGATTCAGCCCTGCTGACATGTTGGAATTGGCTTCTGGCATGTGGTGTTGATGGGTGATCACAAGTATTTCTACAGGATAGGGCAGGAGAGAAACCAAGCCCCATACAGGCTGGTCATTCTGCCTTTTTTGTTGTTGTTGTTAATCCTCACCCGAGGATATTTTTCCATTGATTTTCAGGGACAGTGGAAAAGAGAGGGAAAGACAGAGAGAAACATCGATGTGAGAGAAATACTTCAATTGGTTGCCTCCTGCATGTGCCCCAACCAGGGCCTGGGCCGGTGAAAAGCCTGCAATCAAGGTAAGTGCCCTTGATGGAAATCGAACCCAGGACCCTTTGGTCCGCAGGCCGACGCTCTCTCCACTGAGCCAAACCGGTCAGGGCGGTCATTATATCTTAAAGTTAGAAACTACCTTTCCAGGGAATCATCTATATTTCAGCATTAATTCTTCTCTTTTGGGGGTGGGTAGGTGGGCGTACCAGTTTTTTTGAGATCTGATTCACATGGTGTACGATTCATTCGTTTAACGTGTACAACTCCGTGGTTTTTAGTACCTTTGCAGAGTAGCCAATTCTCATTGTTTCCCTAAATTCCCTTGCAGGCCCCGGTTGAGTTCCTACCGTATCTGACGTTCTTGGTCCGGCCTTGGAAGAGCGCTGTTAATCCGGCACTGATCCAGTCCGTATTGCAACATGCTTGGTACGCCTGGCTCCTCCACACGTGACCATGTGAGCATGATCCCGCTCCAAGTGGGATCTTCAAGTCCCTGTTACAGAAGTCATGTCAGAAAAGCTCAAATCCCAGCAGCAGGGGGTTCAGCGGGCAGGGCTGCCCGGCCCCAGACAGGAGATCGAATGGGGGACCGGTCCTGAGAGAGAGATGGGGCAGGGGAGGAGCGAGAGTCTTAGCCTCGCCCTAGCTCAGCCCCCCCCCCCCCCCCCCCCCCCCCCCCGGCCCCAGGCTGGCGAGGCAGGCCCTTCCTCGTCTCAAGCACATGGGAAAGGGTTCGTCCTCCGCTTCCTGCTGAAGGGCCAGGCTGGGAACAGGTTCTTACGGTGTCCTGGGAAAAGCATTTTAGGGACACTTGCAAGGGAGGAGCTGAGCAACAGTGTCAAGATTTATTAGAAGGACGCGCAGGGCACAGATGCCCTTAAAAGGCTGCCGCACTTCCCCAGTGGACCCAGGAGCAGCCTAGCTGAGGCCCCACAGCTGCCAGAGAGAGACGGGGCCTTTGCTAAGCTCCCCTGGGTTTCCTTGGGCTTGGGAGGGAGCAGGCGTTCTTTCGAACTGTCTGTCTCTCTCCTGGCTTTTTCTGGGCCTGCGTCCTTATCCTGATGTTCCCCCCAGATTTTCCCAGGTTCGTCTCCTCCACTTTATGCCAGTTTGACTTCCGCTGCTCAGGCACTCAGGAAAAGGACTTCCCCCTTAAGTGTTCCTCCCTCTTCTCCCAGCTTTAATCCTCTGGGGTGATGGGAAAGCTGGTCTTCCCTGCCCACTCGGACGGACGGACGGACGGACATTAGTCCATATGGCAGAGCGACTCCGGCTTCTCCCTGAGGTGTCTGTGAAACGTAGGTTCCCACCTTAGTCAGGCTCAGCCAGTTTCCTCCCTCCTCGTGTGCGAACACCTAACGAGCTGCCTCTGCTCACCCTCCCAGCGTCCCCCAGTGAGAGCAGCCTGTGAAACGGCCCTGTCGCCGACGGTGACAGAAGCGAAGACTGTGGGATTTCGGCCTCTGGACCCACCACTCAGGATTGAGTGTGTCAACTGAAAAATGACAGGCCAACGTGAGAGGCACCAAGCATTTGAGATCCAAACCACTTCTACAAGCACCGATTCAGGCAGAAACCCAAACAGGGTTCCGATTAGGAGGTGGAGGCCAGGGGTACTGCTGAGAAAGGTGAGCAGAAGGAAGGAATTTCTGTGGGAGCAGACGAGCTAGCTAATAGTGATGCTGATGCTAAAGAATGTCTTTATGTTCGGTACCATCCTTAGAGCAAACAACTGTTTGGCTACAGTGCTGCTTTAGGCCCAGCCAGGGGCTGTGGCTACACCCAGGCTCCGCCCTGAACCTGTCTCCAGGCCCCCTTTTCTCTGACTTCCCAGGGAGCACAGCCGCCCCGCCCAGCTCTCCTGCTGCTTTTGTGCTCAGCCTTCCTGTTTTACTGCCCCCGGTTTTAATAAATGTTCCCTCATGTCACCTGGACTCGTGTTGTGAACTTTTTCCTGCAGCTGGCCCGAGGCAGACCCGCTCAGGGCCAGGTCCCTGTCCGGTAACAGAAGCTCCTGATTTAAAATGCAGCTCCAGACCCATCCCCAAGCCCCTCAAGCAGGAGAGGTTTCTACCAGTGCCCCCAGATGATTCTTATCAGAGAAAGCTTTTCCTTCCTTTATCTTTTTCTTTCTTTCTTTCTCTCTCTCTCTCTCTCTCTCTCTCTCTCTCTCTCTCTCTTTCTTTCTCCATTAAAAAATAATAGCAAAAATAAAAATTAAAAAAAAATAGCCCTGGCTGCTTTGGCTCAGTGGATAGAGCGTCAGCCTGCGGACTCAAGGGTCCCGGGTTCGATTCCAGTCGGGGGCATGTGCCTTAGTTGCGGGCACATCCCCAGTGGGGGGGGTGTGCAGGAGGCAGCTGATTGATGTTTCTCTCTCATCGATGTTTCTAGCTCTCTCTCCCTCTCTCTTTCTCTCTGTAAAAAAGCAATAAAATATATATATTTTAAAAAATAATAATGTGATGCCTCCTCACTAGAGATTCTGGTTTAATGGCGGGGGGAAGGAGGGATCACTACACGGATGTGTTTGAACGCTCCCAGGCCACTGAAGGGCAGTATTTGAGAATTGTTTCTGACCTCCCGGCATACCTGAGCCTATTTTCACCAATTAGATCATTAGCTCCTGCACAGCCCAGCTTCAACCGGGCTTTGTAATGATGATTTCAATCAAGTCCTCCTCTCTTCCGGATAAGGTATAACTTAGTTCTGTTCATCATAATCATTTTTTAAAAAAGCTTTGCTCCATTGAACTCTGTGCTCCGCTCCAGGCGAGGCCTTTCACATGCACACCCTCATTTTGTCCTCTCAACCCTCGGAGTTGGTTCTGTGGATAGTCCCACTTTACATATGGGAAAACTGAGACAGAGGTTCAATAACTTGCTTACAGCCACCCACCTAACAAGTAGCAAAGCCATTCATTCTCACTGGTTCCCGGGCTACCCTCTGAGAGCTGCACCCCTGTGCTGAGCCTGCCCAAACTGGCCCACTCATCGGCCTCGTTCTGAGCCAAGAAGCCTCCAGTCCCATGACCAGTTTCCCAGCGGAGAACGAGGCTCTGCCTAAAAGCGCACACACCTGCTTTGGTGCCAGTCGGCAACGGTGCGCTGTTAGAAGTACCTTTGGGCCAATCACTCCCAGTGGATGGTGCACAGAATCACCTGGGGAGGTTGTTAAAGGCACAGATGCCTAGGTCCTGTCCTCAGAGATTCTCAATGTCTGGGGTGCAGCCGGGAATCTGCGTTTTTATAAGTATAGCCAGTGATTTTGATGAAAGTAATGGAAGGGCTAAGCTGAGTAAAGAGAAAGGGGGGATGGGCAGGAAAGAAGGAAGAAAAGAAGGGAAAAAGTGCCCTGAGTGAGGAATCAGCCCCCTTTTTTAAAAAAAATATATTTTATTGATTTTTTACCGAGAGGAAGAGAGAGTTAGAAACATCAATGAGAGAGAAACATCCATCAGCTGCCTCCTGCACACCCCCCACTGGGGATGTGCCCACAACCAAGGTACATGCCCTTGACCGGAATCGAACCTGGGACCCTTGAGTCTGCAGACCAAGGCTCTATCCACTGAGCCAAACTGGTTAGGGCAGGAATCAGCCCTTGACAGAAGAATAAGAAGTTACCCACCCTGCTCTGCCCCCCCCTCCAACTCCTGCCCCCCATGGAGGACAGGGGAAGCTGCATCTGTAGTGATTTCTTTCTCCACGCGGGTCATTCCCGCTCCCCCTGCAAGCCCCAGCCCCGTGGCGCGCTTCCTCTGTGCCGCTTTTTTCCTGAGGCTCCAGAAGGAGCTGAGGAGGCTCCCTCGGGCATTTCATAGGCCTTACCTCCAGGCCCTGGTTCACTGTCTTCACCCTCTTGGCCCAGGGGGCGGCTCTCCCTGCTCCATGCTTTGGGGGTGGTGTATGCCCTGCAGGTGCAGCCACCACTCCCAGAGGCCTCTGCAGAGCTGCCCTGGGCGGGGGGGGGGAGGGGAGCTAGAGGAGGCCCAGCTGCTGAGCAGAGTCCCGTGGCTGAGCAGGTGTTCACAGGCTGCAGGGGCGACACGCCCGCCCCCTCCCCCTCCCCCGCCAGGACGCCCAGCCCTGGAGCCCAGGGGCCTGCCAGCGCCTCGCCCCGTGTTAGGCACGAGGTAGGCTGCCAGTCCAGGATGCTGAGGTTTCCTGGAGCGTTGGTCTCCAGTCACGGGGCGGCGGTGCCCAGGGCTCTGTGGACAGGATGAGGCGGGTGTGAGGTTCCCGCGGAAAGAAGGCCAAGGCCGAGTGGTTACGGAGGCCTGCCTGGTCTCAGGAGGCACTTGCCTGCCACGTCTCTGCCAGGTAGTTTGCATGCGTTTCCTGGGGCTACCAGAACGGGTTACCACAACGTGGTGGCTTACAGCACCATGAGAGACGTGTGTGTTCTCACAGACCTGGAGGCCACAAGTGTGACAGTGAAGTCGCCGGGTGGCCGAAGGCTGCCTCCACCTGCGCACGGCCTCTGCCATGCCTGTCCCATCTCCCTCTCTCTCTCTTTTATTTTTTAAAATATATTTTATTGATTTTTTACAGAGAGGAAGGGAGAGGGATAGAGAGTTAGAAACATCGATGAGAGAGAAACATCGATCAGCTGCCTCCCGCACACCCCCTACTGGGGATGTGCCCGCAACCAAGGTACATGCCCTTGACAGGAATCGAACCTGGGACCCTTCAGTCCGCAGGCCAATGCTCTATCCACTGAGCCAAACCGGTCAGGGCACATCTCCCTCTCTTTTAGAACGACACCTGTGTGTTCTTTATGAGGGGCACCTGGCCAGCCCTCAAACGCCCCCCTCACCCCCCGCACACCTGTTCCAGCTCTTGGAAATACTCTGTGTGAAGGTGAAAGTGCCGTTCAGTTAATAAACTGTGTTGACTCAGTGAAAAAAAGAAAAAACACTGGATTTAGGGACCCAGCTTTTAGGGATCTAGGGCCCACCCTGAATCCAAGAAGCTCTCATCGGGAGTTTGTTCATTACACCTGCAAAGCCCTCTTTTCCAAATAAGGTCACATTCACCGGTGCCAGGGGCTAGGACTTGGACCTCCTTTGTGGGAGAGGGGTGTGGGGGGTCACAATTCAACCCAGTACACCAGCCTTGCACTAAATACCCCGCACCCCCTTTGTTCCCCACCTCCCACCCCCTGTGCAAACCTTTCAACACCTGAGGCTGGCGAACCCCTCGCCAATGCGCACTCCATTCCGGCCGCTGGGACAGCAGGGGAGGCGGGGGACTGAGAGAATCAGGACGCCTTCCGCTCTCACTGGGTGCCAAGCCCTCTCCAAACAGGACCCTGGGGTCACTGTGCTGAGTCTCCCCAGGGGGCACTAGATGCAGAACCCGGTGCGTGAATCTGGCTGGGTCAAGGTCAGGGTCAGGGTGTCCTCACTCCACTGACTCATGCAACCCCCGGGAGAGCATCCCGTTCCATCTCAATCTAAGCATCTCCTGCTCAGTCACCCAAAGGCCTGCGGGGCTGGGCGGCGGACCTCAGGGGTAGGTAGGGGTCCGGGTCCCAGAATCCCAGCCATGGCCACCTGCACCGCCTCCTCTGAGCATTCCAAGAAGCCGCACATTTTCCGCAGCCTCCATGAAGACCTGGGGGGGCAGGGGGAAAGGGGGGCAGAGTGGCTCCTGGGGACTGGAAGGACAGAAGAAGTTGATCAGAGATTTTGATGAAAAGCAACAGGAAGCAGTGAGACGCTGGCAGATAGGGAAGAGGAAGTGCGTTACGCACTGCTGTCTTCCCACGGCCCTGTGATGTCAGCGTCAAACCCACCGAGGGATCTTGCCAACCCCACCGGGCAGTGAGAAGCACCCCTCTGAGGGCACCCCCGGGGCCAAGCACACACATGGCACAGACACGGAAGAGAACGAGCTGTCTCAACGGGCGTTGCTTTTACCAGGCACTGGCCCGGGTAATAGACTGCACCGGGCCGCCCAGAGTAGTGAGCATTCTTTTATTTTTTAATTTTAATTTAATTTTATTTAATTTTTAGAGACAGAGGAAAGGAGAGAGAGAGAGAGAGAGAGAGAGAGAGAGAGAGAGAAACATCGATGTGAGAGCAAAACATCAATCAGCTGCCTCCTGCATGTCCCCCATCAGGGATCCAGCCCTCAACCCAGGCATGTGCCCTGACTGGGAATAGAACCCGCAACCTTTGCATGCATGAGCAATGCCCAACCAACTGAGCCACACCGGCCAGGGCGAGTGTTGAGCATTCTCAGCAGCTCGCTGCAGAGACCGAGCAGATTGGCTCGGAAATCATAGAAGAGCTGGGGGAGCAAGGCTCATGCACCAAGAATAGACGGGTAACCACAAGCGAAAACTTGAACAAATGTTGGAAGGTTCTCATCCACATTCAGAAAAGTGACAGCCAGCGAGCGTCTCCCTGGCGCTAGCCGTCCTGGGAGGCCTGGCTCAGCACACTTCTCTCCCAGGCAGGGAAGGGTTCGCACACCCGAACTCTGACCCTGCGGATGAGGGTGTTAGAGACGTGGAATAAGCTCATGGCTGCTGCGAGCTGCCGGTGCAAGGAGGCACTGTGTGGCCGGAACGTGGGAAGAGGGAGGGAAGACGGAAAGCCAGTGAAATGTGAAGGAACAGCAACACGGCCAGTGTGGCATCCCCAGGTAATTATGCTGTCGATGACTTCTTTTAAACAAACAAAAGCCCGGCTGGCGTGGCTCAGTGGTTAAGCGTCAACCTATGAACCAAGAGATCGCACCGTTTGATTCCCAGCCAGGGCACATGCCCGGGTTGTGGGCTCGATCCCCAGTAGGGGGCGTGCATGAGGCAGCTGACCCATGTTTCCCTCTAACATTGATGCTTCTCTCTCTCCCTCTCCCTTCCTCTCTCTCTCTCTCTCTCTCTCTCTCAAATCAATAAAAACATTTTTTAAAATAAATAAAAATTTAAAAACCTGCTCCCAATCCCCCCTGCCCCGTTGTGTGGTCCAAGCTGGAGCCGCTCGGTTCACGTCTCTGAACCTCACTGCCACACTCTTAATGAAACGTACAGGCGCCCGTCCATTCTCCAGCCAGGCAGCAATCAGTACACAAGCCCTTCCTCCCAGGCCTACGCAGGGGCTAAGGAGGTAATGGTGAAGGTTTCGGGCCCCCAGCTGGCACCCCATCAGCATTTTTGATTGATCAGAACTGCCTCACCACTCAGCAGGCACATCACGACGTTCACCACGGATGAGCACATTCCTGTTTCTCACCAGCCCCGGGGCACTGGCAACTCCTAAATCTCGCCTTCCTCCTGCACGTCGGGCTGACCCCTATCGCACACATCCGCTGTCAAGCTCCCCATCCCCTGGCCCTCACCTGCCCCTCCTGGAACCTTCCTCTGCCTGAAAACCTCCCCGTCCAAACATCCAGCGGGGTCTCTCCTTCCCCCCTCAGCCTCCCGGCCGCAGGTTCCTCTTCCTTAAAATTCCTGGCGGCTCTCTCTCCACCTCGGTGTCCACCTGTCTTCCCGCAGTGAAAGCCACATCCTTTCTCACCTGAAACATTGCCACCGCTTCCCTTCTTCGTCTCTTCCTCGCGCAGTTCATGTTGGCAAGGCTGACGCTTCCAAGCCGCGGATCTCATCCCCTGCCAGGGCGGCACGGAGACTTCGGGCCAAAGAGTCCACAGGACCAGCCGCTGCCTCTCCCAGGCGCTGGCTTCCTCGTGTCCTCCCCTAAGCCCGAGGCCTGCAGGGCTGCGTGCAGCCCTAACACCTCCACCCCCTCTCATTGCTCCAGGTCTTTGCAGCTGCTGTTCCCTTTGCTGGGAGCGTGCTTTCCCCCATTCCTCACATTTATTATTCAACCTTCAGAACTCTGCTCCTTCAGAAGGCCTTCTTCAGCCTGCCCTCTCCAGGCTCCTGGGTGGGTCTCTCACAACATGTAACCAATTGCATCGTAAATGACTATTACTGGTCTGTCCACTCCAATGCCACACACCCCTACACCCTGCCTCAGACTGCGAGCTCCTTAAAAGTTTGGAAATCTGTCTTTTCCCTCTATAGTTCTAGCCCTTGGCACGTTACCTCTCAAAAGTCAGTGTCTTCATAAACATTTGTTGAAATGTTGAGCCAAGGACAAAACAGCATGATACTAAGAGATATACCTGGTCGATTCTTTTTTTTTTTATGATTTTTTGTTATGTTTGTTTGTTTTTAGCATTCCACATTGTAAGAAGACATTGCTATGCATGAAAAAAAAATGACATTGTTTAGGAAATCACACAAAAATCCAGTAGAAATCATGGAAACTATGAAGGATAACATGGTCATTTCAGAAAAGCAAGACAAAAAGGTAGTGTATGAGCTAAAATAGTAACATTAAATACATGTATTCTAAGGCCAACAACCAATGTAAGAGTTAATGAAGAAACCGTCAATGATGGTCTGTGACATGCACACAGGGTCTCTATAAATACATTTCAATATTTTTTAAGTGTTTCTTTTTTCCCCAAAGAAAAACACCATATTATATGATGAACAAAATCGTGAGCAACATCCTTAAAGTTTTATTGGAACACACTGGAGTGTTCATGTGGCCGTTTCTTCCAAAGGTTTAACATAAAACCCAACACAGTGAAGCCCTTTTGCTAGGATACTGGGCTAATGTAGTTTTTTGATAGAACTTTCTGGCAATGAACATAAATGCAAGAATCACTGTTGAAACCGGCACATGCTTAGAGAGCCAAGATTTTGATAGAATCTAGTTTGCTATCATTTTAAGATTAAATTTCCTGAGTAGGGCCAACAGCACACACACCCTGTGTGGTTGATTAAGAAGATTCAGGTTTTTGGATGGCAGGTAACAGGGTCCCACTCTGTGGAAAGGCTGAGGAGCCCGTTGAAGAGATGAGGCCTGCCCCATCTCCGCCTAGGGCAAGCATGTCAAACTCTCGGCCCGCGGGCCACATGCGGCCCACAGCGAATATTTTTGCGGCCCAGCCAACATAACGGTATGTAAGAAACGTTTTAATAAAGAGGAAATGTCATAAGGACGTGAGGTCTGGGGCCAGACTGCTGGGTTTGAATCCCAGCTGAGCCGATTAACAGCTCTGCAACCTTAGACAAGTAACTTAACCTTTCTGTACCTCCATTTTCTCTCCTATAAAACAGAGGTGATGATAGTACCTACTCATGAGGTTGTTGCAGGATTAAGTGAGTTTATACACTGAGGCGCCTAGAACAGTGCCAGGCTTGTTCCTCCACCGCCCTCGTATTGACTCCTGGAGAAGCCTAAGCCAAATGCCCATCCTTGGGGCCAGCACCCTCCTCCTATTTGCCTTCGGGTGGGAGAGATTTCAGATTCCAGTCCCTTCCTGACAGGTGCCTGACCCCTTAGCACAGCCAGCAGGGAAGTCCTGTATGCCAACAGCTCCAGCCCACACCCCATCCCAAATATTATTATATCTGTATTCTGTGGCGAGCCGGCACGGCCATGGCATACTCAGCCCCGGGGCGCCATATGTGCCGCACCAGCTCAGCCAGGTTTGGTGACCCTGAGTGGGGGCGGTGAAGGATTGAGAAAAGACAGACAAGAGAATGAAAGCTGGGTCTGGGTGGGACGCTGTCCTCTCTGATGGAGAGCTAGCAACAGCGCCACGGACTACAAGCCGTGTCTGTATTTTATAGCCAGATTCCACGAGGCAAAGGAAGGGCGTGGTCAAGATGTTTACAACATTCTCGTGGGTTTCGATCCTACACAATTACATGCACCTGAACTCTATCAAGCCCACATCACTCAGGCACGTGGGACCACGTGTTCGGACCATAGGTTCCAGCTTACAACTATAGCTGTTGGCTCTGCCCTCCAAGCTGGGACTTGCACGTGGTCATGAGAGGACTGTGCCCTCTCATTAGTCCGAGGCTTGAACCTGCCCAAACACTGGGGCCGCTCTCCACAGTATTCTTAGTAGGTCTACCACACAGCAAAAAATTCATTCCCAAGGTGACTGGAGAGAAGCCAGCCACAATTTATGCCATAAAAACTTTTTGATCCAGTGTTACTATTTTGATGGACTAGGAATTTTATCATTAAAATCTTAGACTAGATAAGTGCTACCTAAAAGATACATTAAGTGATACAGTACTTTGAATCTAGTTTTTAGATTCTCAAAATTCATATATCCTTGCTTAGTGCAATTTGGTTCTTGAAAATAAAATTTAAGCATGTTTACAAAGGTTTAGTTTTGTAATAAGGTGACTAATTTATCTATAGCTGCTGTAGCAAGCTATTATAAAACTTGAATTTTTATTAATGGTGAACTTTAAAAATTTTTTTAGCTAGTTTATTTGCCTTGCCAACCACTGACCTAGACTCTCGATTCCAATAATTACAGGCTGTTGTTGTTCCTTGTGATTAAGCCCCTATCCCAGTGGTCGGCAAACTCATTAGTCAACAGAGCGGCAAACGGCGGCTCAAGAGCCGCAAGTGGCTCGCGAGCCGCAGTTTGCCGACCACTGCCCTAGCCGGTTTGGCTCAGTGGATAGAGAGTTGGCCTGTGGACTGAAGGGCCCTGGGTTTGATTCTAGTCAAGGTCACATGCCCGGGTTAAGGGCTCAGTCCCCAGTAGGGGGTGTGCAGGAGGCAGCCGATCAATTACTCTCTTTCATCATTGATGTTTCTATCTCTCCCTCTCCCTTCTTCTCTGAAATCAATAAAACCATATATTTTTCCAAAAAGTGACCCGTCTCCCTAGCAGGGGGAGTCCCCAGCTCCCCTTCCCCTGCCATGGTGACCATGCAGCTCTCACGCTGAGATGGCATAACCACAATACGGAAACAGCCCGTACCCCCGGGGCGTCGCTGGAAGGCAGTTGTCTGACCCACAGAGGGCTTCATACAAGTGGAGAAACAAGCCGAACACCAAACGTGTGCGTGCTAAGTCACTGCGATGTGGGGTTTGCTTGTAATCTCAGCATAGCCTGTCCTTCACTGACTCAACACCCGGGTCTGTGAGCAGGTGTTTTCCCATCATTCCTTCTCAGCCAAGCTTCCTGAAGGAGTCGCCCACCCTTACTGTCTTTACTTCCCCACTTCCTAATCACCCTCAGCCTCTGCCGTCGGCCTTTACCATCAGCCAGGCCAAAGGTTAGCATCAGCCATCACTTGCAACCAACGCGGCCTCCTCTCCTTCTACCAATGAAAAGGAGACATTTCCAAAAACCTCACTGAAAGATTTCCAAGCTCTTTTCTCTCTTTAAAAATACTTATTTTCAATATTTTTGTTCTTCAATAAATAATTTTTTATTTTTTAATTACAGTTGACATCCAGTATTAGATTAGTTTCGGGTGTACAGCCCATTATGTAACTTACTAAGTGATCACCGGGTAAATCTCGCACCCATCTGACACCATGCCTAGCTATTCCAATATTACTGACTATATTCCCTGTGCTGTCCTTTACCTCCCTGTGACTATTCTGTACTCCCGGTCTGCAAGCGCTCTGAATAAATTTTGTAGACCACCTTGCAGTATACAGCGGCCTTTCCAGGTAATATTTCACTTACTCTTACCTGAAGCCTGGGAGACGTGAGGGACAGAGTGCTTACATTTGGTTCAAGGAAACAGGCTCTGGAAGACAGGTGTAAAGCCTCCATCACTCAGCAAGGAGAACGGCAGGAAAAACCCCAAACCCAGAGCTGAGGGCAAAGTCCTGCCTCGTCCCACGGCGCCAAGTCAACGCCCCGCTGTGCGGTACCTCATGGGCAGCCCACTCATCCTGAAGAGGTCCCCGCTGCTACCATGAAGCACAGGCAGAGTTAGAACTGGGACCTCCAGGTCCGCACAGCCACCCCAGCCTGCGGTTCTGGCCCGGGCATGCCCCACCCCTCTCCTCCCCCATCCCCACCTCCGCCCTATCCCCACCTCCACCCCTACTCCCACCTTCCTGGCAATTACTGCTGGAGCAAATACATTAATTAGGCCATTAGACACTCGCCAACATTTGGTCAGCATTCACCTGCCACTGGCAGGCAGGGAGCAGCTAAATGAGAGGATCAGCCATTCCTGTCTAAATTGGCATTAGAATGTATAATTCCCTGCACTCTCTTCCAGCTTTTTGTAGAGAAAGCATTTCACAAATAGGTCAGGCTCAGGGTGAGTCAGACAGAAGCCATTCAGGTCTGCTGAGGTCAAGAAAACTCAGGTGGAGAGAAATGTGCTAAGCAGTTCACCGCAGTTTTTACGTGGAATTCTGGTGGGAGTCTTGCTCTGAGAAATGTTCACAGAACCTGTCCAGAAATTTCCAGGCACATGACTCTGCACCTCACCTTGTTTGTTTGTTTGTTTATTGATGGTAGGATTTGGCACTGTTTCACCAAAGTTGCTCCGGCACAGTCTCAAGAGACTGAGATGGCCAGGCCCCCAAAAGTCATCGAGTTCACACGTGGGCCTCCTTATTCCTGAAGAGGCCTCTGAAATTCCTGCCCCTTTCCTCACCCTCTGCGGAGCCCGGAGCCCGGTTGTCCTTCCTGGCCCAGGGGGAAAGCAATCCAGTAAAATTACGGCCTGGTAAGGTGTGAGTGTCACTCTTCCTTGAAATGATGGGGCCTGGTAAGGTGTGAGTGTCACTCTTCCTTGAAATGATGGGTTCGATTGAACAGGGGAGATCGTAACCTTTCGTTGACTGGGCTGGACTCAGGTTGTAGCTGGGTATCACGTTGACTTTGCTCCTTGCTCCTACCCTGCCTTTTTTTTTTTTTTTTTTTTAATATATTTTTATCAATTTTAGAGAGGAAGAGAAAGGGATAGAGAGATAGAAACATCAATGATGAGAGAGAAACATTGATTGGCTGCCTCCTGCACGCCCCACACTGGGGATCGAACCCACACCCCGGGCATGTGCCCTTGGCCGGAATCGAACCTGGGACCCTTTAGTCCACAGGCCGATGCTCTAACCACTCAGCCAAACCAGTTAGGGCCCTACCCTGACTTTTAAATCTTTGCTCCGGTTCTTTCTTCCCGACCTGGGATAATATATTGGGAAGATCCCAAAATATTTTTGTCACTTTAAGATATTAACCAATGATCCTTATTTTCAGATATTAAAAGTGAGAGGCCACCCTAGCCGGCTTGGCTCAATGGCTAGAGCGTCAGCCTGCGGACTGAAGGGTCCCAGGTTCCATTCCAGCCAGGGGTACATGCCTGGGTTGTGGGCTCGATCCCCAGTGGGGGGCGTGCAGGAGGCAGCCGATCGGTGATTCTCTCTCATCATTGATGTTTCTATCTCTCTCTCCTTCTTCCTTCCTCTCTGAAGTCAATAAAGAAAAAAAAAATTTTTTTTTTTTTAAGTGAGAGGCCAATCTAGGGGAAAACTTGACTCTCAGCCAATTCAAGGTTTATTTCCTCTCCTTCATCTTCCACCACCCAGGCCTGACCAGACACGGAAACCCGCCGGGGGAGGGCCCCAGTCTCTCCTCTGCACATTTCAACTCCTCCCTCCACAGTTACCTCCTGCTTCCAGCTCTCCAGGTTTGGGGTCCCGAGGAGAACGGAGAAGCAAAGAAGAAAAGTGTCCTCCTAATCATTAATGGGTTTTCTCCTTCTCTCTGGCCAGATTAGCAAATAAAACACCAGGATGGCCATTAACGATGAATGTCAGGTATACAGTGAATCATTTTGTGGCAGGAGAATGTTACATGCCACACTTGGGCATCCTGTCCTTTTTTGCATGTATGTGAAAGGGGCTTTCATTTCCTAAGGTATCCGAACAGCATTGGGTATCTGTGGAAGGGTCCAGAACCTGCCCCCGAGGGGACACTTGGCGAGTGCTCCCTGCATGAGGGATAGTCACCCATCCGTTCAACAAGCACAGAGCGGTCCAGATGCACTTTCTGTCTGGGATGAAAACGCAAAGCCTGAGGCTGGATGAACTTCAATGTTCCTCCAGTCCCATCACTCATCTGATGCCACAGCGTTTTATACATTATTCCAAACCAGTGCCTTCTCAGCCCATGTCCCAGTTCTTGCAAAGCCAGAGAACTCATCCTAGGAGAGCTGTGTCCGTCAGAAAGTTCTTTCTTATAGTTTTCTATCATTGGCCTTAATGAGGAAAAACTTTGTAATACCTCTTCCACATGGTAAATCTTCAGCTGTTTGTAGACAAAGACAGCGTACCTTACACTGCCATCCACCGTGGCCTTCGCCAGGATAGATGGCCCACGTTCCTCAAACATTTCTTTCTTTCTTTTTTTTTTTAACTTGGGCAACCTGCATTTTATCTGGCAACAATACCCTGCCTAAAGCCTCCTAGAGTCAGGGAAGACGTATTAGTTTCCTGTTGCTGCTGTAACAAATCGCCACAAACTTAGAGGCTTGAAACAGCAGGCTTTTATTTTCTTACAGTTCTGGAGGTCAGAGATCTAAAATGGGTTGGCCGCCTGCTTTCCCTCTGGAAAGCTCCAGAGGAGGGTCCCTTTCCTTGGCCTTGTCAGCTTCTAGAGGGCAACTGCCTTCCTTGGCGTGTGGCCCCTCCCTCCACCTTCAAAGCCTCCTCCTCTCTGCCCTCTGCCTGGTCCTCGCGTCTTCTCTCTTACAACCCTTGCGATTACATTGGGCTCACCCGGGTCATCCGGGGTGATTTCCCCATCTCAAGATACTTACTCTCACGGCATCTGCAGGTCCCGTTTGCCATGAAGGTGACATGCTCACGGGTCGAGGATTATGTGGACGCCTTTCGGAGATCTTATGTAGCCATTGTCCTTCCCTGTCCCTCGCGGAAGCCTTCGGTGGGTTCTTTGAAGACAGCCCAGCCAGGGGATCGCCCAGTGCTGTCCTTTCTCTGATGCAGGCAACGTGGGCGATGCCCTCTTCACCTCACTTTCTACAAAAATGCCTCAGCTCCCGCTTGCAGACACAGCCCACGGAGGCGCTCTGCTGGGTCTCCCCTCCCTGAGTAGGCAGAAGTCTTGGGTGGAGTTCCCCTAATTGATCACCCCCCCAAGGTATCAGGCCTCCTGGGACCCCAAGGAAACATCCCAGGCCTGACCCCCCAACACATTTTGGAAGTGTATGCCATTCCCAAGAAACCGTTTAAAGGAGCCACGTGGGGTGACCCGCACCTTCTTTCTCATTAGAGACATACTTGACTTTCTTTTTTTCTTTCTTTAATATATTTTATTGAGTTTTTTTTCAGAGAGGAAGGGAGAGGGATAGAGAGTTAGAAACATCGATGAGAGAGAAACATCGATCAGCCGCCTCCTGCACACCCCCCACTGGGGATGTGCCCACAACCAAGGTACATGCCCTTGACCGGAATCGAACCTGGGACCTTTCAGTCCGCAGGCCGACGCTGTATCCTCTGAGTCAAACCTGTTAGGGCCATCCTGGACTTTCTGCAGTCTTGACCCCTCTCTTAGATGCAGGCTGGAAGTAGGTGATGTGCCAAAACCATGAGTTGCAGGACCGGTTTGGGTACTTTTTAGCAAGCTCTTCATGGACGGCCTAGCACCTCGCTCTAAAACATACGTGGTGGAGCAGAGAGTGGGGGAGGGGGAGCTAGAGATCCCCTACTATCCGAAGCTTTGCGTTTCAGCTGACGTTCCCAAGCAACTTAGGAAAGTCGAGCCTATCCTTCCGGACAAAAGAAAAAGGGATCCAGACAATAAATGCGCAGGAGTGATGTCGCCCATCCGGGAGGTGACATTTTAACAGAGAAGGCAAGGATTGATTCCAATATTTGCATTGCTAATGGGAACACGCCCCACCTCAGTCACGGGAAGCTTTCCCTACCCCGGCCATGTCCACCTGACCCCAGCCCCCAGCATCAGCCTTCTGCAGGGGGAGCTGGGCCCCGAGAGCCCCTGACCGGTCCCAAGGAGCCTGTTAATGGCCCATTGGAAGGCAGCTTGCATGGTGCCGGGAGGCCCCAGAGCTTGGTTTGCGTGCCCACCCGCCAGGTCGGGCGTGGCCAGCGGTGATGGGAAGAGCAGAGGCTGCCCTGGACTCGGTGAGGAACAGTGTCGCAATCACCAGGCGGCGGCTGCCATGGGTATGGGCGGCAGGATGGTGGCTGGCGCCCACTGAGACCGTGGGAAGGTGGCTGCAGAGCCGCTCGTGGGCATGAATTCTGACTCCCTCACTTGACAGTTGTGTGGCATTCGGGTTGTTGCTAAACCTCTGGGCGCCCATTTCTATAAACTAATAAAACCGAACTGTGATTGTGGTGGGCTGGCACGGCCATGGCATACTCAGCCCCGGGCGCCTTATGTGCCGCACCAGCTCAGCCAGGTCCGGTGACCCTGAGAGGGGGCGGCTGAAAGGCTTAGAAAAGACAGACAAGAGGAGGAAAGCTGGGTCTGGGTGGGACACTGCTCCCCCATGGAGAGACAGGGCCGATGCCCACAAGCCGTGTCTTTTATTTTACAGCAGATGCCACGAGGCACAGTAAGGGCGTGGTCAAGATGTTTACAACATTCTCGTGGGTTTCGATCCTACTCAGTTACATGCACCTGATCCAGCTTTGTTTACTTGCAGCCTCTATCACTCAGGCACGTGGGGCCACGTGTTCGGACCACAGGTTCAAGCTCACAACTCCAGCTGTTGGCTATCACTGTGCGGGGAGGGCTCTGCCCTCCAAGCTGGGACTTGCACGTGGCCACGAGAGGCTTGAACCTGTCCAAACTCTGTGGCCGCGCCCCGCATATGATATAGGTTTCTTATAAAGATTCGATGAAGTGATGTTTGCAGAGCACCTGGCACCTAGTTGCACCCAGTAAATGTTGCTTCCCTTCTTTCCACCCCTAAGAAACTCGCCTGTCAGCGGAGTCTTCCCGCTTGGTCTTCCTCCATTGGGGTACCTTTCTCCACCTCACTCACTGGAGGTGAGAAGCTTTCTTACAGGTCCTGGGAAACGGGAGGATGTGCTGCAAGAAGAAAAACAACTGTAAAAAGATAAGAGACACCTAGGGGCCCGGATGGGTGCATTGCTCAGAAAAGAAAGTGCATTTTGAGAACAAAGGACAGGAGACCTTTGAATTGGTTGCTGTGCCTGGACCCTGACCCCCTCCGGGTGTTTGCCTCAGGAATGCTGACCGTTCCCGGTCCCAGGAACTGGCAGAGCTGGTCTCAACACCATTGGCCGTGAAGGAGACACATGGACCACAGACCCCGCAGCCATCCTCCCACCCTTCCCCCTTCGCGGGCGGCTCCCTTCCTTACCCCTACATCACCGGCCAGCTGGCAGGGGGGTAGAGAAGATTCTCGTGGCTGACCTGCTGCCCTCCCATGCTGCCGGCAGTCCTGGAATAAAAATTCAAATATGATTCAACCCTGTCTCTGCGCAATTGGCTCAAGTAGTGAC
Organism: Cnephaeus nilssonii; assembly: GCF_951640355.1. Lineage (NCBI taxonomy): Eukaryota > Metazoa > Chordata > Mammalia > Chiroptera > Vespertilionidae > Cnephaeus > Cnephaeus nilssonii. The sequence continues at coordinate 9,505,478 of NC_137089.1, read as the reverse complement.
AGGCAGTCCAGACCCATTAGTTGTCAGGTTTCATTTTCTGGTGACTCTGGTGAGACCACAGGTGGGGAACTCCTCTGGGGTGAGTGCCGGGATCCCACTTGCTGCCCGGACCGGGGGTTCCTGGGGCTGAGGCCTGGGCTCTTTTATTCACAGCGCTGCCAGGCATGGTGGGGGGCCGGGCATCATGAACATTGCATGTAAACGGTGGTGAGAAATGGCACTGGACACTCACGTGGCATGGATCTCTCTCTCTCTCTCTCACCTGCATTCTCCATGTTCCACTGGACTTCCCTGGTCCGAACACGTGGCCCCACGTGCCTGAGTGATATAGGCTGCAAGTAAACAAAGCTGGATCAGGTGCATGTAACTGAGTAGGATCGAAACCCACCAGAACGTTTTGAACATCTTGATCACACCCTTACTGTGCCTCGTGGCATCTGGCTGTAAAATAAAGACACGGCTTGTGGGCATCGGCCCTGTCTCTCCAAGAGGGAGCAGTGTCCCACCCAGACCCAGCTTTCATCCTCTTGTCTGTCTTTTCTCAGCTTTCTCTCTACTTTTCAGGAAATGTCTTTAAACCCTTAAACATTGCCACCTAAAGCTGCACTCCCAATCCAGTCCTTCCCACCTCTTCCCTGGGTTATTTTTTACTAGAGGCCCGGTGCACGCAATTCTGCAAGAGTAGGCCTTCCTTCCCCCGGCTGCCAGCACCGGCTTCCCTCTGGCACCCGGGACCCGGGCTTCCCTCCGGCTGCCGGCAGGTACCTGGGACCCGGGCTTCCCTCACAGCCCCGGCTTCCTCCAGAAGGAGGTCCGGTCTAATTAGCATATTACGCTTTTATTATTATAGACTCATTACCATTTACTACCACCTAACCCACTATTTTCTTTACACATTTTGAATATTGCCTCTCCTGCTAGAAAGTGAGCTTCATGAAAGCCAGGGCATCATGTTGGTTTTGTTTATTGCTTTATCTCCAGCATCTGTGTCAGTGCCTGGCACACAGTAGGTGCTCAGTAACTATTTATGGACTGGAGGAGTAACGGCAAGCTCCACTGCTCAAGACGACTTCACACCGCTCTGTACGGTGTTCCTCAGAGTTGCTAACTACGAGACTGAGGTGGCAGATCGGAGGGCGAGGGGGTAGGATTGTCACCAGGCCCCGTTCCATCGGGGTGCTCAGAAGCCCGGGTCCCGGGTGCCAGAGGGAAAAGGCAGGTGCTAGTGCCTGGAGAAAGGAAAGCTTTTCCCAAGAGGGGACCCAAACTGTGATCATGCTGAAGTGCAGGCGACAGCCCCCCACCCCGCCCCTCTCCTCCTCCTCCCTGCCTCCCCCAGCCTGCTCAGTCTCCTGTCCCTTCCAGCCAAGCTGGTCTATGCTGTGTAACATGGCATGAGGTGCCTTAAAAGAGATTTTCCTGCCCTGGCTGGTGTTGCTCAGTGGTTGGCGCATTTCCCCATTCACCAAAGGGTCTTGGGTTCAATTCCCAACTAAGGGCACATACCTGGGTTGCAGGCTCAATCCCCAGGCCCCGGCCAGGGCATGTGTGGGAGGCAACCAATCTCTCTCTCTCTCTCTCTCTCTCTCTCTCTCTCCCCCCTCCATCTCCCCAGCCCTCCCTTCCACTCTCTCTAAAAAATAAAAAATAAAAAATAAATCAGTGGAAAAAAATATGATTAACAACAACAAAAAGAGTTCCCCATGGGTGGAAAAATTATGAGTTCTTGTCACCCCAGGAAAGTTCAGTCGCCCACATTTAAAGCAGCTTTTCAGTCAAACCTTTCAGATTCGTGGCTAAATGAGGCACCGTAAGGTAAGCCAAAAGAGGCAGGCTTTTCCACAGGCCTGTCAATCAGCTGCCGGTTTGTCCAAGTGCAAGCCGGACAGGGCGTCTTCCGCCAGCGTCTCTCCGCCAGCTGCACAGGGACGAGCGGCAGGCCGTCAGGAGCGCGGCGCTGGCCGGTGTGTCTTGGTAGACGTCTCTAGAAACAACTCAATTTCCTCCCCCAGAGAACTGCTCACTGACCTCTGATCGTTTTCGAAGGAGGTGAGAGTGCATTGCTTGACAAATATGCCACTTACTAATAGACACTGCGATGGAAAAGCTTAGAAACGCGCAGGGGTCCTCTTCAGCTCGTTGGTACAACGTTTCCCTCCCTCTTAGTGAATCCATGGACAAAGGGAATCAGCAGGCCCTCGGACCTGGTTCTCGAGTCGCTTTCACGTCCCAGGTTCAAATTCCACTCCTGTTAATATCTTTTTTTGTTTTTTTGTTAATCCTCACCCAAGGACATTGTTTCCATTGATTTATAGAGAGAGGGGAAGGGGGAGGGAGGGGGAGAGAGAAAGAGAGAAACATGGATGTGAGGGAGACACATCCATGCCACGACTGGGCCTGGGATGGAACCTGCAGCCCAGGTACGTGCCCTTGACCCGAAGTTGAACCTGAGACCCTTCTGTGCAGAGGCGGATGCTCTAACCACTGATCACAATGGCCAGGGCGCACTTATAGAAGTTGTTAAGGCGTCTGGCTGTTTGGGGAAAAGAAATTCTACCGTCAGTTCTGTAAAAGTGTGGCGAGCTTACAAAGAAGGAATCTGCATCCAGCTGGCACCGTGTCCCCTCGTTAATGAGGGCAGAGCTTCATTTGAAAGTTAATGCCTCGCCGAGTCCTCCCGCTCGGTTCCCCAAGCCTGTCCCTGCGGGCCGGCCCGCTTGGCGCTGGGCCAGGCCGGTGGGGGAATCGCTCACTGGAGATTGGGGTGCTGCCCACCCCACCAGGGTTCGTCCAGCTCGTGCAGGAGGAGGAGGGCTGGGGGACCTGCTCCTCACTCACCCTCCCACCGGAACTCGGCGTGAAGGGCCTCTGGTGTTGCTCTTTGTTGGCATATGCTGCCCACGTCCCTTCGGCGTCAACCCTGGCATCCCTGAAGCTGGCTCTGCCTCCCACCCCATTGTTCCGGTCGGGCTGTGTCTCTGCATTTCGAGGGCCTAAGGACTTCGTGAAGCGGAAGGGACAAGAGCGGGGCCGTCAGACGGGACGCACGGGCTGTCCTGTGCTCCCGGTCCGTGCAGTTCCCTGGAGCGCCCGCATCCGGAGTAGATGACCCCCTACCTTGTCCTGACAAGCTGGACACAGGCATCCCTTAGGGCGGCTCCTGGAACCCAGGGACGGCCACTCTAAGGAACAATTTATACTTACTGGTGTTCCGTTAAAAAAAGAAAAAGTCGGCGTAGGTTCACTGATGATAATACATGTACCACCGTGGGGCCGGCTGGGGGTGGTGGTGGAGGTTTGCGTGGGGTGGGGGGGACAAAGGGGCACATGCCGACTCTTCCGGCTTTCTTGTTTCTGTGAATGTAAAATATTTTAAAAATTAAAGTTCATTAAAGGCCAAACATTTTTTAAAAAAATATTTTTATTGACTTCAGAGAGGAAGGGAAAGGGAGAGATCGAAACATCAATGATGAGAGAGCATCATTGATTGGCTGCCTCCTGCACACACCCCCACTGGGGACTGAGCCCACAACATGGGCATGTGCCCTGGCAGGGAACCGAACCGTGACCTCCTGGTTCATAGGTTGAGTCCCTCTGGTCGGCTCTTCGCCTTCACTGTGACCTCCAAGAGCTCCCTTCCCATTGGACAAACTCCTACTGCCACCTTCTCCCCACAGCCTTCCCCTGAGCCCTCTCGAACTTCATTCCGTGGTAAAATTTCTCCCGTCCACAATCACACCACTCATGGGTCCTTTCTTCCACCTCCTCGGGGTTGAATCCTGGCCCTTCCCTTCAAGGACTCCACTTGTGCTCCGTCGCCCTCCTAAGGAGAGTTCACCCTCATCCCACAGACTGTACCCAGGAGTTGGGAGGAGAACCCCAATGTCAATTCCTCTAACCGTGCAGGCTAATGCTAAACCAGCTTTTATACTCCACTTTGTCAACATCAAATGCCAACCTCTTATTGCTCCTCCTCATTACTTGGCACCTTGCTCGACCTCCCTTCCCACCCCAAGTCCTGCAGTTATCCTGGGTAAGGTCAAGATCTTAGTTCTTTTTAAAAAATATATGTTTATTGATTTCAGAGAGGGAGAGGGAGAGATAGAAACATCAATGATGAGAGAGAATCATTGATTGGCTGCCTCCTGCACGCCCCACTGGGATCAAGCCCGAAACCTGGGTATGTGCCCTTGGCCGGAATCGAACCTGGGACCCTTCAGTCTGCAAGCTGACACTGTACCCACTGAGCCAAACCGGCTAGGGCAAGATCTTAGTTCTTTGATCTCAAAAGAATGTCTTCTCAATGTCACTTAAGCCACCCTCCCACCTTGGCCACCCCCTGGACCTTGTCAGCCCCCAGAATTGCTCTACCCATGAAAAATGAAATCCCATCTTGTTTGATCCCAAGCTATCACTTTTCATTCCAATGACAGTCACCACATCTGTACTTAACTTCCACAAGACCTTCAGTGTTTTAAGTCCTGTTTTCTTCTATCAATCCCCTTCTGTTCTGACTTCTTTCCTAGTAAATCCAGACTCCATGACCCATCGCATCCATCACTGCCTTACAAATAACCTCAACTGGACCTCCCGGACAGTCCAGCAATCCTTCCAGATTTTCTGCCAGTCTCCATGACAGCCAACTCATTTTCTTCATTCCTCAACACTCCTGCCCGACCACTTCTCCCCACCCTCCACGCCTTCCAAAGAATAGCACGCCCTCAACTTCACAAGAAAAGAGAAGTCCTCAGAAGGGAGCCGACCAGGCCACCGACAAGCCCATCGACATCTACACCACGGCTGGCCTCCTCCCTCCAAGTGCGATGGAAATGTGTTCTGCCTGCGTGGACGGAAGACCCATCAGTTATTCTTTATCTCAACCCCTCCCTCTCACTGACTGCTTCCTGGCAGCATTTAACCAGGCTCCGTTGACTCCCAAGTTATAACAAAAACAGAACTCTCACCTCCAAGCTGCTCTCTAGCAAGTACCCTTCCTTCTGTGGACAAAAAAGGGGGCCACGTTCTAAACCTGACAAGCTCAGGAGAGGCCTGCACGGTGGCTTTGCAAACCCGGAGACCTAAAGTAACCACCACAGGATGGTCTGAAATTAAAACTTCCTTCTAAAAGTGAGCCATGGGGGTAGACTGTCCTAGGCCAGTATCTTCCTTGAAAAAGGTCAACCTTCACCTGAACTGGGTTTATCTATTGTCTTTGCAGCTATGATAACATGCCTTTGGAATGTCAAGAGTTATCCCTTTTTCTGGACCCCTCAGGGCACAACCTCCCTCCAGAACCTGAGGCCACAGAATCCCTCACTGTCATCTCCTCCCGTGTACCGTCTCCATGTACTATACGTTTTCATTGTCTAGAACAGTGGTCGGCAAACTCATTAGTCAACAGAGCCAAATATCAACAGTACAACGATTGAAATTTCTTTTGAGAGCCACATTTTTTAAACTTGAACTATATAGGTAGGTACATTGTTGTTAACTTAATTAGGGTACTCCTAAGCTGGCCTTTGCTAAAAACTCAAGGGGCCAAAGAGCCGCACGTGGCTCTCGAGCCGCCGTTTGCCGACCACTGGTCTAGAATAAGGTGCAACCCTGCCATTCTCTGGAGCATTTTCTCAATCTGTTGAGATTTTGCTTCCTGGCAAATGTCGTCAGTTTGGCTCAAATAAAGTCATAGCCATTCTCTACAGGTTTGGACACTGACACTTTCTAGCCAAACCTGATCCAAGCATTATTCACATTTTTGTTCTCCATGCCTGCTCCCACCCTGGACACCACAACTGAGCTTTGGACCCAAGTCTCCATAAAGGAGCTCCGAGCCAGGTGATCCACGACCCCCTTCCTCACTCCAACAGACACTTCTGATGCCTTTGCTAAGGGAAACCCCTGCCATGAGCTTGGCCTTCTGGCACTTGGAACAAGGAAGGGCAAGCCACCCTCCCGTTAAGTAGGAACAGGGGGCCTGGCGTTCCCTGGCACACCGCACTGATGAATTAAATCAGCGAGCAGCAGCGCGCCTTTTACGCTTTCAGCACTCGCTTAAAGAAAATAGTACGCGTATGCAGACTCAGAAGACATTCATCTTTCTCCGAAGAGACGACACTCAAATACTTTTGTCCCATTCCATGCACATGCCAGGCACTGTGGGAGGCGCTGAGGATAAAAGGTTAAACAAGGTAGCCCCCTGCCCCTACCGGGTCCCAACGAGCCTAAGAAACAGGCACGGATGTAGCAACTCTAAGACAACAGCGGCAGAGGAGACTGGTGGGCATGGAGAAGGCAGGGGTGAAGAGGATGCTGGGAGAGCTTTTCAGAAGCGGTCACATTGGGGCTGTTTTCTCCTCCTTTCAGAGTCAGGAAGCAAATCCCAATCTTTCCAAGTTCATTGTTCTAAGAAGAACTCACAAAGACTTGAAAAGAGCTGCATTCTTTAAGTGCACAGCGTCCTAATTAGTGGCTGTCCTTCAAAGCCAAACAGGGCCACTGGGTAGCAGACTTCAAAGCCACTCATCTGGTGACAGACAAGGACACAGAATGACTTTCAATGAGGATCAGCCCTGGCTGAGCTACATTTTGTTAGCATCCCAATTAGCACCGTTGCTGGCATGCCTAATTTATTCCCTCACAACAGTCTTTTTCTCCTTGTCATCCCAAAGGGAGATATATCTTTCTTCCGTAGTCCTCTCTCAATGGGATATATTAACAAATTCATTAATTAAAAGATGCATGCAAACTTGACCCTGAAAATTGTTGTTCTGTTTGAATTCAGTGAGCCAGCCCATTCTTGAATCCGAGTCAAATATTTCTCAGCAGGGCCCACCCTCATCTCGGACCAGAGGCTAACTTTAAGGACAGTCTCTTAAACAAACGTTCATCCTTCAGAATGGAATGATAACCTAACAGCCGATTCCAGTGTAACACAATAGACTAAATCTCTATCTTGAGCTTAATTTTCATTCATACCAGCAATTCTGAAGCACCCACTATGTACACAGGAGGGATGGAAACTGAGCTTCCTTCACCATTTTCAATCCCCCCCCCCTCCCCCGGCCCCACACACACCTTTACCGCATCTCAGCACTTTCATACTGCCTGGCCTTGTGTTACGACACACTTAAAGCATGAGCTTCATGAGGGCGGGAACGCCAGACGCTGCCGTAATGGCCATAATTCAGGAGGCCTAAAACACTGCCTGGTAATAAAATACTGTTTGTTCACTCGGGTGAATGAACGAGCCAGGCATTAGCCCGTGTAGTTGAAACAGTTACAGAACACGGTGGCAGCACATAGAAGGAGTTGATGCGCGGAAGGCTAGGGACAGAAGGGATGCGTCTTACAGCTGGTTTGTAGAGCAAGCACCGTATTTCTACTTAGACTGTATGCTGATTTGGGGGGATTTGGGGGGAATATTGGAGATTATGGGAGAGCACCTAAATTCCTGCCACTAACTGGATAAATGAATAAAAAGAGTAAATGTGTTTGAATAAATATCAAAGTTCTAAAATAACAATAGGGGGTCCTTTCCCACAGGAGATGACAAACCTGGAGGACGCACACATGCATAAATAAAAGTGTTATAAGTCCCGGAAAATCAACAACGAAATGAGGAAGGCAGGTGAGGACATGTGAGCTCAGGCTTACTGTTAAGAGTGGGATTTGCCAGTTTGGCCCGTTTGCAAAACTTCTTCAGTTCATTCCCTCAAACACACAAGACTACCCCAAACTTGGTATAGCCTCCTTAGGTTAGACATGGGAGCACGAATTCTGCAGCAGATTGCCTGGGTTCGCCAGCCTGGGCCTGCCACTTACTACAGGTGTGACCTACCTCCTCATCCCTGACAGTTACAGATAATACTATTTATACCGCACGGGATCAACATGAGGATTAGCTGACAATAAATGTACTTAGAACAGGGCCCGCCATGCAGAGTAACATCAAATGTTAGTTGTAATTATTTGTTGTTTTTAATGAAATAATTGGTGGTGTTGTTATGAACAGAGTAGCATGCCTAAGGATGAAATAAATTACCAATTATGATTTAAAGGCATTTTAGTTTCCACCCTAGTCAGTGATGTCAACTAGGCCCAAACCAAATGAGGGCCTATCCCAGAGAGAAGGCCAGTTTTTTTTTGTTTGTTTTTTAAATATATTTTATTGATTTTTCAGAGAGGAAGGGAGAGGGATAGAGAGCTAGAAACACCGATGAGAGAGAAACATCGACCAGCTGCCTCCTGCACACCCCCCACCGGGAATTTGCCCGCAACCAATGTACATGCCCTTGACCGGAATCGAACCCGGGACCCCTCAGTCCGCAGACCGACGCTCCATCCACTGAGCCAAACGGGTTTCGGCAGAAGGTCAGTTTTAATAGTCCAGGTAAATCTTGCCCCTAAAACACACAGAACAGCTTTTAATGCAAATGAAAATCTAATTGAATTATTCACACGTATACACCATGAGCTATTAGTCAGGCATTACATAAAAGGGAGGCTCCCATTAAAAATAAAGAATTATATTCATTTATAACATTCAGCCTAGACTCTATAACTTGCTTTGGTTGGGGTTAAGATAACTTGGCATCTTAGCAACTGTCTAAGCAGAAGCTGCTTTTAACATTTTGTCATTGATTCTTTCTGCTTTTAAGACCTTAAAAGCTAGTACTAAATATTCTAAATCACAGAAGCTATTTTTCAACTACTTGATGTAAAAATCCCACTGTAAGTTTAATGACATCAGCATTGAAGATTCCCTATTATGAACTATAAAATTCAGGAAGTCATTTGCTTATGATTATACATCAAGCATACTTTTTATCCTTTTATTCATGCAAAGCAACGAGGACTTTTTTTACCTTTATTAGCATAGGTTTCAGCTACTATGCCCAAAGATTTAGATAAAACATCCCCTTAAAATGCTTTTCAGAGAAAGAAGTCTAGCCTGGCTGGTGTGGCTCAGTGGTTAAGCGTTGATCTATGAACCAGGAGGTCATGGTGTGATTCCGTCAGGGCACATGCCCTGGTTTGCGGGTTCGATCCCCAGTGTGGGGTGAGCAGGAGGCAGCCAATCAATGATTCTCTCTCATCATTGATGTTTCTACCCCTCTCCCTTCCTCTCTGAAATCAATAAAAAATATATTTATAAAAATAAGAAAAAAAAAGCGCTGGAAGTCTATAAAATTAGGAGTCATTATGCCCCAAAGTATTATTTATTATATCAATTTAAAAGTAAACTGGTTTTCAAAAAACCCAGGTATTCAAAACAATACCAGTATAAATCTTTTAAACTCACTGTTCTTGCTCTACCGGTTTGCTCTGCTTTTTCAATTTCTCAATGACACATTATTCTATGTAATTATTTTCATTTAATTAGCAATATGTCCTTTGTACATGTGAATATCAAAGTTTCTATTTACATATTTTTATTTTTCTGAAATATACCATGATTTACCATATTGGCTCAAACACAAATATAGAGTTGTAAATTATAGTGGTCCCTTATTTTTTATATCACAAAAATAAATTTCATTCATGAATTCTTCATCCAAATTAAGGTCCTATGTCTCCTTGGCATCTACTAGAATCTTGCTTCCTTTATACCAGTGGTTAACAATTTGGATCAAGTACTGGGTGTCCTGCACAGTCCAAGTAAATTTCATTCAGGAGAAACAGCGTGAAAAATTGGCATCAAAATCACTTCAAATTTATATATAACTTAAGATTTACAAAAGCTTTAAAAATTACAGGAAAAATGCCCTGGCCGGTTTGGCTCAGTGGATAGAGCGTCGGCCTGGGACTCAAGGGTCCCAGGTTCGAATGTGGTCAAGGGCATGTGCCTTGGTTGCGGGCACATCCCCAGTGGGAGGGAGGTGTGCAGGAGGCAGCTGATCGATGTTTCTCTCTCATCAATGTTTCTGGCTCTCTATCCTTTCCCTTCCTCTCTGTGAAAAATCAATAAAATATATTTTGAAAAAAATCTGGAAGAAAACACATGGATTCCATTTGCATGTAAAATACATGAAAAGGAGGGAATTTTTGTTCACTGCTCTACTCCGAGGCCTAGAATAATGCCTGGCACAACGAAGGCACTCAGCTGTTGAACGCGGCAAAAAATGCCCATTTCCATTACGTTAGTGAGACGGGGGAGAAAAATCTCCAAGTCACAATATGCACAGAACAGAAGGTAAGTTGCAAGGTATTTTTTATTGTAAAGAAAAGTCAAGAGGCTGACAATGCAAATGTAATCACAGAACACTTCCCCTGGGTTCCTGACTCTGCTAGGCTCCTAGGTACCAGTAAGTCTCCATTAGCACTTCTCGGGTTTCATGGTCCATTTTAGGTATGTTGATTATATGATATATTGCTTAGACACAAAAGTCCATCTGATATTAAAACAAACAAAATTACTGTGCCTTTCTTTCACATTTCCTACAGGGAGATCTACATATCTCAATGCTTTCACAATTTAACAGTAAAATGAGTGCCTTAACCAAACCAAAGAATCCTCCACACAAGTTACTGAGTCAAATCTCTCATAACATATGCTATATATCCAGATTTAAAGGTTTAAAAACAAAAGAATTTAGGATTTAAAACAATCTTTAGACTGATTTTTCATATTTTAAAGACTAGTTACTTGCAGCATACAAATGGAGAGAGTAGTGCAAAATGCATCAAGTTTTATATGATAAATATACTTTCAACCTAATGGCTGCCTCAAAGCAGAGTGAAAAATTACCACTTCTCAAAAGCAATCTAGACTGACTCGGTCAAGTTTCACAATTTAGAAAATCAATTGCTACTCTAGTTCCATACATGGCAAAATGATTTCAGAAACAGATTAAACATACAATTGTCTTACAAAAATAGAAATATTGTTTGGGACTTTACAAAACTTTATAAAATATAACACTATGTTTGTAAATTCAAGATAGTTTCACACTGAAATAGACAATACTTCCATAGAAGTCTACTCAAACCTGGTCTGTCTTGACCATTCTTACATATTATTTCTTCCAAATCTTAGCCCAAGTAGATCTGTGCTCTATCACAGGATTTTAATTCATCATAAGAATTTATAAGATTTTTCATTCTAGAAATAATGTTAAAGCAAATGAATTTATACCTACAAATATCTTACTAAAAACAGAAAGTAATGCAATATGACAATTCTATATTGGATAAATTTCAAACCAAATTCCTAAAAAAGACCTCCTATTAACTTAAATTTTTTGACAATTATAATTTGGTACCTATAAAACAAAAACATAATCATAACTATTTTATGGAAAAATACTTATTCATATAGAATGAAGAACCTCTAAATTTAGTTATTTGTAGCTGTCAGATGACAAGTATTTTCTAATTATACCCATTCATAAACACTCATTTTATCGATTCAAAGAGCACCAGTGTATTTTTAAAACAAACTAAAAAGTGAGAAAGTAGGGGTTTATTTCATGTAACAGTGCTATTATGATAAGGCACCACTTGGTATATAAAAAAGCCAAAGCATTTCTAAATCATGTACTTTTGTGACTGGTGTCTTAACCATTAGATAGAATGGTTAGAAAAAAAGCTTATATTACTAACTAACCACATTATACTCCTTTTTCCATCATTCTTTGCTTTTAGTTTTTCCACATAACAGAACATAGAATAAACAACAATGTAGTACATGATCTGTTATATAAACACCTTTTCCCAATCTTCCAAGAAAATAATCTAAAATTAAACAATAAGAAGCCAAAACTTGATCTGCTATATTTGCAATAGGCTATCCCTGTAGGAGAGTGGGGAGTTGGGGGCTGTGGGGGGAGTGTGGCAGTGGTGGGGTTGGGGTAATGACAACAGGACCTATTTTCTATAGAATATATTGAGGCACATGGGTTAAAAGTTTCTCAGGCAAATGCATGGCTGGAGCAAAATTGAGAGAGTTCAGAATTTTACATTCTCCCCAAAGCTGATTTCTCAGATAGTCACACCCAATTAAATATTTCAAATTATGTCTTTAGTCACTGCTGTCATCGTCATCATCATCATCAGATACATCATTTAAAGGAGACTTTAATGACTGACTGTACGAGTCTGATCTAGTAGGCTGGCATGAGGCCATGTCCCCAGTAGAAAGCAGGTCGTAGCAGAAGTCACATATCCGCACAGGCTTAGAGGACTGGCTAGGAAGAAGAAATCTCTTTTCAGAGCAGGGTCCACAGACAACAAAACCGCATTTCCGGCAATGGTGACGACGATTAACAGGTGTAAATTTTGCTTTCTGACAACGCATACATACAGTTGCCTCAGAGTCAGGAACCCAGACAGCAGCATGTTCATTACTGGGTGTCTTCCCACTTTTGGAGAGTAAATCAGTAACACATTTATTTATATGATTCATCCATTCCGATTTCTCAGTGGCAGTGGCAGCATAAACTGCAAATGATTTAGTTGGTGTCTTGATAAGCCATCCATTCCTCAAGTCTCCCTCATCTTTGATGGAATCAATAGTGACATTTTCCAGGGGAATAATATGTTGTTTGTTGTATTTTTTCTTCTGGATGACAATATTGCCATATACAAGAATATCATTAAATAAGAAAAACTGCCTGGCTTTGGGCTTTTTTCTGCACAACTTAGTCAATACTCCTTCTCCAATAAGAACCCGTCCGGGTATAGTTAAGGGTTGACCAGCTGCTCCAAAACAGTTTTCTACTATATTTATACGCCTAGTATTTGCTTCACTGTTTGCCAAACGATCCACCATCTTTTGCTAATAGCCTTTAAAAAAAGAAAGAAAAAGAAATTAGCATACAGGAGTTATAAATTCATGTAAGAAATTATATAACCTAAAGTTAGTCTAACAAATCATTACTTTCACCTGAAAGGCAAAATGCTCCAAAATTATTTCCCTCTAAGACAACCACTAAGCATACCAAAAGGGCTAATATATCTCAATTTTTAGAATCATCAGAAACATTTATTAACTATCTCCATATAGCACCATACCAGCTAGGCAGTTATTTATAAAAGTATAAACTAACGTCTTACAGACCTAAAGGAACAACAATCGGACAATGACTATAAGTCAACTCTGCAAAATACTAAACAGTTTCATGAAATTTAATCTCAGAGGGATTCTGAACAAGGGGGCCAAATATTATAAAAACTAAGAAAAATGACTGATTTTTCCAGTAAGAAATTATCATTGAGCTAAAACCTTAATTATTATTGAGCTATGACCACTGAGCTAAAGCCTAATTCTTTCACATGGATTACCAGAACTATTTCCTAGCGTCTCCTTGCCTTTGGTCTTGCCCCTAAATCAGTTTTCAGGCAAGGATCTCTCAAATGCAAATTTGGCCAAGCTATTACTCAAAATTTCTCCCCTTAACCTATAAGTGTAGACTCTTTAGCATGACAATTAAGGCCCTCATTATCTGGTTCTTGCTTATCTCTCCTGACTCATCAGTCAGTTTCACCTCAGACTTCATGTGCCAAGAATACCCTACCCATAAGTCCACTTCATCCATGCATGTCTTCTCTCATATTGCTTTATCTTTTACTACTTACTACCCCCCAGCTAACTCTTAGTTATCCTTCAATAATCAGTTGATCTTATTGTATCTAATCTAGGAGCCCTTCCTTAAACTCTGTTAGACTAAGCACCTTCCTCAGTGCTTGCTCTTCATGTTCTATGTACCTTCTAGCTGTCTCTTGCACAGAATACAGTGGAACCTAAAAGGCAGAAACCACCTGATATCTATCTTTGAAACTGACAGACTCTGATAGCAAAGATGCTCAAAAATGTTAACAAGAACATTTTGGAAATATGCAAAAAAACACCTGTATTAATCTAAACTTAATCATAGATTTAATCTCTAGATCCCATGTTGACTTCACTCAAGTTCCAGAGTTGTACGGTATTTCACAGCTACTTATCTAATACACTATACCACAATCAACTCATATTAAAGAGAAAAGCAGGCCCTGGCCGATTTGGCTCAGTGGATAGAGTGCTGGCCTCTGAATTGAAGGGTCCTGGGTTCGATTCTGGTCAAGGGCACATGCCTGGGTTGCAGGCTCGATTCCCAGTTGGGGGCGTGCAGGAAGCAGCCGATCAGTGGTTCTCTCTCATCATTGATGTTTCTATCTCTCTCTCCCTCTCCCTTTCTCTCTAAAATCAATAAAAATATATTTTAAAAAGAGAGAGAAAAGGAGGATTTAAAGTGTAAAGACTAACAGTATAGTCTAAGTTCCAGTATTCAGCTCACACACTGATGATGCTGTAACCTTTCCTGGTCTCCATTATAAAGGAAATAATTCTGATTATTCCTCAATTCTGTCTTACCCCCAATCTTAGGTCCTTGTAAAGTCTTCTTGCCTGCCCCATCAAGGATGGGTTGTGCCCTGAAAGTTATTCCTAAGAATTAATATGATAATGCATGACTCCAAACTGTGATGCCACCCTCTTTCTAATTAAGACAAATCTGCCAGCCAATTAAAGGTCTACTATCCTATTCACAAGTGCATCACAGAAGAGGAAATAAAAACAGCTAATAAACATAAAAAGAAGCTCAATCTCATTCATAATTAAAGAAATTATATTAAAACAGGATATTGTTGCACTTACTGGATTAACAAAAATTTTTAAATTTTCCAAAAACACAAAACTACTGAGGGTGTAGGGAAACAGGTATCCTCAAACACTAAAAAAATACATATGTGTACCCACTGATCTAGGAATTTAATCAAAAGAAATTTCACTCAAGTGTATAAAGATATAGATAGACAAGGATATTCAACACAGTACTGTTTTACCAAAAACTGGAAAAGCTCCAAATGTCCACCAAGAGGAATTAGTTGTACGATTTATGATATACCCATAATAATATGCTATCCTATCTAATAAAATAATAATATGCAAATTGACCATCACTCCACCACACAAGATGGCCGCCCCCCATGTGGTCAAAGATGGCCGCCACAAGATGGCCAGCAGGGGAGGGCAGTTGGGAGGGACCAGGCTTACAAGGGAGGGCAGTTGGGGGGGGGGGGACCAGGCCAGCAGGGAAGAGCAGTTGGGGGTGACCAAGCCTACAGGGAAGGGCAGTTGGGAGGGACAAGGCCTGCAGGGGAGGGCAGTTAGGGGCAATTAGGCCAGCAGGGGAGCAGTTAGGCACTGATCAGGCTGGCAGGGGAGTGGTTAGGGGGTGATCATGTTGTCAGGCAGAAGCAGTTAGGGGCAATCAGGCAGGCAGGCAGGTGAGAAGTTGGGAGCCAGCAGTCCTGGATTGTGAGAGGGATGTCCAACTGCCCGTTTAGGCCAGAGTCCAGTGATCGGGCCTAAGCCGGCAGTCGGATATACCTCGAGGGGTCCCAGATTGGAGAGGGTGCAGGCTGGGCTGAGGGACACGCACGCACACACCTGTGCACGAATTTCGTGCACTGGGCCTCTAGTATGTTTAGAATGAGATCTAAATATAGTATTTAGGTGGGGAAAAACTGAAGATCATGATCTCATTTTTATTTCAAATAGACATCAAATCTAAGATGCTATAGATTTTAATACACACCCTCATTTTATGTGGCACCAAGGCAGAAAAAATGCTGCCAATTTAATCATGGCATACCCTTGATTATATGACATCCCAATTTCAGACATAAACTCTAGTAAAACAATGTTCATCTTTAGACTCAATGAAATATGGTGTAAATGCATAATCATAGACATTTGTAAATATGTAATCATCCATATAGAAAATAAAATTAGAAAAACACCCTATCCTATATAATAAAAGCCTAATATGCAAATCGACCAAACGGTGGAAGGACCGGTCGCTATGATGCACACTGACCACCAGGAGGCGGACACTCAATGCAGGAGCTGCCCCTGGTGGTCAGTGTGCTTCTACAGGGGGAGTGCCGCTCAGCCAGAAGCCGGGCCCATGGCAGCGGCGGGAGCCTCTTCCGCCTCCACAGCAGTGCTAAGGAGCAGCAAGCAGGCAGGCGGAGGAGTGAGGGGTTCCAGACTGTAGAGGGATGTCCCACTGCTGGCTTAGGTGCTCTATAAGTCAGAGAAACTTCTCTAGTAACAAACTATAGAAAATGACCCCTGAAAACAGTCTTCCGAAATCCAAATTTACCACCACAACACTGAGGTGCCCCAAGCAATAAGAACTCTTAACGACTTTTCTGAGTGTTAGAATGATCAGGCCTACCCAAGGATTTAAGTTCTTTGCATATCTTACTCCCTGAGGGACAAGAAAGCAGCAGCAGAAAACTACAAAATGTGGCCCAACAGGAGCAGTCTGCTTTTCTGAGGAAGGAATACTAGTAAACATAGGAAGAGCTGGGAAGAAAGCTTCCCCACCCATTGGTAGAGATGAAATCTTTAGGACTGATTCCAAGAAGTAAAATTACTGGGTCAAAAGGCATAAATGTTTAAGGTTTTTGCTAACTTTTACAAAATTTCCATTCTGAAAGGTAACACCAATTTACCAATCAGCACAATGACTGTATCCATCCCATTTTGTCTTTGAGACAGTATTTTTTTAATGGGACTATGGGTAATTTTTATTTTATTTTCTATTTTATAACTGTATCATATTTTCTAAATGAACAATGAATGCTGTTTTTGTATGTATTGTGGTTTTCCACTTATTCGTTTTTGTTGTTGTTGTTGACATGATTACAGATGTCTACCATTTTCTCGCTTTTTGCCCCCCCAAACTCAACCCCCACCCCACCCCAGGACTTCCCCATGTTATTGTCTGTGTCCATGTGTAATACATATATGCATACACTGTATGTTTTCTGGTTAATCTCTTCCTGTCCCCTCCGCCCACCCTCCCATTCCACTGAGGTCTGTTATTCTGTTCCATGCATCCATACTTATGACCCTATTTTCTTCATCAATTTTTTTTGTTCTTTAGATTCCACTTATAAATGAGATCATGTGTTATTTGTCTTTCTCTAACTGCCTTATTTCCCTTAACATAATACTCTTCAGGTCCCTCCATGCTGTCTCAAAGGGTAAGAAGATATTTCTTATTTTTATTTTTTTAAATATATTTTTTATTTCAGATAGAAAATGAAAAATGAAGAAATCTAAATTTTCAAATACATTAAATGAAAGCTTAAACCAAACAAGCAAAAAGACTAACAATGATATGTCCACACAACTTTTGCATCTTCTTGAAAGATGATGCAATACTTTGGGCAATGCAGTAACTACTACTATAGATAAGAAAACTTGACATTTGGGTGGGGGGTGGGTTCCCCACATCTAGCCACTTCACAGAACTCTAAATTTCAACAGTTTCCCAAATGACTTCCTTTTGTTTTCTTTTCCAGCAAATAGTGTCTGGAAGTCTTAATTCATAGTTAAAAATGTAAGAACCGTAGCAAAAGCATGTCACCCCCCAAATCTCTTAATTTTCATAAAGTCAGCTTTATATGCCAATTTTTAAAACTTAATTCAAAGTTTAAAGTTATCTCCTTTACAAATGTAGACAAGAACTGCATTTAAATTGTCCAACTTCCACCCTAGTCTTGTGGTAACATCTTGTTTCTAAAGTAGTGTTCTTCAGTGGAGTGTCTACCACTTGATAAAAATGTAATACTAGAAAAGTTAAAAACTTTTAAAAAAGAAAAAGAATACTATTTACAATTGAGAAGGGATCCCAACTGTCACAAAATACTATGGCCCAGTTCTTCTTACTGAAAATCAATACTGTACTACTTACCTCATCCTTGAAAGTGAGTTAGAACAAAAAGTCATCTAATTATTTTCTTACATGTACCCATGATATCTGATATCAGTGGGCTTCAGTATTCAACTGTTTGTTATAATAAAAAAAACCCAATGACCTATGAACCAAAAGACCTGGATTCTAATCTTAGCTCAGGCACTGAATAAGAGATTTCACATAAATGACAAATGAAGGAAGAGAAGAGATGGGGAGGAGAAGGGAACAGGTAAGGAGGAGGAGGGGAAGGCTGTGTGGCTACAGTACAGCAACAGCAAGCCTTACTTGACTATGAATTAATTTTTAATCAAAGTTCTGACTATCTTAATAAGAATCAGGATTTTAAAATCTGTGTTACTGCTAAATTGGACTTTATAGAAAATGTAAAACAAATAGGAAAGTAGAGAAAGAAGAGGTAAAAACAAACAAATTACCTGAGGTACATCCTCCCTGAGTAAAATGTGTAAGTATTAGAGCAAACTACACCCTCTCCTAATGCATCTAAGTTAAAATGAACAATTATTCTGAGTGCCTAACATATGCAAAGAACAAGACAGTTCTTTTTTTAAAATATTTTTACTCATTTTAGAGAGAGGAAGGGAAGGAGATAAGATAGAAACATCGATAAGAGATAAACATCAATCGGCTGCCTCCTACACGCACCCTACTGGGGATCAACGATGCAACCCAGGCATGTGGCCTGACTGGGAATAGAACCAGTGACCTTTTGGTTCATAGGTCGACACTCAACCACTGAGGCACACCAGCTGGGCAATAATTTCAATTTTGTTAAATGATCCATTTCACAAAAATTAAACTGAGTCATGGGCTATTTTATCCATGATTTCACAACTAGTTTTTGTAAGAATGCATGTTCTTTCCATTATATTTTGCTACTTTCAGAAATAAATATTCTAGGAATAGTTCACTCATGTGGACTTTATTATGGACTTGGGGAAAGCTACTGATAAGAGAAAAAATTTAAAGCATATGGAAATACGTATAAAGTAGCTCAAAATGATTCTTCAAATACGGAAGTGAAAAGTAAAGCTATGACTAATTTAGGGTGTCAGTACAGGCAGTTTCAAATAGGTTTGGCTTGATAGAGAAACTCACCATGGTATATAACAACAACTAAGTCATAGTTGAAGAGTTTAGAAAATTAATTTGGAAAACCAGAACAGCCACATTAGGAGTTACAAATGGTCTTTCTTTCGAAAGGTAGGAGAGAGGTTAAGAATATGAACCTCAAGTTTTAAACAAGTCCTCTCTTTAGTCTTTAGCACTGAAACCATATCACACAAGGCAAAATTAGTATTTTTTAACTACAACTATGATCAGGTAACTATTCAAAAACCAAAGGTTCTCTGGCCAATCAAACTAAATCCAAATCTTTAACCTGGTATTCAATACCCTTCACAGTTAAGGCCCAGCCTGTCGTCTCTCATTCCAGTTGTACCTCTGTCTGTCTGTTCTCTTTGTTACAGTCGAACCAGACGACCAGCTATTCCCCCAGAATATGCTCTAGGCTTCCTCCCCTACCTCTGGGTTAATATGTCCTCCCTCCCCTGCTATTCTGAAATCTTACAAGTCCTTCAAGATGCAGTCAACTCAGTAGCCTCACAGCCAAATACAGTTTCAACGTTAAATCCTCATACCATTTTATCTGTACCACTTTATGGCATTTACATTCTACTGTTTTATAAAGACTTGTGTACCTGTTTATTCCCAACAGATCTGAAGGTTCCTGAAAACAAGATTATTTCCTACACCCGTGTATTCCCAACAGCACCTACAGAAATGTTTGTGTGTACATGCCAACAGGTGCACTGAGCTGAAGATGCCAGCTGCTAAAGTGGCAGCAGCTTCTCTGCCTGGAGATGGACAGAAATCAGACTTTATTTTTGAATCTATACTAATCTTCACAGAGAACAGGAACCACCCCCCAAACATCAATTGCTTCACTAGATCCACAGATTTTAAATTTTTGAGCAAATGTTCTGGCCCATTTAACTATGGTATAGTATCTAATTATGAATTTCAAGCATTGAGCACAACAGATCTTGTTTTAAGAAAGTCTCAATCTCATGATAATATATAGAAATGATTTCTTCTTTTCTCGCCAAAAAGCACAGCTGTTTAGCTAGCAAATAAAGTGTGCATATTTTCATCATCAACAAAATTCAGATAAAAAACTGCATCATTTCAAAAAGTATTTATGCAGGGGCAGCTGTACAGTGCTGACAGCTATTAGAAACCATTGTATAATATTTGAAAAATAAAGCTGGCAAAGCTCAACTAAAATACTGCTATGGAAATGGTTATTCCATCAAATCCCTAACAAATTTTCTTTAGTATTTTTTCAAAGCAGTTACAATCTGCTCACTACATTTTTTAAAAATATATTTTATTGATTTTTTACAGAGAGGAAGGGAGAGAGAGAGAAAGTTAGAAACATCAATGAGAGAGAAACATCAATCAGCTGCCTCCTGTACACCCCCTACTGAGGATGTGCCCACAACCAAGATACACGCCCTTGACCGTAATCGAACCTGGGACCCTTGAGTCCGCAGGCCGACGCTCTATCCACTGAGCCAAACCAGCTAAGGCTGCTCACTACATTTTTTTAAAAAAATATATTTTATTGATTTTTTACAGAGAGGAAGAGAGAGGGATAGAGAGTTAGAAACATCGATCAGCTGCCTCCTGTACAGCCCCTACTGAGGATGTGCCCACAACCAAGATACATGCCGTTGACCGGAATCGAACCTGGAACCCTTGATTCCTCAGGCTGACGCTCTACCCACTGAGCCAAACCGGCTAAGGCTGCTCACTACATTTTTAAGGCTTTATGCTAGAAAGAAAAAAAGAATGAACGAGGCATTAAGACATATACCACAAGGTTTTTAATATAAAGCACGAGGTAAGTACAATAATAAACATATTAACCAAGTGGTAAGCAAGCTAAAAAGGAAAGAATAAAGGTATGGCTTGGAAAATGTAGCATTTGAATACTTGAGAAAGGTTGTGAACAATAACTGGAACTTCAAAATGGTAAGTTAAAGGCATAAAAGCTCTGCGAGTAAAATGTATTTTTTTTAAGCAAAAGGTCCCATATACAACTGTAGTGGAGGCTGAGAGGAATTATTTAGTAGAAAAACTGGGGAGAACAAGTAAGACAAGAGATCTGGTTGGTTCCTGAGAGTTCTTTCTGAAGCTTTTGGAAGGAGTGGCCTGATTTGAACTGGATTTTTCTAATGAAAGATAAACTGAGAAGAGAAAGTCTGAAAGCAGAACCCAACTACGAAATTATTGCAAAGGTAAAGGGGAAAGTTGATGAGAGTCTGAAGTTTGCAACAGGAGAATAGGTTGGATTCAGAATTGCCCTAACTAAATGTGAAAGAATAAAGCTGAAATTAAATCCCCCAGTGTTTAGTCTATGCAATATGGAAGCTAGTAAAACTGGTAAAAATATTCTGAGTTTCAAGTAGAAAACATTCATTGGCCACTTACTCTTAACAAAGTAATATTAAAAGATAGAAGCACTCAAAACTAACAATCTTTGTGATGGAGAAAGATAGTTATATCCCCACGTTTATATAAACAAGTAAATATAACTCATGTTTTATACATTTTCGTGTGTTTCTGTAGGAAAAGAGGATTATGGAAGTAATTGATTGATAAGGAAGGAAAAAAAATAAGAAAGGGGCTTTAGTATCCATGTAGTGTGCTACGGACAGAGGAATATAATTAACTCAAATGTGTAAACTCAAAGTCTAAAGGAGTAGAGGAGAAACAAACCAAAAACATTAATTTTAATTTTTTAAAAAAGTGATGAAGCCTAAGGGCCAAAAGGTTTAGTTGGGAGGTAATTCTAACTGGGGGAGAATTTAGGAAGAACTCTTAAATGACTAGAAATTCAAGATGAGCCTTAAAGCAAAAGTAGTTGGTAGGGGGTGATGATATGTAAATATATTCTCCAGAGAGGACACAGTTGAGCCCAGGACCAGATGAAAACATAGCGGTAGAATAGAAATCTGGTAAGATGGGGAAAAGCCAAACTACAAAGGAAAGTAAGCATCAGGCAGAAAAGAAAGGTTTTTAAATAGGAAAATATTAAATCAGTACACAGAAGCGGTACACAGGACTGGAGAGACTATTAAAGAAGCAAAATTGAAGGGGAAAACAAGGTATTACAACAGTCTATAAGTGAAAGGTAATGAAAGCCTGAACCCCAATAATTGACAGCAGAAATAAAAAGGGGAAGATGTAGCCCTAGCCGGTTTGGCTCAGTGGATAGAGCATCAGCCCGTGGACTGCAGGACCCAGGTTCGATTCCAGTCAATGCCTGGATTGTGGGTTCAATCCCCAGTAGGGGGCATGCAGGAGGCAGCCAATCAGTGATTCTCTCTCATCATTGATGTTTCTCTCTCTCTCTCCCTCTCCTTCTCCCTTTCCTCTATTTAAAAAAAAGGGGGGGGGGAAGGTGGGATGTAAGAGATTACTGAGGTATAGCATTTATGATTTAGGAACCAACTGAATAGGTGGATGAAAAGTGAGTAAAATGTCTTCAAAGATTGAAGCATAAGCCATTGGTCAGGTGCTAGTTTTGTTCCAAGAGGGAGAAGAAATCAGTTTGGGACATCTTTGTCTTGAAGTACTTTCAGGGTATCCACAAGACAAACATCTGTCAGTCAAGTAGAAATACCAGGATGAGCAGGGAGCTCCAGGACAGAAAGGGGTTTAGTAGTCATTCACAGAGCTGGCTGATGCTGTGGAAGAGAAAAGAGGGACAAGAACGAAACTTTAGGAAACACCTAGTTTAGAAAGGAGAGAAGCAAGGTAAGAGAGAAGGGGAGACAACAGAGCAGTACAAAACACTTCCAACATGCTTTCACATGTTTCACAAGTCTCAGAGACTAAATAACCTTATTGTGCCAAAAGGTCATAATAAGCAGTGAAACACATGGAAAAACCAAAAAGTAATGGTAACATATAATAAAATATTTCAGAAAGCAGTACCCTTTGACCTTTCAATTTTTAACCACAGAAATTTATGCTGAGAAATAAACTATTGTGGGGGTGGGAGGAAAGGGAGAATACTACATATAAAAGTTTTCCCTTTGGCATTAACTCTGAAAGTGAAAAACAGAACCCAAATTTCTAGCCACAGAAAGGAATGGATAAATATAATGTGAAAAAGCCAAATATCATAAAAGAAAACATTTTACCACATAAAATTTTAAAACTTCAACACTGTGGGGAGAAAACATTAAAGAAAAACATTTGCAGGCATATAGATCAATGGAACAGAAGAGAGACCCCAGAAATCAACCCAAGGCATTAAGCTCAATTAATATTTGACAAAGGAGGCAAGAGCATACAATAAAGACAGTCTCTTCAATAAATGGTTTTGGGAAAACTGGACAGATAACATGCAAAAAAATGAAACTAGACCAACTTACACCATACATAAGAATAAACTCAAAGTGGGTGAGACTTAAATGTAAGATGTGAAACCATAAAAATCCTAGAAGAAACCATAGGCAGCAAAATCTCAGACATCAGTCGTAGCAATATTTTTGTGGATATATAACCTAGGGCAAAGGAAACTAAGGAGAAAGTAAATAAATGGGACTATATTAAAATAAAAAGCTTCTGCACATCCAAAGAAATCATCAACAAAATGAAAAGGAAGCCCACTGTATGGGAGAACATATTTGGCAATGATACATCTGATAAAGAGTTAATATGCAAAATATATAAGGAACTCATACAACTTAACAAAAGGAAGACAGACAATTCAATTAAAAAATGAGAAGGACCTAAACAGACACTTCTCCAAAGGGGACATAAAGAAGGCCAAGAGACATGAAAAAATGCTCAAAGTCACTAATCATCAGAGAGTTGCAAATTAAACCGACAATGAGATATCACTCACACCTGTCAGAATGGCTACCATCAACAAATCAACAAACGACAAGTGCTGGGGAGGATGTGGAGAAAAGGGACCCTTAGAACACTTGGTGCGATGCAGAGTGGTGCAGCCATTATGGAAAACAGTTTGGAGTTCCCTCACAAAATTAAATATGGACCTGCCATTTGACCCAGTGATCCCACTTCTAGGAATATATCCTAAGAATCCCAAAACACCAATTAGAAATAATGTATGCATCCCTACATTCATAGCAGTGCAATTTATAATAGCTAAGATCTGGAAACAGCCCAACTACACATCAATAGATGAGTGGATAAAAAAGCGGTGGTACGTTTATACCATGGAATACTATGCAGCAGTAAAAAAGAAGGATCTTCTTACCCTTTGAGACAGCATGGAGGGACCTGGAGAGTATTATGCTAAGCGAAATAAGCCAGAGAAAGACAAGTATCACATGATCTCACTCATGTGTGAAATCTAGTGAACAAAATAGATCCAGAGACATAGAAGCATGGAACAGACTGCCAAATCTCAGAGGGAAGGCAGAGGAGACGGCTGGGAGGGAAGAGATCAACCAAAGAACACGTATGCACACATACATAACCTATGGACACAGACAATATGGTGGTGGAGGCTGGGGCAGGCTAGAAGGGGTCACTGGGGGAAAAGGGAGACACGTAATACTTTCAACAATAAAGATGTTTTTTAATTAAAAAAAACATTTGCAACATATGACAAAATGTCAACATTTTAAATATATAAAGGGTTCCTATAATCAATAAGAAAAAAGGAAAATATCCCAAAAGAAAAATGGGTAAGATACAAATGGCAATTCCAAAAAAACAAATGAAAATTACTAGTAAAAAAAAAAAGGGGGGGTTGCCTCTTCATGGTAACTGAAGAAATAAGTTAAAATTATGTATTTTCATCTAGAAAACAAGTACTTAACAATCACCACAGCTGTGACTTTTTTCAGGGGTGGTAGGCAGGGACAGAAGTAGAAAAAGTAAGTGGTGACATTTACGAGTTGAGAATTGACCAGTTATAAACAGCAGGTCAAGTAGAGGAGAACTCCACAGTGCTAGTGAGTGCACAGAATGTAAACTACCAGGTTCAGGATTGCAAAGAAGGAAGAAAACTAACAGCCTGGGAGGGACTGGAGGTGACAATGAAGACAGAAAGCTTGTTCATCAAGTATGATGCCTTGAATCACCATCTCTAGCCACAGAGCTTAAGACTAGAGGTAGTTCTGAATGATGACATGGTTCAATAACACCATCACCCATGCAGAAGGTGATGTCGAGTGCAGGTCTGAAATAAATGTAACTGCTACTTTAACATGTATGCTCTTCAGTTCCCTCCACTACAAATACATCTCTTCCAGCCTGAATGAAAAATAATTTGCCTGCCACTTAACCTCTCTGCACTTTATTCTACCACAAAATGAAGATAATAAGGAGATAGGAGATTGAATTAAATCAATGGTTCTCAACCCCAATTTTTTAAAATCATGGGAAAAAAAAAAAAAAAAAAAAAAAGGCAAAACTACTTCTTACCCAAACCCAGTAATTCTGATTTATTTATTCTAGGGTGGAGGTTCAGGCATCAATATTGTTAAGAAGCTACTCAGGGAATTTTAATGTGCAGCCAAGTTTGAGAACTGAACTAAGTATCTCCAAAGGTTACCTCCCTTTTAAAATTAAAATCTACGCTTCTAAATAATTCAGTCACTGCCCTAACCGGTTTGGCTCAGTGGATAAAGCGTCAGCCTGCGGACTCAAGGGTCCCAGGTTCGATTCCGGTCAAGGGCATGTACCTTGGTTGTGGGCACATCCCCAGTGGGGGGTGTGCAGGAGGCAGCTGATCGATATTTCTCTGTCATCGATGTTTCTAACTATATCCCTCCCTTCCTTTCTGTAAAAAAATCAATAAAATATATATTTTTAAAAATAATAATTCAGTCACTCTGTTAATCTGTTAATATAACTTATTAAATACTAGTAGCCCATTTGCAGGAAGAATCCTGCAAGCGGCCGCCGCACCTGCACCCTCGGGCCGCTGCTACCCGCTCCGCTCCACCCCGCCCCACCCCGCCCCGCCCAGGCTTTCCCTCTGGCAGCCACCTTGCTTTCTGCTTTTCCTCCCTCTTCTAAGTTGTCTTCAGTCTTCACTCCTCCCTCCCTCAGCATATGCAACTTAACCGCCATCTTTGTTGGATAATTTGCATACTCGCCCTGATTGGCTGGTGGGCGTGGCTTTTGGCTGGCAGGCGTGGCTTGGGCATAGCGAAGGTGCGGTCAATTTGCATATTACTATTTTATTAGGTAGGATCATATACAAGGCACTTCCACAAATACCTTAGTAAATCCTCACAACCGTGAGGCAAATATTTCTGTGTCCACTTCACAAATGAGTCCAGTAAAGCTCAGAGAAGCGAAGGGACTTGTTCATGAGTCACAAGCTAGTAAAGAGCAGCGATAGAATTCAGGTTTGCTGTTTTGATCCAATCCACTCTACACGCAATTTGCTTTCTCTAGCACTCTAGACCCAAATGTCTTCGATTATCTTCCCAGGACCTACCAAATTGAGAACACCAGTTTGTGGTTTATGGATTCACTGGAGAGAAAGTTATCATGGGTAGGGCACGGAATTTACCTCAAATTTCTACAGTAATTTCATGACAGAATTACAGAATACCTTCACCTACAGGGGTCTTACAACTTATAAAATAGCACTCTGCAAGCATATCTATGAAGCACATTTTATTCGGTTAAGCCAACACGCACATTGCTATTAAACACACAGCTGGTGTACAAAGCTGACTGTCAAAGATAAATTTATCAATAGAAAAGCATTTCTTATATGCTTTCCATTAAGCAAGGCAAAATCCTAAGACAATTCTGACAAAACAATAACTGGTAGAAAAAATGAGATCTACTCTATCAAAGAGCTTAAATGTATAAGCATAACACAAAATGTTTAGACATTAACTCTATTTCCATCCAGTGCAAATAAATTCAACTGTACTTTAAAATTCTAATTATTATCCTTTTGTTGACCCAGGACTTCTTTGTTGTTTACATTTCAGTCCATCATCTACTTGGCAATTCCATAAACATTCAAGTTGTGTGTCCCCAAGGCCAAAATTTGAGTTACCAAGGTAAATTCTCAAAAAAAAAAAAAAAAGGAATCAGGGAATATTTAGCTACTATGACCATGAAAATTGAAATAAACTCATGCAGTATGTTTACAAGGAACATGTGTGTACCCATCCACTCAAACCTTTCCTGAGCATGTGCTGTGTTCTCTGCACACTGGGGTTGGAGAGGCAAATCAGACTGGCAAAGCCTGCAAGGAGGTGCCATGACCGATCGGTGTCATCTCTATTGGATGTCATGTGATAAGGGAATTATTCTTGGGGAGAAAATGGGGTTGTGGTTCAGTAGAACAGGGCAGGAAAGGCTTCAAAGAACACAGAGGCTTAAGTGAGTATTTTTAAGAGGAAAATTTTCAGTACAAGAACCCTTGTAAAGCAGCTCTTTAGAAAAGAAGTACTTAAACTGAGAAACTAAATTAAAATCGGAAAGAGCAGCGAGACACAAGGTGGACAGACTGTTCCACAGGAATGAGTTGTGCATTCTACAAAATCATGCCCCAGGAAAGATGAGAAGGCTTCAGAGCCGCAAGACCTGAGCTAGAAACCAGTTTGGCTACTAGATTTGTAACGTTAGCTAAGTCACCTCACTTCTACATAATTCTTCATCCAGAAAGACAAATATGTATAATGGCATTTACTTGACAGTGAAGCAAAACAAAAAGGACACTTATTTTTTTTTTTTTAAGAAATAAGGAAATCAGCAATCAAATCTGAGCATAAGCTATATCATTACCCATAGATTAAGAAGACACTTTCTTCCAGGCAGGTTTTGGGGTTTTATCATCATGATAGGTCGTTAAGCGTCCTGTTCGTTTAACAGAACTTTAAAAAGCTAAAATGCCTGTATTCAAAGAGAGCAATTCATGTTCCTTTACTGGATATTCAAGTAAATGCATCTGTTTTGATGCCTGGGTCAGGACACCAGTTTTTATTTTACTTTTTTGAGGCGATTACATGTGCTTTCCAAACAAGTAACTTAATACCCTTCACCTGGAGAGTGCTGTCAGGATCCGAAGAGATTAAAAATAGAAGCCTTGGTTAATACCGAATTAACCTAAGGACCCCGCCAGCTAGCAGAGTCCGGGCAAAGGTCAGCGCTCAGACCCGGGCCGGCGCGCGCCCCAAGGAACCCAAGAGGAAAAACACTTGGCAGCGTCAGGATCCCTGCGCCTTCGGGGAGCAACCCGTGCCTCCAAGTCTGAATCTCTCTTTCAGGAGCCTCCGCGGTCACGTCCTGAAACACAACCAGGAGGCACTGACCAACCCCCGTACTCTGTGACCCTGTGAATGTCAGAGAAAAGGGAATGAGAGAACCCCCACTCCTCTCCAGCGCACACGCCTGGTTGCCATCACGTACCCACCCGAGTACCCAGAGCAACAGGAACAGCACGCTGCCGGCCCTCCAGCAAGTTTTCAGGGGAACCTAAAATTTTAAGGACCGCCAAACTTTTAGATCCCAAATCAATCACGTTGCAAGAGCCATCGCTCCTATCAGAGCAAATCCTGCCATTTTCTGCCCCGAGTCACTTCAAATAGGCTGTTCCAGTCGCAACGTCCCCGGATGCCCAGGCTCGGCAAACTTTTGGGACAGAAAGATGTTGGGGCGCCGAGACGCCCCCGAGGCCACGACTGGGGACCCTTAGTCCTCTCGCCCCACAACTTCTAAGCCCGACCTCGGGGCCCCTCGGCGCGTCCGCCGGGCCCCCGCCCCGCGGACCCACAGACCGGCCCGCAGCGGCGCGGAGCCCCCGGGGCAGCTCGGAGCCCGGCGGCGGCGGCGGCGGCGGCGGCGGCCAGCGGGGCTGCGCGACCGGCCTGGGCGCCGCGGGACGGCCCCAGCGCGAGGGGAGCGGCCCGGGAGCGCCCCGTTTCTCACCGACCCCAACATGGCGTCGGCCGCCGCCGCCCGCGACGACGACACCTCCCGGCGCCGCGGACGGCCCGGGGGCCGCGGGGAGAAGAGCCCGGAAAGTTTCGCTTCTCCTCTCCCGACCCGCCGGGGGGCCGGCGGACAACCCACCCCGCCTTCACCTACCCTGGCGGGCGCGGGCAGCGGCGGCAGCAGCCAAGGTCCGACTCCTCCTCGTCCCGAGCGCCGGGCGCAGACTCTGCCCGCTCCCCGCCCCGGCCTCTTGGGGTGCGCGGCCAGCGGGCCCACGGAGCCGGCGCGATCCGGTCGCGGCGGGCGGGCGGGCGGGCGGGCGCGCGACGGGCGTTGCCGCTCTCAGGTGACTCTCCCGCCCTCCAGGCGAACCCCACCACGGCCGCCGGGGCTGCCTCTCCCCTGCGCGCGCACGGGCGCGCCACCGCCCACACCCCAGGCGCGAGCGCGCGGGCGCGAGCACACCCACACCGCGCGCTCCCCGCCCTTTCCTGCCGCTTCCCTCGCCCCGCCCTCGGGGCCCCGCGCGACGCGCTCGAGGGGGCGGGGCCACTCGGAGGCCACACCCACCGAGGCCTTCAGGCCTGGGATTGGCTCCCCGGCGCAGCGTGCGGAGCGCGCCCGGGAGCAGAGTGCATGCAGGTGAGCGGTCTTACCTGGCCCGCCAGCCTTTAAAAAGGATTGTTCGCCATCTAGCGAGTTCTTAGGGAGGTTGGAGGGACGGAAGGAGGGCTGGGCCTCCCAGGAGCTCGAGAACTTTCTGCAGCCGGAAAAGAAAGGCTTTGGGTTTAGATACCCAAAGGCGCTGGGTGGACCTTTGTTTGCGGCTCCCACCTAGCAGGCGATCCCTCTCCGCGCGTCTTCCGTTCGCTTTCCCTGAAACGGCGAGGGCTTGAAACCCAGAGAATTGCTGCCACACTTGCCCCGGCTGCTCTGTACAGCCCACCTCCGCCTCTTTTTTTTTTTTTTTTTTTAAGTGCGTGGCTTTGTTCCCTTCCTTAGATCTCCGGTCCTTCCAAAACTTTTCTCTGCGGACGCAAAACCTCACCCACTACTTCACGTCCCGGGAAACGGTGATGATAGTATGTAAGGTCGAACCAGCCCTTTTTCATTTATTACAACAGCAACTGTTGGCTAAGCGCGCGGGAGATTTCTAGGCGAGACAAAGAATTTAGGATGGGGAAACGGCACCCTCACTTCAGGCCAAGTGTGTAGGTGGACATTAGATTTGGGTAAATGTATCTTCCCCATTTGATCTCTTTCAGGGATCCTTTACCTTCGTTTGATTGCATCTGAATTAGAGCCGCCAGCAACAAAGGCTCATGAGACTGAGCACCCACCGAGGGAACGTGAGCGGGTCTTGAGTCTGGGGTTCTAGCCGCTCCAGGTCCTCGGCCTCCCATCCTCCCCTGCTCCAATGTCTCAGAAACAAGCACTTTTTAAAAAATTAGTAACTAGGAAAAAAAAAAAACTGGCAAGGGCAAACTTTTCTTTAATGGGGAAACTTATAGGATCACAACCACACAAATCTTTACAGGCGTTTGTCATAGTTGTCTGTGTAGAGTAGTATGGATGACTTCATGCAACCATACCCGACCCCACCTTCATTCATCCTCACACCCCTCTACATGCAGGGCAACATCTATCAGTGGAAAAGAGACGGATTTTATTATCTCCAAAATAACTTTAAATTTTGAGATTAGGAATTGCAGTGTCTCCTTGGTTGTTGCTGTTTTTTAAATGTATTGGGGTGACATTGGTCAACATGAACATGTAGGTTTCAGGTGTGGGTTTCTATGTTACAAGATCTGTGTATTGCACCATGTGTCCACCACCCAAAGTCAAATCTTTTCCAGTCACCATATCTTAGGACCCCATTGGTTATTAAGGTCTAGTATAGAGCATTAGTCACCAAACATTCTTGGTCACTCACCCATCAGTAAAAATACTTGCCTCCCACCCCCCTTCCAATGTACTTATCTAGTTTACCCTAAAGAGCATGGACTTAGAAGTTAAAATGTATTCAGCTTGCTACCAACTACCTGTGTCCTTAGCCACATCCAAATAGTGCCTTAGTTTCTTCATTTATAAAATGAGGATAGCCCTAACTGGTTTGGTTCAGTGGATAGAGCCTTGGCCTGCGAACTCAAGGGTCCCAGGTTCGATTCCAGTCAAGGGCATGTACCTTGGTTGCGGGCACATCCCCAGTAGGGGGTGTGCAGGAGGCAGCT
This sequence comes from Cnephaeus nilssonii, assembly GCF_951640355.1. NCBI lineage: Eukaryota > Metazoa > Chordata > Mammalia > Chiroptera > Vespertilionidae > Cnephaeus > Cnephaeus nilssonii. The sequence continues at coordinate 9,474,517 of NC_137089.1, read as the reverse complement.
GATTGATGTTTCTAACTCTCTCACCCTCTCCCTTCCTCTCTCGCCCTCTCCCTTCCTCTCTAAAAAAGTTAATAAAATATGTTTTTTTAAATGAGGATAATAAAAGTATCTATCCAACAATGTCATTATAAAGATTAAATTAGTTAATGTTTGTAAAGCAAAGTGGTAAGTGCTATATAAGTGTTATATAAAGATTATCATGTAAAATATATATCAATTATATATTAATTATATACAATAATTATATACCTAATATTTAGGTATATTACAAGAAAAAAATCAGTAATCATGATTCAAAACGTGTGTGTGTGTGTGTGTGTTTTCTCAGCACTTTGCATATTCTGTTCCCTTCCTGGGCTGGGTAGACCCTATTTGGAGACCTTTGACTTAACGCTGTGCTGCAAATACAGTAGCCACTGTTGTTTTCTAAATTAAACATCCAGTTCCTCAATCACACTGACCACATTTCAAGGACTTAAGAACCACAGGATTGGTGGACAGTGCAGATATAACATATTTCCACCATTGCCGAAAGTTCTGTTGTACGGCACTGACAAAGCGGGGGGAAAAACAAGGTCTCAGGCAGGAGGATCTACTGTGGGACTGTGTTCAAATCAAGCAATACGATCTCTCTCTGGGCCTCACACCTCCTCTGTAAAATGAAGATTTAAAAAAAAAAAAAAAGGAAATACCTCATGGATGGCTGAGGGAAGGAAATGAGAAAAGGTGTGTAAGTCTGGCAGAGAGCCTATAAAATAAAAGAACTTGCAAATGTTAATAGAATTTGAGTGTAATCCAATTCTAAAAATCTGAAAGGCTAAGATCTTGTTATATCCTTGATTCTACTGGGTAAGTTTGTCAAGAATACTACTGATTTTGGAAAAGACATGAGTTTAGTTAACTTTTAGTTGAAAATAGCATTCAAGAGAAAATGGGCTTTACTTACTCCTGATTTCTTTGTCTTCCCCACCCATAGACCCTGGTCTTTTCCCGAGTCATGCCCATCTCAGCGAATGGCCCTGCCATCCACAAACCTGCTGAGTCATTGCCATCTCATCCTCTTTGCCATCTCCCCATCCAATCCCTTTGCCTCCAAAATATTGTAGGTTCAACCTCCAAAACACTCCTCCTCTCCTCTGCCCGTCTGCACAGGCCCACACAGGATGGCGTCCCTCCCGGGCAGAAACCCTTCTGTGGCTCCCCATGGACAGCTTTATACAAGGCTGGTAGGACAACCCTATGGAAGAGTGCCTTTCACATGGGAGCGTTGCAAACGCTATGTTTATTATAAATATTCTCAGGTAGACTTTAGAGAAGGGCCTTGTTCCAATAAAAGTATTTTACTACAATTTTCCAGTGACATGGAAAAGTCTTAGGGAGTGGATGCCTTCTACTCTCTCTAAAAAATCAGTGAAATGAATATGCCCTGGTGTGATTAAATAAAATACATTTCTGCCCTAGCTGATTTGGCTCAGTGGATAAAGTGTTGGCCGGCGGACTGAAGAGTCCCAGGTTCAATTCCGGTCAAGGGCACATGCCTGGGTTGTGGGCTCATTCCCCAGTGGGGGGTGTGCAAGAGGCAGCCGATCAATGCTTTTCTCTCATCAATGGTGTTTCCCTCTCTCTCTCCCTCTCCTTTCCTCTCTGAAATCAAGAAAAATATATTTTAAAAAAAGAAAAACAAAAAATAAAATACATTTCTTAAAAAGAGAGAGAGGGAGGGAGGCAAAAGAGACATGACAATTAAATGCCATGCCTGAGCCTAGACTAAATCCTGTACAGGAAAGGGAGAATGCAACAAAGGACATTATTGGCAAAATTAGAGTATGAACATAAAATTAGATAAAAGGTTATACCAAAGTTAAATTTACTGTTCTGGTTATATAAAAGAATATCCCTATTCTTAGACTCTCCACATGAAAGTATTTAGAAAAAGGACCATGATGTATATACTTTACCCATGATTCAGAAAAAATTTCACATAACATATAATTTAAATATCCTAATATATAAAAACCCTGGGTTGTAACGACCAGTAATGACTGGAGGCTGACCAACCAGAAGTCAGTGCTGGCCCCGCCCCCAAGCAAGTGTTAGGGGCAATCAGGCAGGCAGGCAGGCAGAGAGGTTAGGGGTAATCAGGTAGGTAGACCAGCGGTTAGGGGTGATCAGGTAGGCAGGCAAGTGGTTAGGGGTGATCAAGTAGGCAGGCAAGTGACTAGGGGTGATCAGGTAGGTAGACCAGCGGTTAGGGGTGATCAGGTAGGCAGGCAAGTGGTTAGGGGAGATCAGGTAGGCAGGCGGCCCCTCGCAGGGCTGGCCCCGCCCCCCAGCAAAGAAAGAGGGAGGCCCAGGCCAGCCAAGCCATTGCACCCCAGCCTTTCACCTACAGACGGAGGCCACCAGTGGCAAGGGCGGGGAGGGGGGGCAGCACTGCACAGATGGCAAGCAGTGGCAGCGGCGGGGGTGGGGCCAGCTGCCTGCAGCCAGGGGAAGGAAAGCCCCGATAGGCCCTGATCTCAGGCCAGGCCTAGGGACCCTACCCAAGGGGTCCCAGATTATGAGAGGGTGCAGGTCGGACTGAGGGGACCCCCCCTCACCCCGAGTGCACGAATTTCCATGCACCGGGCCTCTAGTTGTATATAAAAGAGAGAAAACACCTACATAAATGATAAAACAGCCCAGCTGGTGTGGCTCAGTGGTCAAGCATCAACCTATGAACCAGGAGTTCACAGTTCGATTCCCAGTCAGGGCACATGCCCAGGTTGCGGGCTCAGTCCCTAGTGTGGGGTGTGCAGGAGGCAGCCAATCAACGATTCTCTCTCATCATTGATCTATCTCTCTCTCCCTCTCTCTTCCTCTCTGAAATCAATAAAAAATATATTTTTTAAAAATTATAAAACAAATGGTGTAAAATGTTAGTAGGTAAATCTGAGTAAAGAGTATATGGGTATTCTTGGTACTGTTTCTATTCTTGAAAACTGTGTCTAAGTTTGAAATTATTTCCAAAAAATTTTTTAAATATATATATATATATATATGATAAAGCACTAAATAAACTATACTAAATAACTCAAAACAAATGACGTTAGTTGTCTTAACTATCCACTCTCAAAATAGGCCCAAACTAACAACTACATGATTTCTAAAAAACAATACATTTTATGCTTTTTATCTAAACAAAAAGTGATTTTACTTTTCTCGCAGAAAAAAAAAGAATGCTCCCTGGCCATGGGAACACAGCCTGTCATGGACATTTGTGGCTTTGCTGGCCACTGTGTCTTACAAACCAGTTTGGCGCGATCACATTCGCTGCAGGTCCCGGGCTGCAGGAAGTGGGAACAGATACTACGTAATTTACAAATAACATTCACTATGTAAAGAGAATAATCCAAGGTATAACCACACCCCCAAACTGCAGAATGGCACATTTTTTGCTCTGAAGCAGGAAGACCCTGAGGCACATGGAAATACAGTTCAATGCTGTTTTAGCAGACAGCCTTATGGTCACCAGTTAGAAGATTATTTAGAAAAGTTATTTAAACTTTTGTATAAAAAAGGCATAAACTACACAGCTATATTAATCTTACCTTTGCTAGGATTATCCATGATTTTTTTTATTCTTCTCTGTAATTTACCATCTTCTATAATAAGTATATATTATTTTATTTTTTTTAAAGCCCAATCATGGGTAAGTTTTATTTTAATGTTATTGTTTTTAGAAAAAGGAGGAAGGGAGAGAGAGAGAAAGAAACATGATCGGTTGCCTCCCACATGAGCCCCAACTGAGGATTGAACCCACAATCTAGGTATGTGCCCAGACCAGGAATTGAACCCATGACCTTCCAGGGCATGGGACGATGCTCCAACCAAGCCACACCAGCCAAAGCCAGGGGTAAGTTTTTCAACGAAGTAGAAATCATATTCAAGTACTCATACACAAAAAGACACAATAGCTGCTTTATTCTATAGAAAATCCCTAAATTATTTACATATAACCTTCCCTGCCAATAGAGGGAAAATATACAACAAATGCCTTGCTCCTCAACATTAACTTCTGTAAATGACAAATAAAACATAAACCTCAACAAGCAGTCATTGGAAAAACTTACCTTCTATAATACTAGGTTAAATAAATAAATAAATAAATAAATAAATAAATACATAAATAAATCTAGGTAGAAATAAGCATACAACCTGGCCACCAGTGTGGCTCAGTGGTTGAGCATCGACCCATGAACCAGGAGGTCACAGTCAATTCCAGGTCAGGGCACCTGCCCAGATTGCAGGCTTGATCGCCAAAAGGGTGCATGCAGGAGGCAGCTGATCAATGATTCTTTCTCATCACTGATGTTTCTCTCTCTCTCTCTCTCTCTCTCTCTCTCTCTCTCTCTCTCTCTCTTTCTCCTTTTCTCTCTGAAATCAATAAAAATATTTTTTAACACATTAAGCGCCATGTCAGTCACCGGTGACTGACACTATACTTTCTGTCCAGACCAGTCAGTCACTGGTGCCGCCAGCATATCGGTGAAATCAGGTATCGCGGGCTAAACGGAAAGGAAGACAAAATAGGCTTGGCGCTTAACGTGTTAAAAAATAATTATATACAACCTGCAAAGTTAGAACACTGTATTAAGTTAGTAAAGTGCCAGATTAAATAAAATTCAACAGAAACTTTAAATTTAAATATTATCAGAAGAATCTATTTCAAGAAGCAATGTTATTTTCTAGAATACTGGTATAGATAGATCATTCATATTTTTATGTAAAGAAAAAAATTCAAGCATGATATAATTAAAATTCATTTCTTAAAAAAAAGTAAAAAATTATATAGTTTAGAGCCAGATAGGCCTGGGTTCACATTCTAATTCTGCAATTTATTAGCTGTATAACTTTTTGTAAATGACTTAACTGTTCTGTGCCTCAATTTTCTTACTAGTAAAATTTGTAAAAGTGGGGAAAATAATCTCTACTCCCTAGGATTATAAAGATAAAGCATAACAGAAGTAAAGCAAATAAATATAAGTAAACTAGAAGCCCGGTGCATGAAATTCGTGCACAGCGGGGGGGTTGTCCCTCAGCCCAGCCTGTACCCTCTCCAATCTGGGACTCCTGGAGGGATGTCCGACTGCCCGTTTAGGCCCAATCCTGGTGGGATTGGGCCTAAACGGGCAGTCAGACATCCCTCTCACAATCCAGGACTGCTGGCTCCCAACTGCTTGCCTGCCTGCCTTCCTGATTGCCCCTAACCGCTTCTGCCTGCCAGCCCGATCACCCCCTAACCACTCCGCTGCCAGCCTGGTTGATGCTTAACTGCTCCCCTGCCAGCCTGTTTGCCCCCAACTTCCCTCCTCTGCCAGCCTGGTCACCCCTAACTGCCCTCTCCTGCAGGGTTGATCACCTCCAACTGCCCTCCCTTGCAAACCTGGTCCCTCTCAACTGCCCTCCCTTGCAGGCCTGGTCCCTCACAACTGCCCTCCCTTGCAGGCCGGGTGCCTCCCAACTGCCCTCTCCTGCTGGCCATCTTGTGGTGGCCATCTTATGTCCACATGGGGGCAGGATCTTTGACCACATGGAGGCAGCTATATTGTGTGTTGCAGTGATGATCAATCTGTATATTACTCTTTTATTAGATAGGATAGAGGCCTGGTACAGGGGTGGGGGCCAGCTGGTTTGCCCTGAAGGATGTCCCAGATCAGAGTGGGGTTCCCTTGGGGCGTGGGGTGGCCTGAGCGAGGGGCCTGTGGTGGTTTGCAGGCCAGCCACGCACCCTGGCGACCCAAGAGGAGGCCCTGGTATATGGAATTTATTTTCCTTCTACAATTGAAACTTTGTAGCCTGGAGCGGAGCCAAGCCTGCTGTTCCCTCCAGGGTGGCAGCCATTTCTGTGGCAGTTAATTCACCTTCTACAATTGAAACTTTGTAGCCTTAAGCGGGTGAGCCCGGCCAGGGTGTGCGGAAAGCTTTGCTTCCCCTGTTGCCGCCGGCAACCCTGGCCTGCTCTCTCAAGCTCCATTCTGCCGCCATTTGTTTGAATTTGTTTACCTTCTATAATTGAAACTTTGTAGCTTGAGTGGAGGCTTAGGCCTGCAACGGCTATGGAAAGCTTGGCTTCCTCTGTTACCTGGGAAACCTTGCTCTCTGTGGCTGTAGCCATCTTGAATTGGGGTTAATTTGCATACTCGCCCTGATTCTGTTGGGCGTGGCTTGGCTGGTGGGCGTGGCTTATGTAGCGGAGTGATGGTTAATTTGCATATTGCCATTTTATTAGAGAGGATAGTAAGTGCCTGACAAATAGTAAGTGCTCAATAAACAATGGATGTGGTGGTAGTAGTAAATATTGTTGCTAGTGAGATAAATAATCAAATATAACGTTTTACCACTTACCTGAAAAGGCAGGAAATAGCAGATGAAATCTTGGCGGGCCTGATTCACAGATCCTGGCCAGTTCTACCAAGGTCCCTCCTCTATATCTGTGCCTCTCTGATGACTCTTTGTACGTTTTAAGTTGAGATAAACAAGGAATGTTCACAAGCAGGACAAATCGTACGTAAACAAGCTGTCCTTCGGCAACAACCACCCAATCACACTCCTCACCTGGTCCCCCTCTGACTCTGTATGGAGCCGCCCCTGACGCCCATCTCCAGCCCAGGTTTCTACCCACACCCATCCCCATTTGGACTCGGGGACCCAGGCTGCCTCTGCTCTTCTGGTTTTACCATCTCAATATCTGGCCCTCACTACCCCCTGAAGGGAAGGGAGAGCTGGACGTTCGCACAGGTCTTTTCACTGCCTCAGTCCAGAAGAGACACACTGAGTTTTGGTCAGCACCAGGCAAGCTGGGAATTGTGCAGCTGGGAAGGAGAAAAACGATATACTGATGAAAACGACCAATGCCTACCATGGCCTCATGTTACTTTCACTTTTTAGTTGTGAAATATTGGAATCATAAAACCCCAAGCACTGCTGGCAGCCATCTCAGCCCCATGAAGGAAGTCTGCCCTCAGATGCAGCTCACATAGCGGAAGCCGAACAGAGAGAGGAAGAGAAACGAGACCTTGACATCATCAAGCCTTATCTGTAGTCTGAGCCATCTGTCTGGTCTTTTTAGGTGAAATGAGGCATTCCCTCTAGTGTTTAGGTCAGTATAAGTTGGGTTTTCTGTTGATTTCAACAGAGACTCCTAATTCATAATACCAACTCTCTGATCCAGCCAAATTGAGTCACTTTTGGTTCTCTAAAATACATTTATTTTTATTTCAAAACTAGAGGCCCGATGCACGAAATTCGTGCAAGAGTAGGCCTTCCTTCCCCCGGCTGCCGGCACCGGCTTCCCTCTGGCACCCAGGACCCGGGCTTCCCTCACAGCCCCAGCTTTGTCCCGAAGGACGTCCAGTCTAATTAACATATTACACTTTTATTATTGTAGATAAGCCCAAATGAATTTAACATAATCAACAGAAGAAGCATGATCTGGGCCCTTGTTGTCACAGCTGAAGAGCAAAATGACCATCAGCGACATCTAGGAAAGCTTTTAAAAACTGAGAACATGGCAGCTGTGGAGGAGTACCATTCCTTAAGTGTTAACGTGTCGATATATCGGTCATTTTAGGGCATCTGCCTGAATAAATGACCGTGGGCTGCTCTCTGAGGCCCAAGCTTCTCTCAAAACTAGCTGCTAAGCAATCATGTTGGACGCTACTGAGGAGAAACGGCACAGTGTAAAGACCCTCATCTGGGGCCTGACGACTCCTGTATGAAAAGCACGTGGGTAGAAAAACTCCTGTTGAGTCAAAGTTGTGCTTCTAACTTCCTGATGTGGTCATATGAATGGGGAAGTGTGTGTCCCGCTCGGTGTATGCCACGCAGCTCCAACCAGTGTGGCTGAGTCAAGTGGAAAGCGCTTCAAGCTAACATCAAAAGGGGGAAATGGAGAAACACTTTCAGTCAAGGGAGACAGACTCTCCCCTCCATTCGTATATAATTCCCTCATTCTCGCGCCACACTTAAACCGCTAGAGAAGCCCCCAAGAAAAGTGATAGAACAGCATTTAAAAGTTGCCAAGGGAGACCTTCTAGAAATAGTGTGGTGAATGAAACACTTGGTCTCCTCAGTCATACCAATTCATCTTTTCTTTGGTCACTAGATATTTTTTTCTTGTCTCCTTCAGCCCTCTTGGTGTTGACAAAAACTGAGGTAGGTGTTTAGACTTCCGTAGCAATGATGGATGAAGTAGGTCTATTAAACATTTTTTAAAAAATTGAAGAGTTGGCAATTTGGCAAGATGGGCCCACAATTGGATGAGCCTTTCAAATTCAAGGCTAACTTGATATACACTTTTACCTGTTGCACATCTCAGAAGAGCATTTCTATTAGCTTATTTGTCATTTCAGATGTAAGTTGAAGCACTCGTGTCAGTTGTATAAATCTCCATGAAATATTAAAGAAAACCATGTGCCTCGTTGCTTGTGGATGCCGTTTTTGATCTCACTGAAAAAAGGAAAAAACATAGGGAAAGGTAAGGACATACCTATCACGTGTGTACACTGGATGAGAGAATGCAATTCTAGAACAGTGGCAGAAAATAAAAAGTCAGCAAGTGACTCATAAGGACAAGCCCTGAAATAGCTCAGCTTTGCATATGTGTGATAGAGCTGCTAACGACTAACTCGTGAAATAGAACAATGAATCACTGGGAACTAGATGTAAAAGCCCCAATGAAGTCCACCTACATTTGTAGAACCAGAAATGCCACTGACTTTCAGCAAGCACGGCTCTCAGCATCCTGGGGAACGGGAAAGAAGGTCAGCTACTGGTAAGTTCCATGGCACCAGCCCCCTTACTTTATTCTCCCCCTGCCTGTCTGGGGAGCACAGGTGTTCAGTGGTTACGCCCCAGGGGCCACGCCTCTGCTGAGGTAGGTCTCTCTGGTTCCTCTTCTTCTCAGGCTGCTGAAGGCTCTTCCCTCTTTCAAGGGGACACCGCCCTTTTCCTCGGTGGCTTCACTCCTCCCTTCCCAGCCTTGACATGCAGGTTTGCTTGCTTTCCCTGGTCTCTGCTCCCACCTCACACACGTGCCAGTCCTCTCCATGCCGAGACCTCCCTGCAGACCAGTTCAGGTAAGCAGGCAGGGAAAGAACAGCAAGTGTGGGGGAGCCTCGGGGCTCAGGAAATCTTACCAGCTTCTCACCTCCTGGGCCCTGGCTAGGAGACAGGTAGGCTGGTAAGCGAGGACAGCGGAATAGGGCAACTGAGACAGGTAGCTAAACAGCAGTTTGCAGCCATCTAGTAAATCCTATCTTCCCTAAACCAGGGACACTTAAGAGTCAATGGTTTGCACTTCTCCTCCCCAAACAGAGGGTGAACAGCTTAAATCTCCTACCCAGGGAGACAGATACAGAAATCCAACTAGTGCCATTTGCCAACCACACCCAAGGACAGATGAAGCTAAGAGAATAAACCTCATTTTGGTCCATCAGCATAAAGCTGATGAATGTTCTATTGAGATCCTCCCCTAAGACCTCCCTAAACGCCCAGCCTTTAAAATATCTCAAAACAAAGGTCTAGTGAGCCCTTTCCCTCCCAGGAGCACACTCCTGCTTCCCCCTCCTTTTCCCCCCACAGGCATGCACCTCCTAAACTCTAAGGGACCCCATGAGGCTTGCAACCAGGGCAGCAATGGGCAGTACCAGTTCATCCCAGGCAAACCCCCTGAACCTGTGCCCAAGGCCCCCTTCCCTCTGACTTCTCAGCCAAAGCCGACCAGCCTGGGCTCAGTCCCCAGCCCTTCCTAGTTTCACGTCCCCGGCTTTCACAAACGTCCTCTGAACTTCACCTGGACTCGTGTTGTGAACTTTTTCCTGCACGAAGTCAAGAACCCACACCTACTGCTGGCCCTAGGCAGACCCACTCAGGGCCAGGTCCCCTTTCCAGAAACAGCTAAAACCCCTGACTCCCGGAAGTCCCTGGGCCTCTGCATACTCCGAGTTCTCTGTACTGGATTGTATCATGAGCACGGCGCTCACCTCTCCCTGGCACTTGCTGGACTACCTGTGCGACCTTGGGCACATCCCTGAACCCCTTTGAGCCTCAGTTTTCTCCCCCCTCAGGTTGTAGGGAGGTTTCAGGAAGATAGTCCCCTTAGCACAGTGCCGGTACATAGTGAGAATTACCATGAGGACTCTGGCCCAAATCTGGTAGCCACGACCCAGCACCTGAAGAGGTCATGCCTGGCATGGCGGGGCCTCCTGGACTTTGCTCCATCCCTGCAGCCAGCATCCATTCCGATTGCTCAGCACCTGTGCCTTCCTGGTTGCTAAACGTTTTTCATCTTGATGCTGGCTGTACTGTGCGTGCTGAAAGCAACGTCAGAGAAATGTGTGCCGTTGGGTCATTAAAGCACAGGAGGGGTGAGGCGAGAATCACAAGCAGGAGCTTGGAGGAATGGGAGGGCGGCGGATGGCAAGGTGTCTTTTGTTTGCAACACGAGAGGCAAACAGGATCTTACTGGCTTTCAACATAACAGACAACTGTGAGGAAGATGGCCGTGTTAGTCTTCTGTGGTGCCATAACAACACCACAAACTGGGCTTAAAAACAAGAGAAATTTATGTTCCCACAGTTCGGGTGACCAGAAGTCTGCCCTCCCTCTGAAGGTGTCGTCCGGGCCACGTTCCCTCTGTAAACTCCAGGAGGGAATCCCTCCTTCCCTCTTCCAACGTCCGGTGGCCCGGGTGTTCATGGGCTCTGGCAGCATAGCTTCAGACCCTACCTCCCTCTTCACAAGGCCTGGCCCTGTGGGTCTTTGTGCCTCAAGTTCCCCCCTGCCTTTCTCTTTCAAGAACATCTGTCATTGCAAAGGACTTGTGTGCATGCATATAAGCCTAACCAGTGGTCACGGACAACAGGGGGGTGGGGGCATACGTGGGGAGGGGTTTGGGATGGGAAAGGGGGGATGAGGACAATTATGTGATACCATAATCAATAAAGAAATTAAAAAAAAGAACATCTGTCATTGGAGTTAGGGTCCATTCTATGTTCAAGATTATATCATCTTGAGATCTTTAATTACATCAGAAAAAAATTTTTTTTTTCAAAATAAGATCACATTCACAAGTTCTGGGGTTAAGACTTGACCATATCTTTTGGGGGAACCCACTAGTTTGTACTATCAGCCCAATACAATGATATGCAAAAGCAGTGGCTAATACACGTCTTCATAGATTTTCAGAAGGCTAATTCTACATGGAGGAGTATAATGTAGTAGCCTTGGTTTTCACCCTTCAGCTGCTCTTTCTCCAGGGGAGAACCTGTCTTTTTCAGCTTCTAAAATCCACTTGCATTCCTTGGATCATGGCCTCACCTTCCTCCCATCTCTACTTCTATCACCACATCTTCCTTCTCCGACTCGGGCCCACCTGCCTCCCTCTTATAAGGACTCTCATGATTACATTAGGCCCATGCAGATAATCCAGAATAATCTTCCCATATCAAGGCCCTTAATGTAATCACATCTGCAAAGTCTCCTTTGCTGCGTACGGCAACATAATTTGGGGGCTCTTACTCTGTTGACCACAGTTGGAAACTTAGGTTTTATTCTAAGAGCAAGGAAGTGAAACCAGCAGAATAAGAATTACAAAGCCGAGGAAGAATCATACTGGACAGCAGAGACACAAGGGTTAGTCATGGCCAGAGGATGTAAAAGTTAACATGGAAGACCCCTGTGCAATATCTTGAAACTGATGGAATATCTGGTCACGTGGAGGGCAACTAGTATAGAATCTATTCTTTCATAGTCTGTGTTTGTTTGGTCTTTCTCAACTAATCCTTTGAGGTTTCTATGAAGCCCCAAGCCCCAGGACACCTTTGGTCATTGTTACAGGTGAAGACCTGGACAAGGTGGACAAAGGATGACTATTTTGGCCAAGATTCTATGCCCACAATGAGTGGGCCAGGGGGACCGTCATTTTAGCAGGTACAGTCCCACAACACCTTACCAAAGCATTGCCCAGAAGGGACAGGTCCTAGAACCAATTCAAGAATAAGGAAATGGCCAACTGGCAATGGGAATAAATGTCATAAAACTACCAGAAAGCTAAGAATGTAGACTATGTTGGTTTCTGGAAAGGCTCTATTCACAACACTAAGTAGAAAGAAAGCACAGAATTGTGCCGTAAGGCATAGTAAGTTAGTAAAGCTTTGAATAGCGTTTTAAGTTTTCTCTGAAGTTTGTGAAGTTTATTCAAACATGCTTGTGCTCCTGCCAACAGCTCCCTGTCCCTCATCTTGCACAGACCTGCTCAAAACTACCCACAATGCCCTCCAGCGGCTGCCCTGGGGTTGCCTCTCCTTCTCCTGTCTTCCCTGGGTTTCTAATCCAACTCCACCTGGCTTCAGCTCTCTTTACCTACCTCCCTGCTGTCTTGTTTCATTGACCTGTTAGGATAAACTTCCCCGAGTTCACTGGCTGCCCGACCCCATCTGGGAGTCTTGGTTCCCCTTTCAGGGCTGCGGGTAAGAACCTCAGACTCCCCGCCAGGCCACTCAGGGTCAGACAAGCCAGGCCCACCCAGCAGGCTTCACCTCCAAGGCGGGGAGCAGAGAGATCCGATATGATCATTCCTTTCCAGAAACACATTGCCTGAAAAGCTACAGGTTCCTTACCGATCTGCAGGAAAGCGGGATTCAGCCAGAAAATTTTCACAGCAACACAAATCTTAGAGCTGACGCTGAATCTTGGGGTCCAGAAAAGATGTTAACAGTTATCCGATGACACCTTAATAGGGAAAAACAAGCAAACAAACATGCCCTTCAGGAGACTGGAAGAAAAACAGCTCGGTTCTGATGTGTAATTATCCCTTATTTCGAACTATACGGTAAGGGTGGGGAAGAGGGCAGAATGGCGTAACAATTTGCAAACACAGATTCTGGACCCAGATTTTCTGGGCTCAACTCTGCCATTGATTGACTGCTGCTTTTGGATGTGAGACCTAACAGCTCTTCATGCTCATCTCTACACCTGCTCAATCAGGTCAACTGTAGTACCTAGCTCTCTGGGTCGTTTTGAATAGTGCCTGGGATGCAGCAAGCACTCAGCGTGTGTTAACTGCCAGTGTTTTCATGGGATGTTTCCAACTACATCACCGGTATTGGAAACCGCTTACATAGCCCATCCAGCGTTGTCAGCAAGTGGCACGCGTGCACCGAACCTCACAGAGCAATGAAATTGCGTCTGGTAACACAAAGCCCCACGAAAGCATCTTGGTGGCTGCTGGGTAGGAGGCCGAAGCATGTTCTGTCTGGTGCTTGGTTTGTTGGTGAGGCAGGATGCGAATGAGACCGCCGCTGTAGAGGTAAACCCAGCATTCATTCTGCTCTATGACCCACACGGGAGTCTTTGCTTCTCCAACCATCCCTCAGCCATATGCCATTGGCCTTAAGGACGCCTGGCAACCATTGTTGGCTATTTTGGGACTAAGGTCACTATTATTAGAGTAATTGCCACAGTTCCATGGGCAACCTATGATGGGTTATTAGGATCCCCTTCCTGAATGAATAAGGATACATTTTGCCACCATCAACAGAATTGGATAAAGGTAATTCAAAGAAGACAAAGAGGAGAAGAATTCCTATGAGGGCATACTAATACACAACTTCAAAGTGTATTTCCAAACAAAATACTCATAAAAGAGGCAGAAAAGAGACCTGGTTGCATAATCTTGGATAAGTCAGTTTCACTTCACCAACTGAAGTTTCCATTTCCTTATCACCAAGGGGGGGCAGGGGAGATAGTGGCCTAGATCAGCCTTATTAGAAAGCAAATCCTTTTTCACAAAAAACACCCAGAATCTCACATAGTTATTAGAAACACTATCCTAGAGGATCTGTCATGAGGAATGGCTCATTTACCATGCCCCCAGCAGCCCACCTGGCTCCGACAAAGGTTTCCTCCTCAAGGCTCACACAACACTGCCTGCCCTCAGCCCTTCTCTGTGCCCTTGGGTCTATGGTATGTCCACTTACACTATTCCAATTTACAGACTCCAAGTGCATATAGGAGTCCGAATGTGTATGCATAAGCTTGGAGACTGAGAGAGGAGAGCCCCTAAGTAAGTGTTCCATTCAATTCTTCTGGGTTCTTTATCTTGATACAACCTGGGTGGCGGTCTCTGGTGTCATCTAATGCCCCTTGTAGGTAATCTCACTGTATTCCCTCTCAGGCATTTCCTTCTCTATAGAAAATAGTATGGTGGCCCCTCTACAGCGGCTGCACCATTTACCTTCCCACCAGCAACGTACAAGGGTTCCGATTTCTTCACACCCACACCAACATTTGTTGTTTTCTCTTTCTTTCTTCCATCCATAGTAGCCATCTTAATGAATACAAAATGCCAGCAGATGTTTTTAAGATCATTTGGGTGGGAGGGCTTGCTGACACAACCTAATCAGACACCTGCCAATCAAGCTATTTAATACTATTATCAGGGGGCATCCTGGTACTTGCCCCTCTACCCCCACCTCAGGTGTCCACTATTTATTTCTGGGACTATCGAAACTCCTAGGCCACAAATCCCAATCACCCCAGGCCGCTCGGTTACCCTCCCAACCTCCTCTTGCTCCTGAAAGGCAGGCTCCGGCTGACCCACACATGAGTCTTTAATCACCTCTCTGATACCTTGGAAAAATGCTTATACTCACCTTTTTAAAGAACATTTTTACTACCAGCTTTATTGAGGTACAATTTATACACCATAAAATTTGTCCTTTTGCCCTGGCCGGTTTGGCTCAGTGGGTAGAGTGTCAGCCTGCAGATTGAAGGGTCCCAGGTTCGATTCCGGTCAAGGGCATGTACCTTGGTTGTGGGTACATCCCCAGTAGGGGGTGTGCAGGAGGCAGCTGATCAATGTTTCTCTCTCATCAATGTTTCTAACTCTCTATCCCTCTCCCTTCCTCTCTGTAAAAAATCAATAAAATATATATTTTTAAAAATTTGTCCCTTTAAAATAACATTTTTAAAGATATATTTTTATTGATTTCAGAGAGGAAGGGAGAGGGAGAGATAGAAACATCAATGATGAAAGAGAATCATTTTTCGGCTGCCTCCTGCACACCCCCTACTGGGGATGTACCCACAACCAAGGTACATGCCCTTAACCCTAACCCTAACCCTAACCGGGTATGTGCCCTGACTGAGAATCAAACCGTGACCTCCTGGTTCATAGGTCGATGCTCAACCACTGAGCCACACCAGCCAGGCAAGCATTGTTTCTTTCTTCGCCATCAGGATATTTTGTCAGTAGAGAGCGCTGGAGAAACATGGCACAAGGGTTGTGCTTCCTCGTCCCAGCGTGTTCAATGGCCAGGCAGGCCACTGCTCCAGTGTCTGGCTCTTGCAACATTGGTGCCTTCTCTAGCATCTGGGTCCTCCAGCAGCACCTAGCAGCCTGCAGTTTATCCTTGGCACCTCCTCAGGTAAGCGTTCTCATATACAGCTTTCCCCAGCATCCCAGAGAATGAATTCCCAGCACTTTCTAGGGGGTAGTTTTTCAGCAAGTTCCACTGGAATGGTGTGGCCGTGACTTGTCTGTCCATCAGTAAGACAAGGTCTGTGCCCTCTCCAACAAGGTCTGGATCTCAACTGGGGGTGGGGATATGGGAGTGCCTGGCTCTCTCCATCTGCTATTCCTGCTTCTTTAGAACTCTTTTTGCTTCTTGCTAGCCGATCCCTTATTATTCCAATCGCCTGTTACAGTTGATAGTTCTTTAGGTTAAACTTGGATCAAGTGGCTCCTCTCTTCCTGATGGGCTCTGCATGTCACAGCTGGCAAGTGAGACCAGGCTCTGATGCCACTGACTGGGCCAGAGCCACCTCTTCCTCTGGGCTGTTCAGTTACGCAAGTCAATACCATTTTTTCTTTACTTGAGCCATTCTGAGTTGGGTTTCTGCCTCTAGCAGAATCTCAATTACATAAACCACAAAAGGAGAAGGAACAATGAAGGTTTACCCATCAAAAGTCATCTACTTAGTCCTGGCCGGTTTTGGCTCAGTGGAGAGAGCGTTAGCCTGCGGACTGAGGGGTCCTGGGTTCAATTCCAGTCAAGGGCACATGCCAGGGTTGTGGGCTCGGTCCCCAGTGGGGGGCGTGCAGGAGGCAGTGATGGGTGATTCTGTCTCATCATTGATGTTTCTGTCTCTCTCCCTCTCCCATCCTCTCGGAAATCAATAAAAATACACTTTAAAAAATGTCATCTACTTAGGAGGCAGTATGAGAACTATTTACATTTCCATTGCGTGAAGGAGAAATTTGAATGTTATGGTCAATTTGAGTTGTAGGACCATACTATACCAAATGGAACCAGTGGGTGAGAGACATGATCTCAGTTCATTGTGAAAGCATGAGGAAGAACTTTCCAGCAATGCAGTGGAATGAACTGCCTTTTCCATGGCGAGGGCCCTGTCCCTGGCGGTGTTGGGGGACAAGGGGGGACAGTCACACTCAGGTATGCTATGAAAGAGATTATTGCATTGGGTGGGAAATGCAACTAAATGACCTATTAAGTTCCTCCCAGATCTAAAATTCTACTATTAGGTTTGTGGAAATTCCTTAGCCCAAACCCCATTACACAGTCCGAGTTAAGAGAAAACCAGACAAGGACTACATTGTGTATCATGTGAATCCCTCGGGATTGGAACTTTGGTTACTGCCGGATGTTATCATTAGATGCAAAGAAAAAGGACTAAGTCACCAGATAGGCGTGTTTAAATAAGACTTCTTGGCCCGGCTAAGAACACAATGTTTTGCATGAAAAACAGGAAAGCAATCACTGTAAATAAAATCATTCTGAAAATAAGCATATTATTATTGTTATTGTTTTGGATTACAGCAACCCTTTATTTTACCCTTATGACACCTAGCAGTCCATACTAAAGCTTTCTCAGTTTCTCTCCCTCTTCCTCCCCCTCCTAAAAGTCCTCTCAGTGTTTTTACCCCCGTCCTCCCTGCAGGTCTTCTTCATTGGAGCAGAACACCCTGCTACCATCTCCCTTCATCCTTGCAGTCAGGGTCTTGGGCGAAAATAAGCATATTTAAACACTTAATTTTAATTTGGCTTAAGCATATTTACCTGACTCAGAATTAGGTTGCTTAAATGACTAGGTAAATATAAAGAGTTCCAAGATCCCAGCTTCACACAAGGTATGGAACATTAAGCTGGAAGGCAGCCAACATTGATTCTGTTCCTGCTTTTTACAGTGACCTTGGGACAAGCGGGCGGGGTGGAGGGGAAGAAGAAAAAGAACTTGATTTTGCTGAGCTTTGGCTTATCCCAGCACAAGAATTTAAAAAACAACAACACAATAGTCACACCCACATCACAGAGTTTGTGAAAGTTAAACAGGAAATGCCTACAAAAATAGAAAACAATGTATTCATTATGAACATAATAGGTATTTTTAGTCAGAATCTTTTAATACAAAGGTTTTGGGGCATAAGTTATACTGAAAGCGGCATTATTTAGCCAATTATTTCCCAACACCCTCTGAATTAATATAACTTTTAAAGATATCCAATCAAAAACTTAGCTAGTTCTAACACACAGGATAAGTTGGTTTAACATATAGCAAAAAAACAACAACACCATAGCAAGTGAAACTGAAACCTATAGATAATCAGTAACAGTGGACTCAAAGGCATAACGTACTCAGGAAGTCAGAGGCAACTTTATATGGAGTAGTCCTCTAGACCAAACATTTCAGCAAATCAGATCATTCCTCTTCGCTATCAATAATTTTTTCCTTTTCTGTAAGAGGAAAATATCCAACCACAGCTCCATCACAGGCTTTGAGGAGCAAAACTTGCTTTCAAGTTTAATCACTTGCTTTGTCCTTCTGTTTGCGCTTGTTCTATTTATTTTTTGTATGCAGACCGCATCCTGAAGGGGAAACCATTTTTAAACCTAATTCTTACGGATATCCTCATCCCAGGAACGTTTTGTGATTGCTTCTTTACTCCTTACTCAGGCTGAGGAAAGGCAGGAACTGGTTAGAGGCAAGAAGGGCCGGGCCTGCCCCAGAATTAAGCCTTCAGAGTCTGGCCCATTAAAATCAGTTTCTAGAGCACATAGATCCATCCATGTGCAAGTCACTCCAAAGCCTCGTGTATGATTCAGGGATCATCATCCGCTGCCCAGACCATCACAGAAGAGCCCCAACACCCTCCAGCTGAAGGAAAGGGGCTTGGGAAAGCACATTTGCGATGTCTCCTAAACAAGCCTGGAGCTGTGAGAGGAGACCAAAGAAAGCAGATGCTTTATTACAGGACATGCTTTGGAGGTGAGACAGTAGACGTGGGGTGGTTAGGCATAAGTACAACTCACCTCCAAGGTGGGTGTGTGCCTCCTGCAAGCCCCAGTGGGAAGGCTTGGGCCCTGCAACCTGGAGTGAAAAGATGGGAAAGGTGGGACATTCAAGAGGCGGTCCTCCAGAGACCACTGCCAGAGGAGCTCTCCTCTCTGTTTAGAACAGGGAAGGTAGCAGGAACTCATCACAGCTAACCTCTTGCATGAACCATAGAAATTTTGGCCAGTCAGGGGCAATGGGGGAGTGGAGTGTGGAGGCTAAGGTGAGCGCAGCCATTTTTGTTGGCTACCTAGAAACTCAGGAGAGTGGTGGCTGGGGGTGGTCCATAAGAACACACCCCGAGAGGGAAGCCAACTTTCAAGGAAACCAAATCTCTCTGGATTGGGGTGGTGCCCCCACAGCATTGGCAATGTGGTGGCACTGACATATGAAGAAAGGCCTCTATCATACTAAAGACGTTGAGGTCTCCATGTTGGAGGATGGACTCTAACTGAAATCTACCATTCCTTGTGCGGACCCTGCTGGCTAACTGGGCTCAAATATTTAAAAACAGAGCCTAGCATGTATTTCTACACAGAACCCGGTCACCCAATTTGTACTTCAGAGAAGCCTATGAACTCCCTGCCCCTGCACTGAACTACCTGCCTGCACGGTGTTTCTGCCATCTGAGCCAGCCCTTATAAAAGAGTTCCTGGAATCCTATTTCAACTAATAAGGCCCAATGGGACCCCTCGGGGGATGGGAGCTGCCCAACTAGAGCGCCCATCAACATCTTCACCAAACAATCAGAGCAGCTCCATTCTGACCAATCAAGAAGTTACCTTTTCAACCAATCAACTGCATGTATTTGGAGTCCTCATTTGCATGAGAACTGACCCATCAGGGACCAGAGGCAGGACCTTCTGTCCATATCGGCTCCCTCCACTCTGGCTATGGGAGCCCACTTTCCCTTTCCAGCCAAGGCAGAAGGCTGCATTTTCCTTGCTGTGCTAAAACACACCTGAGCTGTCTTCCCGGAGCAGGCGACGGGCCTGCAGTGGAGCAGAGCTGTCTAGCTGGAGAGGGGCCTGGCCCCCAAAGCATGGCTATACTTGACTACAGAATAAGTTACATATTTAATAATTTATTGTACCAAATGCCATTCCTTTTGTTTTTGAACAAATTCTTTTACTTGGTATATACAGATATGATGAGAAAATGCATGTCCATTGAAGGGTCCTAATTTTTAAGAAATAACTTTCTAGTTGCCCCAAAAAATATATGTTCATTACAGGACAAAGCAGGTAGAGTGGTGTCCAAGTTAGGTAACATATTCTCACAGTCACTCCCCCAACTGCTCTCCCATTCTTCCAACTCACTTCCAATATCCCTCCCAATTCTGGGTGCTTGTGGTTTTGTTGTTTTTTTTTTTTTTTTTTTAATTGATTTTTTACAGAGAGGAAGAGAGAGGGATAGAAAGTTAGAAACATCGATGATAGAGAAACATGGATCAGCTGCCTCTTGCACAACCCCTACTGGGGATGTGCCCGCAACCAAGGTACATGCCCTTGACCGGAATCGAACCCGGGACCTTTCAGTCCGCAGGCCGACGCTCTATCCACTGAGCCAAACCGGTTTCGGCGATGGGTGCTTGTGGTTTTGTGCCCGGTCCTCCTTATAGGCACAAACAGTAGGATGCTTTGTTTTCAGTACCTGTCTGCATGTTTACACCTCTGTAGACCTTTCTGGACAAGGTCATCGATTAGGTCAAGCATCTGCCGAGATGTCCTACTTATGAGCTTAAACAAATCCAAGGGCACCCAGAGATTTGCTGAAACAGGCAAAATATAAACTCCCAAGTCTTATCTTAATTCGAAATGTTTCACCAGACCAGGGGATGTGGCCACTTTATATTCACAAATTTACTAAGAACTCTGAACATTATTACATTGTTCTCACTTTAGAGCCAAAAATTAAGTCTTGACCCAGGCTATCCATTCTGCCTTTGCTGGTACTGCTCCCTCAGCCAGGCCTTCCCATCTACACCCAGTCCCCAAACCCTGGCTCCTACCCAACTTTCTTGACACTTCCCATATGCCATCTCCTTCGGGAAACCTTTTTCCTCCAAAGTGGTGCTATGCCCTTCCTGCATATACCACCCAGTGTCCAGCACTTAATATCTATTTCTTTTGCCTAGTTCCCTCCCACCTAATTAGTAGTTGGAATTTATGTAGTAACCATACTTTTAAAAACCTAATTTGTACCTAAAATTTATGTACTAAATTTTTCCGAAATAAGTTGTGCCCTTGAACTCTTCAACTTGGCAATTTATTTTACCATCTCAAGAATGGTAAAGATACATGGGTTGTGGGCTTTGGCATTAAAGTAATGTGGGTTTGGCATCCAGCTCCGGTTCTAATGGCTGTGTGACCATGAACTGAACATCTCTTGAGGCAGTTTTATCATTTCGAAAATAAAGACCTACTTCTCTGTGAAGATTAATACGTAAGAGTGCAAAGCACACCACCTGTCCAAACTCATGCTCAGTGTTAGCTGCTGTTGAAGTTCTCAAGAGTAATTTAATTTCATCAAAAGGAGAGATTTAACCAAAAGAAGGTAAAGAATAATGTCAGTTGTTTGGGAACTACCCAAAATGTATTTTATAATAATATGCAACTTGACCTACATTGAGATTAACCTGCAATTTGTACTTAACATTTGTAATTTATTACACTCCACATAGTCAGTATCAAAATACATCTTAGATGGTTTGAAAATGTATCTGACCCCTTTAAAATGCTCTAATAAAAAATTCCCGAGATGTGAAAAATGAAAAAGAATGTTGGCACCATCTAAGGGAGTATCTTTTATGCCAGGAAATGAATAGAAGAGTAAATGTCTCTGAATAAGATCTCATCTTAATCTCTAGGAGCCTGGAAACTTCAGTTCATTCAAATCCCTAAGCATCAAATTTAAAAAGGCTTAGAAAGTATTTTGAAATTATTTACTTACTAGTAAACCGGCTTCTGAGCCAGTAAAAAAATCCAGTAATCCAATAGAGTTTAAACCCTTCTTTTTCAGGTCCTTAGATAAGAACCAAGATGCGTAGCAGCCGATTGCTGCCACATTGAACCTAGGAAGACCCACAGACAATGCTAACAAAGACTATCTCTAACCAACTCTTCAACCCTGGATACTCAGAATCCCAAGAGGAAATGTGTCCCATTTCCTTGTACTTGCCTTTTTCAGATAAGCTAAAAGGCTCTATAAAGCCACAGATTTAAACACAAGGATGTTCTTTCAGCATCAGAATCAACTAAGAGTCTACTTAGCACATACCATCACATTGCACATTCATTCAATTATACATTTATTAACCTCTACTTGCTCTAAATCAGAAGCCACTCTAGGTGCTGTGGATCCCAAGATGAACAAAACAATGTATTCTTACCCACAAGCAGCTCTCAGTTTAAGTTTTATTTGCAAAAGAAAAAAAGTATTTTTTTAAAAATATATTTTTATTGATTTCAGAGAAGGGAGAGGGAGATAGAAACATCAATAATGAGAATCATTGATTGGCTGCCTCCTGCATGCCCCATACTGGGGATCGAGCCCACAAGCTGGGCATGTAACCTCCTGGTTCACAGTCCGATGCTCAACCACTGAGCCACGCTGGCCGGGCCAAAAAACAAGCCATCATTAACTCACAGTTGTATTAGGCACTAATCCATAGCTGAAACCAAAGGCTTAAGAGAGAGGGGATATGGAACAGTACATGGGAGGTGTGAACGGACAGGAGACAAGACCACTGAAGACAGGAAAAGGAAACTGTGGCGTAACCCTGGCCTTGGGAGTCAGGATCTGCCATTACCAGCAACACAAACAATTTTGTTTTTGCAACTAGTGTGTATTTTATATTTTAAATACCAAAAAATTCTTTCTTTCATAGTGTTTTAAAGATCAAATGAGAACACTGATGAAAGTATTAGCCCAGAGCTTGTCAGTGGGAAGATCAACTAGGATACACGTTTTTAAAAATGCAGTATTTCCTAATGAACGTTCAATATAATTGTGCTAATATACTTCACATTAATACACTTTATGAATACAAATTTGTTCATGACCACAATACAGAATGAAAGAGAGTGAAGCAGTGGGGTTAGCAAAAAAGTAAAAGCTTTCAAATCAGCCAGACCTAAAGCTGAAATAGGGTTCCAGCTCTTGACAGCCAACTGTCTTACCTTACAGAAGTTATTTTATCATCATGGATAAAATTTCACAGGGTTGTAAAGATAAAATCTATAATAAAAGTGTAATATGCAAATCGACCCATGGCCAAACAGCAGAACGACCATCCGGACGTCCTTTCAGACGAAGCCGGGGCTGCAAGGGCCGAGGCAGCCGGGGCTGCGAAGGCCTACTCTTGCACGAATTCCGTGCATAGGGCCTCTAGTATTAGGGATAAAAACCCTCAACACAGTGACTGACACTCCTCAAGTATTAACTTCACTCTCTGGGACGCCTAAACAAACTCATTTCACACCTGTACTGGCACCGAGCCCTGGCTCTCCAAACGCAAAGCCAGCACCAGCAGTCGCTCCCCTTCCCTCCAGGTGAGGGAGGGAGGAGACATTCTTCTCTCTGCCCCCTGGTGGTGCAGCTTGGCTCCACCTGACAGGGATGGGACAGTAGACACTTTCTGGGCCGGTGGAGACAATGGCAGTGTCTGAGGCAGAATCTCAACAATGTTTTGGCCCCCAAGCCCCACAGTAACTTCTCATCAATTCTGTAAGCTATTCACACCCTTCCAATAAATTCATTTTGCCTTAAGTAAACAGTCAGTACCTGCTGTTTATAAACAAGAACCCTAACTAGTATACTTTTGTAAAACTAATAAAAATAAATTAATATCAGTGCCATGAGATTATTTTTAGTATCTTCTTCTCCATGACTGAATATACAAAGACAACGGAAGTAATGTATTCTTCTGCTGTAAAGATGGGTGGAATATATCAAAATTCACTTGTTGAATTTTCTTTAAATAATCCTCCAGAGCAACCTGGAAAAAGAGAAAAATGGTCACTAGATCATAGGATGATTAAGTCTTTAAAATAAAGAAACATTATCAGTATTAAGGCTATTTTAGTTTCCCTGAGGTGGTCTTTAATATACTAAGAATTTAAATGAGAATTTTAAAAGGGAGAGAGAAAAATAAAGACATCTTCTAAGAAGTTTCTATTAGGCCAGTGAAACAGGATCATAGAGCTAGTACTGGAAATATCAAGTCAATTCTGATCATAATTTATACTGTTCTGGTCAAAATGTAAAAGATCAGAGAAATAACGGTTTGCCAGGTTTTATTACTAGACTGCAGAATACAAAAGGGATGTTTCAATCAAGATGAACACCATGCCCGAAAAATGCATTGTATCATGAGGAAGAACTCACAAGCTGTTTATTAAAAGATTATATTGTGAAAAAGTTTAATGGGTCTCCATGCTCTTGCAAGAAAATGATTTGCACCTAAGAACAATCACAGGTCCCTACAAATGTCACCCATGCTTCCCCGTCACACAAAACTTGATAAAAATTTCACTGTGATGGGGGAGCGAGGTTGGAAAACACTGACAATGGCAATGCTTGTCATTATATGGTTCTCACTTATTTTTACTAATTTATAAATTATTTATTTCAGTAACTTTCTTACACAGAGAAGCCACTTGGTTTTGTACTGAACACTTCCAGAGGCACCACTTCCATCTCAGTCCCGTGCACAGCGCCCCCTAGAGCTCCTCAGCACAACCTGTGTGATCCAGAGATCATGCTTGTGGATTCTCTAGAGCAGTGGTCGGCAAACTGCGGCTCGCGAGCCACATGCGGCTCTTTGGCCCCTTGAGTTTTTAGCAAAGGCCAGCTTGGGAGTACCCTAATTAAGTTAATAACAATGTACCTACCTATATAGTTTAAGTTTAAAAAATTTGGCTCTCAAAAGAAACTTCAATCGTTGTACTGATGATATTTGGTTCTGTTGACTAATGAGTTTGCCGACCACTGCTCTAGAGTATACAGGTGAGAAAAAGAAAACAAAAAGGGTTGGATTTTGTCCTAAACACTTATACACAGACTAGCGGCCCAGTGCACGAATTCATGCACCAGTGGGGTCCCTCGGCCTGCCCTGCGGGATCGGGCCAAAACCGGCTCTCTGACATCCCCCGAGGGGTCCCGGATTGCGAGAGGGTGCAGGCCAGGCCGAGGGATCCCACCGGTGCACAATCGGGGCTGGGGAGGGACGCAGGAGGTTGGCCAGCCAGGCAGGGGCCATGGGAGGGCTCCAGAGCGTGTCCGGCCCATCTTGCTCAGTCCCGATCAGCCAGGCCCAGCAGCAAGCTAACCTACTGGTCAGAGCATCTGTCCCCTGGTGGTCAGTGTGCGTCATAGCAACTGGTCGACCGGTCATTCCGGTCATTTGGTCGCTTAGGCTTTTATATATGTAGATATATTGCAATCAACTTTCCATCTCTAAGAATTCTATTATGCTCATTTTAATCTATATCATAAAAGGCCTGTGATTTAAGCTATATCATAAATGAGCAGCGGCTCTCGGAGTGGGCGGGTGGGGTGCGAGCTATTCACAGCAGAGAGTTACTAGCCGCAGAGGGCGGGACGCGAGCTACTAGCGGTGGAGAGCTATGAGCGGCAGAGAGCTACTCACGGTGGAGAGCTACTCACGGCGGAAGGCAGGGCATAAGCTACTAGCGGCGGAGAGCTACTCACGGCAGAGGGCGGGTGCAAGCTACTAGCGGCGGAGAGCTATGAGTGGCGGAGAGCTACTCACGGCAGAAAGCAGGGCATGAGCTACTAGCGGCGGAGAGCTACTCACGGCAGAGGGCGGGTGCAAGCTACTAGCGGCGGAGAGCTATGAGCGGCGGAGAGCTACTCACAGTAGAAGGCAGGGCACGAGCTACTAGCGGCAGAGAGCCATGAGTGGCAGAGGGCGGAGCGTAAGCTACTAGTGGCGGAGAGCTATGAGCGGTAATAGGCGGGGCGGCCAGCTGAGGCAAGCAGAAGCGAGCTACTCGAGCGCTGGGCCTCTAGTAGTTTTAGAATACCTAATTATAAGAAACTAGAGGCCCAGTGCACAAATTTGTGCATGGGTGGGGTCCGGTTGGCCCACCCTGATTGGGGTGGGGGGGCCACTAGGGGATGGGGCCAGCCAGGGAGAGGGGCCAAGGATGGTTGGTTGGCCAGTCCTGCCCCCTGGTCGAACTCCCGGTCAAGGGGGCAATTTGCATATTAGCCTTATTATCATCTATAATAAAAGCATAATATGCTAATTAGACCGAATGTCCTTCCAGACGATCTTCTGGATGAAGCCAGGGCTGCGAGGGAGGCCCGGGTCCCAAGTGCCAGAGGGAAGCCAGTGTGGCAGCCAGGGGAAGGAAGGCCTACTCTTGCACAAATTTCATGCATCGGGCCTCTAGTATAGGATAATTGATGAAATTAAGGTACAGGCACATAATAGGATATTATACAGCCATTAAATATTGTACTTATAAATATTTTAATGATGTGGTTAAATGCTTGATAAGTAAGGTACTGAAGTATAAAGTGTGATTTCAACTATACACAAAAATTCATTACAAAAAAAGAACAGAATAGTGGTTTGTCTCTGTGTCCTAGAATTATAGGTGATAATTATTTTCTTCTAATATTATTTTTATATTGTCCAAATCTCTAAGAATGTACTTCTTTTACAATTAGAAAATTGTATTAAAATACAGATGAAATGTGACCTCAACTGGGCATTCACAAATTAGGATTTGGTTCAAAGGAAAGTTTGGCTAATGGTAAATAAATTGTTCAATATAACAATTCACTGAAAACTCTCAAAGACATTACAATTTCTGAATATAGCATTGTGGAGAGCGGCTACAGTGTTTGGACAGGTTCAAGCCTTGGACTGATGAGAGGGCACAGTCCTCTCATGACCACGTGCAAGTCCCAGCTTGGAGGGCAGAGCCCTCCCCCCACAATTATAGCCAACAGCTATAGTTGTAAGCTTGAACCTATGGTCCGAACACGTGGCCCCACGTGCCTGCGTGATGTGGGCTTGATAGAGTTCAGGTGCATGTAACTGAGTAGGATCGAGACCCACAAGAATGTTGTGAACATCTTGATCACACCCTTACTGTGCCTCGTGGCATCTGCTATAAAATAAAGACACCGCTTGTGGGCGTTGTCGCTGTCTCTCCATCAGAGAGGGCAGCGTCCCACTGAGACCCAGCTTTCAATCTCTTGTCTGTCTTTTCTCAATCCTTCACCGCCCCCTCTCAGGTTCACCCTTGGCCGTGCTGGTGCGGCACAAGGCATATTAAAGCTTTACCTATGAAGAAGAGTATACTACAGCCTAGACTAGTCATTTTCAGATAGTTTTTAAACAGCAAAACCTTTTCTTTGAACAAAATAATTCACAGATGCCCCATTTACAAAACAATAAGAAGAGAGGAGTCCCAGCTGGAGTGAGTACACAGGCCATTAGCAGTCCTTCAGGAACTGCCATGTGGTCCCTCCGGTTTCTCCTGCACAGATGGAGCCAGAGCTGGGCGCCAGCCCTAGGTCTGCCGTGGGGCCCACGGTCTGTATTTCAAACAAGTTCCCAGGTAAGACGGATGCTGCTGGTCCAGGGACCGTTCACTAGTCTAAGGTAGTGGTTCTCAGGCTAGTTGCACTTCACAATTACCGGGGGAGTTTTTAAAAAGTATCAGTGTCAGGATCCAAATGCTTAGATATTGTGATTTAATTGGTTTGAGGAGGGGCCCAACATTGCTTTAGTTTTTTGGGTTGTTTTTTTAAAGTTCCCCCAGTGATTCTAAAGGGCATCCAGAGTTAAGAACATTATTCACAGAAGTGAACAAAACAGACAAAGTCCTTGGCCTTCATGGGAACTTAAAGAGTAAGTTAAAAACAGGTGATGGTGCACCATCAAATATCATTAAGACCTAATAACCAAATAATCATCAAAAATGGTGATACAGAACAGTATATGTTGACACAGAAGGAAATACTTAACACCCCGTTTATACAAAAGATACACATGTAATTATATGAACATAAAAAGTCCAGAAAATAAACAGACTCTCTCTGGAAATGATGGAATTGTGAAAGGATTCTTATTTCTTCCTTTGCCTCCTTTAATATGATGTGAACATCTAAACTATTAACGTATTACTTTTGTAATAAGTAAACCCAGTAAAGAAATAAAATGAGCCCTAGCCATATTGGCTCAGTGGATAGAGCGTCGGCCTGCGGACTAAAGGGTCCCAGGTTCGATTTGGTCAAGGGCACATGCCCGGGTTGTGAGCTCGATCCCCAGTGGGGGGCGTGCTGGAGGCAACCAATCAATGGCTCTCTCTCATCATTGATGTTTCTCTCTCTCTCTCTCCCCCTCTTCCTTCCTCTCTGAAATCAATAAAAATATATTAAAAAATAAATAAATAAAATGCTTGTGAACACTCAGATCTGAGACCTAGGACCGAAGATCTGAAAGGATAAAAATGAATCTTTAAATATATTTTTTGGGAAAAGGTAGAATATATGTTTGGTATTGTAGAAAATGCATCAGTTTTCAATTTTTAAAGATCACAAATTTTGAACTTCGGTTTTTACCTATGAAATGAAGTAAACCATGCCTAGGGATGATTAGGAATAATGTATGAAATGACCTAATTCAGAGCCTGTCCTGTAATAGGTGCTAAAAAAATTGGAAGCTGTTCTCATTTCTTTATATATTTTTCAACAATGATTCCCTAATCTGGCTACACATCAGAAGCATCTGGGGAACTTATTAATTTAAAATCACAGTTTCTCCTAGGAATTCCCCCTCTTCAATCCAAGTCTTATTTAGTATAAGACCCCAGGAATCTGTATGTTTTCAAAGCTTTCCCAGGTTATTCTGATGTGGCAGCTCAGTACTGGTCCATGAGCCATGCTGCTCAGGAGCCAATGCTACAATATGGTCCCAGGGGAGAAAATATTACTAGAATAATAAGTAATACTTATAAAGCTATAAGTAACCCAACAATCCTACAAGATAGCGTCCTATATGATTCCCATTTTACCCACGAGTATACTGAGGAACATGGCGGTTACGGACCTAAAACCCCCACGGCTAGTAAAAGGCAAAGCAGATTCAAACTGCTGCTCTGCTCACTGGCCTCCGAGAAATACAAGCATGGCCATTGCCTAAGGCGGAAGGCAACTAAGAAACCCACCACACGGAAGAGAAACAAAAATAAAGCCTCCAAACTAAAGATGTGCATTTGAACCTCAATTTATTTACCATTTGGGCAGAAAAAAGGTCATGTACACCTGCTTCATTCATTAGCAGCCTTCCCTGTTAATCTACTTACCGTCTGAAGAAAGGCAGGAAATGCCTTCACAGGAACACTTTTGTGGAGGGACCTAGCCTAAGAAGGAAGACAAAAGGAAACTGGTTTGAAATATAAATATTTCGGGAAATAAACACTCACCCTCAGAAAGTGAACACAAAGCAACACTAGCTGTTGAACAACACAGCTAGGGCCTCTCTCAAAAGCAAGAAAATAGCTCTCACTCCTGCAGATTACAATTAATTTCTTAAGCCTAAAGGACTCAGGAAAAAGTACTATATTAAGAATTCCATTCTTGCCGAAACCGGTTTGGCTCAGTGGATAGAGCGTCGGCCTGCGGACTCAGGGGTCCCGGGTTCGATTCCGGTCAAGGGCATGTACCTTGGTTGCGGGCACATCCCCAGTAG
This sequence comes from Cnephaeus nilssonii, assembly GCF_951640355.1. Lineage (NCBI taxonomy): Eukaryota > Metazoa > Chordata > Mammalia > Chiroptera > Vespertilionidae > Cnephaeus > Cnephaeus nilssonii. The sequence continues at coordinate 9,445,386 of NC_137089.1, read as the reverse complement.
GGGTTGTGCAGGAGGCGGCTGATCGATGTTTCTCTCTCATCGATGTTTCTAACTCTCTATCCCTCTCTCTTTCTCTCTGTAAAAAATCAATAAAATATATTAAAAAAAAAAAAAAAGAATTCCATTCTTCCTTACAAGTTGACTTTGGCATTTTCCGGCTGATTTATAATATCCTGTAACTCTGACCCTCTAGCTCTGTGGTTAGGGGTAAATGAAGAAAGACTTGTGTTAACAAGTCCCAGCACCTCCCAGCTCAGATGGTCATTTAAGATCCTCCTAGCTGATCGTCTGCCTCTGTGTTCCCCAACCTTTCATTCATTCCACACAGGCAGCCAATTTAATGTTCCTACATCACTGTTTTATTTTTATTTTCTCTAATGTATGTCCCTGATAGAGCAAGTCTCAACTATGCATCTTGGGATTCAGAGGCCTCCACACCTTGACTAACCTCATCTGACTCACCTCCCTACTTCTCTGGACGAGGAATCCCCGAGGCTCTCGGGCTGATGCCCACCTGCTCTCACCAAGCCCACCCGTTCCCAGGCCTTCGTGTACACGGTCAGATACCACCTCTGCTTCCTGACTCACATCTTCACCCCTACCCCGTTTTACCCGTCTACTAAAATTGCTCTCTTCAAAACCATCCACGATTTGCTATTTGCCTCCCTCTTTCCTCTTCATCTCCCTGTAGCATGCACAGTTTTCCTACTCCCCCTTCTTGGAATTTGTCCTCCCTTGGTTTCTAACACACTGACTCTGTTTTCCTCCTCCTTTGATCATTCTTTCCTTCTTCTTCCTAATAAATGGCCCTTTCTCCTTCCACCTGAGGAATGGAGGCGGGCCACAAGGTGCTGCCCCAGGTCCTCTTATCCAGATGTACATTCTCCTTGGGCAACGACGTCCAAAATCAGAGCTTTAACCAGTTCCTTCCATGTGAATGGCTCCCAAATCTAGGATCTCTCCAGTTCTCATCTCCTTTCAAAGTCACAATCCGCATTCTTTAACAGCCCTTCTCCCTAAATGCCTTCTAATCCCCTTCCATCCAAGGATGTCCAGCAGCCAGTCTGTCTACTGATCCTACTGTACCACTGCTTCTAAACTATAGTCTTTGAATGGCCCCAGCACCATCTCTACTTGAACTCTGTGCAGCCTTCACCTTCCCCTCTTCCTGATCCTGCCACAATCCAATCAGTTATCAAGTCTAGTTGATTCTACCTCTGGGGTGTGTGTGTGTGTGTATACATACATAACATCCACCTTCTCTAAATCAGACACTCTCAAATGTGGCAAAAGGAGATGATTCACCAGTGATTATTATTAGAGTAGCAGGATGAAAGCCAAATTACAGCATGAACAGTGTCGGGGCGGGGAGGGCCTTGAGAGGTAACAATGAATGCAGACCACGTATTCAAAAAAGGTTAATTGTGAGGGAAACATCAGCCACAGGAGGGCCCACAGGATGCCCACAACTTCAGAAGGCAGCAGCAGCAAACCAGAGAGAAGAGAGACAAGGTATCGGAGGGGCCAGCTGAAAACACCAGCTGGGACCGCGGAGGATGCGAGGCCCTGGGAAGGGAGGAGCGGCACCAGCCTCGAAAGGCAGAAAGACACGCCGCCCGGGAGACAGAAGTGGTGAGTGATGGTCAGAGGGGGACCTACCTGAGGAAGCCCAGCACAGGGGGCACGCATGTGCTGAAAGGGAGAAGCGGTGTTCTTTAAAAGTGGAGGAAGTTTACAATGGCCCCTGAGATAAATCCACTGGGATTTCAATGAAAGTTGGAATACAGTCTGCCAAGTAGGGAACAGTATGACCATGCTCTAGGAACAGCCTCACCTAGAAAGGGTAGTTTCCTAAACGATTTGGGGGTGGGGAGGGTGGGGAGAAAGGCTACTTACATGCTTCAAGTGCAAGTGTGCCTGGCTGGCAAGGTCATATATCACATCTCTTACATTTTTATCTTGGTTCTTCCGTAGAAAATCCTCTTGTGAAACACCATGCTGTGTTGAAAAATATTATATTAGCAATTAAAAAGCATACTTAAAACTAACTTAGCTCAAGAAAATAGGTGAGAGAACAGTAAATACAATATAATGTCTATTTAAAAAAATATATGGATGTGTACATATATGTGTATGTGTGGCTGTGTATATATACTCTCTCTCTCTCTCTCTCTCTCTCTCTCTCTCTCTCTCTCTCTGTCTCTCTCTCTGTCTCTCTCTCTCTCCTTCCTGGAAGAATATGCAACAGGATGGTAATTAACAATGGTTGTAGTAGAACAAAAACACACAAGCAAGAGCCCTAGCTGGTTTGGCTCAGTGGATAGAGCTTTAGCCTGCGGACTGAAGAGTCCTGGATTCGATTTCGGTCAAGGGCACATGTCCAAGTTGCAGGCTTGATCCTCAGTAGGGGGCGTGCATGAGACAGCTGATCAATGATTCTCATCACTGATGTTTCTCTCTCTCTCTCTTTCCCTCTCCCTTCCTCTCTGAAATCAATAAAAATATATTTTAAAAAAATACACAAGCAAGAAAACAAACATATAAGAAGTTTTAAAAGCACAGACAATAATGAATCTCATACAGAAAATAAAAGTTCTACCGAAACCGGTTTTGCTCAGTGGATAGAGCGTCGGTCTGCGGACTGAAAGGTCCCAGGTTCAATTCCGGTCAAGGGCATGTACATTGGTTGCGGGCACATCCCCGGTAGGGGGTGTGCAGGAGGCAGCTGATCGATGTTTCTCTCTCATCGATGTTTCTAGCTCTCTGTCCCTCTCCTTTCCTCTCTGTAAAAAATCAATAAAATATATTTTAAAAAAAAGAAAAAAAAAGAAAAGTTCTCATAAACAATATTCTTGTCTTAACCTTTTGCACTCGGATGTCGAGTGTAACTCGACACGGTTAGCATTAGAATAAAGGAATCGAGAAAAAAGCAAGCGAGTGCAAAGGGTTAAGGATTATTTCCTCCTCTAAAATAAAGAACAGGCTGGTCCTGGCCAGGTAGCTCAGTTGGTTGGAGCCTCTTCCCAACATGCCAAGGTTGCAGGTTTGATCCCCGGTCAGGGCACATACAAGAATCAACCAATGAATGCTTAAGTAAGTGGAACAACAAACCAATGTTTCTTTCTCTTTCTCTCTCTCTTTTCTCCTCAATTAAAAAATAAAATAAAATGAAAAAGAACAGGCTAAGCTGAACAGTAGGAATAATTACTGTAATTGCTTGGAAGGGAGTAAGCATCCACATGAGGCTACACCAAGTGAGGTTCTCGGATTTTCTTACTCATAGCTCCACCAGAGACCTAAAGTGCCTGACTGACAAAAATTCTCACTTGATAACCAAGGAGCTGAAAAGAAATATGCATTCATTTCAAAGCAGTTACTTGAATAGACTAAGCAAAGAGCTAAGAAATAACATCCTTCCCATATTCCTGAGGTAAATTATTCGAGCATACAAATAACAGCCTTACCAGCATGCAGATGTCCATGGGAAGGAACACTCTTCTTCTGCTACTGTGATATGGCGTTGCTCTCAAGCAAGTGACAATGCCTTGTGCCTTTCCAATGTGACTTGCAGCATGATCTGCATGAAGGTCCCTTATACCTATGATTTTGAAAAGTAATCAATAGGGCTGCTCTTTAAATGCCTAAGTCCACAGAAGTAGCAAAGAGAAATCACCTACACAGATAAAACTAATTGTTTATCCTAATGCATTCAACATCTGAAAAACAGGATCTATGAGTAAAACGGGCACAAAAACAAGCTGACTACTAAGCAGGTTTCTGAACTTGAACTTTTAAATCAGTTTTCCTCAGACTATATCACACTAAGAACACATTTGGAATTGTAATCAGCTATCATGGAAAAACATCACAAGTCTTTCCTTTCTTCTCAGTGCAATGTCCATACGACCTCACTTTAAGTATATTCTGCTCTTTGCTCCCTCCTTTCATTATGTTGGCAAACATGTCCCTGAACGTGCAGGCAGAACAGGCCTGGGAAATTCAATATGCATAGGATAAAATAACATTTATTCCTTTAGGGTGACATAAAAATATATTACCTTCTTCAAATGGATGTTATTGTCCTTGTGCCAAGTAATTTCCTCATTACAATCCTCATTACAATAAGACCTTCCCAGCTTAGAGGCTTAAAAAACCATCAGCCCTGGCCTGTTTGGCTCAGAGGTTGGAACGTCGGCCTGTGACCAAAAGATCTCGGGTTCGATTCCCGGTCAGGGCATGTGCGGGAGGCAACCAATCAATGTGCCTCTTTCACATCAATGTTTTTTTCTCTCTCTCTGTCTCTCCCCTTCCCTTCCACTCTCTCTAAAAAAAAAAAAAAAAAAAAAAAAAAAAAAAAAAAAAAAAAAATCAATGGAAAAAATATTTTCAGGTGAGAATTAACTAATATAAAATAAAATAATAAAATAAACATCAGTAATTACCAGATTATTAACTATGCCATTCCCATGAGATAGCTAAAGTATTTTTTTAATATATTTTTATTGATTTCAGAGAGGAAGAGAGATAGAAACATTAATGATGAGAGAGAATCACCCATTAGCTGCCTCCTGCACACCCCCCATTGGGGACTGAGCCTGCAACCTGGGCATGTGCCCCTGACCGAATCAAACCCGCAGGCTGACGCTCTATCCACTGAGCCAAACCGGCCACGGGTAAAGTATTTTTATTAGAGCCTAAGTACTGTGATTAGTCTGCACTCCAAAGACAGACATATATTCCCCTTCTTGCTCAAAAAAAAAAAAAAAAAATATATATATATATATATATATATATATATATATATATATATAGCTGTTCCTTTACAAATGATGCAAAGAAAAACTTCAGTGTTAAAGTGGCTAAATTGTCAAATTATGAAAGCATGAAGCTTGAAACGTGTTTTATTCAGAAAAAGAGAAGTATGAAATTTAAAAAAAACACACAACTTACCCAATATTTCTAGTGTTAAATAAAGAAGAGAACTCTGTGTGTTTTCGGCGTAATTTTCCAGTTCCTGGATATTACGATATGCTTTGTCATCCAAATTCTTTTCCTATAATCAAACAAAAGGCAAATCAAGTTTGCTGAATTACCAAAATTTATAAAGACACGATTTTTTTGCCCAAAAGAACTGAATAATAAAAATACTAAATACCTCAGGATTAATCTCAATGTACAAATCACCATGAATATAGGTTGGCTTAATTTTTAATTCCTTCGAAAGCCCAAATTATCATGAAAAACTGACTTTACTGAGCTCTTACTTCAGCACTAGACATTATCTTTTTAATCTTAGCATCCCCCCAAAGATAACAAAATAATACTTTTCCCATTTTGCAGATGAAGAAACTGAGTCACGGACACATTAGTAATATTCCTAAGGTCACATCCTATGTAATAAAACCCTAATATGCAAATTGACTAGACAGTGTAATGACTGGTCGCTATGATGCACAATGACCAGCAGGGGGCAGATACTCAACATAGGCGCTGCCCCCTGGTGGTCAGTGTGCTCCCACAGGGGGAGCGCAGCTCAGTCAGAAGCCGGGCTCACTGTTCCTTAGTTCTGCTGCGGAGGCGGGAGAGGCTCCCGCCACTGCCACTGTGCTTGCCAGCCATGGGCATGGAGTGGGCGTTAACCAGCAGGCGGACATCCCCTGAGGGGTCCTGGACTGCAAGAGGGCACAGGCCAGGCTGAGGGACCCTCCCCAGTGCACAAATGCCATGCACTGGGCCTCTAGTAGCTAATAAATGGTGGAGATAGGATTCAAACCACACATTTTGACTGTCAAGCCCATGCTCTCAATAAGGAAAAGGTGCCTAGGAAAAGGACTTCCCATTTATTTGCTGCTATAGTCTTTTCAATGATATGAGCAGTTATATGCATAGGATAAAATAACACTGGACCATTGTCAATTGAGATGGAGTAACCATTTCATCTCTTCTGCATGCATGGTCTAGACCAGTGGTCGGCAAACTGCGGCTATTGAGCCACATGCGGCTCCCGAGCCGCAGTTTGCTGCTCTGTTGACTAATGAGTTTGCCGACCACTGGGATAGGGGCTTAATCACAAGGAACAACAACAGCCTGTAATTATTGGAATTGAGAGTTTAGGTCAGTGGTCAGCAAACTCATTTGTCAACAGAGCAGCAAACCACAGCTCACGAGCCGCAGCTTGCCGACCACTGGTCTAGACAAATGTAAAAAAAAATGATAAAGAAAAAGAAAAAGAAAGGAGACTCATAACCAGTCTCTCCAACCCCAAAATAAACCTTCTATAATAATAAAAGTGTAATATGCTAATTAGACCAAACGACCTTCCAGACAACCATGCTATGACACCCATTGGTGCCAGGCCAGCCAAGGCGGGTGTGATGTGATTGGTCAGGGGCCTGGCCATCGATCCATGATCGCCCCACAGAGGGAGGCCCAGGCCACCGACCGGCGGGCTGCGGCAGGTGGGCGGGGCCTCCCTCTGCAAGGGAAGCCCAGATCCTGGGTGCCTGCCAGCAGTTGGAGGGAAGCCCAGGTCCTGGGTGCCAGAGGGCCCTGGTGCCAGCAGCTGGGGGAAGGAAGGCCTACTCTTGCACGAATTTCGTGCATCGGGCCTCTAGTGCTCAATAAAGTAACAGGATTGATGAAATGAACAATAAAATGTAAATACTAGTAAAGCTAGCTACTTTTATAATAATACATTAACAAAGACTAATTTTCAAGGTGATAGATACATCCTTCCTCTTCTTTTTAATCAGAAAATATTGACACCAGCAATGATTTCAGGGGAAAAGAAATATGTCTAAATCTTTTATATTTTAAAAAATGACATAACTCATATACCATAGAATTTATCTTTTTAAAATAAATTAGGTCAGTGGTTTTTAGTATATTCACCAAGTTATGCAACTATTACCACTACCTAATTCCGGAATGTTTTCCTTTTTTTGTAATCCTCACCTAAGGATATTTTTCCACTGGTTTTTACAGAGTGGAAGGGAGGGAGAGAGACAGAGAGAGACACATTGACTGGCTGTCTCCTGCACAGGCCCCGACCAGGGCTGTGGTTTGAGCCTGCAACCAAGGTACGTGCTCTTGACGAGAATCGAACTTGGGACCCTTCAGTCTGTGGGCCGAGGTTCTATCCACTGAGCCAGAATGTTTTCATCACCAAAAAGAAATCCATATCCATGAAGCAGTCACTTCCCATTTCCCTTCCCCTCATCTCCTGACAAGCTACGAATCTACCTTCTGTTTCCATGGATTTGTCTGTTCTGGACATTTTATAAAAACACAATGACACAATATGTGGCTTTTTGTATCTGGTTTCTTTCAATTAGCAGGTTACCAAGGTTCATACATGTCTACGCTTCTATCAGTACTTCATTCTTTTTAATTGAAGAAATTATAAACAATATTCCATGGTACAGATATACAATATTTTGTTTATTCATTCATTGACAGACTATGAGTTGTTCCCATTTTTGGACTATGCTGCTATAAACATTCTGTACAAGTTTTGTGTGGACATATATTCTCATTTCCCTTGGTATATAACCTAGGAGTAAAATGCTGGGTCTATAGTAAACTCTGCTTAATTTTTGAAAAACTGTTTTTCCAAAGCAGCTGTACCATTTTACATTCCATGAGGAATGTATGAAGGATCCCAATTTCTTCACATTCTCATCAATATCTTTTTTATTATAATCTACATATATCCCAATGAGTGTGAGGCAGTAATTCATTGTGTTTTTTATTTACATTTCCCTAATGAAAACATATTGAACATCTTTTCAGGTGCTTATTGGTCATTGGTATATCTCCTTAAAGAATGTTTACTCAGATCCTTTGCCTATTTTTAAACTGGATTATCTGTCTTTTTAGTGTTAGGTCTAAGAATTCTTTACATATTTTAGATACTAGTCTCTTGTCAAATATATAACTGGCAAATACTTTTTCCCATTTTATGAACTGTCTTTTTAACTTCCTTAAATTTTTTAATTTTGATAAAGTCCAATTATATATTTAACTAGAGGCCCAGTGCATGATTGAATCATGCACGTGTAGGGTCCCCTACACGCTTTCGCTTTTCGCAGTGGAGCTGGGTGCCTGTCCGCTGGTGCACCAGGCCTTTCAGAAGCCTCCGGCTCGGCGGAGGCTTCTGAAAGGCCTGGTGCCGGAGCAGACAGGCACCCAGCTCCCCCACTTTTGATGGTCCACGGCTGCTGAGGGGGGCTACCCTGCTGTTGAGAGGCGCAGGCGGCGGGAGTCCCGCCCCCTGCGCCTCTCAACGGCCTCTGAGGGGGGCTGCCGCGGACACCTGGCTATCCTACCGTTGAGAGGCGCAGCTGGGTGTCTGAGGCAGGCCCCCTCAGCGGCCTCGGATCTGGCCGTTGAGAGGCGCAGGGGGCGGGAGTCCCGCCCCCTGCGCCTCTCAACAGCAGGGTAGCCCCCCTCAGTGGCAAGGATCCGTGCCTCTCAATGGCCGGATAGGCCACCCCGAGTCCCGCCCCCCAGCCTCCCGCCGCCCAATCATGGGCGTAGCGGAGTGATGGTAATTTACATGTTACTCTATTATTAGATAGGATTTCTTGTGCTTTTGTTATCATATCTAAGAAATCACTGCCCATCCTAAAGTCACAAAAACTTATGCCTATGCTTTCTCCTAAGAGTTTTACAATTGTAAATCTTATATTTAGGTTTTTGATACATTTTGAGTAAGTTTTTGTATACGGTGTGAGGTAGGAGTCCAAATTCATTCTTTTGTATGTGGCTATCCAGTTGTTCCAACATTTGTTGAAACAAATTCTTTCCCCATTGAATTATCTTCACACCCTTGTCAAAAATCAATTGACTATAAATATATGGGTTTATTGCTGGACTCTCAATTCTATTCTATTGATCTATATGTCTATGCTATATCAATACCACACAGTTTGATTCCTGTAACTTTGTAGTTAAGTTTCAAAATCAAGAAATATGAGTCCTGGAACTTTGTTCTTCTTTTTCAAGATTGTTTTGGTGATTCTGGGTCCCTTGAATTTGCATAAGAATTTTAGGATCAGCTTGTCAATTTCTGTAAAAAAGCTAGCTGGAATTTTTATAGGCACTGCATTGAATCTATGAGGGGAGATTGAGCCCAGTCCTTTACTTTTAAATATCTCTCCCTACAAATGCCAAGTATTATTATTCCATTAAATAGGAAAGCTATCTCTGTCTTAAGTTCTCTAATTTTCTTAATGTCATAAAACCAGGACATCTGAAAAAATGATTTTCTTAGTGCTAATTAACTCTATAGGTCAACTGAGCAATTTTTCTTAATGTTGAAGCCACCATCTCATTTTGGCTTCTATTATTATTACTATAGCTTATGGTTATTCATAGATTATATCCACATAAAGTTAAGTAAACTTGCACTTTCATGGCAACAGTTATAAACATCAGGCCAATGAGGACACTGAGCCAACAATATATCAGAAAGATTACACAGGTTAGCCCAGGTCATTGAGCAATTTGTGGGAACTAGAATAGAACTCAGTTCTAAGAACTTAGCATAGGATTCCATCCACTAGAACCATCAAACTTTCCTTATTCCCTTTACTCTTTGGACAGAGATCTAAGTACTAGGTGTAGATAAAGGTATGTGTATGACTACTCAAATTTTGATGAAAAATTAGTTTAAAGATTAAAAAGGAAGAAAAATTTAAGACTTGAGCAATTTCAACTTACTCTTTCATCAATGATTTTCATAAGCCATCTTTTAGTCAGATTATGTCTTTTGACAGCCTAAAAAAAAGAAGAGTATTGTAAATTTTTAGAAAGCACTAGAAATGACTTCTGCAGACCTGAATAAAAATAAACAAACCAAATACAAAACTCGGTAAGGGAACATTTGTAATAACTCACCACCAAAAAAACAGCTGTGTTAAAGAAATACCAGGAAAGAAGAAAATGTCCCTAGAAAATATTTCCAAGTAAAGATAATATATCTAAAACTTTTCCACTAATCTGTCTTTTTTTATTATACTATTAGTAATTTAATGATTCCACTTTCAAAGAAAAACAAGAATTAAATACCCAAACTTCTGTTATATGATGCACCCTGACGTCTATGCTTACTTATTACATGCAAACTTCTTTCCATAGGATGAAGATTCTAATTAATAAAAATAACCACTTACCCAAAAGGAAAAGAGTTACTCAAACTCCAAAGGAAATAATCTGCAAGGCACAGTGCTACTTTAGCAAGTAAAGACACTCTAGTAGAAAAGAACATACCTTGTGCCCACATCTCAGTCTCTAAAAGCATTTCTCCCAAAGAAACAGGGGTCCAGAGAAATGAGCAATTTCCAGAGTCGGGCAAGGGAGAGTTAATATGATCCCTAGAGTATCTTATTGTTCCAGAACATAGAAAACACTCAAAAAATTATGGAAGGCAGTTTGAAAGGATCTCCCACTGTCCAAATCTGGGACTATTTGAACACCAAAATAATTAAGTTTAGTAATGAACTATAAACTACTGAAAAAAAAAAAAAAGGATTTCATGAGTTTATAACAATAATTAATAGACAAATAAACAGAGGCGAGTGGGATATCTTGGTTACTGCCAAGTGGTAAATGTACTCAAGAGTATTAGAATTGGAAAATGAGCATTTTGCAATCATAATAGTAAAGACTGAATCAGACAAGAACCATCAATGAATGCTACGTTTCAGGGGAAATTAATGAGGAATAGGATATTTTCATTGTCTTATAGTTGCCAGGAGAATTATAATTATACAGTGGGAAAACCAGGCAACATCTTGACTGGATAATGAAAATTAACAATGCCCATAAGGTACAGATGTACAAAATATGCCTCCAGCCCTAACTGGTTTGGCTCAGTGGATAGAGCGTTGGCCTGCAGACTGAAAGGTCCCAGGTTCAATTCTGGTCAAGGGCATGTACCTTGGTTGCGGGTACATCCCCAGTAGGGGGTGTGCAGGAGGCAGCTGATGGATGTTCCTCTCTCATCAATGTTTCTAACTCTCTATCCCTCTCCCTTCCTCTCTGTAAAAATCAATAAAATATATTAAAAAATATATATGCCTCCAGATATGACACCCTAAGAAGACATTGTCTATGCAGTATTATGGCCAAGAATGCACAATCTGAGAAAACATCAGATGAATCCAAAATGAGTAATGTTCTATTAAAAACAATTGGAGGGGCTATCCTCTTCGAAAAGGTAATGTCATAGAAAAGAAAGGAAGGCTGTGGAAATGTTCCAGATTAAAATAGGCTTAAGAGAAAAGACAAATATTACCTGACCTTATACTGGATCCTATACTGGAGGGAAAAAACACTACAGTGAACATTATTGGGTCAACTGACAAAACTGGAATATAAATGGAAAATTAGATAAAAAGTGTTATATCAAAGTTAAATTTACTAAAGTCATAACTGTTTTGGTTATATAATAGAATGTCCCTATTCTTAGGAAATACTCACTAAAGTATTTAAGGATAAAGGGCCACGATGTATATAACTTACACTAAAAAATTATTCAGAAAAAATATATAGAGAGAACAAGCTCATGCACCCACGTGAGTGAGCAGTACAAATGATTAACAAATGGGATAAAATGTTTTAAAATGTTAACAATATGTAAATCTGGGTAAAGGGTATAGAGGTGTTCTTACACTATTTTTTATTTGGAAACCTTTCTGAAAGTTTGATACATTTTAAAAACATTGTTTTCTTGCCAAATCAACACTAAATATGATACATTTTCACTATAGTAATAGTAGTAAAACATAAAGTCTTAGGAATACCCCATAGTTCAACTAAGACTAAGATGTCACTGACAACAAAATGTCAAGGCTAGCTAGCATGCTCATCAATACACATATGTGACAAGGTGAAAGTATGGAGACCAGAGCTCACTTTGCTGGCAGAAACCTAAAAGAAGCTAACAGGGCTGCACAAAGTTGGCTCCCCAGTGCCCTCCGCACTGCTCCTGTTACACAGCAGGACTCCCACCAGCCTCTCTCCACAAGCCCAGGAACCAGCGGGGGTTCCTCAGTCTTTACAGAGTCCTGCTCTTGTTTTATTTGGTACATGTCTGAGTGGGGCAGGGTATGTCTGATCTTTGTAGCCATACATCAAACACCATTCCTGGAACATAAAAGTACTAAATATTTCACCACTGAAAAGTCATACTCCTATTTTCTCAAGGATGAAGTTATAATAGCTGCACTTCTTTGACCACAAAATATAGTTCTTCTATTTCATTCTGAGGGAAATCCGAGATCAAGGTAAAAAACAAATTATTTGTAGGAAGCTGAAAAACAGCTGAATAAAGCATTAAAACTTTGAAAACAGATGTCAAACAGAATAAAAACCTTGGCTAAAAAGATAAATTTAAACTACAATATTAATAAACAGAGAAATGGAGAAATCCGTATGAAATGTCTGAGAAATTATAGATATTCAACTACTTTGTACTCTAAAAGCACCAACGAAAGAGTGCAGCAGGCACGTGCCCTCCGACAACACAGTCACTGTTTCTCTACTTATCTCTTAAGGAACCAATGGGAGGTGTTACTGGACAGGGGTATATAAGCATATGCTCCTGCAGAACAAGGAGGATAACGAACATACAAGGAGGGCAAAGGCTCCGAACACTACCTGCTCCTTTCAAATACCCGATTTAACCTTCAGCACTGGTCATATGAAAGAGCTGGCCAACATTAGTCATCAAAATTTAAACTGCTATTATAAAACTGGACAAATTGGCACACATTTAAACATTCTGTAATTCAGATAGGTCTTCTGTTTAAGAAAAGCCAAAGCAAGATAAATTTGTGTTAAACGAATTTTGACACTTCATGATATTTCCAAAGGCCAGAACTTTTAATGCAAGTCTTAGCATAAACCTCTACTGCAGTCAGGTTTGCGTATAAAATAATAAACAGCCCTAGCCGGTTTGCCTGTAGATAGAGCGTCGGCCTGCGGACTGAAGGGTCCTGGGTTTGATTCTGGTCAAGGGCTCATGCCCATGTTGCTGCCTCAATCCCCAGTAGGGGGTATGCAGGGGGCAGCTGATCAATGATTCTCATCATTGATGTTTCTCTCTCTCCCTCTCCCTTCCTCTCTGAAATCAATAAATATGTATTTAAATAATAATAATCAACAGAAAGTTTCTGGATTTTAGAGAAACTTTTCTCTAAACTGAGTCACCTAGGTTGAAGTTACTGAAGTGGGATGAAGAGAGGTAAACAACTAATCTAATACTCACAGCTTCCCATCCACTTTTCTTCTCAGTCCCTGCTGGAGGGGCCTGGCTTCCCATCCTCACTGGGGCTCTGTGAAGTCAATCTGGAGCCCAGAGACGGGGTCGCCTCTGCTGGCGCTCAGACCTGAGAAGAGGTGCACCACTGTCAGGCCTGTGAGTGGCTGCTGTCACAGAACTGCCTCTGGGCACTCATCGTATGACAATGGGACACAGAGCAGTGACAAAAGCACCTAATTCCCTTCCTCGGTTCATAATTTAGCTATTTCTAAACTGTGCATAGCTGTTTGTGAATGAGGTTCCATACAGCTGCTTTAATGTAAAACTAGCTATTATATACTTCTATCTATACAAATAATACTCTAGCCCTTCGGTTTCCATTCTCTAATACCTAAAATTCATCAATGAGTAGGCAATTCTATCAAACCAGAAAGGCAGTTTGTGTCTAGACAATATGGAGAGCACGTCTCCCTTCAGAGGTAGAACAGAAAATTGACCTGCCATTGCTTCCAATGTGTAGGGTTTAAATTCTGCAACCAAATATGTGGAAAATAATGTATAACAAAAAGTGACCAGATCCCTCTTTTTCCCTTTAATAAAGAAATACATCAAAAATCTGTGCAAATTATTAGTGGATAATTTTAAATTCTTCTGTCCAAACTAACATATATCAGAACATTACATGAGCCTAAGAATATTTTTAGGACAGGCTGCCCATCGCTATTATCCAAATTGTATGCATCAAAAATATGCTCAAATAAAATTCTTACAAAATTTTTTTTTTACCTTCCACAGTTCCACGGCCACAGGCTGATGTGGTGGATTGTCACTGTATATGTCATCCACAGCTTTCTTCCAAAACTGCATTCGCATCAGTCCAATTGTTTTCTCAGAAACTGAATCCTTAACCTATAAATAGGGTTTAAAAACTTTAATAAATGCACTGTTTACAGTCTAAAATATCAATAGTTATGACTGCATAATCACATAATTCAGCCAAAAACTAAGTTTAATTCTATATAATTGTTTTAATTTCTCCTTAAACTGTTGTCATTATGAACTTTCTAAGTAAAAGCTACAAATTACTTGATGCTTATTCAAAAATACTTTTGAAAATAGAAGAGATTCCAGAAAACAACTGCAAGAAAAAACAGAGAAGGAGGAGAGAGTTTAGTTTAAAAGAAATTTAAGAACTAGATCAACCAGTCTTTACATGTAAACCTTATTTGAATCCTGATTTGAAGAGAGAAATTGGAAAATCCGAACACCAGATGGTTAATGACATCAAGAAATTACTATTAAGTTTTTAATGTATGATGATGGCATTATGGTTATTTCTAAGTGAGTTCTCTTTTAGAGATACATACTGAAATGTTGACAGATAGAAAAGTTTATCTGAAACATACTTCAAAATAACCTGGAAGCAGAAGGATATGAAAAATAGTAAGGGTGAGAGGTGAGGTGACTACAAAGGGGCACATGAGGGAATTTTCTGGTTGCTGGAATTGTTTTCTCATGACTATGGTGGTGAGAACATGACTATGCATTTTTCAAAACCTATAGAACTGTACACCACAAAAAGTATTACTGTATGGACATTTTAAATAAACTCATTCATTCACTAAGTAATTATTTTACAGTCTCCTTCACTCACTACTAATTAAGAATGGCCTTGTCAGATTCAGGCAAGAAGCACCAATGCATGCTAAATCTAGGGGGTAAATATTTAAAAACTGAGATATAATTGATATGTAACAGTACCTTAGTTTCAGGTATACGACGTGATTTGGTCTATGTACACATTGTGAAGTAATCACCACAATAAGTGTAGTTAACACAGTTATAAACTTCTTTTTCTTGTGATTAGGACGTTTAAGATCTACTCTCTTAGTAACTTTCAAATATAAATACAGTATTACTAGCTATAGTCATCATGCTGTACATTTCATCCCCAGGACTTACTCATTTATAACAAAGTGTGTACCTTTTGACCACCCATTTCACCCATATCCTAGCCCATAACCTGGCCTCTGTATCTGTGAGTTTGGGGGCTTTGTTTTCTTTAGTCTTGCTTTAGATTCCATCTATGAGACCATACGGTATTTGACTTGCTTTGTCTGACTTATTTCACTTAGCATAATACCTCAAGGTCTATCCACGTTGTTGCAAATGGCAGGATTTCCTTTTTTATGACTAAACAATATTCCAGAATGTGTGTGTGTGCATATGTGTACCACATCGAATTTCTTTATCCATTCTTCCATCAAAGGACACTTAGATTGTTCCCATGTCTTGGCTATGGATAAATGCCATACAGGACATTACTGGGTTATTTGACAAAACTGGAAACCAGATATAGATTAAATAAAAGTATTGTATCAATGTCAAATATACTCAAATTGACAACTGTACTGTGATTATGTAAAAGAATATTCTTATTCTTATGAAACACACTCAAGTTTATAGGGATAAGGGCCATGGTGTAGTCAAATGACTAAAATGATTCATTAAAGAAATATGGATGTGGGTATATTCATACAGACAAAATGATAAAGCAAAGGGGAAAAATATTTTTAAAAGGTTATATCGGTATTCCCTGTGCTATTCTCACTTTTGTGTGTGTGAAATCATTTCCAAATAGAAAGTTAGTGTGTTTTTTTAATGGTCTTGGTGCTGGGTGGGTCTCTCAGCAATTTTCAGTGTTCAGATTCCAGTGGCATATAATCTATTCTCAATACATAATCTTTTAAAGTCATCACCCTCAAAGGAAGTTCATGGCAATTATGAAATTCTATATGATGAAGAGCCGGCCCAGGGTGACAGGGCTGACTGAGAGCGGAGAAGTCATTCCGACCAGTCACTAAAGCCCAAAGGGGGTCCAATCGACAGGTTAGGGGAGAAGCGTCCTCACAACCTAGAAGCAACCACACGTAAGAGCAACTCTCCAACCTGGACCCTACCAGAACCACTCTCTGCATCTAAACCCTCACTGAAGACCTATTGGACATTTCCTTTTTCTAGAGCTTTTTTTCCCTTCCTTATATAAATAAAAGCACTTCTTTGAAAGGTTAGAAAAGAAAAATCTATACCATTTTATTAACTTTTTTTTAATCTGGAGAGATATCTTGCCCATAGAGGTTCCCCCTAAGGAGTGAGGGCATGACAACACCAGGCTCCTCAGCCCAGGTTCCAGAGCCTCATCCTATATAATAAAAGGCTAATATGCAAATCGACCAAACAGCAGAACGACCGGTCACTATGATGCACACTGACCACCAGGGGGCAGACGCTCAACGCAGGAGCTGCCCCTGGTGGTCAGTGCGCTCCCACAGGGGGGCTCCGCTCAGCCAGAAGCTGGACTCATGGCAGGTGAGTGCAGCAGTGGTGGTGGGAGCCTCTCCCACCTCTGTGGGCACGCTTAAGGATGTCCAACTGCTGGCTTAGGCCAACTCCCCAAGTGGAGCGGGCCTAAGGGAATCCCCCCCCATCGAGTGCATGAATTTTGTGCACCGGGCCTCTAGTTTGGGCTTAAAAACCAGCAGGGATTGTGGCTGAGGAAGCTGAGGGCTGCTGGAGTCTCAGGCATTCCTCCTAACAGGCCCATGCATTCACTCTGAGCTCCAGCTCTGGGGCAAAGTTCGAAAAGCACCAGGGACATATGGGGAAGAACTGAACTGTCTGACTTCAGGATGAGGGCTAGAGGGGCCGAAAGAAGTGCTGGCAGAAGTGACTTTTCCTTTGTTGAGCCCTACCACTGCAGGTGCAGGCAGGCACCATATCTGAGTCTCCATTAATCTGGCTAATACTTTGCCCCATCCTGGTGATTCCCTGAAACCTGGCCAACTTTTCAGCCCACTTAAATTGCTCTAACCACTGAGCGCACCAGCCAGGGCTATCCATTCATCTCCCGATGGGCACTTAGGTTGCTTCCATATCCTGCCTATAATGTTGCAGTGAACATAGGGATGCATGTCTTTTTGTTTTGGGTTTCTTCCGATAAATACAAATGTGCAATGTTAAGTGCATAGTTTTACAATATCCTTAGAAAAAGAAATTCCAGAACGATATTTCCAGAAACAACAAGTTCATTGGCTAGTTTTATTTTTGGAATTGAATTGTTAAGCCTAAATAGGAAAAAAAATCACCAGCAGAGACTTTAAACACATCTAACATATAAGAATTACAGTTATATTTCTTTATTGTTCAGCATTAAACACGTTATATCAACATTTTTGCAAATAATTTTAAAGGAACTTTAATACCAGCCTGAGCCAGTTCCACATTGAAGGCTCTCAGTGCAAAAGCAGAGCTTCTGGATTCTGTCGGAAGCAGCAGGGAGCATAAATAGCCTTCATAATCTCGCTTCCTGCAACAAACAGGCAAAAAAAAAAAAAAAAAAAAAAAAGACCGTTACTTTTGACTTCCAAACTGCACACAAAAAAATACTAACCAGAATTACCTGAAAATAATGAGGCTTCAATTCAAAAAAGGCCTGAAATTTCTTATATTCTATACCAGTTTCTCTAAAGTTACTAAAAATGTATCTGCCCACAATCCCAGACCAGTTAAAAATAAGAAATAATTAATCTCCATTAATTTATTTTGACTTATACAGTACTTATAATTTTAGTTGTTTCACAATCACTTTGTAAGAATTCAAATGAGCTACCAAAGTAGTTCCAGCAAGTCCTGGTATGAACTCGCCGTTTTTAATACATAGATAAATAAACAGATAAGACATAAAGACAGAAAACAATAGAGGGGTGTGGGGTGCTCGCATGTATGCGCACCACTAGCACATACTGTACTTATGTTTCCTAGCAATATCTGCTGAGCGAGCCTAGAAGCAATGCTACTCCTCCCACCTTGGCCCCAGGATCAGTGAACACACCCGACACCTAGATCTTGGTTTCTAAATACCTTTCTCCACTGAAAACAAACAAACAAACGCCAGGGATCCTTGGAGGAAAGACTGACTCCAGAACCGGGGCAGGAAAAATAGAAGATAAGCCTGAAACATCTTCTTGAGCAGAAAGTTTTTCAAAGAATGAAGGGGTTTGTCAAAGGGACAAAGAAATGGACATGATCAACTTCCCTTTGGCCACGTCTGGGACAATTTGAGCATCAAGAAATAATGACAGTTAACAGACTGTAACAGGACCCCATGAGCCTGTATCAATATAAATGAAAGAATAAATAGCCCTGGCTGGTGTGGTTCAGCGGTTACGAGCATCAGCCTAGGCTCGGGAGGGTTGTGGGCTCAATTCCAGGTCAAGGGCATGTACTAGCACCTGGGTTGCAGGTTCGATTCCCCAGTCCCAGTCAGGGCACGTGCAGGAGGCAACCAATAGATGTGTCTCTCTCACATCGATGTATCTCTCTCCCTCTCTCTCTCTCCCTCCCTCCCTCCCTCTCTCTCTCTCTCTCTCTCTCTCTCTCTCTCTCTCTCTCTCTCTCTCTCTCTCTCTCCTTCCATCCCTTCCACTCTCTCAAGAAATCAATGGAAAAAATATCCTTAGGTGTGGGTTAACAACAACAAAAAAGAATAAATAAGAAGAGAAGGAAACACTTAACAACCAGTACATCAACTGATAAACCTAGAAAACATGGTATTTTTTTAAATCTTCATTTGATAACTGATCAAAGTAATATCTGATTCAAGAAACAAAAATCATTAAGTGTCTGGAAATGTTAAATAGATGAAAGCTGGATAGAAATGGGATACTTATACAGTACTGAACTCCTCACAAAATATGTATTACTTACTAATTAGCATTCTTTTTTTTTCTTTTTTTTTTACAGAGAGAAAGAGAGAGGGAGAGAGAGTTAGAAACATCAATGAGAGAGAAAGATTGATCAGCTGCCTCCTGCACACCCCTCACTGGGGATGTGCCCGCAACCAAGGTACATGCCCTTGACCAGAATCGAACCTGGGACCCTTCAGTCGGCAGGCCGACGCTCTATCCACTGAGCCAAACCGGTTAGAGCCTAATTAGCATTCTTATTAACTTATAGGGAAGAAACCTGAAAGACACCTTCTCAACCAAGTAATGAAAATTTCACATCCCAGTAATAAGATAAATCAATGCCCTGTGCTTCTTCTTCTTTTTTTTTTTAAATGTTACAGGTCTCATTGTCACCACTGTAATAAAATTACTGTGATGGAAGCATAACCTGTGTCTCAATGTAGCCACATTAACAAATTTCTGGACACAGTACACAAAAACAGTGCCCTGTGCTTCTTGATAGGATGCCGAGAAAAGCACAGCAGGACTTCTCTAACATACTGGCCAAAAATGTGTAAATCACGAGGAAGCATTAAGTAAACCCAAATTGAGAGATTCCATGAAGTAGCTGGCCTATTCTCTTAAAAATGTCAAGCTCAGAGAGAAGGCAGGGGAGGGGGTGGGACTTGTATGCATGCACATTAGCAGGACCAATGCACACGGACACTGGGCGGTGGGGGCTTGTCCTGGGGGGCGGGAGAGGCGGGGGGGGTCAATTGGGGGGAAAGGAGACACATGTAACACTTTAATCAATAAAAAGTAAAAATAAAGTTGACATGAACCTTAAAAAAAAAAGGTCAAGCTCATGAAAGATAAGCAAAGACTGGGAACCCGTTCCAGACTGGAGAAAACGAAAGAGGATGTAACAACGAAAGGTAGCACATGATCCCAAATGGAATGAAGGACATAACAGAATCATCAGCAAAATCCAAACCGATTCCGTGGGTTAGATGGCGATATCGGATCCATCTCAATGTCCTAATTTTGACAGGTGCACCATGGCCATATGGGAGAGAATCCTGTGCCCCGTAAAACTCCCCGTTGCCCCACGCCCCCTCACCCGGAGCCCCACGCCGCGGGACACAGAAAGGAGCGGCGCCCGCCCGCCCCCGGCGGCCCGAGTCCGGCCGCCCCCGCCCCAGCGCCGTCCCGCCGCGCCCCGACCTTCGGCGGGGGCCGGCGGGCTCGCTCACCGTAGCAGCTCCAGACAGTAGAGGTCAGCGCCCGCGCCGCCGGGTCCGCTGGCTGCAGCCACGCTCCGCCCCGAGCCCGCAGGCCCCGGGAGCCGCCGCCCGCGCGCCCACACGCCGGGCACGCCGGGCCGCAGCGGGCCCCAGGCCCAGCCCAGCATGGAGGCCGCCATGACACGGACGCCGCGTGCCCTTCGACCCCGCGCCGTCGGCCCCCGGCCACGCCGGGCCACGCCCCCGGCCGGCCCGGCGCGCTCCTCGCGGCGGCGGGAAGCGGCGCTGGGACGTCGTCGCTCGTAGCAGCGGTAGGGGTCGCTGTGGCTCTCCGCACCAGGCCGCCCCGCGCTCCCTGCTGCTCAGTTCCAGGAAAGCTCTGCGTAAATGCAACCGATCCCGCCATCCTCCCCTCCCCCTCCCTTCCAGGTCCTTCGAAAGATGCATTTACCCAGGCAGGAGAATAGAGAATATGTGGACAGGTTACTAGCTTGATTTATAGCTTTTAAATATTTATTTCCATAGTATGTGAGCCTCCTTTGGTGTTCTCTTACCCTCAGGCCCCTCAAATAGTAGAGTTGGGTCTAGTTGCCACGACCTGACCTCGTGCGAGCCAGCAGCTGCCTGCATCTGGATCCCCGTTGGCACCTCCTGCCTCCCGAATCGCCTAAACCAGTGGTCGGCAAACCGCGGCTCTTTGGCCCCTTGAGTGTGGCTCTTCCACAAAATACCACGTGCGGGCGCGCACGTACAGTGCGATTGAAACTTCGTGGCCCTGCCCTAACCGGTTTGGCTCAGTGGCTAGAGCATCGGACTGGGGACTCAAGGATCCCAGGTTCGATTCCGGTCAAGGGCATGCACCTTGGTTGCGGACACATCCCCAGTAGGGGGTGTGCAGGAGGCTGCTGAATCGATGTTTCTAACTCTCTATCCCTCTCCTTTCCTCTCTGTAAAAAATCAATAAAATATATTTTTAAAAAAGAAGAAAAAAAGAAAGAAACTTCGTGGCCCATGCGCAGAAGTCAGTTTTCGGCTCTCAAAAGAAATTTCAATCGTTGTACTGTTGATATTTGGCTCTGTTGACTAACAAGTTTGATAACCACTGGCCTAAACTGTTCATGCTGCAGCCAGACTGGTTCTTTCTGAAATGGACATCCGATCATGACCCTTCCCGGTTTGACCATCTTGACTGCGCGTTGGATAAAGCCCCTCCGTGATATACCCTGTCTTTACCTTTCACTCTCAACTCCGGCCATTTGCAGTTGTGCCTCCAGCGTAAGGGTTCTCCCAAACCCAAGGGGGTGTACTCTGTGGTCTGGGCCCAAGAACTCTCTCCCGTGCATCCTGCTTTGGTGTTGCCTCTCTTCAGCCCACGCAGGGCCTCAGTCCTTCCTGCACGATGTCCTCTTCCCCCCCTGGGCTTCTGTCCTTTAGCTCTGGCAGGCACCCACTAGTGTTTGCACACCAGTTTGAACCTGCTCCTTTTTAAAAGGAAAATCACTCATCTTCACCCCCAGTTCTGACCTCCTGCCTGCCTCGCTGGACTTTTCCACCTGGACATCTTGCCATTACTTCAAAGGTCACATGTCTAAAAACCCAATCAAACCAACTCCTCTCCTGACTCTCTTTACTTATCTGGACCGCGTCCCCCTTCTCACAACCAAGGGAAACGCTTTGGAGTCCTCAGTACCTCTTCCTCACCTGCATGTCCACGATGACCTACTACGAGTTCCACGCGAGTGACGAAAGGGCAAGGGGCAAGACAGGATGGAGTCCTTTGCCATTTTTGTGCCATGACGCACAGCAGTACATGTGCTGCTGTAAGCATTAAATAATAAGGTCTAGCCGTGAGTCTAATTTCAGATTTCATAGTGGTGATGACTGTAAACAACATATTGGATATCTGTAAAACTGTTATGTGATATTAGAGGCCCGGTGCACAAATTTGTGCACGGGTGGGGTCCCTTGGGGTGGCCTGCGGAGATCGGGCCCCAGCTCGCGCCCCCAGCCTCGCAGTCCCACAGCCCCGCCTGGCACCCTGCCTTGGCCTGGTGCTGACCCCTCACCTGCTCGATGGGGGCCAGGACTCCACCCGCCACCCAGCTCCCTCAGCTCCTGGGAGCTGGAATGCTGCTCCACCGCCCCCCCCCCCCCCCCCAGAGCTGCTGCCACTGCTGGTTGCTGTCTGCCAGGTGATTGGACCCCCGCTCACACTAGCCTTGACTTGGCACCGCCCACTCACCTGCTCCACCATCCTGCCGCGGTCCTGCCCTTGTCCTCTTGTTGGGGCCCATCGGGGCTGGCAGCACCTCCACTGCCACCCACTGCCAGAACCACATCGCCAAGGCCTGCCATGTTCCACACCGCCCCCTGGTGGTCAGCGCACGTCAAAGCAATCAGAGTCTAACTCCGGGTCAAAGGACCGCCCGAGAGGACAATTTGCATATTAGGCTTTTATTATATAGGATGAAAATGTCTGTGATTTCATTCGGTGACAGGATCACAGTTACTGCTAATACTTTATACTTTGTTCCCTATATTCATAGTTGAAGCAAATGCTGAATTTTAGTTAGCAGTTAGTGAAAATACAGATGTCCATTTTTTCCCTGCCGCTTGAAGGGTACAACCTAGAATTTACACATACCGCATTGGCTCATAGCCCACTGGTCAAAACTTACTCTTCTACCAGGGAAGCTGGGAAATAGTCTTTATTCCAGGCAGCCATGTGCCTAGTTAGAAATCAGGGGTCCCGTTGTTATTGAAAATAAGGAGAATGGATTTGGGGAAACCACTGACCAAAAAAAGAACCAGATGCTATGAAAGAACTTAACAAGGAGTCCTGGCTGGCATGGCTCAGTTGGTTGAGCCTCAATCCGTGCACCAAAAGTTGGCAGATTCAATGCCAGGTCAGGGCACATTCCCAGGTTTCCACCTGGATTCCCAGTAGGGGGCGTGCAGGAGGCAGCCAATTGATGTTTCTCTCTTCTTCTCTCTCTAAAATCAATAAAAACATTTTTTTAAAAAATAAAAAAGAATCTAACAAGGAGTCCTAATCCAGATTATGGGGTCAGGGAAAGTATCTCTTTCCCTGGAAGTATTTCAGATTTAACAGTTAAGCTAAATCTGAAATATGCTTAATAGTAACTATACCTGTTACTTAAAGTGTTTACCATGTTCTAGGAATTCTTCATTCAGTTTCACAGCAGCCATATTCAGTGGAGGGTGACTCGTCAGATTTTAGCACAAAAAGTCCTGCATCCCAGAAAACCCCTCAGACTGGGGCAGACCAGATGGCTGTCACTCTATTGGTACGATTGCTATCATTCCCATTTTACAGAAAAAGGGTAAGTCATTTGCCCAAAGTTGCACAGCTAGTAATTGACAGTGGCAGGTTTTACAACGAGGAAGACTGCTTCAGAATCCAGCTGCTTAACTGCTGTACGGTTTGCGAGGGCAGCCACGGCCACTTCTTTCCTCACAATTCTGAAGGCCAGAGAGCTGGCATAGATATTAGCAGAATTGGTTTCTTCTGAGGCCTCTTGCCTTGGCTTGTAGCGTGCCTTCTCCCTGTGTCCTCACATGCTCTTCCCTCCGTGTGTGTGTGTCATAGTGGGTAAGGGCCTACCCTAATAACCTCATCTTACCTTAATTACGTCTTTGAAGGCCCTATTTCTAAATAACGGTCATATTCTAAGGTACTGAAGGTTAGGATTTCAACATAAGAAGGGTGGGGGAGGGGAGGCACAATTTAGTCCACAACAACTACTATGTTCTGCTGCCAGGCAAAGAGTAGGATTAGTGTTCCCCCGGAGGGAGTGGCATGTGCAAAAGCCCTGCATTGGTAAAGGGTTCAGCACATTCAAAGAACAGAGAGAGAGAGAGAAAGAGAGAGAGAGAGAGAGAGAGATTTATCAGTTCCCTCCAGTACGCACCCTGACTGGGAATCAAACCTGCAACAAACATAGGTATGTGTCCTGACTGGACATCGAACCTGCAGCCTTTTGATGTACGGGACGATGCTCCAACCAACTAAGCCACCCAGTCAAGGCTAGCTATAAACATTTTTATTTAATATTTTTGAATAGGTAATTTATTCCTGTGGTAGATTAAATGTGGCCACCGATATTTTTTTTTTGCAGCTACTCTTACCAAGAGGTGGACTGTATTTCCCACTGGCCAGGAACTGGCTTTGACATTTGCTTTGACCAATCGAAGATAACTGAAGTGACACTGAGCAAGTTCCAGAGCCTGTGCCTCAGAACCCTTGCAGCTTCTGCTTTTCCCTCTTCGATACCTCTGTGCGACTGCCATGTAAGAAAATTGGCCTAACCCACTAGAGGATAAGAGGCCACATGGAGAATCAGGCAAGAGCCAAGACCAACTGCTGGACATGTGAATGAAGCCAACGTGGACCTGTGGGCCCACCCGATCTCCCAACGGAATGCCACTGTGTGACAGAGGCCAGGAAAACAAGTGAAAGAACCATCTAGCCAACTCACAGAACCAGGAGGAATAATAAATCGTTGTGATAAGCCATCGACTTTTAGCGCGGTTTATTATGCAGTAACTGATTACTAATGCAATTTTCCATGGCACAAAAAAATTTAAATATAAAAATATGCACGTGAGGACTCAAAGAGATACTTGTACACCCATGTTCATAGCAGCATTATTCACAACAGCCAAGGGATAGAAGCAACGTACATGTTCACTGACTGATGAATGGATAAACAATGTGGTACATACATAAATGGAATTATTATTCAGCTTTATAAAGAAAGGAAATTCTGATACATGCTACAAAATGGATGAAACTTGAGGACATTATGTTAAGTGATATAAACCAGTCACAAAAAGACGCATACTGTATGATTTCTCTTATATAAGGTAGGCCTGGAGTAATCAAATTCGTAGATCTAGAAATGAGAATGGTGGTTGCCAGGGTCTGAGAGGAAGGAGGAATGGGGAGTTTTTGTTTCATCGGTAGAGTTTTAAGAATTCTGTTGGTGATGGTTGCACAACAATGTGAATGTACTTAATGCCACAGAACTTGTCTGACCGTGGGGCAAAGGTGTAATGGCCACCGTAACCAAAAGGTATCTTCAGACCAAAGACCAATGCAAGCAACTCCATAGAATATAACAGAATTTATTATAGGGTAATTTAAGCGGGGGACAATTATTCTGTGCTACAGACCTGTGTTGCTGTAATTTTTAATAGCATAACAAATAGTATATGGCCAAAAGTAACTAATAGTATATGGCCAAAAGTAACTAATGATTGACAAGACAAAGTGACAAAGAATACAGTAGCACCAGGGGCCATAGAACCTTCTGGTGGTCTCGTGATAGATGCTTGTTTATAATCGACACTATCATCAGTTTGATACTTACCTCCATTGTCATGCTATTCCTAACAAAAATAATTATGGCCACATTTTAAGGTAGACGGATAATCATCAACTAGAAGGCTTTGATATGCTTGCTAAAGATAGCAAGGTTGGCCAGAGGTCACGGCATGAAACTTAAAAATGAAATGAAATCGGGGACATGGATATGGAGTTGATTTTGGTAACAGAACTGTACACTTAGAAATGGTTAAGATGGTAAATTTTATGTAGCATTTTAGAGATACAGGCGAAAAATGTTCTTCTCCCCATTCCTCATTTGCCGATCCCTTCATTGCCCCACAAACCCTAGGTAACCATCATTGGTTAGTAAGTATCTGTAATGGTTTAAAAAAAAAATGTTCACAAATTCTGTGATACTTTTTTCCTTCAAGAGATTGGTTTTCATTCCCTTCCCCATGAGCATGAACTGGATTTGCTTCCAACAAATGGAATCTAGCAAAAGCGATGATATTCCACTTCTGAGCTTAGGTGACAAAAGGTCTGCATCCCCATCTCGGTCTATCTACCTAGCGCTATCCATCCGTATCTGCCGATCTACCTCTCTGTCTCCCTGCCCCATCACTTGCTCTGTGGGAAGCCAGGGGCCAGGTCATGTGAGCCGCTCTATGGAGAGGCCCACATGGCAAGAAGCCTCCTGCCAGTAGTTACGTGGGTGAGATTAGAAGTGGGTGTTCTAGCCCAGTGGTCGGCAAACATCTACAGTACAACGATTGAAATTTCTTTTGAGAGCCAAATTTTTTAAACTTAAACTATATGGGTAGGTACACTGTTATTAACTTAATTAGGGTACTCCTAAGCTGGCCTTTGCTAAAAACTCAAGGGGCCAAAGAGCCGCATGGGGCTCGCGAGCCGCGGTTTGCAGACCACTGTTCTAGCCCCTTAGGATGACTGCAGCCCCAGCTAATATTCACTGCACCTTCATGAGGGGCCCTTGGCCAGAGCCACCCAGCAAACCACTTTCAGATTCCTGACCCTCAAAACCTGTATGAGATAGTAAGTATTGGTGTTACTCCATTTGGGTTTGGGATAGTTTATGATTTGGCCATTAAGTAACTAATACAGTATCCTTTTCTTTATTTATGCATATATATGCAAATATAAATACAGATTCTATTCTCTCCCCCACCTTTTTACATAAAAGATAGTATATTGTTCACATTATCCTGCATTTTGGTTTTCTTCCCTGATAATTTCCCTTATACATATTTCCATATAAGTTCAAAGTGAGTTTCACCATTCTTTTTTTTTTTTAGACATGTATTATTTTTTTTAAATATGTTTTTATTGATTTTAGAGAGAGGAAGGGAGAGAGAGAGAGAAATAGAAACATCAATGAGAGAGAGACATCAACATGGATTGGCTGCCTCCTGTATGCCCCTACTGAGGATTGAGCCAACAACCCAGCTAACCAGGATTTGAACCAGTGACCTCTTGGTTCATGGGTTGACGCTCAACCACTGAGCCACACTAGCCTGGCTCACCATTCGTTTTTTGTTCTGTTTTTTACTAGTTAATTTAACTAGTCTTATATTGGTAGACATTGGGTTTTATTCTGTCACTGGAGGCCTAGTGCACAAAATCGTGCATAGGTGGGGTCCTGGCTGGCAATCGGGGCCAGTCAGGGCCTTCTCGCCCAGTCCCAATTGGGGCTGATCCCCAGGGGGAGGGACCGCGGGAGGTTGGCCGGCTGGCCAGAGGGAGGGACTGCAGGAGGTTAGCTGGCCGCAGGAGGTTGGCTGTGGGAGCGCACTGACCACCAGGGGGCAGCTCCTGCATTGAGTGTTTGCCCCCTGATGGTCAGTGCGCATCAGAGCGACTGGTGGACCAGTCGTTCAGTCGACCAGTCATAACGGTCGCTGAGGCTTTTATATATATAGATTTGCTCTGATAACCAGTGCTTCAGTTATCAGCTTTGTACATCATTTTTGCATGCAGATGCATAAATAAATTCCCAGAAGTAGAATTTCTAGGTCACAGGGCATATAAAATTATAATTTTGGTAAATGCCACTAAGTTCCCTTCATAATGTTTGTGGTACTTTGCACTCTTACTTGTGTTTTTTTTTTTTTTTTTTGAGAGAACTTAGTTCTGCGCAGTCTTGCCAAGTTTGGGGATTTTTGCTAATTGGATAAGTAAAAATTGTATTCCCAGTGTAGTTTTAACTTGTAATTTTCCTTATTAAGAGTGAAGATGAGCATCTTTTCATAGTTTTAGAATCATCTATGTACTTTCTAGTCCTATGAACTGCCATTTCATCAGCTTCGCCTATTTTTCTGTAGGTTACAGGTCTTCCATATTGATTTCTAGAGGGAGATTAGACCTTTGTGTTATAGGTTACAAGTTTTTTTTTTCCCAGTCTGTTTTTGCTTTGACTTTTCTTGTGGAATCTTGCCATGAAGAAATTTTGTAATATATGCTTATATAGTCAAACATCAATACTTACACTTACAGATTCCTGGAATTTGAGTCATCATAAAAAGGCAACCTCATAGCCCTAACCGGTTTGGCTCAGTGGCTAGAGCGTCGGCCTGTAGACTGAAAGGTCCCAGGTTCGATTCCGGTCAAGGGCATGTACCTTGGTCGCGGGGCGTGCAGGAGGCAGCTGATCGATGTTTCTCTCTCAGGGATGTTTCTAACTCTCTATCCCTCTCCCTTCCTCTCTGTAAAAAATCAATAAAGTATATATTTTTTTAAAAAGGCAACCTCATTAAAAATATTTTTTTAATATTGGTTTTCTTCTAGTACTTCTGTTTTCCTCTATAGTACTTCTATAGTTTCAATTTTTACTTTCTTTTTTTGAGGGGATAAATGTTACAACAAAGGCATGGATCCAACTCTTTTCTTTATATCTACCTAGTTGTCTTACCATCATTTATTCATTAGTCTACCTTTTCCCTTTTGATTTGATATTCTTCCATTTTCATCAAATAAATTCATGTATGTATTTCATTCTATACTGTTCTATCTGTCTCTCAGTGTTCTAGTGCTACATGCTTTTAAGTATTATGGGTTTAAAATATATTTTCATACATATATCTGGTAGTACTAGGCCTTTCTAGTGTTCTTTTCCCCTCCCAGAGTTTTCCTGGCCATTCTTGTTTATTTTTGCGTTTGACTGTTAGGATCAGTTTTTCTATTAAAAATTTTCTGACAGTATTTCCATTGGAATTATGTTAAATTTATAAACTTATGGAAAATATATTTTTCTTATTTGAGCCTTTATAAACATTTTATGATATTATAATTCATTTTATTGATAGGTATGACACCATAAATTGAACTGTGCCCTAGTTATTCATCCTTATATTTTCTCCAACTTTTGATTTTATAAATAATTTTTAGATGAACCATTATAGTTGGATCTTTGTGTATAACTGATTATTGCCTATGATAAACTCCTAAAAATAAAATCATTAGTCAAAAGCTGTGAACTTTTGAAATATCTGACTTGGCCAAAATTCTTATTTACTCCCACAGACTGTGGATTAAAAAAAAAAATTAGATTTTTTTATAAAGTCTTGCTACTTTCATAGGCAAAAAGTGATTATCTAACTTTTAATTTTTATTTATTTGATTATTAGTGGGATCTTTTTGTTAAAAAATATGTTAAGACATATGTTAAAAAACACATAATGTAAAAAAGTAAAAGTTGTTACGCCCCCCCCCCAACTCTCTCACTCGCTAAGGAATATTTTTTTACATTTAAATGTTTTAAGTGTTTTATGCTGTCAAATCTATAGAACTTTTCCTTTGATAATTTCCCCCATATATTTATGCTTAGAAAGGCCTCCTCTATACAGAAATCGGAGGTGGAGGGGAGCCAGAGAAGAGTCTGTAGAAACCAGCAGGTGGGCTATGGAGGTTGCCTGGGCAAGAGTTATTGTGGCTTGGACTGGGACGGTGGCATTAGAGATTTTAAAAAAAGGATAGATCAATATATAATTTGGAGGTTTACTTGCTGATGGATTGATGGTGTGGTGGGAAGAAGGTAATGAAAAAACAGAGAAGAAGTAAGTGATGGTTCCTAGATTATGGCATAAGCAACTGGCG
Source organism: Cnephaeus nilssonii (assembly GCF_951640355.1). Classification (NCBI taxonomy): domain Eukaryota; kingdom Metazoa; phylum Chordata; class Mammalia; order Chiroptera; family Vespertilionidae; genus Cnephaeus; species Cnephaeus nilssonii. Next base: position 9,415,689 of record NC_137089.1, on the reverse strand, counting down.
GAATGAGGCTATCTTTTTCGCATTCCCGAGCTGAAGAATGTGAAGTCTTTATAGGGCAACTGAGGATATTTTGGTGTATGCTACTTTCCCAGCGATTGACATGTAATCCCCTTTGGCAGGATCCTTAAGTACAGGCTGACACACCCCCGGCCTCTCTGTGGCTGCCCTGGGTCTTTGTTCTTTGACCTGACATGTCTGAATGTGCTTGCCTCCTTCGCAGGAATGTTCTTTTCATGTTTACAAAGTGTTCTTGGGTTTTGTCTCACGTTCTCCTTGATGACTTCTTCCTGGGTGCTAATGTGGACAAGGGTTTTCCATTCCCCAGTCCCTGGGAGCTGAGAAGGGGTGTTTCATGGGCTGGAAGAGCATAAACAAGGGCAGGGAGCGACTCCTCGGAGCTTTCTGCGGTTATCAGATTGTTGCAACGAGGGCCCTTAGGCAGTTTCTGAGGGCTGGTGCTGCTTAACTCACCCCCACCTTTTATTTCAACACAGGGGTCATCAAAGGAGAGCCTGGTGGATGAGTGTGTGGCCTAGAAGAGCTAGTTTGGAGCTAATCAGTAAAAACACAGTCAGCTGGTTCGTTGTTGATGTTGGTACCGTGCAGAACAATGCTCAGTGAAGCTTCTAGTCCTCCTCGAACTCCATTAACAGCTTCTGAGGACACCAGCTACAGCACCCTCCCTACCGACCATAGGGGAAGAAATAAAAGCCATTACCTCCCACCCTTACCCCTACCCCCACCCCCACAATCAGTCTGATGCCCGAGTATGGACAGTTCTCCCTTGCTGATTTCCTGCTAAAAGGACACACACAGAGTTGTTTTCCTGAGAGTCACGGTGGCTTGTGTGGAGCTATGCTGTGTGTACATGCTCCCCTCAGCTTTTGGCAACCAGCAGCACATGCCAACAAGGGAAAAGGTTCACTTGAGTTAGGAATGTAGTCTGTGGTCTTGGAACAGCTTTTTCTGGGCAAAACTAACTGGTCCTTCCAGGGAAATAAGCAGTGTAAGTCTCTCAAAAAGTACATTCTGAGTCACAATCCCAATTGCATAACCAAAAGTCACACCTACAGCAAATTAAACATGTTTGCCACTAAGGGTATTTCCATTGGGCAAACAAAATACTGTAGGATTATGCTGCTCTCACTTCCTGGAATGTCCCTGTGTGCTGTATCTTCAAGGAGACCGTTGGGCAACACTCCCAAATCCCTGGCCTTTGACCAGCCACCTACTGCCTCCACAGACTCCCAGGAGGGCTGTGGAGGGGGACAGTCCTGACAAGTGAACCCTGTTTATTGCACTGTTTATACAAACCCCAGTGCTGAGCTCGTCTGGATGGCTTCAAAAGCAAAAAGAGACAAAGAAAGACAAACCCCGTAAAAAACGGTGGGACCCACGACTAGATCAAAGTGGCGAAGCTTCAACCCAGGCCTTTCCTATGACGGGGGGGGGAGGGGGGGGGTATGGGAAGAGGCTCTTGGGTGTGTCCTGATCACCAAAAGCCTTAATGCCCTTTCCCACTTCATTCATTTTTAGTCATCTCGTGAACCCCAAGTCAGATGCCTCCTCCTTTCTGGATTTTTCCTTGACCACAGCCCCATCCAAGCAAAATGAGTAATTCCTTCCTTTGTGATCCTAGAGCGATTTGCGTGTTTCTCTTTGATCACTTTGCTAGGTCGTCCGGCGATCATCTGTTTGTATGGCCCTCTTCCCGGGCTCCAAAGGTAGACTCAGTGTTGCTCCTCTTTTTACGGCCAGTGTCTGGCCCAGGGCCCAGCATTGGAAAGCGTTCGGTGTA